>NW_024404451.1:0-600000 GCF_905171775.1 Rana temporaria
CTAAATCTGAAACTCTTTCCTATCAATATATCTAAGAATGACCAAAATACCTATCAAAAGGAGTTCCATTTGTGTGGGGGAAAAAGGAAATAAAATATCTAGGGGTAAAAATAACTATTTCAAAAGACAGGATCTATAAAGAAAATTTCTTACCTTTGCTGAAAGATATTAAAACAGAACTCAGTAGCCTCTCTGCAGGTCAGATATCCTGGGGGGGAGAATGAGATATTTTAAGATGGTAATCTTGCCCAAAATCATGTATAAGATACAGATGTTACCGATCGCTCTACCTCAGAAGTACTTTAAGACCCTACAAACGATTTTACTAAAATTTGTTTGGCAGGGTAAAAAAGCGCGTATACAGTTGGGCAATTAAAAAAAATAAATAAGGGCAAAGACGATGCGGCGTACGTGAGGTCCGCACGCTGAGGGAGGAGCCGCCCACGCCACGGACCTAGCCTGCTGACGGGAGATGGAAGACGCCGGAGGATCAAAGGACGTCTCAGCGGCGGTGGCTATGAAGCAGGGTGCGAGACTGCCGAGCCGCTAGCCCGCTGATTGTACATCTCACGCGTCCCTCTCTCCTGTCCTCCTCGTGCCGCCCACTCGAGGCCCCCCCTCGCTTTCTCTCACCCCCGTTCACCAGCTGATCGGAACGCCGTTGCTAGGAGGCGCCGCTCAGCACGGAGGTGTTGGAGGGCTCCCTGTCTCTCGTCCCCTGCGGATGCTGACACCCCCCCTCTGCTCTCTGAAAGCGCGGCCTTACTGGCGTGTTATTGCTTGCTTTGTCAGCCCCAGCCACGGGGAGGGTTGCATGCCCAGAGTGAGTGACAAGGTGACAAGGTGGAACAACACGGGACCTGTAAGATCTTTTTCTTTTGAATAAGTCACCGTTTGCATACTGCTCCTCCTAAAACTTTTTCTGATTTGAAATACATCACAGATTGGGCATTGGAAATGGGACTGTGATACACAGATATAATGATGACGAGATAACAGTGCGAAGGGAGGCAACTGACGGATGGAATATATAGCGGGACTTGTTCTATGATCTCTTATTATTTTGACCATTTTGACTATTTTGACTGTGCTTGCCCAGGCAGAACGCAATGCTCCCCCCGGTCCCCCCAAACAGTACTCAGCAATTGGTCTACTGCTATTGCTTTGAGTTTAGATTTCGGTTGGTAAGGCAAGAGGGTAAGCATCCCAACCCCGCAATTAGTTCAGCGACACCTTGCAACTATAATTTAAATAGGAATATAAACGTGCTAGAATACCAGAGAATATCACTAACCGGCACAGAAGATAAGCCCCAAGCAAAGGCATAAATTGATTCTACCCTCTTGTGCTCTCTGGTTGTGTTGGCTTAGTGTGGCCCGGGGGTTGTTGTCCGGTGCTCTCGAAGGGCGTTGGTCGGGGGAAGGCCCGGTTTTAAAAGGGGCAATCCCAGTCTTGAACAGAGGTACTATACCTTCCCTTAAACCCTCCTTGATCATCGCAAGTGGTTGGGTTGGGTTTGTACTTTTGGGCAAATTCATTGCAACACGACAACCGTACCTGGGGTGATTAGTGAGCACGGCACACAGAACGCAGCAAGGGAGGTTAATTCGTGAGATGGTGGCGGTGCCCCTGCAGAGAAATTAGCGGGGGGGTAATCATACACATAATATCCATCATTATAAATGATACAACACAATCACTGGACCTTCAAATTATACCCCAGTATATTTAATACAGTGAGTAACTGTTGAACATTAAAAATCAAAAGGGGTAATTCCTGCCGTTCAAACTGGGGAAACGGATTAGAATAACAAAAAAATTCAACATGAATAAGTCAACAAGGGGAAAACGCCCCGAAAATTCCCAAAGACAACCCTCCTACTTCCACCATTAGACACTACATGACCCCGGATGGGAGCTCTAAAAGCCCAGCATTGGGAAAAAAAAGTAGAAAAAACGGGGCGGAACCAAAAGGGAGCAGGAGGGGGGTTCCCTCCAATAGTAGACACGTCAACGGAGGGCGAACAGGAAGTCCAGCCAAATCGAGGACCCCCGCATAGACACCCATATCCCCACAAAGGTAGAATTGGAGGGGATGTTTAAAGAGACTGGAAAATGTAATACGAGAAGAAGTTAGTGCATTAAGAACGGACATAACTTATATGTTGGAGAGAGTTGAGAAAGCCGAGGCAAAAATTGAACAACAGGCCTCAGAATTAAATGAATTAAAAAATCAATTTCACACAATGAAACAAAAATCAGAGGCAATTACAATATCGATTAGAAGACCAAGAGAATCGAAATAGAAGGAAAAATTTAAGAATACGATCTATCAAGGAGGAGAAAGGGGAAGATCTTAGAAAAATTCTTAACAATCTGTTTCTCCCCTTGTTGGAAAACGGTGCGGAGGAACCCCTAAAAATTGAACGGGCCCACCGCATAGGAAGAATTAGAGAGGGGGGAGGGAATTGGCCTAGGGATATTATCGTAAGGTTCAGATATTTTTGAAGACAAAGCTGTGGTATGGTCAAAATTGAGAAGGAAGCCACCCCTGAGCTATGATGGAGCGGAGATCCAGATTTTACTGATCTAGCCTGGGAAACTTTAGCTAGAAGAAGACATCTGAAAACCCCTACTGGAACAGATGCGCCAGCTCAATATCAACTATCAGTGGGGGTTTCCGGCATGTCCTGATAGGCTACAAAGATGGGGTATCAGCAAAAATAATATTCCCAGAGGACTTGCCAGCTTTCTGCTGCAAATTTGATATGCCAGTTATGGAACTACCCGGTTGGGTGGAATAGCTTCGGATTGCTCTGGCTTTACTTACCCTACCTTGCCATCCACTGACTGGTATTGTCCTTTTGTTTCTTAATTCTTTTCCATTTTTTCTTTGTTTCCTTTCCCGTTCCCATGAGGGGTTGATGGGAGAGGGGGGATCTGTGGGAGTAGGGGGAGGTTAGAGGGAGGGGGACCAGAGAGGAGGGCTAGGAGAGCAGGTCCGCAACCCCACCCAGATAAGAACAACCCCTAGGGATTTTCCCAAGGGGGTGAATGGGAGGGTTGGGCGCTGGGAGGCCTCACCTCATTTTGAAGAAACCGACGAGTAGCGGGGTGTGAAAACCTCGACGGTTCAGAGGTCATGTTTAGGCCTGGGCAGGGGGGGGGAGGGGGGGAAGGGAGGGGAGGGGAGATGGGAGGGGAGGTGTGGAAGGAGAGAGGGTATTCTCTCTCTTCATAAAGGGGTTGAGACAGGGAAAGTGGCTCCCAGTAGATCTTTTGGAAAATATAGGGAAAGGTTTCAATGGTAGGGAATGACAGAAATAAAATTTATACTTACAATGTGAAGGGATTGAACTCGCCTATTAAAAGATTGAAGGTGCTAGCAGAGATTGAATTCATATAGAGCGGACGTAGTCTTTCTCCAGGAATCTCACCTGTCGATAAATTCCAACGTAAGGCTATACTCACCCAGGTATCCTTCCTGGTTCTATAGTGATTCCATCTCTAAGCGTTCTAGGGCGTAGCAATTGGTTTCGCAAAAGAGACTGCGTTTATTCTGGAGGCGAGGCTGACAGACCCGGAAGGGAGATTTTTATTCTTAAAAGGAAGATTTGGTGATACCGCCTACACTTTAGCAAATATCTATGCCCCGAATGTAAATCAAACCCATTATCTGGGCAGAATTTTGGGCAAATTGAAAAATTTCGCAGAGGGGTACACTATCATGATGGGGGATTTTAATTTCGTCATGAATCCGAAAGAAGATAGTACGTCCCGGGGGAGGGAGACAACGAACGTGCAGGTACAAAAAATTAAGCACAAGATCCATGACAGTCAATTAGTGGATGCTTGGAGGATATTCCATCCAAATACAAAGGACTACACGTTCTTCTCCCCTCCCCACGGAACGTACACTAGAATAGACTACATTCTGGCAGATCACAGGCTGCTTGACTTGATTACCGAGACAGACATTGGAATTATGACTATCTCAGACCATGCGCCAGTGACCATGAAAATTAAACTCTCTATACAAAAGAGCCAACGGCCGGTATGGCACCTAAATGATAGTTTGATTCGCGATGAAGAAAGGGCAAGTAGGGTGGAGGCGGAACTAAAACAATTCTTCCTTTTCACGATACTGAAGGGATTTCAAAGCGCAACCCTGTGGGAGACACACAAAGCATACATTAGAGGGGATACTAATCGCTGAGGGCGCCAGGGAAAAAAAAGAGAGAAAACGTAAATCTGATACCCTGATCAAAGAGATAGTGATATTAGAACGTAAACACAAGGAGCACGCGCAAAAAGAGAATTACCATAATCTAATTGTGAAAAGAGATGCGCTCAAGGAGATTATGGAACAGGAAGCAAGGGAACAAACTGAACTGCATTGCAGAGAGAGGTATCTATGGGGTAATAAACCAGTAAGCACTTAGCCAAATGGCCCAAAAAAAGAAACCAGAAATTACATTGAAAAAATTAAAGGAAAGATGGGAAATTGGTACATACAACTAGAGAAATTGCAGATACCTTTAAAAACTACTATGAGGAATTATACACAATAAGACAGTTAGGGTGGCAGGTTGGTGAAAAAGAGGCTAAAACTCATGATTTTCTGCAGAAAGCGGTCTTCCTAGATTGGAGAGGGTAGAAAGTTTAAATATGTGCCTTCCAATAACTGAAGAGGAAATTAAAATCGCTTTAAAAAACACGACGTGCGGGAAAAGTCCCGGCCCGGACGGATTTTCGGCCCTATACTATAGGAGATTTAGTAACATCTTAATACCGAGGATGTGTAAGTATTTTAATGGGCTAGGGGCCGAATTGAAGCCAGTAGGGAAGCAATAGCGGCCACGGTGGCAATAATCCTGAAGGAGGGGAAAGATAGCTCGCTCTGTTCGGGATATAGACCGATCTCGTTGCTCAATGCAGACACCAAGCTCTTTGCCAAAATCCTTGCAGAACGCCTGAAAGGGGTGATGCACTTCTTGGTGCAAACCCCGATCAGGTAGGTTTTTATCCCCAACAGAGAGGGCAAAGACAATAGTATAAGAGCGATTCTCCTGCTCCAGAATATAAGGCAGAATGCGCCCCAGGTCTATTCCTATCAGTTGATGCTTGAAAAAGCATTCGATAGGGTAGACTGGGGGCTTATGATGGAGACTCTTACAGCTATGGGAAATAGGGAACAGGATGATCCGCTGGATCAACACACTATATTTACCATCCCTCTGCAAAATTAAAATAAACGGCTCGCTATCAGATTCCTTCGAGATGAAAAATGGGACAGACAGGGTTGCCCTTTGTCCCCTCTTTTGTTTATTTTGTCTTTGGAGCCCCTCCTGGCCACCATTCGAAACGACCCAGAAAATCAATGGGGTTAGAATAAAAGAGGAGGAACATAAGCTCTCGGCATTTGCCGATGATATTTTATTTTATTTAACCAATCCGGTTAAATCTATTCCCAAGCTCTCTATGATATTACAACAATATGGCGATATCTCCAACTTCAAAGTTAATGCCACAAAAATCTGAAATCTTAAATATAAACTTAAGTAAAAGCGAAGAAGCTTGTGTCAAAGCAATTGCATTTATCCATGGAAAAAAGAATTAAAATACCTTGGTATTAAACTTGCTAATACAGTTCAGAAGATATATAAAATAAATTATGTGCCACTATTAAATGAGATTAAAAATGAATTAAAAAGAACGGAAAATAAACCTATACATGGATCGGACGCATAAATATGCTGAAGATGGTCATAGTTCCCAAAAATACTATATAAATTTCTCTTAATTCCAATTGCCCTGCCTCAGCAATTTTTTGAGAATTCTTAATTCCCTCTTATTAAACTATGTATGGAAAAAGAAATAGCACAGAATATCTCTATCTATCCTAAAACAGGGTAAGCTTCAGGGAGGGCTGGCACTGCCGGACATAAAAAGCTATCATAAGGCGGCGGTTTTGTCTCGAGCGGTGGGAATGGGCGCGCGATAGGAAAGAAAAAAGATGGGTGCAAATTGAAAACGCACAAGCTAACACACAATTGAGTAACTCTATCTGGATTCCTGCACATACAGAGCACTGGATCACAAAGCATTTGACATAACACGGGACACTTTACGTATGTGGGGATAGGACCCAGTCACTACTTGAAAGGAAATTCAATTCTCCACTAATGAATTTGAAAGAAAACGCTACTTTGCACCTGGGGAAATAAAAATAGGAGGGGAATTGGATTAGAAAGGACACGGTTCACTTAGGCGATATTATAAAAGACGGGGAGATGATGACCTATGAAGATCTCAAGTCTAGAACAGATTTTTGGGATCTTGATAGGTGGCACTACTCCAGCTGTCTCACTTTACACGAAGCCTCCCCTGCCCTCTGCGGACGGTGGCGGAGCTGACACAATTGGAGAAAATATGTAAATCTAAGATTTCTAAGGGCACGATCACGAAATTATATGGTATACTGGTTAAGATAGGGACTCGGGGGGAGGCACCGTTTTTGGAAAAAATGGGAAAAGGAGTTAAAAATCACGAGAGGGACTAACACTTTTCAGAGGACTATGCAACTAGTACATTCCTCAGCAATAGATATACAAAACTGCCGAGGCAAACTATAAGTGCATTTCAGGGTGGTATATCACACCCGATAAAGCTAACAAAATTAATGCCGCCCAGGCCCGCGAGTGCTGGCGTGGATGCCCTGAAAGGGGAACTATGGGCCCATTTATGGTGGACATGCCCTAAAATACAAATTTTCTGGGACACAATCTTAAAGCAAATAAAGGAGATCACAGGCAAGGAGTTAAAGAAAGACCCTTGGGTAGTGCTCTTCCACGGGTGTCAAGAGGGTATATAAAAAATACAAGCAATCCCTAATTCCTCATCTTCTGAACGCAGCCAAGAGACTGATCCCAAAAAGGTGGCACGAAATGGGAAAGCCCACATTTGTGGAACTGGTGTGGACGCAGTGGAGGAAACCTATAGGTTTAGAAGAGCTAAAAGGACAGCCTCTTGGCGACAAATAGTGACATTAAGGCTAAATGGGAAAGGTGGAAGGAATACAAAAAAAACATGGAGCTATGCAGAGAGATTAAGAGGCCCTTAATTTATATATTCCGGATAATACAGTACTTATATGCCGACCCGGTTCAAGTTTGATTCCCCGACCGCTATTTGCAAAATTTTATATATTTTGGTGAATCTCTATATTTTTCCTTTTCATGGATAAGCATTAGACCTCTGGGAGCCACGGGGCGGGTGGGGGGGGGGGTTGGAGGGGGGGCCGGGGGGTGAATGTATTACGGGAAAGCATGTCTCAGCCACCCTTGCGGGTGAAGAATATAAAGGAGTTGGATAAGCTTTTAGTCCCTATGTGGGAAGGCGACACATACAAACTTTTTCCATATGTATACATAAAAAAAAAAAAAAAAAAAAACCACATATGATGCAAACTGCAATCAGAGACGTAAAAAGCATCAAATTATGAGCTGGTCTCTAGAATATGACAAAAGCTGAGGTGGTAAAAAAAAAAATAAAAAAAAAAATAAAAAAAAAAATAAATAAATAAGACACAAGGGGGATGGGGAGCACCAGACATTAGAAGTTATTATGAAGCAGTAATTCTCACAAGAGTGATAGACTGGATTAGGGACACTAAGCAAAAAAGGTGGATAAGCATGGAATACCATATGAGCAAGGTTCGTTTAGGGAGTACTACTGAAATCCAGATAATATAGGGAGTTAGGATAACAATCACATAGCATTACACGGCACGCTATCAAAACTTGGGACAGAGTTCATAAGAGGGAAAAATGGGATTTCAACTCACCATTTATGCCATTAAATGACTCAAATATTTTGCACCAGGGTTAGAGAAAATTTCTGGGAATGGATTAAGAAAAAAAATGCTCAGCTGGAAGGATGTTATGACGCGAGATAAATTAAGTAACCTATGAGGAATTAAAGGACAGAGGGGAGGTAATAGAGATAAACGAATGTCGATATGGCCAGTTAAAACATTTTTTTGAGGCTCTCCCACAGCCATATAGATCTGTGGAAAACCTACGTCCCCTGGAGAGAATAAGTCAGGGGGATTTAGGGAAAGGAGTTATCTCAAAAATGTATAAATGTCTAATAGAAGTTGGTCATTTGGGACATTCCACCATATATCAAAAAATGGGAGGAAGAATTGGGATCCTCTCTGAGTATCCTAGAATTAAAACAAATATGGAGAAGAAGCGCATACCTCGTCAGATAATAGTAAAATAATCGAACTAAATTACAATGTCTGACGCGATGGTATATCACCCCAGACAAGGCTCATAAATATAAGAAAGAAGCCTCAGAATTGTGCTGGCGAGGATGTAGACAGATCGGAGATATGGCGCATATATGGTGGCAATGTCCAAAAATTAAGTGTTCTGGAGAAGGATTAGACAGTTAATCACCAAAGTATATGGATATAGAGATTCCAGATGATCCATGGGGATGCTTGCACCAAAGGATTAGATTACCTATGAAACAATATCAGAAAAGTCTTTTTACCCCATCTTCTAACAACTGCTAAAAGCTGATAGCCAGTCACTGGCAAGACAAGGAAAGTCCCCCCATTAAAGAATGGTGCAACAAAATAAACTCCATCCAAAATTTTGAATTTTTAGGCTAAGTGACACTGATAGCTTAGAGGAATATGAAAAGACATGGTCGAAGTAGTCAGAGTTCTCAAACATTCCATGGTATTTGCGGAGCTAATGGGTGCATAGGGCATAGGGTTATGACTTTGTAAGATTCTTTAGGACTTTGTAAGATTCTTTAGATATTCAGGGCTGGACACAATTAAGAAAGCAATAAGATAGAAAATAAGATTGAATAGAAGATACAGAAAGGTAACTGGAGGTACAGGGGGAGGGGAGGGGGGGGGAGGGAAGGGGGGGGGGGGGGTAGAAGGGCCACGAAGGCACTAAAGTGTTAAAGTGTTAAAAAAAAAAAAATCTTGCATTAGTAATCAATGTATATACTTGTTCCTTGTGGATTTGGAAAAAAAGGGAAAACGAAGAACAAACACACAAAAAAAAAATACACATACAAAAACTTCCACAAATGATGCGAAACCAGAAGGAGACATGTTGGGCAAATGAATGGCGGGAAAGTCTCGCTACCTTCCTCCGGTAAATGGTTATGACTGAAGTGAAAAAAAAAATAAAAAAGAACATCGCGGCAACCCCCGCCCCCCGCCACAGCTACTGTTGATGCCAGGAGGTATCCCTTTCCCCGCTGGGAAGTAAGTACTGGCGGAGGGACCTCAGAAGCGGCCAGGTAACGGCGTGCACCTCCCGGATTCACCGAACCCACACCCCCGCCCTGGGTCTTAGGAATGGAGCAGGTAATATAGACACAGTCTTACGGGTCTGGAGCGGTTTTTGCTGAGAGCTTGTGCTGTGAAGGAAAGATCATTGTACAGTGAAGCGGTAAGGCTGAGGGGATCTGTGTAAATTGTACACTGCAGGGGACTGATGCATGAGTGGCTCCTTGTAAAACGTATACTGCTGATGGCTGAGGCATGATCTGCTTCCTGCAAAGTGAATACTACTGATGGCTGATATATGATCCGCTCCATGTAAAGTGTACACGGCCGATGGCTGATATATGATCTGCTCATGTAAAGTGTATACTACTAATAGCTGAGGCATGAACTGCTCCATGTAAGATGTATACTGCTGATGGCTGATATATGAACTGTTCCATGTAAAGTGAATACTGCCGATGGCCGATATAGGAACTGCTCCAGGTAAAGTGTATACTGCTGATGGCTGAGGCTTGAACTGCTCTATGTAAGGTGTATACTGCGGATGGCTATTGCATGAACTGCTCCCTGCTCCCTCTAAATTGTATACCTTCGTACTGCTATCGACAGTCACTGAGTGTCCGCTAGGCACTGTGTGCTATACCCCCTCTGATTGATCCTCTGGGTGGTTTTCCCTATCAGGGTCAGGAACACGGTAACGCAGCAGAGATCTGGGGCCCCGTGGTGTAAGGAACCCGCCCCGGGGCGGTGTGCCCCTGTGGCGGTGAGCAGGGGACGTTGAGGAGAGGCTCCAGATGTCCCTGGGGACTGAAAATTTCCCCCTGGCACCTTCTAATTAGTGGGGCGAGTAGATCTGGGGAATTAAAGGTTGACAATTATTACTAGAGGGATATTGGAATACCACACTGTTCCCAGTCAATTTGCCCCTAACCACTATTTAAACTGGGTAAACGTATAAGAGCCAGGAAAAAGATAATATGAACAGGTCAACAAGGGGTACGGCCCCAAAGATCCCCAAGGATAAAGGTGCTACTTCCACAATAAGACAATACCTGACACAGGAAGGGGGTGTTAAGAGCCCGGGTGCCATTAAGAAAACAGAAAAAAAGGGGACGGTAAAAAAAGGAGTCGAGGATCAGCCATCCGCCAATACTGATACATCGACAGAGGGGGATCAAGACACGAGCCACATGGAAGAATTAAGGACAGATACACAAGCTCTATTCAAGGGTGACATGGGCCGACATGTTTAGGAAACTGGAAGCTTTAATAAAAACCGAAATAAGCATGTTGAGAGCAGACATAAGCCATCTTTTGCCACGGCTAGAGGAGACGGAAGTAAAGGTAGAACAACAAGCGGTAGAACTGAATCAATTAAAAGAGCAATTTCTTGCAATGAAATTAAATCAGAGGAGACTACAGTACCAATTAGAGGACCAAGAAAACCGTAATAGGAGGAAAAATGTAAGAATTCGCTCAAAGAAGAAAGAGGGGAAAACCTGAGGGAGATTATTAACAATCTCTTTTTACCCATACTGGGTAAAGACACCGAAGACCACCTTAAAATTGAGCGAGTCCACCGCCTAGGAAGGGCAAAGAATCGTGAGCGCGAATGGCCTAGGGACATAATCGTCAGATTCAGTTTCTATGAAGACAAAGCTGAAATCTGGTCAAGTCTAAGACATAAAACACCCCTGAGCTTCAAAGGAACAGAAGTTCAGATCTTCACAGATTTAGCCTGGGAAACTCTGACACGAAGGAGGTTATTGAAGCCACTCCTTGTACAAATGCGTTCATCAGAGATTGTATACCAGTGGGGCTTCCCTGCCTGTCTTATTGGGAAGAAAAACGGCGTGTCGGCCAGGCTAACTTTCCCTGAAGATATAGAAGTCTTCTGCCATAAATTAGGCATGCCAGTTGTAGACCTACCTGAGTGGATAGAATAGAGTGTACTGTAATGTATAGACAGGCGTGGGGAGGTGGGGTATGGGAGGGGGGGTGGGTGGGATCTTCTCCCTTATCCCCAGACCCCCCAGTGTGAGGGGAGCTGGTGATGGGGTGGGCGCGGTCCAAAACCTACCTCATGACAAGAGAGCCGGTGGAAAATGGGAAACGAGACCATCCACGGCTCAGAGGTTAGGTTTAGGCTTTGGGGAGGGGGGGGGGGGGGGGGGGGGGGAGGGGAAGGGTTGGAAGGGGGCTCTCAGGGACTCTAGAAGTAAACAAAGGTCAACTGCCGAATAGGACGTTATGGCTGAGATAAAGTTTTTGTCATATAATGTCAAGGGGCTAAATTCCGCAGGAAAAAGACACAAGATCCTGGAAGAGATCAAACGATGTAGAGCGAATGTGGTCTTCCTGCAGGAGTCTCATTTGACATTAAGCTCAAATGTTAAACTGTATTCTCCCATGTTTTCAACCTGGTACTATGGGGATTCTATATCCAAACGCGCTAGGGGCGTGGAAATTGGGTTTTCAAGAGGGACAGGTTTCGCCCTTGAGGCGGAGATTGACGGATCCGGAAGGAAGGTATCTGTTCCTGAAAGGGAGGCTAGGGAACTCTGTATATACACAAGCAAATGTCTATGCCCCCAATACAAACTCAATTACATATGTAGAGAGAATACTCGGAAAGTTAAAAAAATTTGCGGAGGGCCACACGATTCTGATGGGAGATCTTAACCTGTGTATAAACCCGAGTGTGGACAGTACGTCCCGAATGAAGGAGACAAGTAACGTACAGCTCAAAAAATTAAAACGTAAGATGCAGGACTGTCAGCTAATTGATGTGTGGAGGGTTCAACACCCAAAAACACTAGATTATACGTTCTTCTCTCCTCCTTACGGAACATACTCCAGGCTAGACTACATAATGGTCAATCACAGCCTATTAGAAAATGTCACTGGAACTGAGATCGAAATTGTGTCCATATCAGATCATGCTCCGATAACGATGAAAATCAAGACAGCAGCACAAATGAATCAACATCCCCCCTGGCATTTAAATGAAGACCTGATAAGAGATGAAGAAAGGGTCGGAAGGGTGGAAGAGGAACTCAAACTATTTTTTCTAGTAAATGATACAGAAGGGATTACAAGTGCCACCCTCTGGGAGAAGGAGATCCTAGAACAAGATGTAAAAAAATGTTTTAATAGTATTGCCAGAGAGAGATATCTTTGGGGAAACAAACCCAGTAAACATCTCGCTAAAATGGTTCAAAAAAAGAAAAAGAGAAATTATATTGAGAAAATCAAAAGGAAAAATGGGGAGTTGGTATACACCAATAAGATGATTGCAGAAACATTCAAAAACTATTATGAAGAGGTCTATACTATCACCCAACAAAAGTGGCAATCAGGAGAGAAAGAGGCAAAAACCCGAGATTTCTTAGCAAAGGCAGGACTTTCGAAGATTGGGGACATTGATAGATTAAGCCTTGACAGACCGATAACAGAAGAGGAAGTTAAAAAAGCTCTGAAAAATACAGCTATAGGGAAAAGCCCAAGTCCCGATGGGTTTACTGTACTTTATTACAAAAAAATTCTAAGATCTTAATACCAAAATTATGTAAATATTTCAATGGCCTCGGATCAGAGTTTGAAATGAGTAAGGATGCTCTTGCAGCCGCAATAACCTTAATTTTAACAGAAGGGAAGGACGGCTCACTCTGCCCAGGATATAGTCAAATTTCGTTATTAAATACGGACATAAAACTCTTCGCTAAAATTTTAGCTGAGAGATTAAAAGAGGTCATACACATATTGGTCCATCCTGATCAGGTAGGATTCGTCCCTGATAGAGAAGGTAAAGACAATGGGATAAGAGCACTTCTCTTACTCCAGAAAATAAAGGAGAATGGGTCCCCAGGTCTATTCCTGTCAGTGGATGCTGAAAAAGCATTTGACAGGGTAGACTGGGGACTCATGATGCAAACCCTTGAAGTGATGGGATTAGGGCAGAGGTTGATGAGATGGATCAAAACACTCTACCACAACCACTCGGCAAAAATCAAAATCAATGGCACACTCTCGAAATGAAGAATGGGACAAGGCAGGGGTGTCCTCTTTCTCCCCTTCTTTTTATCCTGTCCCTGGAACCGTTGCTAGCCACGATCCACAAAGATCCAGACATCAACGGGGTCAAAGTGGAGGGGCAAGAACATAAATTATCGGCCTTTGCCGACGATATTCTATTCTATGTGTCCAACCCTTTAAATACAATCCCCAAGTTGACTAAGGTATTATTACAATATGGCGACATCTCAAACTTTAAGATAAATGTAACAAAATCCAAAATTCTAAATATAAATTTAAATAAAAAGGAAGAGGGGATGTTGAAAGAGATATGTCAATTCCCCTGGACAAAAGAATTAAAATACCTAGGTATTAAACTCGCCACTTCGGTTAAGAAGATCTATAAAACGGAAAATTGTTATTCTTACCTTCGGTAATTTTCCTTTCCTGGCCTGTCCTCACGTCAGCACATCATGGGTTAATCCCCTCCTCCGGTCCACCAGTACCACCTTCTTTTAGCTAATAAGTAGGGGGACCCTCCTCCCAGTCCTTGTTCCACTAATTTGGCGGACGACAGACTATAGGGAGGGAAAGGCTGTGCTGACGTGAGCACAGGCCAGGAAAGGAAAATTACCGAAGGTAAGAATAACAATTTTCCGTTTTCCTGGCCAGTCCTTTCGTCAGCACATCATGGGATTTAATTTAGCACCCTAGGGCGGGATAATGTATATAAGACTCGGACGACAACTATAAATGCTGCTTAAGTGAATCTTTCTTTATTTTGCCTGAAATGGTGCCGATACCGCGGCATTTCAGAAACTATACGCCTTAGATGACGTCACGTCTAGATTGTAATGCTTTGCGAAGGTCTTGCAGGAACTCCAACTGGCCGTCTTGCATATTTCTTCAACTGGTATTTTGGTAAATTCTGCCCAGGAGGCTGCCACCCCTCTGGTAGAGTGAGCTCTAGTTGTCTGAGGAGGCGTCAGCCCTTGTTTCTCGTACGTGAGCTTTATTACTTTGGTGATCCAGGTCGAGATTATTCTTGTTGAAGCGGCTTGTCCTTTTTTAGGCCCAGATGAAAAGGGAATCCGTTTTGCGCACTTGTTGAGAACGGTGCAGGTAAATTGAGAAAAGGTTGACCATGTCCAGAGGTCTGAGGTCCAGTTCTTCTTCCTGCCTAGGAGGTAATGTAAAGCTAGGTAGCACTGCCTCCCAGTTAAGGTGAAATTTTGAAACTACCTTGGGCGTTGCTATTGGTGAAGGCCTCAGAATTACTTTGTCTGGAAGGATGATACAGTACGGTTCCTTACTGGACAGGGCCGCTAGCTCAGATACCCTTCATGCCGATGTTACAGCGGTGAGAAAAAACAGTTTAAGTGTTAGAAACCAGAATGGACAAGGATGTAGAAAAGGATGTAGAAGCAGTGCTCTTAGCACTGTGCCTAAGTCCCAGGCCGGAAATAGAGACTTTCTTGGAGGATTAATTTTCATGGTCGCTTTTAAGAATTGTTTTACCAGTGGTTCGTCTGCCCACCTGTATCCTGTAAAACACGACAAAGCTGAAATTTGTACCTTCAATGTACTATAGGCTAAGCCTTTGTTTAGAGCAGATTGCAAAAAGTCCAGTACTTGTGCCACATTCGGATCCACCGAAGCGAAATTTTTCTGTAACGCAAAAGTTGTAAACTTTGCACAAATCCTGTTGTAGGTGACATTGGTCGAGGCCTTTCTAGACTTTAACAGTGTTGAGATTACTTCCTTTGAAATGCCTTGTGCCTGGAGTCTGGTTGATTCAGCAGCCAGGCCGTCAGTTGCAACCTGTTCGGGTTGGGGTGAACCCATTGGCACTGCCATAGGAGATCTCTCTTTAGCGGCAGACGTCTTGGGGGAGCCGACGCCATGTGTAGGAGTAGAGGGAACCATGGCCTCTGCGGCCAAAAGGGTAGAATTATTATTGTATGAACCTTATCCCTCGCAATCTTTAACAAAGTCCTCATTACTAGCGGCATCGGCGGAAAGATGTAAACTAGGGGAAAATCCCCTGGAATGGAGAAGGCATCTTGGGTCAAGGCTTTGTTGCAACGGAACCTGGACACAAATTGGGGTGTCTTTGTATTGACTCGGGTCACCATTAGATCCACTGAGGGTGTCCCCCACTCGGAAAAGATTGGTTCTAGGAACTTCTTGTTCAAGGCCCAATCGTTCTTGTCGGGGAACTCTCGAATCAGATGATCCGCGATGGAATTCTGGCTGCCCGGAATGTAGGCTGCTGTTAGGGCTTCCAGATGTGCTTCGTCCCACACAAATATTTTGGTTGCCACCTGCAGAAGTAGCAAGCTCTTGGTTCCGCCCTGTCTGGCTATATATGCTACTGCTGTCTTGTTGTCTAACATTAGTTTGACTCGAGCTCCCTGTACCAGTTTCTCGAAGGCCTGCAAGGCCATGTATGCTGCTTGCAGCTCCAAAAGGTTGAAGTGTCGGGATTCCGTCTTGCTCCAAACTCCTTGCACCTGCCTGCCGAGGCAGTGAGCACCCCAGCGCCGGAGACTGGCATCTGAAGTTATCAGAACCCAGTCCCCGGGGCTGAGGGGCATGCCCCGCGACAGGTTCTCTGATGACTTCCACCAAGCTAGGTTCTGTCGAATCCGGCCTGGTATGAGAATCCTCTGGTGGAGAGAGGTACCGTCCCATTGGTTCAGGAAGGTTGCCTGGAAGGCTCTTGTGTGGAACCTTGCCCAAGGAATGGTTGGGCTTGCTGCAGTAAACATCCCGAGTAGGGTCATACAATCTCTTGCCATTAGTGATGTTGACTTCATCACGCTGCTGACGCAGGCTACCAATTCTGCCTTCTTTCGTTCGGGCAGGAGGACAAGGCCTCTGTTTGTATTGAAAAACAGTCCCAGATATTCCATCTGTTGTGAGGGAGTCAATTGGCTTTTTTGCCTGTTGATGATCCAGCCAAATTTTGATAGGATTTCTAGAACCATCTCACGTTGAGATGCCAGTTCTCCGCTCGAACGTGCTGCCAGGATGTCGTCTAGGTAGTGAAATATTTTTATGCCTTTCAGGCGAATGACGGCAATAACGGCTAGTAAGATTTTGGAAAACACTCGCGGAGCTGTGGTGATGCCGAACGGCAGACACCTGAACTGGAAGTGATCTTCCCCTACCAAGAATCTTAGATATCTTTGGTGGCTCTCGTTGATTGGGACGTGCAAATATGCATCCGTTAGATTGACTGATATCAACCAGTCTCCTGGTTGCAACACAGAGATGATTGTAAATACAGACTCCATCTTGAACGTCTTGGGTTCTATGAAGAGGTTTAGAATTCTCAGGTCCAGAACTGGTCTGAGATCCCCCGATGCTTTGGGAACTAGAAAGATTGGAGAGTATACCCCTTTTCCTTGTTGGGAATTATTTTGCTGTAAGCCGTCTAAATATTCTTGTAAGCAGTTCCGTTTCCTCTGATCTGTTGGCCATTTTGTGTGGACCACCGTATTGGGTGGTTTCTTCTGAAAGGATATTTTGTAACCGTATCTGACCGTCTTGCGGACCCACTGGTCCTTGACTTCTTCCGCCCATACTTCCCAGAAGGACATTAACCTGGCGCCCACCTGGGGGGGATGGGCGGTTAACCCGTCAAAAAGATTTTTCGGGGTTTTTTCGCGGTCTGTGCCGCTCTAGACTTTACCTTTGTCAGGTCCATAGAGGCTTCCGCTATGAAATCGGCGGCAAGATCGAATTCCTCCATTATCTGTATGACTGATTCTGACCCTGTATCTGCTTTTAGGGCTGCTTGGGTTCTCGTGGTCCAAACCTTGAGTGCTCTGGAGACTGAGGTTAGGGCAATAGCCGGGCGGCACGCTGCACCTGCAGCTGAGTAGACCTTTTTTAGGTCTGTGTCTGCACGTCTGTCCATTGGGTCTTTGAAGGTTGTGGAATCTTGTAATGGCAACGCGACCTGTCGGGCCAGGCGCTGTAAGGCCGCATCTATGCCCAATGGGGAGTCCCAAAGGTCTGCTTCTGGGGTTTTAAAAGGGTAAAACCTTGAGAAACGATTCTGTACGTTTGCCCTCTTTTCCGGCTTTTCCCATTCCTCCTCGAACCATTCTCGGATTTCCGGCAAGAGGGGGAAAGTAACCCCTTGCCTTTTCCGGCTAGGAAATTTTTTTTTCATTTTTTCAGGTGGCTGAACGTCTTGATCCCAGTCAATGGCGTCCCTCACGGCTGTGACAAATGATTCAATATATTGAAAATCAAATAAATATTCTGAGGGCTCTTCAGAGTCCGATGAGCCTAGTGATAGCGTCTCCCGGGAAGGTGATTCGTTGCGCGCTGATTGATTGATGCTACTAACTTTGGATCTTCTAGGTGTTTTGGTGGCTGTGGCTGACTGGATACCCTCTGCCACTGCTTCTTGAATATAGTCTCTAATTCTTCTTGCCTCTGCTTCTCTGTCTGTAGCCACGTCTTTAATGCAGCCGGTGCATAGAAGTTTGCCAGGTTCGGATGGTGCCGAACATGCCCAACAAAGACCATCGTCTGGGCGGGGTCTTGATGCATTTGGCTCTGCTACAGTCGCAGAGTGACTGGATTTGCGTGCTGGACTTGAATGGGACTTATGCATTGCCCGAGAGCCAGACGCTTGCCGAGATTTTTAGCGGTGGCGGGACTTTTTTCTCCGTTCCTGTCTTATCTTAGGGCTTCTGCTCCTAAAAAGACAACCAAGAAACACTACCTTTAGCTCTTGGTATTGCACTCTTTTACGTTGTGGCCCCCGTTGACCCCTCCTACCTGTCCGGTGACTTTGGTGCATCCTGAGGCTGTGGTGAGCTCATGCTGTGTAAAGAAGCAGGATACGCACATCAGGCGGTGTAGCAATTGATACCTAATTTTGTATTTTATTATTAATCTATACTATATTTTATTTTATTTTATTTATTTATTTATTTTTATATATATATATTTTTTTTTGTACCCCAAAATTACTGTTACAACCTCCTCTTTTTTACCTTAAAAGAGAAGGAAAAAATTCCAGGGTGGCAGCAGGTGTTTAGAAACCGAGGATGCAAGCCCTATTAGACAAATGAAAAACACAAAAGGTACTTTAAAGCATAGTGCAGCGCTGACACAATCTCACACAATCCTCCTCAGCTGGAGGCTTACCTAGTGCTTCCTCTCCCAGACAGTGGCAGACCGCACTGAGCCTCCTGTCCTGGAGATTCTTTTAAAGCCGATTTGGGCACGCCCACGGCGTGCCCCCGGCCCCTCCCCCCCTGTGAGGTAACCGCCGACTAACATAAAGTGGAGAAAGGAGGGGCGGCGCGCTCCTACGGAGCTCAGATCTGAATAAGGAGAAGGAGCCACAGCATGTCCTAGCAGAGGACAGGAGACACACCACAGCCTCTATGATCACAGTAAGCTTCCTATAAGCTAAAAACGCCCGCAGCTCATGCACCTGAGCGTCCAGTGTCATAAAGGGGCATACCTTTATTACTTCTGGACCTTCCAACCCGAGGAGAGGCCGAACCTGGGTGGGGATGGTTCGGCAGGGGGGTTTTCTTTCTTCATCTTCATTCGTAGCTTGATTGTCTGGAAGAGTCTTAGGTGGTCTGATCGTACGACCAAAAAAAAGGAACAAGGACTGGGAGGAGGGGCCCCCTACTTATTAGCTAAAAGAAGGTGGTACTGGTGGACCGGAGGAGGGGATTAACCCATGATGTGCTGACGGGAGGACTGACCAGAAAAATAAATTTTATACCCCTGTTAAACGAGATCAAAAATGATATAAAAAAAATAATAAATAGGCCTATCTCTTGGATAGGACGCATAAACACAATAAAAATGATCCTTGTACCTAAAATTCTATATAAATTCCAATTAATCCCTATAATCTTACCACAACAGTACCTCAGAATCTTAAACTCTTTACTTTTGAATTATGTGTGGAAAAATAAAAAACACAGGATTTCTCTCTTTATCCTAAAACAAGAAAAGCAACTAGGGGGCCTGGCCGTGCCCGACATAAGGAAATATCATAATGCAGCGGTTTTGTCTCGACTGATAGAATGGGCCAGGGATAGACATGGTAAGAGATGGGTTCAAATAGAAAAAGCACAAGCTAAGGCACAATTAAGTAGCATAATTTGGATACCTGCACAATTTAGAGTGTTAAATAATAAAGCGTTTGATTTAACATGTGATACTTTGAGAGTTTGGGATAGGACACTGGCACAATTAGACATGAAATATAACTCCCCACTAATTAATTTAAGGACAATGCCTATTTTGCACCAGGGGAAAAAAAATTGGGGGGAATTGGATAAAGAAAAATGTATTACACTTGGGGGATATAATTAAAGACTGTGAAATTGGGACCTATGAAGAGTTGAAATCACGCACTGACATTTGGAATCTTGATAGGTGGCGATATTCTCAGTTATATAAGTGCGACACCTCCCCCGCCCATTACGGACGGGGGCGAAGTTGACACCGCTGGAGAAATTGTGTAAAACAGAGAATTCAAAGGGCACTGTTTCAAAATTATATAAATTACTCATAAAGATGGATGCACGAGGTGAACCCCTTTTGTCCAGAAATGGGAAAGGGAGTTGGGTAAAGTTAGAGGGAAAAACACTTTTGAAAGGATTATGAAATTGACCCATTCTTCCGCGATTGACACGTGCACCGCTGAGACAAATTACAAATGTATTGCTGGCTGGTACATTACACCTGATAAAATTAATAAGTTTAGAACTGACCATCCGGCTGAATGTTGGCGAGGTTGCCTAGAAAGGGGAACGATGGCCCATATATGGTGGACCTGCCCGAAAATTCAAAAGTATTGGGATCTCATCCTGAGTCAAATAAAGGAGATCACAGGGAATGAGGTTAAAAAGGATCCTTGGGTTGTCCTATTTCATGATTCCCAAGAGGGAATCAAACGGTATAGGAAATCACTTACACCCCACCTGCTTAATGCTGCGAAAAGGCTCATACCAAAAAAATGTCAGGAAGTGGAAAGCCCGCAGGTATGGGAGTGGATTGATGCAGTTGAGGAAACCTATAGAATGGAAGAGTTAAAGGAGAAGGTTGTTGAGATGAATAATGACTTCAGGGAAAAATGGAAAAAGTGGCGAGAGTATAAAAAATCATGGAGTTACGTGGAAAAATTGAGAGTACGCTGTTGAAACATGTGGAGAATATAGTGACCCTGATCTAACCAACTAAGGTCTTCTATAGAAAGGGAAACCATAACGGTAATACACAACTATAATAGTTAATACAGAATCAATTAAACAAATTAGAGCCCCGGGAGCCCTGGTGGGGGGCGGGGGTTGGGTTGTGTGGGGTGAAATTTATTTTGATTGGGGGGCTTGTTGATGGTAGACTCCAGTGAAGTGAAGGCACTATTGTAGCCCTTTCAAATAACATATTTTGTAATGCATGGGAAAAAATAAAAAAACACAGATGATGCAAAACTGCAAACGGAGACAAAGGCAAGCATTAAACCATGAGCTAGTCTCTAGTGCTCGGTTAAAAGCTGACGTGGTAAGAAAAAAAAAAAGTCTATGGGAGAAATCAAAAGTGCTAATTTTAAAGGTTAATATGCAAGTTATTGTCATAAAAAGTGTTTGGGGACCGGGTCCTGCCCCAGGGGACATGTATCAATGCAATTTATTCATTTTTAAATGGCAGTTTTTTTTCGGGAGCAGTGATTTTAATAATGCTTAAAGTGAAACAATAAAAGTGAAATATTCCTTTAAATTTCGTACCTAGGGGGGGATGTCTATAGTATGCCTGTGAAGTAGCGCATGTTTCCCGTGTTTAGAACAGTCCCTGCACAAAATGACATTTTTAAAGGAAAAAAATAATTTAAAACTACTTGCGGTTATAATGAATTGTCGGGTCCCGGCAATACAGATAAAAGTCATTGAAAAAAACGGCCCTTTGGGTCTGGTATGAATATTAGATTGTAAGCTCGAACGAGCAGGGCCCTTTGATCCCTCCTGTATTGATTTGTATTGTGACTGTACTGTCTTCCCTGATGTAAAGCGCTGCACAAACTGTTGGCGCTATATAAATCCTGTATAATAATAATAATATTAAGGGGAACCCTGAACCAAAATGCACCCCCCCTCCCCAAATTCCATATCAGACACTTCTGGTCTGGTATAGATATTTATGCCGTTTACACACGATCGGTCAAACCGATGAGAACAGTCTGATGGACCGTTTTCATCGGACCAAACCGATCGTGTGTGGGCCCCATCGGTTATTTATTCATAGGTTAAAAAAAGCAATCTTGTTTTAAATTTAACCGATGGATACCTAACCGATGGAAAAAAACGATCGTTAGTAGGCACAACCATCGGTTAAAAATCCACGCATGCTCAGAGTCAAGTCGACGCATGCTTGGAAGCATTGAACTTCCTTTTTTTTCAGCACGTTGTTGTGTTTTACGTCACCGCGTTCTGACACGATCGGTATTTTAACCGATGGTGTGTAGGCAGGACTGACCATCAGTCAGCTTCATCGGTTAACCGATGGAAACGGTCCATCAGACCGTTCTCATCGGATGGACCGATCGTGTGTACAGGGCATAAGGGGAACCCTGCGACAATTTATTTTTAAATGGCGTACGGGTCCCCCTCAAAAGGTCTGGTATGAATTTTAATGGGAACCCTGTGCCTAAATTAAACAAAAAATGGCGTGGGGTTCCCCCCAAAAATCCATACCAGACCCTTATCTGAGAACGCAACCTGGCAAGCCGCAAGAAAATAGGGGGGACGAGAGAGCGCCCCCCTTCTGAACCATACCAGGCCACATGCCCTCAACATGTTGATGGGGACGAGGGCCTCATCCCCACAACCCTTTACTGGTGGTTGTGGGGGTCTACGGGCAGAGGGCTTATCGGAATATGGAAGCCCCCTTTAACAAAGGGGACCCCCAGATCCTGGCCCCCTCTATGTGAATTGGTAATGGGGTACATTGTACCCCTAACATTTCAGCCAAAAAAGTGACAAATATTGTAAAAAAAAAACACACACAGCTTTGAACAAGTCCTTTAATAAAAAAATATTCCAGCGATGTAATCCTTCTACGAGCGACACTATACAATGCCACAATCCATGGGAGTCTTATATAGCCGAGGGCGGGGCCACCCTGGCGTATGCTGGTGACCCTGCCCCACTCTGATGCAACGGGGTTTGCTGAAGGGTTATCCAGTGACATGTATGGGTGACCTCGCCCCCCTCTGGTGCAACGGGAAACCCGCGTTGCTTCAGAGGGGGGCGGGGTCACCTGTACATGTCACTGGATAACCCCAGCGCTTCCCGTTGCATCAGAGAGAGGCAGAGTCACCCGCGAACTGACAGGTGGCCCCACACTCAGCTATATAAGAGCTTCCAGGCTGGAGCGTGTCATTCGTCGGGTGCCTCCGTGGAGGCAGGATTGTGTCGGCGTCGTATCCTCGCTGGAGGTTGAGAATGGATTTACATCACTGGAGATCGAGAATGGATTACATTGCTGGAATTTTTTTTTCTTTTTAATAAAGGACTTATCCCAAGCTGTGTTCTGTTGTTTTTAAAAATGTTTACACTTTTTTTGTGAAATGGTAGGGATACTACCCCTTACCAACTCAATAGGGGGACGGGATCTGGGGGTCCCCTTTGTTAAAGGGGCTTCCAGATTCTGATAAGCCCTCCGCTAGCAGACCCCCACAACCACGGCAAAGGTTGTGGGGATGAGACCCTTGTCCCCATCAACATGGGGACATCCTCCCCATGTTGAGGGCATGTGCCCTGGTACGGTTCAGGAGGGGGGCACTCTCTTGTCCCCCTCTTTTCCTGTGGCCTGCCAGGTTGCTTGCTCAGATAAGGGTCTGGTATGGATTTTTGGGGGGAACCCCATGCCATTTTTTTCATTTTGGCACGGGGTTCCTCTTAAAATCCATACCAGACCTGAAGGGTCTGGTATGGATTTTGAGGGGGACCCCTACACCATGTTTTGTTAAAAAATTGGCGCAGGGTTACCCTTAATATCCATACCAGACCTGAAGGGCCTGATATGGAATTTGGGGGGACCCCCAAACATTTTTTTTATTTTGGGTTGGGGGTTCCCAAAGGGTCTGGTAATGGACTGGGGGGGAACCAATGCCATTTTTTTCAATGACTTTTATCTGTATTGCCGGAAACCGACAACTCATTATAGCCACAAGTTTTAAATTACTTTTTTTTCCTTAATGTCGCATACACACGCTCGGAATTTCCATTAAAAAAAATCAGATGGGAGTTTTTCGTCGAATATTCCGACCGTGTATATGCCCCATCTGACTTTTTCCGATAGACTTAGATAGAGAGCAGGTTCTCTATTTTTCCGTTTGAAATTCTGACAGAGTTTTTCCCATTGGAAAGTCCAGCCATGTGTACGCGGAATTAGAAATGTCATTTTGTGCAGGGACTGTTCTAAACACCAGAAAAATGCGCTACTTTACAGGCATACTATAGACACCCCCCCCCCCCCCCCCCAGGTACGAAATTTAAAGGAATATTTTACGTTTATTGTTTCATTTTAAGTATTATTAAAATCACTGCTCCCGAAAAAAGTGTAGTTTTTAAAACTTTTTTTGCATTGATACATGTCCCCTGGAGCAGGACCCGGCCCCCAAACACTTTTTATGACAATAACTTGCATATTAACCTTTAAAATTAGCACTTTTGATTTTTCATGTTCGTGTCCCATAGACTTTAATGGTGTTCACATGTTCAAACAAATTTTTTGCCTGTTCGCATGTTCTGCTGCAAACCAAACTGGGGTGTGTTTGGCTCATCCCTAGTACTCTATGATAGGAGCAACTATAGACATAAATACTAAACATAGCATTTCTCAACACACCTTTTTTTCATGGGATCCTGACTCTATCCTTTCCTATTTAGGCATACACCTGATTACTCCTACCTCTTATTTACTCCTACTTAATTCACACATAATGGGGCAGATCCTCGTACAGCGGCACATTGATGGGCGTAGCGTATCCAAGATACACTACGCCGCCGTAACTTACTTTTTTTTGTTCAAATCCTGAAAGAATCCGCGCCGTAAGTTACGCGGCGTAGTGTATCTTTGCCGGCGTAATGGCGCCTAATTCAAATGGATGTAATGGGGGCGTGTTTTATGTAAATACGTTGTGTAGAAAATGCTGTACTTTACAAGGCTATTCCATATAATCTAAACGAATGAGCTCCAGAGATATTCACAGGTTCCCTCTATCCACTGCATAAATGGATTCATTGATCTACGCCTATTAACCACTTGAGACCCGCGCTATTGACAAAAGACGTCAACAGTGCGGCTCTCAGGTGCCAACTGGACGTCTTTGGACGTCATTTTAAAAGCATTACCCGCGCGCGCCTCTGGGGGGCACGCAGTGGGTAAACACTGTGCCGCCGCATCGCTGGGGAGCCGATGCGTGTACCTGGCGGCCGCGATGTCCGCTGGGTACACGCGATCGTCGGTGACACAGCCGGTAACAGCAGGGACGTGGAGCTCTGTGTGTAAACACAGTGCTCCACGTGCTGTTAGAGGAGAGGAGACCGATCTGTGTCCCTTGTACATAGGGACACAGCATCGGTCACCTCCCCCAGTCACCCCCCTCCCCCCACACAGTTAGAACACACCCAGGGAATACATTTAACCCCTTCCTCACCCCCTAGTGTTAACCCCTTCCCTGCCAGTCACATTTATACAGTAATTAGTGCATTTTTATAGCACTGATGGCTGTATAAATGTGAATGGTACCAAATTTGTGTCGAAAGTGTCCGATACGTCCGCCGCAATATCGCAGTCCCAATTAAAATCGCAGATCGCCGCCATTACTAGTAAAAAAAAATAATACAAAAAAATCATAATTCTGTTCCCCATTTTGTAGGCGCTATAACTTTTGCGCAAACCAGTCGCTTATTGCGATTTTTTTTTTTTACAAAAATACGTCGAAAAATACGTATCGGCCTTAACTGAGAAAAAAAAATAGTTTTTAAAAAAAAAAAATTGGGATATTTATTATAGCAACAAGTAAAAAAAATATATATATTTTTTAAATTGTCGCTCTTTTTTTGTTTATAGCGCAAAAAATAAAAACCGCAGAGGTGATCAAATACCACCAAAATAAAGCTCTATTTGTGGGGAAATAAGGACGTCAATTTTGTTTGGGAGCCACGTCGCACGACCGCGTAAATGTCAGTTAAAGTGACGCAGTGCCGGAACCTGAAATTTCGCCTGGCCACGAAGGGGGTTTATGTGCCCAGTAAGCAAGTGGTTAAGACACACACACACGCACTGCTGCTGGTAAAATGAACATCTGTGTTTAATCCCAAGGAAATAGGGATAGTCCAATATCACACATTAAAACGCCACAATATATACATATATATATATATACATATACAAGAGGAATTCAAAGGTACTTATCACATGTGTAAAATCAGCTGGTCAGCAGTGAGCCGAGAGCTCCCATCATGAACCGGCATCAAGAGAAGAATTCCATGCAATCTTTACTCACCAAGCTTCCGAGAGAACAGACAGCTCTCCAATGCCAACAAACACTTTTTACAACAATTCACTCATTCAAAAGCCAATCACTGCACTTCAGTGATCATTTCCTTATTACTACTTGTCAGTGGAGTAACCAGAGTTATGGGCGCCCGGGGCGAAAAAATCTGCTTCTTCTCTCTCTGGCTATAGCAACCAGATGACTGACAGGTGAATGCAGATGTAATACAGATCACTTCTGCATTCACAGTCTGGAGGGAGATCAGCAAGGAGGAAGATGCTGGTCTCCCTCTCATCTTACCTCCTGACACCTTCCTGAGACGGTCCCGGGCCGCAGATGGGGCAGCGGATCCTGGGATTAAAGGTGAGGGGTCAGGAGGGGGGGTGGCGGCAGTACTGGAGGGGGGTACGGGGGCACGCAGCCAGCACATATACACAATTGGCAGGCTATAGAGCGGCCGATCGTGTATATGTGAAAGTTCAACCGGTAATGGCACTGACCCCTGACCCCTACACTGACCCCTACACTGACACCTACACTGACCTGACCCCTACACTGACACCTACACTGACACCTACACTGACCTGACCCCTACACCTACACTGACCCCTACACTGACCTGACACCTACACTGATCAGACCCCTACACTGACACCTACACTGACCTGACACCTACACTGACCCCTACACTGAGCAGACCCCTACACTGAGCTGACCCCTACACTGAGCAGACCCCTACACTGAGCTGACCCCTACACTGACCTGACCCCTACACTGACACCTACACTGACCTGACCCCTACACCTACACTGACACCTACACTGACACCTACACTGACCCCTACACTGAGCTGACCCCTACACCTACACTGACCATTACACTGACCTGACCCCTACACTGACACCTACACTGACACCTACACTGACCTGACACCTACACTGACACCTACACTGACCCCTACACTGAGCTGACCCCTACACTGAGCTGACCCCTACACTGACCTGACACCTACACTGACACCTACACTGACCTGACCTCTACACCTATAACACTGTCAGATCTTAGCCCTATCTATGTGTATCTGATTCTATGAATCAGGCGCATAGATAGGACCAGTGTAAGTCAGAGATACGATGGTGTATCTGTAGATACAGCGTCGTATCTCTTTGTGAATCTGGCCCTTTGGGTCAAAAATGTTTTTATATAATAGATGTTGGATGTTGAAAACTTCAAAGTTGTCAATCATGGGGCCATCATGTGGACTAGATCATCATATAGAAGAACAGAGGCACCAAAAATAGATGCTGTGCAGGGAAGGCTCGATACATCGGTCGACTCTACACACAAGTGGGGCCAGATTCATCAAGAGATACGACGGTGTATCTCCTGATCCGCCGTCGTCAGGGCCGGACTTACCATTGGCCTTGACTGGGCTCAAGCCCAGGGGCCCCACCCAATAGGGGGCCCCCTTTAAAAAAAAAAAAAAAAAAATTTTTTTTTTTTTTTTTTTTTTTTTTTTTTTAGGGGTCCGGAGGTCCCCAGGGGCCCGGAGGCCCCCAGGGCCCCGGATGGCAACCCCCCTTTTTTTTTATTTATTTTTTGTAAAAAAATGTTTTTTTTATATATTTTTTATTTTTATATATACAATATATATATATGTATATATATATATATATATATATATATATATATATATATATTATTATTAAAGGACCCAGGGGTCTCCAGGGCCCCCGGATGGCAACCCACCTTTTTTATTTTTGTATAAAAAAAATTACATTTTTTTTTATATATATATATATATATGTTTTTATTAAAGGGCTCAGAGGTCCCCAGGGCCCCATGTGGCAACCCCCCCCTTTTTATTTTTTTTATAAATGTTTATTTTTTTATTTTTGTTTATTTTTTTATTTTTTATTAAAAGGCCCAGAGGTCCCCAGGGCCCCCGGGTTTGGCAACCTCCCTTTTTTTATGTATTTTTTATAAATGTTTTTTTTTTTTATTATTAAAGGGCCCAGAGGTTTATTTTTTCTTTTTATTAAAAGGCCCAGAGGTCCCCAGGGCCCCGGATGGCTACATATATTTATATATATTTGTTTTCTTCTTTATTTCTTCTTTTTTTTGTAAAGGCCCCCCCGCTTCTCAATTTGCGGCAGCCCCCACGCTTCTCAATTTCAGGCGGCAGCACCCCCACCCCCCCCTAGGTTCTCTGCTTCAGGGGGCCCATGCCTTAAGCTGTGCAAGGGGCCCCAAAATTCCTGATGGCGGCCCTGCGCATACCTCCCAACACGCACGGATTCTGTGGGACTTTCCCGCACAGACAGCTTCTTCCCGCAGTCCCGCAAAAGGGTTAATTTTCCCGCACTGCAAGAGGAGGCAGCACGGAAGCAGGAGGAACCGGAGTGGTGTGTGGAGGACTGTGGCTGCTGAAGGGAAGAAAGCCGAGAGCCGGGCTAATGACAGTCTGTGGCCCCCGGCTGTGAGAGGCACTCCCCCCCTCAACAAATGCAAAATCCCCCCCCCCCCGCTCAACAACTTTAATGCGCTCCCCCCCGCTCAACAACTTCAATTCGCCCCCCCCCCCCCCGCTCAACAACTTCGATCCCCCCCAATTCTCGGCTCCAGGGGGCCCCTTCAACACTCAAGCCCAGGGGCCCCCACCACCCTAAGTCCTGCCCTGGCCGTCGTATCTCTGAGATCCGACGGTCGGATCTATGCGACTGATTCATAGAATCAGGTTCCGCATAGATCTCCCTTAGATCTGACAGGTGTAAGTGACTTACACCGTGGGATCTTAGGCTGCAATCTCCCGCCGGCCGCTAGGTGGTGCTTCGGTTTTTTACGCGAGGAACATGCAAATTCCAATTTCCGCCGATTCAGAAACGAACGCCTGCCCGTCGCTTTTTTTTTACGTCGCTTTTTCCGGCGGATAGTTACCCCTGCTATATGAGGGGTAGCTAATGTTAAGTATGGCCGTCGTTCCCGCGCCGAGTTTCAAATTTTTACGTCGTTTGCGTAAGTCGGTCTGGAATACGGATGGCCGGAATTTACGTTGCCGCCGAAAACAATGACGTCCTATCGACGTCATTTGGAGCATGCGCACTGGGAAATTTCGCCAGCGGCGCATGCGCAGTTAAATCGGCGCGGGAAGGCGCCTGATTTAAATTGCACACTCCCCCTAGCCGCGGAATTTGAATTCCGCCGGGGGAGTTACGATCCGCCGGCGCAAGTTTGGAGGTAAGTGCTTTGTGAATCATGCACTAGCCTCGCAAAATTTTCGCCGGCGGATCGTAAATCACATAGATTACGCGGATCTAAAGATCCGCTAATCTATGTGAATCTAGCCCGTGGTCTTTAGTAAAAAGACCCTCCAGAGCATGGGTGCTCAACCTGTGGCTCTCCAGCTGTTTCAGAACTACAATTCCCATGAGGCATTGCAAGCTACTGACTGTTACAAGCATGACTCCCAAAGGCAGAGGCATGATGGGACTAGAAGTTCTGCAACAGCTGGAGAGCCACAGGTTGAGCACCCATGCTCCAGAGCCTCATGAAACCAACAAGAAGGGATGATAAATAATGACTGTACTGGATACAAGGGGCCAGATTCACGTAGCTCAGCGGATCTATAGATCCGCTCGATCTACGTGAATTAAGATCCGCTCCCGCAAGTTTAGGAGGTAAGTGGCTAATTCACAAAACACTTACCTCCAAACTTGCGGGCGGCGGATCCTAAATCCCCCGGCGGAATTCAAATTCCGCGGCTAGGGGGAGTGTACTATTTAAATCAGGCGCGTTCCCGCGCCGATTTAAATGCGCATGCGCCGTCCGGGGAATTTCCCGACGTGCATTGCTCCCACTGACGTCACTAGGACGTCAGTGGTTTCGACGTGAGCGTGACTTGCGACGCGCGTGTTTGTGAATCGGTGTACGCAAACGACGTTAGAAAATTCAAATTCGACACGGGAACGTCGGCTATACTTAACATTGGCTGCGCCTGATAAAAGCAGGGGTAAGTATACGACGGAAAACCGCTACGGAAACGACGTAAGAACACTGCGACGGGTCCGCGTACGTTCGTGAATTTGCGTATCTCGCTGATTTACATATTATTCAAGGTAAATCAGCGGCGCCATTTTTAAATTTAAAAAAAGATCCGACAGTATAACACAGTGTGACACTGTCGGATCTCAGCCCTATCTATGCGTAACTGATTCTATGAATCAGGCGCATAGATAGGACCAGTGTAAGTCAGAGATACGATGGTGTATCTGGAGATAATACACCGGAGTATCTCTTTGTGAATCTGGCCCAAGGTGTGGAAATACAGGGCCAGATTCACAAAGCAGATACAACGGCGTTTCTCCTGATACCCCGTCGTATCTCTCAGAGTATCTATGCGACTGATTCATAGTATCAGTTACGTATAGATAGGCAGAAGATCCGACAGATGTAATAGTTTTACACTGTCGGATCTTAGGATGCAGTACCGCGGCCGACGCTGAGGGGAGTTTGCGTTGTAAACCAGCGTCGGGTATGCAAATTAGGAGTTACGGCGATTTCCGACGGTTTTTCGCGTTCGCTACGTCGCCGCTAGTCTAGTTTCCCGTCGCAAAGTTCGTTTTTTTTTTTTTGGTGCCCTAACTTTAGTCAGCAAGCGTATTGCTGTCTAAAGTATGGCCGTCGTTCCCATGTCGAAATTTAAAAAATAATGTCGTTTGCGTAAGCCGTCCGGGAATACGGAATTACGCTACGCGCGTCGCCGTTCGAAAAAATGACGTCACGACGCGCAAAGCACGGCGGGAGTTCGGAAACGGAGCATGCGCAGTAGGTCCGGCGCGGGAACGCGCCTAATTTAAATGGCACACGCCCATATAAATTAGCCCTCCTTGCGCGGAGGATTTCATCGCAAGTGCTTGGTGAATCAGGCACTTGCGATGAAAAGATGCGGCGGTGTAACGTATCTAAGATACGTTACGCCGCCGCAATTCTTCGTGATTCTGGCCCATAGTTCTCAGCGCATAGTGTCACAAATACGTATGAGAATATAACCAGGATAATATAAGAAGACAGTTTGCGTTGAACTATATGTTTGTAGGTGGTGTGAGTATAAGAAAAGGGAAATATTGTGTACATAAGTAAAGGACGATTACGAGACCTATGAGATATGATTGCGATGGCATCTGTAATATGGTCTCCCTCATGTGTGCTGGGAATTGTATTCATTGATATCTAACTGAATTGTCTGGTATTTCTAGTATTAATGGCCCAGCAAAGACATGAGTGTGAGGTCTGGAGTAGACTGATCACTAAATGAACATTCCAATACTTGGGCCAGATTCACGTAGCGCAGCGGATCTATAGATCCGCTCGATCTACGTGAATTAAGATCCGCTCCCGCAAGTTTAGGAGGCAAGTGGCTAATTCACAAACCACTTACCTCCAAACTTGCGACGGCGGATCCTAAATCCCCCGGCGGAATTCAAATTCCGCGGCTAGGGGAGTGTCATATTTAAATCAGGCGCGTTCCCGCGCCGATTTAAATGCGCATGCGTCGTCCGGGGAATTTCCTGGCGTGCATTGCTCCCACTGACGTCAATAGGACGTCAGTGGTTGCGACGTGAGCGGGACTTGCGACGCGCGTGTTCGTGAATCGGCGTACGCAAACGACGTAGGAAAATTCAAATTCGACGCGGGAACGCCGGCTATACTTAACATTGGCTGCGCCTGATAAAAGAAAGGGTAAGTATACGACGGAAAACCGCTACGGAAACGACGGAAAAACAATGCGACGGGTCCGCGTACGTTCGTGAATTTGCGTATCTCGCTGATTTACATATTATTTATCGTAAATCAGCGGGAACGCCCCCGGCGCCATTTTTAAATTTAAAAAAAGATCCGACAGTGTAACACAGTGTGACACTGTCGGATCTCAGCCCTATCTATGTGTATCTGATTCTATGAATCAGGTGCATAGATAGGACCAGTGTAAGTCAGAGATACGATGGGGGATCTGTAGATAATACAGCGTCGTATCTCTTTGTGAATCCGACCCCTTGTGTTTTTGTTATAGTAGGACCCTCAATAAGTGAGTATGATGTGTAAATAAATTCATCTAAATACATAAAAATGCATGTAAATGTGCTTAAACCATGAAATGAAGATGGAAACTGGACTGCAATAACACAAACAAGGGAAATGTATGTGAAATAATAAATGTTGGATGTTAAAAACTGCAAAGTTGTCAATCATGAGGCCATCATGTGGACTAGGTGTCATATAGAAGAACAGAGGCACCAAAAATAGATGCTGTGTAGGAAAGCCGATAAAGATATAAGAGAACAGAGAAGACAGGCTGGGGGTCGCTCTTAATGGTCATAGAAATGGGAAACGTCCCATTGGAAGTTTAACCCCTTCGGAATTCTAGTTTGGAGAGAAAATATCCAAAAAACCTCCTGCCTGCATAGTTTCTTGAATTTGTCACCCCCTCTGATGGACGTGGTGATTTTCTCTATACCTTGTATGGATAAGCTAGTTCCTTCCTTGGAATGCACAGTGTTCCAGTGGTGAGCCACATTGGTATTATGATTTTTATCAATGTCATATAGATGGTCAGAGAGCCTGCGAATCGTGCGACCCTCGTACTGTATTTGACATGCATTACAACTGATGACATATACTATACATTTTGTCTTACAATTAATGAACTCTTTGGGCCAAATCCACAAAAGGGATACAACGGCGTAACTGCTGTTACGCCATCGTATCCCTGGGCCAAATTCTCAAAAACGCTGCCTAACTTAACTTTCAGCAGTTAAGTTACACAGGCGTTAAATTTCTACCTAAGTGCCCGATCCACAAAGCACTTACCTAGAAATTACACGCCGTGTAACCTAAGTGCCTCCGTCGCAAGGCGGTCGTCTGCTCGAGGGGGCGATTCCTATTCAAATGAGGCGCGCTCCCGCGCCGGACGTTCGGCGCATGCGTGTGACGTCATTTTTCCCGACGTGCATCGCGCGAACGTACTTTACGCCGGGCTTTGTGGATCGTGACGGGACAATAAAGTTGCATCGGGTAAAAAAAAAAATACGCGCCGGGAAAAAAAAATCGAAATTAAAAAAAAAACGCGGCGATCGAAAAAAAGGTTTGTTTTTACAAGGTCTAAACAGTTTAGGCCTTGTAAAAGCAACCCTAATTTTACGCATGCAAAACGTAACTTACGCAGAAAACACAAAGCTAAAAAGCTTTGTGAATCTGCCTAAGTACTCATTTGCATACGCAAAGCGGCATTTCGACTCGAAATGCCCCCAGCGGCGGATGCGGTACTGCATCCTAAGATCTGACAGTGTAAGTCCCTTACACATGTCGGATCTTCTGCCTATCTTTGGAAAAATCCTTCTGAGGATCAGTTCCAAAGATAGGCACAGGGATATGCAGGCTGAACAGCAGTTCCGCCTGCGTATCTCCTTTGAAGATTTGGCCCCCTGTTTCTATCTTTGGAACTGATCCACAGAATCAGTTTTCCATAGTTAGCCAGAAGATCCGACATGTGTAAGGGAATTACACTGCCGGATCTTAGGATGCAGTACCGCATCCGCCGCTGGGGGCATTTCGTGTCGAAATGCCGCCTCGGGTATGCAAATTAGCTTCGTTTTTTCTCTGTAAGTTTTAGTTTGCATACGCAAAATTAGGGCTGCTTTTACAAGGTGTAAAGTTAGTACTCCATGTAAAAGCAGACCCTTCTGTCCAGCGACGCGATTTTTATATTTTTTTTATTAATTTTTTCCCGCCGTATCTTTTTTTTTTCCCGACGCAACTTTATTGACCCGACGCGATCCACAAAGCACGGCGTAACGTAATTTCGCGATATGCACATCGGGAAAATGATGTCACGAGCATGCGCAGTACGGCCGGCGCGGGAGCGCGCCTCATTTAAATGGGAATCGCCCTCATTTGAAGAGGAACGCCTTGCGCCGGCGGAATTTAAGTTACACAGCCCAAAATTTCTAGGTAAGTGCTTTGTGGATCGGGCACTTAGGTAGACATTTTAAGGCAGTGTAACTTAAATGGAAAAATTTACGTTACGCCGGATCTTTGTGGATTTGGCCCTTTGATTTTAAAATTCTTCTCACAGGTATAGGAGTGGTCATACTGTCCCGTTTTTATGTGGTCACGGTATCTGCATCCTCTAGTCCCACACTTGTAAGTGCCCTGAAATTGTAGCCAATTGGTGCTGGCTGGCGTGCTCAAGAATAGACTAGGTGAGAGGGTACTATCCAGGGTTGGTGCCCGCCGGGACACAGTTTTTATGCCCTTTTCCTATCCTCCCCATATTGAGGGCATGTGGCCTGGTGCGGTTCAGGAGAGGGGGGGGCCGCACTCTGTCCCCCCCTCTTTTTTGCGGCCGGCCAGGTCAACGTGCTCGGATAAGGGTCTGGTGTGGATTTTTGGGGGGACTCCACGCCAATTTTTTTTTACTTGTGGTGGAGTTCCCCTTAAAATCCACACCAGACCTGAAGGGCCTGCTATGGATATTTGGGGGGAACCCCACGTCATTTTTTTTTACGGCGGGGTTCCTCTTAATATCCATACCAGACCTGAAGGGCCTGCTAATTCTGGCGATGACGTGTCGCGCCGTCGCCGCGATTATGACGCGGCGACGTGCGCGACGCTGTCATATAAGGAATTCCACGCATGCGTCGAATCATTACGACGCATTCGGGGGATCCCTTCGGACGGATGGATCCGGTGAGTCTATACAGATCAGCGGATCCATCCGTTGGGATGGATTCCAGCAGATGGATTTGTTTGGCATGTCAGCAAATATTCGATCTGCTGTAATCCATCCCAGAGGAGATTTATCTGCGGAAACAGATCCGCTGGAGTGTACACACCATAGGATCTATCCGCTGAAACCCATTCGCTGGGATTTATCTGCGGATGGATTCTATGGTGTGTACGGGGCCTTAAGTGCAGGAAAAATGCGCTATTTCACATGCTGACATTACACCCCCCCCCCCCTAGGTACAAAATTTAAAGGAATATTTCACTTTTTTTGTTTCACTTTAAGCATTATTAATTTCACTGCTCCCGAAAAAACGGCCGTTTTAAAAAATAAAAAAAGCATTGATACATGTTCCCTGGGACAGGACTGAGGTCCCCAAACACTTTTTAGGACAAAACTTGCAGATTATCCCTTAAAATTAACACTTTTGATTTCTCCCATAGACTTCTATAGGGAGTTTGGCGCGGCTTTACATATTACTTTCAATGCGCCGGCTGCTACGCTGGTTCATGCGCCTAATTAAGCCTCCACCCGGAGTACTAATTAACGCATGAACCAGCGCAGCGCACAGAGCATAGTAAATCAGCCCCTATGTCTTCCATCTCTGACCATCTCCTGTAGTATGCCTGCCGTCTCTGACCATTTTCTGTACTATGTGTTGCAGTAAAAAATAAGCACAATCATTTGGTGTGTTGAGGTGACAATTGAGGTCCTCGGTTTCTCCCCAGTTGACCATCACTGGGATGCCGTCTCACACCACGCTCTATGGGCCAGATTCACAGAGCGAGTACGCCGGCGTATCTACTGATACTCCGGCGTACTTTCAAATTTGCCGCGTCGTATCTTTAGTTTGAATCCTCAAACCAAGATACGACGGCTTCTGGCTTCGATCCGACAGGCGTACGGCTTCGTACGGCTTCGGATCGTAGGTGCAATACTTCAGCGCCCGCTGGGTGGAGTTTGCGCCGTTTTCGCATCGGGTATGCTAATTAGCTTTTTACGGCGATCCAAGAAGGTACGCGCGGCCGTCGCATTCTCTTACGTCGTTGCTAGTCGGCTGGCCGTCGTTCCCGCGTCAAATTTGAATTTTTTTTTTTTTGCGTAAGTCGTCCGTGAATAGGAAAGGACGTAACGCACGTCGAAGTTCAAAAAATGACGTCGGTGCGAAGTCATTTCGCGCAAAACACGGCGGTAAATTTCAAAACAGAGTATGCGCATTTCAAACGGCGCGGGGACGCGCTTCATTTAAATGAATCACGCCCCCTACCCGCCCAATTTGAAATATGCGCCGAGAAATACACTACGCCGCCGTAACTTACGGTGCAAAATCTTCCTGGATTCGAAAATGCGCCAGGTAAGATACGGTGGCGTAGCGTATCTCTGATACGCTGCGCCCGGGCAAATGTCTCTGAATCTGGCCCTATGTGCATACAATAAATGGAGTGTATGAGAGTCAGAACAAGTGCTTTGTGACTCAAAGTGGACCTGTCACCACAAAGGCTTCTTTCACATGTTCTGCAGTACCTTCCTCCCCTCTGTGTTTCGACATTTAGGAGGCGATACTGCTGGCTCAGGAATGTTTTTTTTCCTACATTCGATTGAGAATTTTACATTGAAGTTCTGTGTCACACTGATAAGCCCAGCGTTTGGATGTGGCTCAGTCCCATTGACTTCAATGGACAGGTATGATAGGCGGTGCCACCTGTGAGGCTTGGCACGTGGAGGTAAAATTGCCACACTGTGAAGCTAAGCATGGAGGTCACAGCAATGTGTACTCACCTGAGAAGCCGATATGTCCATTCAGAGGTAGGTGGTCAGGGGGCAGTCAGTTAAATCATTATCTTTTAGGGCCCCCTACTGTTGGATGCAATCTGGTCATGCCCATTGCTCTCCATGGCAGGCTGAGCAGAAGTTGGTTTTCATCTGTATCTTGGGAGGATGAGATTTGGTCACCATGTATTGGCGGTTTAGATGGAAACCTGGCAGCTGAATTGTTCTGTGATCACATATCGTGTTTATACAGATTAGGTATCGATTGTCTTAGACTTTATTAGCAGTTGTGTCATTTTTCAGAATGTCAGTAAAAAAAGGCATCTGTCAGTAAATGTTCATGTGTTGTCAGTAAAACTAAGTCACTGAGGGTTAGGAACCCTGCAAGGAGGATAGAAATATATGACTGCCTAGTCCAGCCTTTCTCAGCCGCCAAAGGTTTCTAGGGGCTTCTTGTCACTATATTGGTCTATATTTGGAAGTGTCACCTACCAGACATTTCTGTATATGGAAGTTTGTCATCATTCCACCGACACACGCAATTGTTTTCCATTCAATAAATTTTTTATTATAACTTTACTTATAACAAGATTGCAGTCAGAATCAGGAAATAGTAAAGGAAGAAATCCGATTGGTCAGGAAAATGACGTGTCTGGAATGTGGAGGCGGAGTCATACAATACAATACACAACGTGTTACATTATTATAACAAAGTATTGTAGAAAAGATCACACCATAGAAAATGGGAGAAAGGAGAAAATAAACCCGGATATGAAGGTGACATTTGTGTACGAGGAACACCTTAACAATTACCACCATTTTATTCTCCAGGGCCTCTGCTTTCAGAAAATATATGTTTGGGGGTTTTATCTAATCTTCAGGCCCAAAATCTGCATTTTCCCATGTGTGCAAAAATAATGGAAAACCAGCTCTGGCAGTGAAAGGGTTAATGTGAGCTAGATGGGATCACTCTGCTGTGGTCACACTCTAATCATTAGAGCTCCCCCTAGCTGCAGCCTGGTAATAACATTGCTAGGAGGTCTATTCATTTATCTGCTCCATACTTCCCATCTTTATATAAACGTCTCCTGACATTTAGGGGTCTAGTCATAAATAATTGTACAGCAATTTTCCGGGTGAAAATACATGTACATTCCTTCTGTGTGAATGAGGGGAAAGAATGAAAGTCATGGGGCTATTCGTTGTGCTGGTTGAATATTTTTAAATTACTTAAAGCGGTTGTAAAAAAAAAAAACACCTGCAAGGCAATGGCATAATGCAGTGGTTCTCAACCCTGTCCTCAAGTGCCCCCAACAGGCCATGTTTGCAGGTTTTCCTTTATCTTGCAGAGGTGCTTTAAATCAGAGTCAACGGCTTTATATTTTGGACAGCTTTTTTATCCAAGAGAAATTCACAAAACATGGCCTGTTGGGGGTACTTGAGGACTGAGAACCACTGGCATAATGTATGGGGGGGGGGTGCATCGCATACTAGCACATTATAAAATACTCACCTTGGAATGAAGCCCTCTGCTATGCTGTAAAGTTGCTGAGAGGGCTGATGTCTTCCGAGTTTGCAAGCTCTGGCTATGCGATTGACTGGAGCAACGATGATGTCACTCCCATGCATGTGCGTGGGAGCCGCCATTTCCAGCACAGGCTCTGAAGGTCTGACACTGTAAGTCGATGAAGTCACCGGCTGCATGCGCTCTGAAAATCTCCTACACTGCGCAAGTTCAGGAGATATTCACAGTACCTACAGGTAGGTCTTATTATATACTTACCTCTAGGTACAAGTGTTGGTACAGAGCTTACTATGGGCACTGGATGGCACTAATTGTGATGTTACTTAGCTCTATCTAAAGACCAAATTTACTGTTTTTGGTTTTAATCCAATGGTTAGTTTAAAGTAGAACTACAAGGAAAAACGTTTTCTTTCATTTTGTATATAGAGCAATGGAGGGTTATAATCCTTTTTCACCATTTGTGTCCCATTGCAGAGATTTTCCTTCACTTCCTGTCCCATAGCCAAACAGGAAGTGAGAGGAAATCCCTGCAAATGAAGGCAATTCCTGCAAAACTAGTGTCCCTATTGAAAGATTTTCCCCTACTTTTCCGAGGACAACCCAACATTTGGAATTTTCTTTTACTTTCATTTTCAATGATAATGGTAAACAGGACAAATAGAGAGTGTGAATCTCCCTAATAGGGGAACATATAGCAACAAAATCTGACAGGGGTTCTAATTCTGCTCTGGTTTTGTCTTTAGTTATACTTTAATCCTGTGGTTCCCCAATGTCAATTGTACTCATACATACATGAGTATGATCTCAGATATTCGTATGACCCCCCGCCCTCCCCCCGACATAGTAAACTAAGAGGTCTATGCAAAAAGAAATATGTGGGTAAGGGGGACAAGCATTTATCCGGACGTGACAAATTTTGGACGGACTTTTCCCTGTGTTTGCAAAGTAATATACAGAAGTGATTTGTCATTGGCTGCTGGTGATCAGCAGGGTACGGGGAATAATCATTGGCTGGGACCTGCTGACAAACTTGTCCTACAGCCAATGACAGTGGGGGGTTGCTGGGTGTACGCATGTGGATCCAGAAGAAAGCCATGACATAAAAGTACATTATCAGACCTGTATGAACTGTCCTGTCCACTGTGACGGGTCAGCAACTGGTTAATAAACTTCTTACAATAATAACATTAACTGTCCTGCTCTCTACATAGCATCTAACCCATGTCATTTATACATTCTCTAAGACTTTCTGATGTGACCATACATGAGGTCATGGATGGCCAGGTTTTGTAGTGGTGGCAGGGAGAACGGGATTCAGATTTCTCTTGTGCTATTTTTGTATTATTGATTGTTTTGTTATATTGGACCAGACTGGTTCAGTATATGGCACACATTTTATATTTGTTATCTTTGTTGGAGGAAGCAAGATCGCATATGGGAAATTTTGGCATGTAATCCATAGTGGGGTAGATTCAGGTACTGCTGCGCACTTCTTACGGAGGCGCAGCGTTACGTTTTTACGCTACCCCTCTGTAAATTACTTGCGCTACGCTTGATTCAGGAAGCAGTAGCTCCGTAATTTGCGGAGGCGCTCCGTAAAAATGGCCGGCGTAAGCGCGCGTAATTTAAATGATCCTGTAGGGGGCGTGGATCATTTAAATTAGGCGCGTTCCCGCGCCGAACGTAGTGCGCATGTTCCGTCGGGAAACTTTCCCGACGCGCATTGCGGCAAATGACGTCGCAAGGACGTCATTTGCTTTAACGTGAACGTAAATGGCGTCCAGCCATTTGGGTTGTGTATCGCCGTGAGTTTGCAATTTGCATACTCTACGCTGACCACTACGGGAACGCCACCTAGCGGCCATCGTAAGATTGCAGCCTACGATACGACGGCATAAGAGCCTTATGCCAGTCATATCTTAGGCTGCAGTCGGCGTAATGAGCTTTCTGAATACAGAAAAGTCGTTACGCCGGCGCAACTAATCAATTGCGCAGCGTAACTATGGATACGCAGATGCAATTGCTTACTGAATCCACCCCAGTGTCTTTGTATTCTGGTCACTCAGTCTGCAGCAGGATAAGTGAGACTCCCTCAAAAACATCACTATTCAGCAAGTTTTCTCACATTATATATGGCTAGGCTTTGCAGTGGTGGCAGGGAGAACGGGATTCAGATTTCTTTTGTGCTGTTTTTGTATTATTGATTGTTTTGTTATATTGGACCGGAATAGTTCAGTATATGGCACAGATTATATTATTTAACATTCGTGTTGGAGGAAGCAAGACCACATATGGGAAATCTTGGCATGCAATTTATAGTGCCTTTGTATTCTGGTCACTCAGTCTGCAGCGGGTTAAGTGAGACTCCCTCAAAATCATCACTATTCAGCAAGTTTTCCCTTAACATTTTCCCTCCCACATTATACACTATCCTACCCATGTTATATAATTTTTCTATTTTTTTGATGTGATTATACATGAGGTTACACATGGCTAGGCTTTGCAATGGTGGCAGGGAGAATGGGATTCAGATTTATTTTGTGCTGTTTTTGTATTATTGATTGTTTTGTTATATTGGACCGGAATACTTCAGTTATATACCCATGTTATATATTTTTTCTAGTTTTTTTGATGTGATTATACATGAGGTCATGGATGGCCAGGTTTTGTAGTGGTGGCAGGGAGAACAGGATTCAGATTTATTTTGTGCTGTTTTTGCATTATCGATCGTTTTGTTACATTGGACCAGACTAGTTTAGTATATGGCACAAAGTTTATGTTTTTTATCTAACATTTGTGTTGGAGGAAGCAAGTCCGCATATGGGAAATTTTGGCTTGCAATTTCTCGCACTCAGGACAGGAATACGGCTTCTCCCCCGTGTGAGATCTCTGATGTCTGGAAAGATGGAACTTTGTTGAAAAACATTTCCCACACTCAGGACAGGAATACGGCTTCTCCCCTGTGTGAGATCTCTGATGTCTGGAAAGATGGGACTTTGTTGAAAGACATTTCCCACACTCAGGACAGGAATACGGCTTCTCTTCTGCGTGAGATCTCTGATGTGTGGAAAGATCGGATTGAAAACTGAAGCACTTCCTGCACTCAGTACATGAGTACATGAAAAACATTTGCCACACTCAGGACAGGAATATGGCTTCTGCCCCGTGTGAGATCTCTGATGTCTAGAAAGATCGGACTTATATGAAAAACATTTCTCGCACTCAGGACAGGAAAGTGGCTTCTCCCCCGTGTGAGATCTCTGATGTGTGGAAAGATTGGACTTCTTTAAAAAACATTTCCCGCACTCAGGACAGGAATACGGCTTCTCCCCCGTGTGAGATTTCTGATGTGTGTAAAGATGGGACTTCTCTGAAAAACATTTCCCGCACTCAGGACAGTAATACGGCTTCTGCCCCGTGTGAGATCTCTGATGTCTAGAAAGATCGGACTTATATGAAAAACATTTCTCACACTCGGGACAGGAATACGGCTTCTCCCCCGTGTGAGATCTCTGATGTGTGGAAAGATTGGACTTATATGAAAAACATTTCTCGCACTCAGGACAGGAATACGGCTTCTCCCCCGTGTGAGATCTCTGATGTCTGGAAAGATGGAACTTTGTTGAAAAACATTTCCCACACTCAGGACAGGAATACGGCTTCTCCCCTGTGTGAGATCTCTGATGTCTGGAAAGATGGGACTTTGTTGAAAGACATTTCCCACACTCAGGACAGGAATACGGCTTCTCTTCTGCGTGAGATCTCTGATGTGTGGAAAGATCGGATTGAAAACTGAAGCACTTCCTGCACTCAGTACAGGAAAGTCTCTTATTTGTTGGAAGGACGGCACCGTCCCTCACAGTCTGAGGTTCCTCAGGATAAGAGGAATACGATGGTCCGGCACCGTCCCTCACAGTCTGAGGTTCCTCAGGATAAGAGGAATACGATGGTCCGGCACCGTCCCTCACAGTCTGAGGTTCCTCAGGATAAGAGGAATACGATGGTCCGGCACCGTCCCGCACAGTCTGAGGTTCCTCAGGATAAGAGGAATACGATGGTCCGTCCCGCACAGTCTGAGGTTCCTCAGGATAAGAGGAATACAATGGTCCGGCACCATCCCGCACAGTCTGAGGTTCCTCAGGATAAGAGGAATACGATGGTCCGGCACCGTCCCGCACAGTCTGAGGTTCCTCAGGATAAGAGGAATATGATGGTCCGGCACCGTCCTGTACAGTCTGAGGTTCCTCAGAATAAGAGGAATATGATGGTCCGGCACCGTCCCTCACAGTCTGAGGTTCCTCAGGATAAGAGGAATACGATGGTCCGGCACCGTCCCTCACAGTCTGAGGTTCCTCAGGATAAGAGGAATACGATGGTCCGGCACCGTCCCTCACAGTCTGAGGTTCCTCAGAATAAGAGGAATACGATGGTCCGGCACCGTCCCGCACAGTCTGAGGTTCCTCAGGATAAGAGGAATACGATGGTCTGGCACCGTCCCGCACAGTCTGAGGTTCCTCAGGATAAGAGGAATACGATGGTCCATCTACACTGTGTGGTGCCGGATGGACATTTGAGGTAGTCGGGTTTTCTCTTGGACTATACTGTGTGATGTCCTCATCTTCTACTTTACAGTCTGGAGACAAAGTGAGACAATCCTCTGAGGTTTTCCTCATCTCCCGTCCATCTCCTAAAATAGAGATAAAAAGATTATTTCTAGACATGAGCAGATTGGTTCCCCTAAACCAGGACTCCGCCCACATCAGGCAGCTTTGTCTCTGAGGATCTTACAATTCCCCCCTCAAGGTAACTAGTAAATGGGTCCTCTGATCTCCTACCAGATAATTTCTTTATTCATGGACCTTAGTCAGAGAGTGAGGAAACAACGGGAATTGTCTTTAATAGGAGTGACAGTGATGAGGGGATTATAGGACGAGTGTCCCCACCCCCTCTATTACACATTATCATCTTCCCAACACAAGAAGTCCTGCACTTCTTTAATTAGTCCATGATTTAGTCACGGATAACAGCGGGGCTGAGCCCCACCAGAGGTCAGAGAGTGAGGATGGGGAGAACAACCAAGATGAAGACTGGACTGATCCTGAAGACCTCCGTCGTTGGGTTATTGACTCCTCCCCCTCATTATCAGTTTCTGTTTAAAGTTCCAAAGTTTGAGGATGTTATCACATTATTATCACCATGTAAAAGTCTGTCCTCCAATCACATCATCAGATATAAAATCAAACCACTATGAAATCAGTAAATAGGAAACTGCTCATATAATACCCAGATATGAGGTATAACAGAACTGCTCTGATATTGGTTAATGAACAAAAACAGAACAAAATGTGAGAAAGGGACTCACCTGAAGTTTTGCTTTCCTTGGAGCTCCGCCTGTTTTCTTAAAGCCCCAGCCCCTGACTCTATCGGCAAGCTGTATTGGCTGAGAGAAGCAGGCTCCCATCAATCCTTTCCCTTTCCTATGCAGTTCCACACATTGCACTCATTCACATTATCTCTTTGGTGCCCTCTGCTGGCCTTTTCTAAATCAGCAAACACAATTCCATCCCCAGCCTATAATAATCGTACATTTACCACTTGCAGTGGTAAATGCCGACCAGTCGCCTTCAGCGGGTCGGCTCATTCCAACGAATCATCATACTGGTATGTCGGCTCCATTAAGAACCATACCAGGCGCTGGCGTGTGCCCGCTACACTGCGGGGGTCCCGTTGCGAGTGGCAGGCAGCCACGAGGTCTGCTGTCCATTCCGCGATCGCGGGCACAAGAGCAAGAACAGGATCTGTGTGTGTAAACAGATCCCCGTTCTGACAGGAGAGGAGGCTGTTCCTGGCAATCAGGGGCTAAAGGGGTTAAAGTTCAAACGTTTCTTTTTCTTCTTAATACTCCATGTTGGTAATATATTCGGGTCATATGTGCAATGGCATTACAGCCGATAGACTTTACAGTTTATTTATTTTTATTAGATTTTACATTTGCACTTCTGTTTGTCAAAAAGCAATATTTTTGTTTTATTTCTAAAGACGTTCCATATCACAAGGGCTAAATGTGTGTCTGTAGTGCGTGTTCAATCCTTCATACCAGAAATAAGAAGATCTGATTGGATTTTTACTCCAGGAGTATATCATGGGTTTGGCAATTCTAGAGAAAGGTGTAAATAATGATTGTGAATGGAGCGAGGGAGCGGCGAGGAGACAGGACACTGTGCATGTCTACCGATGTGTGTGACAGATATTTCTATGGAATAAAGTCAGAGATCTTATAGATCTATACTATGTGGAGAGTTCTTCTTGTCTTGGGTCTGAGACTATACAGACCTATCCCTCCACCCGGCACTGCCAGCAAACATCACAACTAGTAACCCCGGGAGAATTCCTCTGTCAGAGATCTCGCTAGATCCGGGTATGGGGCAGAAGACCTAAGACACATACCCCAGATGACTAAGACAAGCAACACCTATGGGGGGAAAAATGAACATTTTACTAGCAGCTGAACCCCAGAATGTCCATAAATCCATCCTAGATACATGAACTGTGTCTGCAGCACAGAGAAGGAAGATTATCCCAGAGAAATACAGGAATACGGGGAACACAGCTCAGGAAAGTGACCAGGGGATTACAGGCTGATATCACCCAGTCCCCGCCCTACTCTGGGCCAATCAGTGAGCAGTATGGGTGGAGGAATGGATTTAGTGTTAATGACCCACCTGTGCTGATCTCTGTAGGAGTGTCCTCCTCTATAAATGTCCCCGTTATTCCATCCTCCTCCATAGACTGCTGATCATCCCTCACATACGTCTCTTCTTCTTCTGATTTCACCTCAAATTCTATATCGATTGGATCTCCACTCTAAATCAAGAGAATGAGAGAGAATATCATCTGTAAGATATAAGCTTTATTATTGTGACATCACATCTATAAAATCCACACATCCCCCCACAAGTCCATGTCTAGATGTTCCGTCCCACCAACCTTTAAATAAGGAGGGATGGTGTGACCTTCCTGTGTGGAATCCCGGGAATACAGAGGACGGGGACATCTCTCTGGGGGGTCTCTGTAGCTGGATGTCTCCACCATGGTGTCCTGGTACAGATCTTTGTGTCCTTTTGGAAACTCTGACTCCTCCATCACCCCATCCTCATCATCCTCCTCTTTTATCTCTTCTTTAATATTGACCAGTGTGGAATCCTGAGGACGGGGACATCTCTCTGGTGGGTTCCCATTACTGGATCCATCTGTAGGAAACACACACACTGACTGAATACATTGTTTCTATGTGTTTATCAGATGATGGGGGATCTAGGTGGAGCCTCCGTACTGCTCTCTCCTTTACAATAAAGTCTCCTCTTACCCGGTGATGTGAGGGGCGGCTGATTGTCCATCATGACGTCCTTGTAGAGATCCTTGTGTCCTTCTAAATACTCCCACTCCTCCATGGAGAAATAGACAGTGACATCCCGACACCTTATAGGAACCTGACACACACAATGATACAGTCACCATCCAGACACACCCCTTGTCTGTTACTGGATAATGTCCCAGAATTCTCCTCACCTCTCCTGTCAGCAGCTCCATCATCTTCTTGGTGACTTCTAGAATCTTCTCCATGTTGTGTCTCTCGGGTTTTAGGGAGTCACATGAAGGCACTGTGATGGTCATGTGATCACCTGACTTCACAAGAGGAAATCTCTGTATTGAGGAACCAATAGGAATATCATGTTAGAATCCCAGAATCCTCCTCACCTCTCCGGTCAGGTCTGTGTATTATTAATAGAGATGTCATGTGACCTCCCAGAATCCTCCTCACCTCTCCGGTCAGGTCTGTGTATTATTATTAGAGATAAGAGTGATGTCATGTGACCTCCCAGAACCCTCCTCACCTCTCCGGTCAGGTCTGTATTATTAATTGAGATAAGAGTGATGTCATGTGACCTCCCAGAATCCTCCTCACCTCTCCGGTCAGGTCTGTATTATTAATAGAGGGCCAGATTCAGGTACCGCTGCGCACTTCTTACGGAGGCGCAGCGTCCCGTTTTTGCCCTGCGCCCCCGCAAATTACTTGCGCTACGCTTCATTCACGAAGCAGTAGCCACGTAATTTGCGTGGGCGCTCCTAAAAAATGCCCGGTGTAAGGGCGCGTAATTTAAATGATCCCGTAGGGGGCGTGGATCATTTAAATTAGGCGCGTTCCCGCGCCGAACGTAGTGCGCATGCTCCGTCGGGAAACTTTCCCGACGTGCATTGCTGCAAATGACGTCGCAAGGACGTCATTTGCTTCAAAGTGAACGTAAATGGCATCCATCGCCATTCACGATTCACTTACGCAAACGACGTAAAATTTAAACTTTGCTACGCGGGAACGATGGGTATACGTAACATTGGCTGCCCCTGCTATTAGCAGGAGCAGCCTTAAGCGAAACTCGACGAACGGAAACGATGTAAACTGCGTACGCAGGGCTCGCGTAGGGTAGTGAATCGGCGTTAGTATGCAATTTGCATACTATACGCTGACCACTACGGGAACGCCCCCTAGCGCCCATCGTAAGAATGCAGCCTACGATATGACTGGCATAAAAGCCTTATGCTAGTCATATCTTAGGCTGCAGTCAGCGTATCAAAGTTCCTGAATCAGGAGCATTCGAAACGCCAGCGCAAGTAAGCAATTGCGCTGTGTAACTATGGTTACGCAGACGCAATTGCTTCTTGAATCTGGGCCAATGATAAGAGTGATGTCATGTGACCTCCCAGAATCCTCCTCACCTCTCCGGTCAGGTCTGTGTATTATTAATAGAGATAAGAGTGATGTCATGTGACCTCCCAGAATCCTCCTCACCTCTCCGGTCAGCAGGTAGATGATCTCCAGGGTGAGGTTTAGAATCCTCTCAGTCATGTGACTCTGGTCCTCCATGCTTATTGGTCATGTGATGTATACAGATTTACCTGTGGACCAATAATTGATAAGAGAGAATGATCTGGACTGTACTGGTTGTATAATATTAGGATGGGGGTGTATGTGGGATAATATGAGGGGTTCTATCATGTAAGAACGCCCCCCAGTGGTCTTACACACAGAGTTCAGTTTAGTGTTTGATATGTTTCTGGGGTCTGGGATCCTCCTGCCCTTTGGCCTTTAACATTTCCCCACCTATGGGGCCGGAACATTCTCTTTATATTGGAGATGCGGGGGGGATAGGGGTGTGTTATGTAGACATAAAGTTTATGTCTATATAAACCCCCCTATCCAATAAAAAAAGAGAATGTGCCGGCCCCATAGGTGGGGAAATGTTCTGACCCTGAAGGGGTTAATCTACATTTCCACACTATCTATGTGTGTGTTATCATCTGCTGGAGATAAAAGACGTCACAGTGACTATGGAGGAAGAGGACGGACATGACGGGGTTACTGGGTGTAAATAGAAGATAAGATCTTATTACCTCCTCTGCTGCCTCTTCCAGCGACGTCTCCTCTCTACTTCGTCCCGACTCACCTCTCACCCGGAACTTCCTGTCTGTACCTGACATCACTTCCTGTCTTCCATAGAGACTTTCTGTCTGCCATCTTGTGGAGTTCAGAGGAACTGCAGCCCAGAGAAACATCTCGCAGTGTGAACACAGCCTTGTGCTTTGTGTGTATGTGCTGTATATCCTTATAGATGGGTCATCTCCACTCCCATCAAGGGGGATAGAAATATATTTCTGCTCGGGGGAGGGGGGGTAGACATTTTGGCCCCTTTGATTTTGCAGTAAAATTGATGTGAGATTTAGTCATGTAGAACATCTGTTATATGGATACAAAGAACCCCAGCCGAGAGTAAGGGCTCTTTCACACGTCCGTTCCGTTCGTCCGTTTTTTGGACATCCGTTAACGGACTGCAATGCTTCCCTATGGGTTAACGTCCGTTAGCAGATGAGCATCCGCTAACGTCCGTTAGCATCCGTCTGCGTTAAGTTCCGTTTTTTTGGACGGAAGAAAACCCTATTTTTCGTCCGTCAAAAAAACGGAACGGACGAAAAACGGATGATCCGTTTACCATCCGATCCGCTAACGCCATGTGCGGCGTTTGGTATGAATCCTGAGGGGGAAGTCCCCGCCGGATTTTAAATAAAAATCCGGCATGGGTTCCCCCCTCAGGAGCATACCGGGCCCTAAGGTCTGGTATGGGTTGTAAGGAGACCCCCCCTACAATCCATACCAGACCCGTATCCAAAGCACGCTACCCGGCCGGCCAGGAAAGGAGTGGGGACGAGCGAGCGCCCCCCCTCCTGAGCCGTACCGGGCTGCATGCCCTCAACATGGGGGGGGTTGGGTGCTCTGGGGCAGGGGGGGCGCACTGCAGCCCCCCCCACCCCAGAGCACCCTGTCCCCATGTTGATGAGGACAGGGCCCCTTCCCGACAACCCTGGCCGTTGGTTGTCGGGGTATGCGGGCGGGAGGCTTATCGGAATCTGGGAGCCCCCTTTAATAAGGGGGCCCCCAGATACCGGCCCCCCACCCTAAGTGAATGGATACGGGGTACATCGTACCCCTACCCATTCACCTGGAGGCAAAAAGTTAAAGTTAATAAACACGACACAAGGGTTTTTAAAATAATTTATTAGTCTGCTCCTGAGGCCCCCCTGTCTTCTTTATTAGCTCTTTCACCAGGGGGGGCTTCTTCTTTGACGTCTTCGGGTGGGGGCCGCTCTTCTTCGCCGCCGTCTGATTCTCTTCCACCACCGGGGGGGTCGCTTTTATAAAAGCGCCCCCCCCGGCGGGTTTCCTCCGACGTCTTCGGCGGGGGGTGGTGTGCTTCTTCTTCCGCTATCCGGGGGGTCTTCTCCGCTCTCTGGGGGTCTTCTTCTATGTTCGCCGCTCTCCGTTGTTGACTCGGCGCACCCCGGGTCTTCCTCCCGCTGTCCGGTGCCTTCTCCTTCAGCGCTGAACGTCTTCTTCTTCCGTGCTGTGACGTCGTCTTCTTCTTCTCTTCTCCCGATGTTGACACGTCGCTTCTTCTCGCTGCAATGACGGGTGCGCGGCTTGCATCGGACTTATATAGGCCTCACAGTCCCATCATGTTCCATACCTACCCACGTGGGTAGGTATCACATGGGTAGGTACGGAGCATGATGTAAGGTTGGTGTAAGGTTACCACTATAAGGTTGGTGGTTCTACTGGACCCTGGTTTTAAGGATTTTCTAGATGTATGGAGCTCTCTGATGCATCGGTTAGTCATGACACACACGCAGGGGTATGGTGAATCAAAGACTAGGCTTTATTTTTTGTGTGCACTGCACCTAATCAAAACATACAAGAAAAGGGCCGCCCATGGCTCAGCCAATCGTATTATACAACGTGTAACCCCCTGTTCTTAGAGCATGAAAACAATCTATTTTCTGTGTAACCAGCTAAACCTTCTGTCTACCTGCATGCCTTATCTTGTTATTGTTCTCTGCGTACATAATAACATACTGCAAGGTTGTTCCTGGCTTCTGTGTAATTACTCCTAACGGTTCTGGGTTAAAGCATACAAGCATTTGATATTATGGGGGAACTCTAGCAAGCCTTACAATGCATTGATATTATGGGGGAACTCTAGCCTTACAACCTGTATGCTGCCAACTACCCTCCCATGCTATCAAATCTTCCCAACCTTATGTAAAAATGGTCCTCTCTACCACTAACATGGATGGGCAGCATTGCAGTAGTTAAGATGTCTATCCTCCCTAAAACCGATCCAGGCTCCTTCCCACTACTTGAAAATTATACAGCGTAAGGCCCCATACACACCATAGAATCTATCCGCAGATAAATCCCATCAAATGGGTTTCTGCGGATAGATCCTATGGTGTGTACACTCCGTCGGATATTTATCCGCAGATAAATCTCCCCTGGGATGGATTTCCAGCAGATGGATATTTGCTGATATGCTCAACAAATCCATCTGCTGGAATCCATTCCAACGGATGGATCCGCTCGTCTGTACAGACTTACCGGATCCATCCGTCCAAAGGGATTCCCCGCACGCGTCGTAATGATTTGACGCATGCGTGGAATTCCTTATATGACAGCGTCGCGCCCGTCGCCGCGTCATAATAGCGGCGACGGCGTGACACGTCATCGCCAGAGGATTTCAGCGCGGATTTCAATGCGCCATCGCATAGAAATCTTCTGAAATCCTCGAGAGGATTTATCCGCGGATACGGTCCGCTGGACCGTATCTGCGGATAAATCCTCTCGTGTGTATGGGGCCTCAGGCTTTGAAGTTTGTAATGGAATGACCCGTGATACTCTGAGACTTTTGAAGGGTGCAGTGTACTCCTGTGCCAGCTTCACCAATGACTCTTGGGTCTAGGGTCATCCTATGTCCGATAGGGGCATAGGGTGACTGAGAAATGATATCATAAATTACATGAGATGGGACATTACTGATAATTCATGTATTGCAGGATATCTTGAAATATTACAAGTTGTCAAAGTCTGACTCCAACATGTCAATGGAGTGTTTTCATTCAATGTGGGGGACACATGCTTTTGAGGTGTTAATTAAGTCTGCTCCTAGATATTTCATTGTGTATGCTAATGACACTGTTTTGTGTGAAGAATCTATTGATGATAGAGATGTGTTGTGAGTTAGCACCCTCTAAAGGTCAGACGTCTGTGCATTGTGTATCCAGTAAGAATAACTTATTGTCGGAGACGGGACTTCTGGGGAATGACTAATAATTAACTCACCTGAATGTCATTGTCTAAGAGAGTGTGTATTACGTTCCTTGTGTAGTGTGGTGGGTGGAGTTGATTCATTGTTTACTTGGGGTCTAAAACTGTATATAACCAGCTTTGTGTACCATTAAAAGTATTTATTCATTTTGGAACCAGAGAAACAGAGCTTGTGAGTCTCATATTCTGGGAAATAGAATGGGTCGTGTCTGATGGATTGTTGGAGTGTCGGATAAGCTGTCTTGGATTGGTGGAAGATCGTAAACGGTGTTGACCGTACAAAGTTCAACTGGGGTAAACTCAAGCCTCGCTTACCTAAACCAACACTTTACATTCCTCGAATTAGAGGTGGAGTCAGCGTGCCTAACTGTATGAAATACACGCAGCTGGCACAGATTCCCAAGTATCATGCCATTAAAGAAACTCCACTATGGGCTGCGCTGGAATCTGTAGACTGCAACCTCCTCTCCACAGCTAACCTCCTATGGCTATCACCTTTGCAACGCTGGTCCATCATCAACCCCATATCTAAACATAGCCTGACCATTTGTATAGACTCAGGCTTTGCATTGGCCTCCAAACAAATCAAACATTTCTTCTCCCCATGCTCTCCTCCCAATTCCACTACTCCTAGCTTCAAATCCGACCCCCACCGACATGGACTTATCTTAAATCCCTATGCTCAACTCCTGATATACTCTTCGGCGACCCTCCCGGCATACACTAACAAATGAAAAAGAGACCTTAACCTGACCCTTAAGCCAGCCAACTGGACGCACATTTGGCAGGCAACATTGTGGCCCTAGAAACTAACTATAAGTTTCTAACTAGTTGGTACCCGATTCCCTCTAGGATCTCTAAATTTCTCCCCCAATACCCTCCACAATGCTTTTGAGGCTGTAGTGTACCTGCCACACACTTTTATATTGGGGGAATGCCCCACAGTGCGTAATTTCTGCATAGATGTATTTTGTATACCACCGACCCTCATCGATACATCCTGACCCAACAGTGGCGCTCCTGAACAAACCCTTGACTTTAAATCATCGCCAATGTAAACTCTTACTTCTTGTTACCACGGAAGCTAAACAAACCATTGTAAAATCATGGAAATACCCCTCATTATGTGTCCTAGCAATAAAACATAGTCACTCAGGCAATGATTCATGCCAAAATTGAAGCAGTCATACTGGATAAAGTGTCCTCATATGAAACACTCTGAAGACCCCGGATCTTCCACTACTTGCCTCCAGACTTTGATGACTTTCTATTACTACCATGATGGCAGAATCGGATCTCTGCCCCCTACTGGTTGCACGGGCCTTGGTCCTCTCTAGGGACAACCTACCTTCTTGACCCCCACATTCTTTCTATCTCCCTCTGATCCTCTCACACCCCCTTGTCCTGTTTCTCTCACCTCTTCTATAGTCTGACCAACCCGACATTATCCTTTACTCCTTTGTAAAGCTATTGTTCAGTCCTCCTATATTTGGCCTAGTTATAACGAGGCCACAGGCCCCCCCCCCTTTTTCTCTTTTATTTGGGGACTGTTAAGGTAGACTGATTTTTGTATTGACATACTGGTTATTTCCCTGATGTATGAGGATCACCCCAGAAAAGAGGGAGTACTGCATTTCTAACATCTTATGACTCCTATCCGAACTGTTTGTTGAGAATGTCCCTATGGGAATCATACTCAGCACCAACCTTCTCTATTTGAGGCCAGCCCCTTTATGCTATGTGTCCTATTGCACTGCATATCTGAAGGTTGTTTTGTATTATATGTTTTGCACAGCGAGACGTTTGTTGATGATTTCCACTCTGTTTTTCCATAACTTGATTTTTGTGATGTATTTTGCATGTTTCAATGAAAACTTCCATCTGTAAAAATAGTGCAATGGAGCGTTATGGACACTAGATGAAGCAAATGATCGTATAAAATACAATATGAGCAAAACACGTCAAAGCTGGGCACCTGCTGGTTACATTCATTCAACTATTTTGTTTTACTTTTAAAAAGACCTCTAAGTGTTTGTGAAATCTTACACACAATGAAAGGTAATGACTCCATTTTTATTTTTCTCCTGCTATCAATGGCCAACACGGTACAACACTTCATCCATGTCTTTGGTGATCTCTGATCTCCTTATGAAGTGTTTCTTACATGATGAAGATCAGCCATGGAGTATATCTGAGGTGTATATCAGGGTGTGCTTCTTCCCCACATGAGAGCTGTGATGTCCAGCAACATTCATATACAAGACATTTCCTACACTCACTAATACACCTCGAGGGTTGTGTGGGACCCCTGATGTACAGGAAGTCAGGACTTCAGTGAGGAACAATTCCCTCACTCAGCACAGGAAAGTGGCTTCTTCCCCGTGTGAGATCTCTGATGTGTGGAAAGATTAGACTTATCTGAAAAACATTTCCCACACTTAGGACAGGAATACGGCTTCTCCCCCGTGTGCAATCTTTGATGTCTGTAAAGATTGTACTTTTGTGAAAAACATTTCCCACACTCAGGACAGGAAAGTGTCTTCTCCCCCGTGTGAAATTTATGATGTTGGTAAAGATGAGACTTCCTAGAAAAACATTTTGCGCACTCAGGACAGGAAAGTGGCTTCTCCCCCGTGTGAGATCTCTTATGTTTTTGAAGATGGGACTTATCTGAATAACATTTACCACACTCAGGACAGGAATACGGCTTCTCCCCCGTGTGCAATCTCAGATGTCTGTAAAGATTGTACTTTTGTGGAAAACATTTCCCACACTCAGGACAGGAAAGTGGCTTCTCCCCTGTGTGAGATCTCTGATGTTGGTAAAGATGAGACTTCCTAGAAAAAGATTTTGCGCACTCAGGACAGAAATACGGTTTCTCCCCCGTGTGTGATCTCTGATGTATGTAAAGATTGGACTTCACTGAAAAACATTTCCCGCACTCAGGACAGGAATATGGCTTCTCACCTGTGTGAGATCTCTGATGTATAAGAAGGCTTGATTTTTGTGCAAAAAATTTCCCACACTCAGAGCAGGATAGTACCTTCTTCCCTGTGTGCAATCTTTGATGTGTGTAAAGGCCAGACTTCTGTGAAAAAGATTTCCCACACTCAGAACAGCAATGTAGCTTCTGCCTTGTGTGAGACCTTTGATGTTTGACAAAATATGTTTTTGTTGCAAAACATTTCCCACACTCAGGACAGGAATACGGCTTCTCTCCTGTGTGCAATTTCTGATGTGTGTAAAGATGGGAGTTCTGTGAAAAACATTTCCCGCACTCAGGACAGGAATATGGCTTCTCACCTGTGTGAGATCTCTGATGTCTGTAAAGACTAGAATTTACTGAAAAACATTTACCACACTCAGGACAGGAATGCGGCTTCTCCCCTATGTGAGATCTTTTATGAACATTAAGATTGGATTTAAATTGGAAACACTTCCCGCACTCAGCACAGGAAAACCTCTTATCTGTTGGAAGGATGTCACCGTCCCTCACAGTCTGAGGTTCCTCAGGATAAGAGGAATACGATGGCTCGGCAATGTCCCGCACAGTCTGAGGTTCCTCAGGATAAGAGGAATACGATGGTCCGGCACCATCCTGCACAGTCTGAGGTTCCTCGGGATAAGAGGAATACGATGGTCCGGCACCATCCCTCACAGTCTGAGGCTCCTCAGGATAAGAGGAATACGATGGTCCGGCACCATCCCGCACAGTCTGAGGTTCCTCAGGATAAGAGGAATACGATGGTTCGGCACCGTCCCGCACAGTCTGAGGTTCCTCAGGATAGGAGGAATACGATGGTCCGGCACCGTCCCTCACAGTCTGAGGTTCCTCGGGATAAGAGGAATACGATGGTCCGGCCCCGTCCCTCACAGTCTGAGGTTCCTCAGGATAAGAGGAATACGATGGTCCGGCACTGTCCCGCACAGTCTGAGGTTCCTCAGGATAAGAGGAATACGATGGTCCGGCACCGTCCCGCACAGTCTGAGGTTCCTCAGGATAAGAGGAATACGATGGTCCATCTACACTGTGTGGTGTCGGATGGACATTTGAGGTAGTCGGGTTTTCTCCTGGACTATACTGTGTGATGTCCTCATCTTCTACTTTACAGTCTGGAGACAAAGTGAGACAATCCTCTGAGGTTTTCCTCATCTCCCGTCCATCTACTAAAATAGAAATAAAAAGATTATTACTAGACATGAGCTGATTGGTTCCCCTAAACTAGGACTCCGCCCACATCAGGCAGCTTTGTCTCTGAGGATCTTACAATTCCCCCCTCAAGGTAACTAGTAAATGGGTCCTCTGATCTCCTACCAGATCATTTCTTTATTCATGGACCTTAGTCAGTCAGTGAAGAAACGAGAACTGTCTTTTATAGGAGTGACAGTGATGAGGGGATTATAAGATGAGTGCCCCCACCCCATCTATCACTCATTTCCATCTTCCCAACACAAGAAGTCCTGCACTTCCTTATTTAGCCCATGATTTAGTGATGAATAACAGCGGGGCTGAGCCCCACCAGAGGTCAGAGAGTGAGGATGGGGGGAGAACAACCAAGATGGCGACTGGACTGATCCTGAAGACCTCCATCATTGGGTTATTGACTCCTCCCTCATTATCACTTTCTGTTTAATGTTCCAAAGTTTGAGGATGTTATCACATTATTATCACCATGTAAAAGTCTGTGCTCCAATCACATCATCAGATATAAAATGTCCAGCTGGTAGGAAATGTGTGTAAGAAAAGAGAATACATATTATGTGTATATATAGCAGTGGGTAGAGGGGAGAGAGGAGAAGTCAGGACTATGTAATGTACAACATATTGTATAATATACAACAGATAGGACTATATAGTATCAGAATGAGGTAATGTACAATATAAATTATACAGTGTAAGGGTCAGGACTCATAATATTGGTATTTAATAATCAGTGGTAACCTAAATGTTTACATGAGACAAGTTGCAGAGATCCCACACCGCTGCCTCCCATCTCCTGAGACTGCACTCAGTGACTTGGGTCTGAGACTATACAGACATATCCCTCCACCCGGCACAGCCAGCAAATAACAGAGCAAGTAACCCTGGGAGAATTGTTCTGTCAGAGATCATGCGAGACCCGGGCATGGGGCAGAAGACCCAAGGTACATATCCCAGGTGCCTAGGTCAAGCAAACCCTATGGTGAAAATCAACATTTTTCTGCCAGCTGAACCCCAGAATTTCCATAAATCCAGTCTAGAGACATAAATTGTGTCTACAGCACAGAGAAGGAAGATTATCCAAGAGAAATACAGGAATACAGGACGGGGAACACAGCTCAGGAAAGTGACCAGGGGATTACAGGCTGATATCACCCAGTCCCCGCCCTACTCTGGACCAATCAGTGAGCAGTATGGGTGGAGGAATGGATTTAGTGTTAATGACCCACCTGTGCTGATCTCTGTAGGAGTGTCCTCCTCTATAAATGTCCCCGTTATTCCATCCTCCTCCATAGACTGCTGATCATCCCTCACATACGTCTCTTCTTCTTCTGATTTCACCTCAAATTCTATATCGATTGGATCTCCACTCTAAACCAAGAGAATGAGAGAGAATATCATCTGTAAGATATAAGCTTTATTATTGTGACATCACATAGAAAATCCACACATTGTCAGTATAAGTGTGTTTTATAACCTTCGTCCCACCAACCTTTAAATAAGGAGGGATGGTGTGACCTTCCTGTGTGGAATCCCGGGAATACAGAGGACGGGGACATCTCTCTGGGGGGTTTCTGTAGCTGGATGACTCCACCATGGTGTCCTGGTACAGATCTTTGTGTTCTTTTAGAGCCTCTGACTCCTCCATCACCCCATCCTCATCATCCTCTTCTTTTATCTCTTCTTTGACTACCACTTTAGACTCTCTCAGGTCTCCACTCTGAATATAGAATAAAAATGACATCAATGGTAACAATGCAGATAATGTACAGATCCTAATGATACTATCAGTGATTGGAGAAATAGACAGTGACATCCTGACACCTTATAGCAGGGGTCTCCAAACTGCGGCCCGAGGGCCAGATGTGGCCCTTTGTTAGCCTTTATCCGGGCCTTGGGCACTATTCCTCCCACTGACACCAACAATGTGGCACTATATCTTCTACCGATACCAATGATAGGATACTATTCCTTGTACTAATAGGGGCACTACTTATCCTTCTATTGACCACCAACCCTGAGGCCATATTTATTTTCACTGATGCTGAGCCCGTGAATTTTTTTGCCCCTGCTGGCCACAATCCGGCCCTCCTAAAGTGTAAAGGACAATAAACTGGCCCTTTGTTTGAAAAGTTTGGAGACCCCTGCCTTATAGGAACCTGACACACACAATGATACAGTCACCATCCAGACACACCCCTTGTCTGTTACTGGATAATGTCCCAGAATCCTCCTCACCTCTCCTGTCAGCAGCTCCATCATCTTCTTGGTGACTTCTAGAATCTTCTCCATGTTGTGTCTCTCAGGTTTTAGGGAGTCACATGGAGGCACTGTGATGGTCATATGATCACCTGACTTCACAAGAGGAAATCTCTGTATTGAGGAACCAATAGGAATATCATGTTAGACTCCCAGAATCCTCCTCACCTCTCCGGTCAGGTCTGTGTATTATTAATAGAGATAAGAGTGATGTCATGTGACCTCCCAGAATCCTCCTCACCTCTCCGGTCAGGTCTGTGTATTATTAATAGAAATAAGAGTGATGTCATGTGACCTCCTAGAATCCTCCTCACCTCTCCGGTCAGGTCTGTGTTTTATTAATAGAGATAAGAGTGATGTCATGTGACCTCCCAGAATCCTCCTCACCTCTCCGGTCAGCAGGTAGATGATCTCCAGGGTGAGGTTTAGTATCTTCTCAGTCATGTGACTCCGGTCCTCCTCCACCCTCATTGGTGCCATCATTTGATCTATACAGGTCTCCTTGTAGACAAATAACTTTGGGAAATGAAAGTAAGATTTATTTGGATGGTATTGGTCACACAATTATAGGATGTGGATGTAAGGGGGGGGGGGACAGGAGTGTTGCTGTACATTGAACCACCTCAATATCAGACATTTTTACCCCCTTCCTGCCTAGGCCAATTTTTAGCTTTAAAGGGTCACTAAAGGTTTTTTTTTTTTTAGCTAAATAGCTTCCTTTACCTTACTGCAGTCCTGGTTTCATGTCCTCATTGCTCGTTTTTGCTCTGATGTTGCTGAAAAACTGCTTTGTTCTGGACACTTCCTGGTTGTCTGGCTCCGTATGAAAAAAGTCATGGGAGAGTTTAGTTTTGTTTTCCTAGCCATGACTCTCTATGGCACTGTCCAGCACAGAGGCATAAAATAACATGCAAAGACTAAACTACTTTCAGTTTTGTTTTTGCATCTAAGAGGCACATTATATGATTGATTTTTATCTATTTTTAATCGTTTTTAAAATGAATCAGTTAACTATTATGTCTCTATACCCTGTAAACAGTCATTTCAGCAAAAAATAATGTTTCCTTTAGTGATCCTTTAATGATAATTACTCATTCATACAACACTGTTACCAGATGATTTTTTTTTTTTCAGACAGAGTGTTCTTTTAGTGGTATTTAATCCCCACTACGTCTTTAGTTTTTTGCTATATAAATTTAAAAAATGCCAACATTTTGAAGAAAAAAAAAATAAACATTTTTGTTATAAAATTGTGCAAATAAATAATTGTCTTCATAAATTTAAGCCAAACTATATTCTGATACATTTCTTTGGTAAAAATAACCCAATTCTGTGTATATTTGGTCTGTAGGAAAGTTATAGCGTCCGCAAACTATGGGATATATTATGAAAATTGATCAATCCTGATGTATCTCATTTCTTGAGGCCCTAAAATGCCAGGATGGTACAACTATCCCCCAAAGTGACCCCCTATTTTGGAAAGTAGACAGTCCAAGGTGTTTAGTAAGAGGTATGGTGAGTTTTTTGAAGCTGTACATTTTTTTGTCACAATTTTTGGGGTTTAAAATGAGGAAATATTTTTTTTTTCTAAAGTGTGAGAAGCAGGTTATTTCTCACACACATCATGGGCATACTTAGAACTACACCCCAAAACACATTCTGCTCTGCCCCCCAAATATAAGGGTACCACATATGTGAGACTTCTTCACAGTCTAGATGCATAGAGGGACCCAAAATCCAAGGAGCACCTTTGGATCTCAAGGAGCATAAATGAGGCATCTAGTTTCCTGACTACCTACATTTCCTGCACGATTCTGGCCAAAATGAGAATCGCAATTTTTTTGCTTAGAATAAAGATCACGATTCTCTCACGATTCTCGCGGAATAAAATCTTTCACATTATGCAAAAAAATGTGGGCTAACTTTACTGGTTAGGTTTTTTTTTTATTCATTAAAGTATTTTTTTCCAGAAATTGCATTTGAAAGACCGCTGCCAAATACAGTGCGATATAAAATATTGCAACAACCACCATTTTATTCTCTAGGGTCTCTACTAATATATATATATATATATATATATATATATAATGTTTGGGAGTTCCAAGTCATTTTCTAGCAAAAAATATATATATTTTAAACTTGAAACCAACAAATGCCAGAAAAAGGTTTGGTGTTTAAGTGGTTAAACTTTCCTACTTTACACACATAAGTCTATTCCTTTACTGTAAAAGACAAATTGTTACAATGTTTAGACTTAAAGGGGATGTTCACCGGAATTTTTTTTTAAAAGCCAGCAGCTACAAATACTGCAGCTGCTGACTTTTAAAAAATGGACACTTACCTGTCCAGGTCGCCCACTACCGCTCGGCTCTTGGCTTTCCCGCCGCCATCCTCGGTGAGGGAATCAGGAAGTGAAGCGCTGCGGCTTCACTGCCCGGTTCCCTGCTGCGCCGTCCCCGCTGTGTTCTGGGAGCCGTGTGTTTCCCAGAACACAGGGAGGGGGGGCGGATGACGCGACGGGGCGGGACTCCCGCAGGAGTGGTGCAAATACCTGTTTTATACAGGTATCTGCACCCCCTCCGCCCTGAAAGGTGCCAAATGTGACACCAGAGGGGGGGAGGGTTCTGAAAATCGGAGGTTCTATTTTGGGTGAACCTCCGCTTTAACGTTCCACTGATAAAGAATGTTCTGATTCTTGGCAGACTGTCTGGATTTTACAGCTGTGGCTTCAGCAGAGCAGAGAGAATTCTCTGCATAAAAAAAAAAAAATCGGGAAATACTTTGTCAAGATCACAATGGGAAAACAATTGTGATAACGATTCTTGACGATTAATCGTGCAGCTCTACTACCAATCACATTTTTGAAGGCCCACGAGCACCAGGACAGTGAAATACCCACAAAATGACCCCATTTTGGAAAGTAAACACTCCCAGATATTTTCTGAAAGGCATAGTGAGTGAAAATGTCGATATTGGCCACAAGGTTTTTTTTAAATGCAGGAAAGAAAAAAAAAAGTTTTCCTTACACAAAGTTGTTAAATAATATAATGTTTCTAATACACAGCATATAAATATTTAGAATTACACCCCAAAACACATTCTGCTACATTTTATAGAGTGTGGTGATACCACATGTGTGAGACTTTTTTGTGACCTGGCAACACAAATCCAAGGAGCACCTTCAGGAGTTCTAGATACACAAATTACACATCTCATTTCCTGACTACCTATCACATTTTTGAAGGCCTTTGAGCACCAGGACACTAGAAACACCTACAAAATGACCCCATTGTGGAGAGTAAACTCCCCAAGGTGTTCTCTAAGGCCCCGTACACACGAGAGGATCTATCCGCTGGTATTTATCCACGGAACAGGTCCAGCGGATAGATCATGTGGTGTGTACGGCCCAGCGGATATTTTTCGGGCTGATGGATTTCCAGCGGATAAAAATTTCTTAGCATGCTAAGAAATCTATCCGCTGGAATCCTGTCCAGCGGATTGATCCGGTGGTCTGTACAGACTCACCGGATCAATCCGTCCGATCCTCTCCCTCGCATGCATCATAATGATTCGACGCATGTGTGGGAAGTCTTTATCTTCCAGCGTCGCGCGCGTCATCATCGCGGCGACGGCGCGACACGTCACCGCGGATGGATTCCGCGCGGATTTCGATCTGATGGTTAGAACAACCATCAGACCAAAATCCGCCAGAGGATTTATCCGCAGGAACGGTCCGGAGTACCGTTTCCAGCGGATAATCCTCTCGTGTGTACGGGGCCTAAGAGGCACGGTCAGTCTTTTGAAGAATTCATTTTGTTTGAAAAACGTGAAAATAATTTTTTTTTTTTTTTAAACAGAGATGTCAGTTTAATAAGATATTTCTCACACAGCATGGACATACTTAGAATTACACCCCAAAACACATTCTGCTCCTCCTCCTCCTGAGTATGGTGATACCACATGTGTGAGACTTTTTCACTGTCTGAACTGATTATATACCAGAAATTGGGCTCAATTCACTAAGTAGTATCTACTGCTTTAAAACCTGCGGTAAAATACCACTTATCGTTTTTAATGTTTTTTTGCAATTCACTAAAAAATGCTACTAAATTAAATACCACATTTTATGAAAAGCCTATGGCGTGTGAACACACCCAAAAACTCCACCCGGTGCAGAAAAAATGTGCACACACATAAAGAGTGTTCACAAAAACGTGTAGACGGGTGCAACGTCAAGTGGTCCTCCTGTGAAGAGGGACCCAAACCCTGATCCCCGGGGCGTTAGGCTCCAGACGGGAACTGAGGTACTGTGGTCCGAGCAACCGAAGCCGACACGGACCCAACTTCCTCGGAGAGACTGCCGAAACAGAACCCTCCCAGTACTAGGTGGGGCTCTCCCCGAAGGGAGACCCCATGAGAGCAGGCGAACTAAGCCAGAAGGCCATGTCCACCTACTCCCAAGACATTCAGGGCTGGCCCGAGGACCGGCACCCTAGTAATCTCACAGTGAACAAAACGTTCACAAACAAAAATAAGACAAAAACGTGACAAACATAGGCTTAAATAAAAGAAAGTGGGGGAAAGGGAAAGTGAAGAGGAGAGTGAAAGAAGTGGTCATTGTGTTCAACAATGACCAGGCCCTCCGGCCAGGAATAAAAAAAATCCTCCGGTCCTAGCCAAAAGGCCCGGCCCAGGAGGCAGGTGCTAAAAAAAGCATGTATCTGGTGCAGTGACCGTGGTATCTTAAATCAATGTGTCCCTCACACACAGTGATCTTCAGATACCCCTGGACTGCCACTCCAGGGGCACATGCACCATAGGCTTTTCGTTCCATATCCGACCCCCCGACTGGCCAGTGCAGCCCTCCACCCCTGCCAGCTAGAGAGCCCTTCAAGGTTTTCTTGGAGAGAACTGTCGCTCAGGTAGCAGCTTCCACCAATACTAGCCCCTCCAGACCCTCCGTCAACCCGGCGGATTTGCATGGTCCTACCCCGTTCCACCACACAGGGCATTACCAGCTCCTCCTACCGGATCTCTGACAGAGATAGCACTTACACCAGCCAGCCAGAAGGCCAGACTAGAACTCGGCAAAAAGACCAATATTTATTTTTATGCTGATGCCATTTGGGCTATATTGCTCCTCATTTCAATTACACCTATTTTCATTCCCCTCCCCCACCTGCTTATTCACTTATCCATTCACCACTGATTAGCGCAGCACTACCCTCCTCATTATCAATTGCTTATGGTTTGATACACCTTCCAGTGCCGCAGCTGTACCTCCACTTCTCCTCACTTTCATTCCCCCCCCCCCCCTTTTTTCCCTCTTTGTTTCCCCTCCTTTGATAAGCGCGGTAATATCCATTTTTCCACCGAGCGCAGCACCCATCCTCACCAGAAGCACCCTTCCAGATGGCTCAGACTCAACCATGGGCCGGCCCCCAGTATCTGTCGGGCAGCACAGCGTCGTCCCTGCTGAAACCATCCTTCCAGGTGCAATGACGTCATTGGATTGCATCCACCCTCCCCATGTAGGAGGTGCTTCAGCGCTCCTCTGACAACTGATAAGAACAGATACCACACTCAGTCCTAGCCAAAAAGCCGAGAAGCGACAGGGAAGACACCACGATCAGCACGGTCTAGAGTGCAATGGCCGAGCCTCGCCCTGGGAGAACCACCTTCATGATCATGGTGTCTCCCCTGCCAGGTAAGCTACTAAAATACCACATGAGCTATTTTATTAAGTGATGAAGTATTTTAGTAGTTAAAGCTTCCAGTAATTTACACTGGGGTAGATTTACGTAACTGCGCTTCTTCTTACGGCGGCGCAGCGTATCATATTTACGCTACGCCGCCGTAACTTACAGGAGCAAGTGCAGTATTCACAAAGCACTTGCTCCGTAAGTTGCGGCGGCGTAGCGTAAATGGGGCCGGCGTAAGCGCGCGTAATTCAAATGTGGAAGGGGGCGTGTTTTATGTAAATGTATGATGACCTGACTTAATTGACGCCGTCCGTGTACATATACCAGTGTGCATTGCTCCCAAGCACGGCGCAACAACGTATTGGTTTCGACGTGAACGTAAATTACGCCCAGCCCTATTCGCGAACGACTTACGCAAACGACGTAAAAAATTCAAATTTCAAAGTGGGAACGACGTCCATACTTAACATTGGCTGCGCCTCCTACTAGCAGGAACAACCTTATGCAGAAAAAGCCTTACGCAAACGACGTAAAAAACTACCGCCGGGCGCACGTACGTTTGTGAATCGACGTATCTAGGTAATTTGCATATTCTACGCCGAAAACAACGGAAGCGCCCCTAGCGGCCAGCGTAATATTGCACACAATTCTACGCCGCTGCATTCAAGTTACGGCGGAGGAAGCCTATTTTTTTTGCGTATCTGCCTTTGTGAATCGGCGTAACGATACGCTGGCGCAAATTTCTAATTACGGCGGCGCATCTGGAGATACGCCGTCGTAAATGCTACGTGAATCTACCCCCACTGGTTATAGCCAGTGTCCTTAAAGCGGAGGTTGACCCTAAAAACATTTTTCTAACATTACATTTTGCTCACTTCCAACATTGACAGTATGCTGATTTTATTTTGCTGTACATACCGTCGTATAGCAATTTCCCCCCCCGGCATCCGGGTAGTGGCTCCCGCGGGAGTGGGCGTTCCTATGCAGAGGCTAAGTGATTGACGTGATGAAAAAAACTTCCCCCCGGCGCATAAGGCGTGTCACCAGTTTCTGAAAGAAGCCGAACGTTAGTGCGCAGGCGCCGTATAGAGCCGACTCGCAGTTCGGCTTCTTCCGGAAACTGGTGATGCGCCTTATGCACCGGGGGGAAGTTTTTGTCATCACGTCAATCACTTAGCCTCTGCGGGAGTCACCACCCGGAAGCCGGGGGGAAAATAGCTATACGACGGTATGTACAGCATAAAAAAAAAAAATCAGCATACTGTCAATGTTGGAAGTGAGCACAATGTAATGTTAGAAAAATGTTTTTAGGGTGAACCTCCGCTTTAACAAGCAGTAAAGAGCTGGTTAGTTGTTAAGGAGTGAGCAGCTGCTTGCATCCGTAACAACCAGTAAGTCCCCATTCACATCTAGGCGTTTTGTCGCCTGTAGTGCGACGCCGCTGCCGCCAGAGGGATGAAAAGACATTGCCCTCTATGGAGATGGTTCACATCTCCACGCCGAACGCCTGCTGCCTGTCGCCTGCCGCCTGAAAAAAGGTCCCGGACCTTTTTTTCAGGCGGCTTTCGGCGTTCGGGAACCATCTCCATAGAGGGGCACATCTAGGCGGACAATCGCTGCGTTTTGTCGCCGCAAATTGCGGTACAAAACGCCGATATTTGCCGCCGCAAATCGTGGGACGCAAATTTGTCTGCCTAGATGTGAATGGAGCCTAACTGTCATGTTTGTTAATGATTGGGCATCTGCCATTTCCTTAGCAACCATGAGTCATCTGCTGTCAGTGAGATTCCCCACTGACAATGTAAACAAAAGAATTGCCAGAATTAAAATTAAAAAAAAAAAACAGCATGGGGTCCCCAATCCATACTAGACCCCTATTGAGAGTTGCATGCTGGGTGGATGACGTTGTAAGGGGGTGGAGTCACCCACTGATGTCATTAGGTTGCCCCACCCCTTACTTTATTTAGCGGTGGGAGGCTGCGGAACTGTCAGGTTTTTTTTCCCACTTGGGTCAGCGGCTGGTGTTCATCGTGATTGATGTCGGATCTACTTCTGGGGACATTTATTTATTTTTTGAGGGGGTTGAATAAAATAATTGTCAAACACTGTCTGTGTGTTTTTACTGACTTCCCCCCCTTTTTTGGGTGAATAAGTAAAAGTACTACGTACCCCATACCCAGTCACATAGGGGGTGGGATCTGCCCCCTTGTTAAAGGAGGCTTCCAGATTCCGATAAGCCCCCCACCAGCAGATCTCCACAACCACCTGGCCAGGGTTGAGGCCCTTGTGCTCATCAACATGGAAACAAGTTGCCTAGGGGCAGCCCCCTTGCCCCAAAGCACCCCATATGTTGATGGCATGTGGTCTAGTATCATTCAGGAGGGGGCGCACTAACTTGTCTCCTCTCTTCTTGCCTGCCGAGCCGCATGCTAGAATAAGGGACTTATGGATTTTGGCAGGGACCCCACTTGATCGGGGACACAATTACTGGTGTGGCGGTGATCGGGGACACAGTAACATATATTATCAGAATTTATCTCTAAAATGAAGAGAATGTTCCGGCCCCATAAATGGGGAAATGCTCTGACCCTGAAGGGGTTAATCTACAAATAATAAATGTTGGGGCAGCGCTTGCACTATGGACAAAATATCTGAATCCACAACACGATAGTTCCAATACACCTTTCTGATAACAAAGTGTCAGACAACTCCTGGGGTAACCTGGCGGCACTTACTCAGAAATACCCCGGCTGTAGATGACTAGGTGTGCTGGGCCCTGTAGTCCCACAGAGTTTGTGGTGCCTGATAAACAGCAGACACCTCTATAGCAGTAAATGGGGAATACCAACACAAGGAGAAGAAGTGCTAATCCACCGCCAGAGTCTTGGCTGCAGATACTCCGGTGGTTTGCGGCATGTCTCGTTGATAAAATCCCCCCCCCCTCCCACTTTGGGTTCACCATCCCATCCCCCCAAAATCCTGTCCCTTTCAGACTCCTATTGTGAGACTATAGTGTCTCTGGAGGGGCGCTGATCAGTCCTGTGTAAAATCTTACAGAAATCTTCCCTAATCCCGACCTTTAATTATCATTTCATTCCCCCCACATACAATGTCTGGAACCGACATTTACTGACATCAATAACTCCCCTCGTGGTACAGACCATAAATTCCCTCATTGTAATATACGGGGAAATTCTACATTTCCACACTATATATGTGTGTATCATCATCTGCTGGAGATAAAAGACGTCACAGTGACTATGGAGGAAGAGGACGGACATGACGGGGTTACTGGGTGTAAATAGAAGATAAGATCTTATTACCTCCTCTGCTGCCTCTTCCAGCAATGTCTCCTCTCTACTTCCTCCCGACTCACCTCTCACCCGCAACTTCCTGTCTGTACCTGACATCACTTCCTGTCTTCCATAGAGCCTTCCTGTGTAGAGGTGAGATCACCACCTTGTGGAGCTCAGAGGAACTGCAGCCCAGAGAAACGTCTCGTAGTGTGAACACGGCCTTGTGCTGTGTGTGTATGTACTGTATATCCTTATAGATGGGTCATCTCCACTCCCACCAAGGGGGAGAGAAATATATTACTGCTCGGGGGAGGGGGGGTTCGACATTTTGGCCCCTTTGATTTTGCAGTAAAATTGATGTGAGATTTAGTCATGTAGAACATCTGTTATATGGATACAAAGAACCCCAGCTGAGAGTAAAGGGTGGAAATGGCTCCTGATCCCCAGATTTGGGCAATTATGTCACCAATATAAATAGAAAAAAACCTGCGCTATGTGTAACAACTCAAATACCTCCAGAAATAACTTCTACCGGACTGCTGCTGTAACAAAGGTAAGTCTTCCCTTTATCACCTAGAAGAGCATTATGTGTCACAGCGCTGTCCTATTGTGTGTGCCGCACATAAATTATCACAAATACACTAAAATATGTGGAGACATTCATATATAAAGTGCTAGGGGCCCCAATAATATTCTCTGCAGATCTACTGCTTCCACTTTACACCTACTTCATTCATCTTATGGTGTTTATCAATAAATGAAGTAATCTGATCCATGTGCAAATTCATATACAACATAAAGTGCTTTGTACTCAGGATGATGTTCCCTGCAGATCCACTGCTCCCCCTTTACACCTACTTCTTTATTCTTATCATATTTGCTGCTTTATTAAAAAAAATCAAAACCTGTGTAAATTCATGTAATCATACAATATTTTGTTCTCAATATAGTGTTCTCTGCAAGTCCACTGCTTCCACTTTGCATCTACTTCACTTAACTTATTAAATAAAAACACAAATCAATGAAAAGTTGATAAGGTGTGAAAGTTCTCGGTGCTCCAAACTGTGCCAGCTGTAGTGTAGCCACGCCTTCTTCCTCCTCTTACACACGTGATGGTGAGGGCGCCCCCTTAGTAGTGCTTCCCCACTCACCAGAGCAATATGACTCCCAGCTTTTCATCTACCAGAGTCACCAACATCCTTCACACTCTCCTCACCTCCGATGGATCCTCCTCGCTCACTCCTGCAAGTCTTCTGAGGTTTCTGTCAGTCTCCCTCCTAGACTCGGCTTCCTCCTCCCACCGCTGTTCCAGCAGGAGCTCCGCCTCTTCATACACACTCAGGGCTCCACCTCTTCATACACACTCAGAGCTCCGCCTCTTCATACACACTCAGAGCTCCGCCTCTTCATACACACTCAGGGCTCGCCTCTTCATACACACTGAGGAGCTCCGCCTCTTCATACACACTCAGGGCTCCACCTCTTCATACACACTCAGGGCTCCGCCTCTTTATACACGCTCAGAGCTCCGCCTCTTCATACACACTCAGAGCTCTGCCTCTTCATACACACTCAGGGCTCCGCCTCTTCATACACACTCAGAGCTCCGCCTTTTCATTCACACTCAGAGCTCCGCCTTTTCATTCACACTCAGAGCTCCGCCTCTTCATACACACTCAGAGCTCTGCCTCTTCATACACACTCAGAGCTCCGCCTTTTCATTCACACTCAGAGCTCCGCCTTTTCATTCACACTCAGAGCTCCGCCTCTTCATACACACTCAGAGCTCTGCCTCTTCATACACACTCAGGGCTCCGCCTCTTCATACACACTCAGGGCTCTGCCTCTTCATACACACTCAGGGCTCCGTCTCTTCATACACACTCAGGGCTCCACCTCTTCATACACACTCAGAGCTCCGCCTCTTCATACACAGTCAGGAGCTCTGCCTCTTCATACACACTCAGGAGCTCCGCCTCTTCATACACACTCAGGGCTCCGCCTCTTCATACACACGCAGGGCTCCACCTCTTCATACACACTCAGGAGCTCCGCCTCTTCATACACACTCAGAGCTTCCGCCTCTTCATACACATTCAGGGCTCCGCCTCTTCATACACACTCAGGAGCTCCGCCTCTTCATACACACTCAGGGCTCCGCCTCTTCATACACACTCAGGAGCTCCGCCTCTTCATACACACTCAGGGCTCCGCCTCTTCATACACACTCACAGCCCCGCCTCTTCATACACACTCAGGGCTCCGCCTCTTCATACACACTCAGGGCTCCGCCTCTTCATACACACTCAGGAGCTCCGCCTCTTCATACACACTCAGAGCTCCGCCTCTTCATACACACTCAGGAGCTCCGCCTCTTCATACACACTCAGAGCTCCGCCTCTTCATACACACTTAGGGCTCCGCCTCTTCATACACACTCAGGGAGGAGAGAAAGGGGAATCCCACATCATGTAACGCCTTTTATTAAAAGGAAATACTCAAATCTGCACTCACTGAGGTGGGAAGCTGCCACATTTAGCATTGGTAGTTATACTGCAACTGAAGGTTCATCTTGGCTGAATACCCAATCAGTGCAGCCGTTATCTCACCCCAAACAGGGCAAATTCACTCCAAAACCAAACACAACCAAACAAGTGATCTGTTTATTGGTCTCTTATTGGTGACCGATGGGAGAAGGATCCCCTCATATCAGTGATCAGTGAAAGAAGGACATTTTTACATTATCATGAAATTGTTGTTACTGAAAGACAGAAATTGATCAATTCACAGGGAACCCCTAAAAACCTTTGGAGGATCCCTGGCTGATAAAGACTGGACTAGTCAGTAATATATTTCTATCCCCCTTGGTGGGAGTGGAGATGACCCATCTATAAGGATATACAGTACATACACACACAGCACAAGATCACTTCAATATATTTCTCAGGACTGCAGTTCCTCTGAGCTCCACAAGATGGTGATCTCACTTTTATCAGGAAGACAGACAGGAAGTGATGTCAGGTACACACAGGAAGTTCCGGGTGAGAGGTGAGTCGGGAAGAAGTAGAGGGAAGACATGACTAGTTCCTGGCCAGTAGAAGGACCCTGTCCTTTCTCAGGGTAGGATATAGCTTGCTCAGTGTGAATGAGCTATTTCCTACCCAGCTAAAGGACCTTTTAGCCCCCTAGTGGTCAGGTCCTGTATAGGAACTATCCAACTCACAGTGAGAGAGCTAGTTCCTATCCAGCGAAAGGACCTTTTTCTCCATAGTGGTCAGGTCCTGTTAAAGGATAGGAACTAGCCAACTCACAGTGAGAGAGCTAGTTCCTATCCTGTAAAAGGACCTTTTAGCCCCCTAGTGGTCGGGTCCTGTATAGGGATAGAAACTAGCCAACTCACAGTGAGAGAGCTAGTTCCTATCCAGCGAAAGGACCTTTTTCTCCATAGTGTTTAGGTCCTGTTAAAGGATAGGAACTAGCCAGCTCACAGTGAGGGAGCTAGTTCCTATCCTGTAAAAGGACCTTTTAGCCCCCTAGTGGTCAGGTCCTGTATAGGGATAGAAACTATCCAACTCACAGTGAGAGAGCTAGTTCCTATCCAGCTAAAGGACCTTTTTCTCCATAGTGTTTAGGTCCTGTTAAAGGATAGGAACTAGCCAGCTCACAGTGAGGGAGCTAGTTCCTATCCAGCTAAAGGACCTTTTTCTCTATAGTGGTCAGGTCCTGTATAGGGATAGGAACTAGCCAGCTCACAGTGAGGTAGCTAGTTCCCATCCAGCCAAAGGACCTTTATCCCTCCAGCCCTTTACAGGGATAGGAACTATCCAACTCACAGTGAGAGCGCTAGTTCCTATCCTGTAAAAGGACCTTTTAGCCCCCTAGTGGTCGGGTCCTGTATAGGGATAGGAACTAGCCAACTCACAGTGAGAGAGCTAGTTCCTATCCTGTAAAAGGACCTTTTAGCCCCCTAGTGGTCGGGTCCTGTATAGGGATAGAAACTATCCAACTCACAGTGAGGGAGCTAGTTCCTATCCAGCGAAAGGACCTTTTAGCCCCCTAGTGGTCAGGTCCTGTATAGGGATAGGAACTAGCCAACTCACAGTGAGAGAGCTAGTTCCTATCCAGCTAAAGGACCTTTTTCTCCATAGTGGTCAGGTCCTGTATAGGGATAGGAACTAGCCAGCTCACAGTGAGGTAGCTAGTTCCCATCCAGCCAAAGGACCTTTATCCCTCCAGCCCTTTACAGGGATAGGAACTAGATGGTTCACAGTGAGAAATCTAGTTCCCATCCAGCTAAAGGACCTTTATCCCTCCAGCCAAGAATGGTCCTTTACAAGTATAGAAACTAGACAGCTCACAGTGAGGGAGCTAGTTTCTATCCTGTGTAAGGACCTTTTTCTCTATAGTGGTCAGGTCCTGTATAGGGATAGGAACTATCCAACTCACAGTGAGAGAGCTAGTTCCTATCCAGCGAAAGGACCTTTTAGCCCCCTAGTGGTCGGGTCCTGTATAGGGATAGGAACTATCCAACTCACAGTGAGGGAGCTAGTTCCTATCCAGCCAAAGGACCTTTATCCCTCCAGCCAAGAATGGTCCTTTACAGGGATAGAAACTAGACAGCTCACAGTGAGTGAGCTAGTTCCTATCCAGCGAAAGGACCTTTTTCTCCATAGTGGTCGGGTCCTGTTAAAGGATAGGAACTAGCCAACTCACAGTGAGAAATCTAGTTCCCATCCAGCCAAAGGACCTTTATCCATCCAGCTAAGAATTGTCCTTTACAGGGATAGGAACTAGACGGTTCACAGTGAAAGAGCTAGTTTCTATCCTGTGAAAGGACCTTTTTCTATATAGTGGTCAGGTCCTGTATAGGGATAGGAACTATCCAACTCACAGTGAGAGAGCTAGTTCCCATCCAGCTAAAGGACCTTTTTCTCCATAGTGGTCAGGTCCTGTTAAAGGATAGGAAATAGCCAGCTCACAGTGAGGTAGCTAGTTCCCATCCAGCCAAAGGACCTTTATCCCTCTAGCCCTTTACAGGGATAGGAACTAGATGGTTCACGGTGAGGGAGCTACTTTCTATCCTGCGAAAGGACCTTTTTCTTCATAGTGGTTGGGTCCTGTTAAAGGATAGGAACTAGCCAGCTCACAGTGAGAAATCTAGTTCCCATCCAGCCAAAGGACCTTTATCCCTCCAGCCAAGAATGGTCCTTTACAGGGATAGAAACTAGACGGTTCACAGTGAGGGAGCTAGTTCCTATCCTGTGAAAGGACCTTTTTCTCTATAGTGGTCAGGTCCTGTATAGGGATAGGAACTATCCAACTCACACTGAGAGCGCTCATTCTCATCCACTCAAAGGACCTTTATCCGTTCAGCTAACAATTGTCCCTGATAGGGATAGGAACTAGGAGGGTTCAAAGTGAGAGAGCTAGTTCCCATCCAGCGAAAGGACCTTTTTCTCCATAGTGGTCAGGTCCTGTTAAAGTATAGGAACTATCCAACTCGCAGTGAGGTAGCTAGTTCCCATCCAGCCAAAGGACCTTTTTCCCTTCAGCCCTTTACAGGGATAGGAACTAGATGGTTCACAGTGAGGGAGCTACTTTCTATCCTGCGAAAGGACATTTTTCTCCATAGTGGTCAGGTCCATACAAAGGATAGAAACTAGCCAGCTCACAGTGAGAGGGCTACTTCCCATCCACTCAAAAGGACCTTTATACCTCCAGCCAAGAATGGTCCTTTACAGAGATAGGAACCAGATGGATCACAGTGAGGGAGCTAGTTTCTATCTTGCGAAAGGACCTTTTTCTCCATAGTGGTCAGGTCCTATTAAAGGATAGGAACAAGCCAGCTCACAGTGAGGTAGCTAGTTCCCATCCAGCCAAAGGACCTTTATCCCTCCAGCCCTTTACAGGGATAGGAACTAGATGGTTTACAGTGAGGGAGCTACTTTCTATCCTGCGAAAGGACATTTTTCTCAGTGAGAGAGCTAGTTCCTATGCACTCAAAAGGACCGTTATCCCTCCAGCTCAAGAATGGATAGGGATAGGAACCAGGCGGTTCACAGTGAGGGAGCTAGTTTCTATCCTGCGAAAGGACCGTTATCCCTCCAGCCAAGAATGGTTCTTGATAGGGATAGGAACCAGACGGTTCACAGTGAAAGAGCTAGTTTTATTGCAGCAACTCCAAATGGTACTCAGTAGTGTGTATGGCCCCCACGTTCTTGTATGCATGCCTGACGTCGTCAGGGCATGCTCCCAATGAGATGACGGATGGTGTCCTGGGGTATTTCCTCCCAGATCTGGACCAGGGTATCACTGAGCAACCTGGCAGTGTCGGATGGACTGAATGATAATGGAATAGACAGGAAAAGGATCTATCCAATTCACCTGCACCACATCCCTGTATGAAGATATAGGACACAAGAAGAGATGCTCCCGTGTGAGCCGGGATTTTTTAGGTGCAAATAAAAGTGTTGAGAGAAAAAAGTAAAATTACATATTTTATTTTAATTTATTTAAAACGTGAAGACAAAACAAACAACGATGTTAAAATGAACATAGTCCAAGGTTTACAACACTTTGGGGGTGATAATCTCAACATGTTTCACTGGTAAATTGAGCTTTTTCAGGGGTTAATAGATGGAACATGAACAACAATACAGTATTAAGGATCATTTCAAGCAGTCCAAATAAGCAATGACAAATTATAAAGATGTATGAAATACCCATTAACATTTTTTTTTAAATAAATAAATATATATATATATGTAACATGTGTAACAAATATACAGAAAAATAATAATTGTTAAGGTTGATAATGGGTCTCATCGCTGTGCATTAGAGCACAGGATAATCATCCAGATTTCCACTGTTTGTAGGGAAAAATTGATTAGCAACCAATCACATTGATTTAAAGCGGTTGTAAACCGCATAAACTTTTTTTTTTCAAACCTGCAAGGCAAAAGGCATAATCAGCTTGTATACACCGCACAGCATGGTTACCCATTTTCAAAAGTAATGAAGAGCTAAGCATATCCATCTGGAGGGGCCATTTTCCCAAGTGCAGGAGGTATTGTGTGTGTGTGACTGCTCCGTGTACTCTTACATTGAGACAACATCAACATGACTTACACGGCTTCCCCACCTATCAGAAATGCCAATGGGGCGACTTCCTGATATATTCCTCCCGCCCTGCGTATGATGCTGTGTCGTGACGCGGACCTGATAAAAATTCCCTGGTTGCCTCCCAGACAAGGAGATTGCATGTAAGGGCAAAGGTGTCTCAAATGTCCCATTGGACATGCGCCCGCATTCTTGACACCAAGAAATACTACCCAAGAATTGAAATATGGCAGAATCGCCTACAAAAGTACTAGAGAGAGGGTCCACAGTTTTGGTGGATCCACCTCCCATAAACAGGAAAACAAAGCTTATTAACTGGTAAACCACCATCTAGGATTTAAGAATGTCCTAGAGATGTTCTATTGGATTTAGGACAAGCAAGTGTGGGGGGCCATTCAATGGTATCAATTCCTTCATCCTCCAGGAACTGGCCGCATACTCTCGCCACGTGGCCAGGCATTGTCATGCATCAGGAGGAACGCAGGACCCACTGCACCAGCATAGGGTCTGACAATGGGTCAAAGGATTTCATCCTGATACCCAATGTCAGCCAGGGTGCCATTGTCTAGCCTGTAGAGGTCTAGAACAAAAGGACTTTCTGCAGCCCTGTCCAGCTCTCCTAGAATCTCCTCCTTGCTCTTGAGACTGTGCTGAGAGACACTGCAAACCTTCTGTCAAGTCAATGGGACGTGTTGATGTGCCATCCTGGAGGAGTTGGACTGCCTGTGCAACCTCTATAGAGTCCAGGTATGGCCTCATGCTACCAGTAGTGACACTGACCCCAGCCAAATGCAAAACTAGTGACAAACAGTCAGAAAAGATGAGTAGGGAAACAAATGTCAATAGCCTCCACCTGTAAGGCCTCATGCACACGGGGCGTCAGAAAAAATGAGCTGCAGAGCCACTTCTAACGCCAGGAAAAAGCAGCTGTAAAAACGTGCTTTTAGTAGCTTTTTCCATTTGCATTATTGCACGTTTGGCCACGTCGCTTTTAGCAGCGTTTTTTCTGCCTCCATTTAAAATCAATGGTTCGCTTTGGGAGCCTATTGATTTGAATGGAAGGCGCACTGCAAGTCGGATCAGGATCCACGCCAAAATGAAAAAAAAAACGGCGTGGGGGTCCCCTCCAGGTTCCAAACCAGGCCCTTTGGGTCTGAAATGGAATTTGAGGGTAGCCCCATGCCGTAAAAACGGCGTGGGGTTCCCCCCAAAATCCATACCAAACCCTTATCCGAGCATGCAGCCCGGCAGGCGAGGGAGGGGACGAGCGAGCGGCCCCACCCCCCCTGGACCATAACAGGCCACACCCCCTCAACATGGGGGTGTGGGTGCTTTGGGGCAGGGGTGGCTCTGCACCCCCCCACCCTAAGGCACCTTGCCCCCATGTTGATGAGAACAAAGGGCCTCTTCCAGACAACCCTGGCCAGTGGGTGTCCGCGGGCAGGGGGCTCATCGGAATCTGGAAGCCCCCTTTAACAAGGGGCCCCCCCCATATCCCGGACCCCCCTCCCTATGTGAATTGGTATGGGGTACATTGTACCCCTACCCATTCACCCCATAAAAGGCAGTGTATGTAAATAATGACAGGAGACGTTTTGAAAAGTTTATTAAAAATCTTCATCCGGTCTTCTCCCCTCCGCTCTTCTTCCTCCGGTCCTCCGACGCTGTCCCTGGTCTCTGCAGCTTATTATATAGCCATTAGGGGCGTGGCCTCCCAGTGACATCATCGGGAGGCCCCGTCCCCTTATGTCACAGACGGTTCAATTTTTTCTCCAATTTATTATTCTCATCTGCCATTGTAGCTGAAGTTTATTTCCTCCACATCAGCTCCCCTGCCAAAAATAAATTAGGTAAGGATCAGTTGTATACAGCTACAGACACCACCCCCCCTATATACAGCTACAGACACCACCACCACCCCCCCCCCCCCCATATACAGCTACAGACACCACCACCACCACCACCCCCATATACAGCTAGACACCATCCCTCCCCTATATACAGCTACAGAGAGAGGGCGGGGAAGAGAAAGAGAGAGAGAGGGGGGGAAGAGAGAGGGGGGGAAGAGAGAGAGGGGGGGAGAGAGAGAGATGGGGGGAAGAGAGAGGGGGGGAGAGAGAGGGCAGGGAAGAGAAAGAGAGAGAGAGGGGGGAAGAGAGAGAGGGGGGAAGAGAGAGAGAGAGAGGGGGGAGAGAGAGAGAGGGGGGGAGAGAGAGAGAGGGGGGGGAAGAGAGAGAGAGGGGGGGAAGAGAGAGAGGAAGAGAGAGGGGGAAGAGAGAGAGAGAGGGGGAAGAGAGAGAGGGGAAGAGAGAGAGGGGGGGACGAGAGAGAGGGGGGGACGAGAGAGAGAGGGAGGGAAGAGAGAGGGGGAAGAGAGAGAGAGGGGGGAAGAGAGAGAGGGGGGGAGAGAGAGGAGAGAGGTATAGAGAGAGAGGGGGGGGGGGGGTATACAGAGAGAGAGGGGGTATACAGAGAGAGAGAGGGGGTATACAGAGAGAGAGGGGTATACAGAGAGAGAGTGGTATACAGAGAGAGAGAGGGGGGTATACAGAGAGAGAGAGGGGGTATACAGAGAGAGAGAGGGGGTATACAGAGAGAGAGGGGTATACAGAGAGAGAGGGGTATACAGAGAGAGAGAGGGGTATACAGAGAGAGAGAGGGGTATACAGAGAGAGAGGGGGTATACAGAGAGAGAGAGGGGTATACAGAGAGAGAGAGAGGGGTATACAGAGAGAGAGGGGGGTATACAGAGAGAGAGAGAGAGGGTATACAGAGAGAGGGGGGGTATACAGAGAGAGAGAGGGGTATACAGAGAGAGAGGGGGGTATACAGAGAGAGAGAGGGGTATACTTAGAGAGAGAGAGGGGTATACTTGTTTAGCAGAGCAGCCGTATGGCTTGTGATCACTTCCTGACCACTTCCTGTACTTCTCTGTACCATGTGACCAAACAGTCACATAGTCTGTGACATCACCAGGGTCCTTCTACTGGGCAGGAACTAGCCGCTACTGATAGTGAGCGAACAAAGGTCATTGCATTTGGAAGGTCGTAGTGAGGAGACACGTTGCTGGATCTGGCGGCAGAGGAGGTAATATGAAGATTAACCCCTTCAGGGAGATCAGTTGATGAATAATATATCTTGTTCCCAAAGCTGGCCATACATGGTTCAGTTTTATCGGTAATCCAGCGGGATGAGTGAAAAAACTGAAGCGTTTCCCTCATCCACACATTGGAGGGGGATGGGGGAACCCTCCCCGCTGCACTATTGTATTCTGACAATGGGGGGCGCTCCTCCTCTCTCAGAATACACAGATCAGTGATGGAGCTATTGGCTGCAGCCGCTGATCGAGTGACTTTTATCCGGCACTGACCACACATGGATGGAAATGTGACCGATCCCTGCTGAACCAGCTGAATTTCCATGTATCTATGGTCACCTGAAGTCAGGGCACAAATCCCAGGTCACCATGGTGACTAGAAATGGCGTCCTGGCCCCTGGGCTCTTGTCAGCCCATTCTCACTGTTGGTCTGAATAATGTTTCTGCCTGAAACCCGGACACATTATTCAGACAGGAATGTTGCTCGGAGCGGGGCCAGGCGGGAGGGTGAGGGGGGGGGGAGGAGGCACCCGACCTGTGAAGTCAGGGGAGGACTGGGCAGGACAGCGGCATTAGAGGACTCATCTCACTGATCTCCCGCTGCCGATCTTTCTCCTTTCTGCGGCCGCATTACTGTCACCATCGGCTCCTGCTTCCACCCAGAGATGCCTGTGTCCCTGCAGAGCTCTCCGGCAGAACAGAGAGGAAGGAGCGGGACCGAATCTCCGACATGGCGCCGCCTCGGCACTGCCACAAAGATCCCCACAAGGTGCTGAGAAACAGAACTACAGAGTCCTTACAGTAGTAACCAGGACAAGCCTGGAAAGCAGCCAGCTAAGAGACCAGCCAGGGACATGCTGCTTTATGTACACAAGACGTCCTCTCCATCCACTCTGCTCTCACACACTGCTGGGGGCAGGGCCGGTACTAGGCAGGGGCGGGAGGGGCGAGTGCCCCTGGCGCTACCATGTTCTACAGGAGGGGGCGCAATCAGCCGCGGCCGCAAGACCAGTTGGATCATGTGTCACTGAGTGATAATCCGCGTCACATCGCAGGCAGCGGCGGTGCGGCACTTTACAAACTGTGTGCCGACTGGCTCCCTTTCCTCCTTTCCTCCTGTGCGTTTTCTCGCCCCCCCATGGAGGATTCAGTTGGATGATTCCACTGGCGTGCGCCGCGTGACGTCGCGCCGGAGGCGAGGTGAGAGAGGGAGGACTCGCGCAGGGAGCTGTGTCGGCGGCAACTGCAAGGAAAGAAGGACAAGTCACGAGGAGCCTCAGCCTGCGCCTGCCTACAGTTCCTAGTGCTACTGTCTGGACCCCGGGCTGCAACAAAAGAACACTACTGTATAAAAAGTAAGAAAATAATTAAATGACTGTAGTGGGGAGGGGGGGGGGGGTTGGACTGAGGTGACCAGGCTGCAATTTTTTTTTTTTTTTTTTTTTCAAAAATCTTTTATTCATTTTTTTATACAAAACAGTACAATTAATACAACATAAAATCAATATACAGACTAACATATATGGTCTCCAAATGTACCCTTTTCAATGAAAATTGAAAATATATTAAAGACTATTTCTTCTTCTACCGATATCATGTACTACTCCTGGGTTTCTCCATCCTTCCGCCCCAGTGCCTATCCCTCCCTTTTCAATCTTCAAGGGAGATACCCAGGGATAGGACCCCACTACCTATACCTACAGTGAGTGGAGGGGGGGAGGACGTTAAAAAAAAAAAAAAAAAAAAAAAGAGAGATGTGAGAGCGAGAGAGAGAGAGGGTAGGAGGGAGATATGGAGAGAGAAAGAGAGAGAGGGAAAAGAAGAGAGAAGAAGAAAAAAAAAAAAAAAAAAAAACACATTGAATCCAACTAGGATATAGTGAGAGGTATAGGGGTTAACCCCCTTATTGTGTAATTACATGAGTGTACAAAACCAGGAGGGGGGTGTTAATAATAAAAAAAAAAAAAAAAAAAAAAAAAAAAAAAAAAAAAAAAAAAAAAAAAAAAAGGGAAAAAGGGAGGAAGAATAACACTAAGTCTCTCTAAAATACAGTGAAGAATATAGGGGTTAATTCCCCTAATTGTGTATTTACTTAGGTATAATAACAAAAAAAAAAAAGACACTACATCCTACTAGAATGTAGTGAGTATTGTGTGTTTACATAAGTGTACAACACCAGGCAGGAGTTGTAAAAAAAAAAAAAAAGACCCTACGTCCCTTTAAAATTATGTGGAAAATATAGGGGTTAATTCCCCTAATTGTGTGTTTACTTAAATATAAGAGAAAAAAAAAAAAAAAAAAAAAGGACACTAAGTCCTACTAGAATATAGTGAGAAGTATCGGGGTAATTCCCCTTATTGTGTATTTACATAAGTGTACAAAACCACAAAGAAGTTGAAAAAAAAATAAAAAAAAAGAAAAAAGAAGAAAGACACTACGTCCCTTTAAAATATCGTGAAAAGTCTAGGGGCTAATTCCCCTTATTGTGTATTTACTTGAATATACAAAAAACAAGAAAGAGTTGTAAAGAGAAGAAGGAAAGAATAAAAGCAAAAAAAAACACAAAAAAGAAAAGAAGGACTCTAAGTCTGTCTAGAATATAGTGAAGGGTGTAGGGGTTAATTCCCCTTATTGTGTATTCACATTAAGTGTCAAAGGTAGGAAGGCAGAGGAAAAAAAAAAAAAAAAAGAAAAAAAAAGAGACGCGAGGGAAGGAGGGGACCCCATAATGGTTCCCCCCAACGGTCTCTCTATTCCCCTCCACTCTCTCCCTCCCCCCCACCCCCCTCCCTCCCCCCAGCCCTAAAGTCCCTCCATCCCTTCCAGGTTCTTTCATATCTTGGCCCAGACTCTACCTGAAAGGACCATAACTCCTCCATCACTTGCATTTTATCAATTTCTTGGAGCCATTCCCCTATCGAGGGTACTCTTTTTTCCCTCCAGTTCCTAGGTATTAGTGCCTTGGCTCCGTTCAGTAGGAACGGGACCAAGGAACCTCTATATTTTTTCCTGGACATACTTGTAGTGTGGAACAAACATTCCCATGGGTCATATCTTATCTCATATCCACTGATTTTTTTAATCAGACCTAGTATCTCCCGCCAATATACCTGTATGAGGGGGCATTGCCACCATATGTGGGCATGAGTTCCCTCCATCCCACACTCCCTCCAGCATAAGGGGGACGCCTCACTGTTAATTCTGTGCAGTTTAGTTGGTACATAGTACCATTTAGTAAGTAACTTATAGTTGGTTTCTTTTACTTTTGCATCCATCGTTGTAGCCTGCACATATTCTAGCACCTGCCTCTTCTTCTTATTGGATATAGTTTGATTAAGTTCTATTTCCCAGCTTTCTATCATTTTCAATTTTCCTACCTCTATCTTGGTTGTCAACATCTTGTAGAGACTTGATATTCCCCTTTTCCCAGGTTCTTCTTGGGTCATAAGTATTTCCCATTGATTTAGTTCATTCATATTTCGCAGGGGCTTCGACAAAGTGCCAACAAAATGTTGGACTTGTCTGTGTCTCCACCTATCTCCTGGGTACTGTCCGTATTTCTCTTGAAGTTCTCCCACCGGACGCACTTCATTTCCTTTTATTATATCCTTTAATCTTGGAGTGTCTGAAGTTGCCCACTTCCGGAATAATCCCCCCTCCTTGCCAGGAGGAAAGAAATCCGTACCTGTAAGCGGCAACAGCGGACTATTATAGGGCAATTTATTTTTCTTATAAACTTTATCCCATATTCTAAAAGTTTCTTTTGTTATTACAGGAGTGTCCAGGGGTAGTCCTCTATATTGCCTCGGTACCCATATTATATTTCCCAGCTCTTTCTTACTTAAACTTTCTTCGACTTCTACCCACTTTTTTTTACTTCCCCCCTCCCCCTGGGCCCAATCTGTAATCCTCCTCAGTACTGCCGCCTCATAGTACCTTCTGAAATCTGGCAGCTGTATTCCTCCTTCCTCTTTAGATCTAATCAGAGTCTCCACTGCTATACGCGGCTTTTTCCCCCTCCATATGAAACCTCCTATTATCCTATCCAGGATTTTAAAATATATTTCTGGGATTTTTATCGGGAGTGTTTGAAAGATATAAAGAACTTTAGGCAAAATCATCATTTTTATAGTATTCACCCTTCCCCACCATGATACTCTATCTATACTATATCCTTTTAAATCTGATTTTACCTTATTCAGTAGTAGTATATAGTTGTCTTCATAGAAGCACTTTTCCTTGCAGGACAAGTATATACCTAAATATTTCACCCTCCTTTGCTTCCATTTAAATGGATAGAGCCCCTCCAATTCCCTACGATCCTTTGGACTTAATGATATACTTAGTATCTCCGTTTTGTCTTTATTAATTTTGAGATTCGAGATCTCCCCATACTGTTCATATTCCGCCATTATTTTAGGCAGTGTCTCCCTAGGGTTAGATACAAACAGCATCATGTCATCCGCGAAGGCGGATATCTTGTGCTCTCTTCTCTCTAGTTTTATCCCTTCTATATCCTGATTCTTCCGTATTGTTTCCAATAAAGGCTCCAATGACAGGACGAATAGGATAGGCGAAAGCGGGCAACCTTGCCGGGTTCCATTACAAAGTGAAAAGCTATCAGAAAGGGTGCCATTCACCCTCACCCTAGCCGAGGGATCCGAGTACAGAGCCCCTATCCACCTAAGCATACTTGGACCAAATCCTATATGGGATAAGTTTGCAAGCATAAATTCCCATTCTAGCCTGTCAAACGCCTTTTCGGCGTCTAGAGACAGGAATACTACTGGTTCTTTGTTCTTTTTAGCTTTTTGCAACAGAAATATTACTCTTAAGATGTTTTCTCTCGTTTCTCTCCCGGGTACAAACCCTGCTTGATCGTTATCTATCAGGCCTGTCAAGAGCGGCCTAATTCTCTCGGCAAGAATTTTAGAATAAATTTTTATGTCCACATTTATTAAAGATATCGGCCTATAGCTGGCACACAAGGAGGGGTCCTTATCTTCCTTCCCTATCAAAGTTATGTGAGCGTTCAGAGCTTCCTTGCGTATTGCCAAGCCCCCCCCTATTGAGTTCATGTACTTCTGAAAAAACGGCACTAGTATCTCCCCAAACCTTTTATAATATAGTGATGTAAACCCATCGGGGCCGGGGCTTTTCCCCATTTTGATGCTCCTAATCACTTGACTTATTTCTTCTTTTGTTATTTCTTTCTCTAAGTCACTTATTACTTCCTCTGCTAAGCCTGGGGTCTTCACCTTTTCTAAATATTGTTTAATTTTTTCCCTTCTATTCTGAATTTCTATTTCCCCTTGCCCCTTGTTGACATTATATAGGTTTTGGTAGTAATCACAAAATGTTTTAGTTATCTCACTTGTGGAGTGTCTCATTTCTCCATTTCTATCTTTTATTTTCAGAATAGAGTTCAGTGTGTTTCTTGGTTTTAGGGTCCTTGCTAGCAAACTCCCTGGTTTATTACCTAGAGCATAGAATTTATTATTCACTTTATTAAAGATCCATTTCGTTTCCTGCTCCAGGAGGTCCCGGAGCTCTTCTCTCTTGCTAGTTAGAGCCCTTAGAACCTGCTCTGCCTGTATTTTTTTATGCTTCCATTCGAGGACCTGGATTTCTTCTAGTAATGTTTGTTTCTAATCTTCCTCCTCTTGACTTTCTCTGCTATCAACCGCCCTCTCACAAATGCCTTGTGTGTTTCCCAGAGCGTGGCTGGATCGATGTTTTCTATATCATTTTCTTTGAAGAATGTACTCATATCCCTACCTAGATCATCGGCTGTCTTGATGTTATTTATTAGGGACTCATCTAATCTCCACACTGGACACCTAACCGGGATCTCCCCTACGTCTAAGGATAATACCACTGGGGCATGATCTGACAGTGTTATAGATTTTATTTCTATCCTTGTCAGTCCTTCAAGCAGCCGATGATCTAGGAGGACATGGTCTATTCTTGAATAAGACCCATGGACCCCTGAGAAATATGTGTAGTCCTTATCTTTTGGATGGAAGATTCTCCAGGCGTCCACCATTTGCATCTGGTATAATTTATGTTTAACCATTCTGAGATATTTCCCCTCCGATCTCAATGAGATCGGTTGAGTGTCTAATAGAGGATCAAATACAAAGTTTAGGTCGCCTGCCAGAATCACCATACCTTCTCTAAATCCTTCTAATTTATTTAAAATCTTTCTCAGATAGACGGCCGGCCTTACATTAGGACAATACACATTTACCAATGTGTACCTCCTATTCATAATTGTACCCTTGACAAATAGGTATCTTCCATCGGGATCTACCTCTGTGGCTTCTAGGGAGAGCCCTGTGTTTCTATCGAACCCTATTGCGACTCCCTTTGCCCTTTTATTCGGGGAATAGCTATGAATCCAAATGGGGAAATCCTTTGAGTTTAATCTAGTTTTTGATGTTATTTTTAGGTGAGTTTCCTGAAGGAACACTATTTTGGCCGAGAGTCTCTTCATCTCCTGTAGTATTTGATACCGCTTACTTGGGCTGTTTAACCCTCGTACATTGTATGTGGCAATCTTTAATGCAGCCATTTCCTATATTTCGCTTTTTTTTCCCCTCCTAAATAGGGAGGACATATCATATCTCCACAGGACATGAGAGACTCCAGGCCCTTTCTCAATATATATAAAGACCAAACCACGCATCAAACTCATATCAAAGTAGGAAAACTTAATCCGAGTACCTTGAGACCATATATATAACATATACCCCCCACCCTCTCCCACCCTACCCCCAACACATTGAACCTCAATGCTAAGACTCACTCGGTCTGTGCCCATCCAGGCCACTTGCCGAGTGGGCCTTACTTTGGGATGTCTATCATGACCCCCCATTACCCAGGCCTCGTCCACTAAATTGGGACGGCTCCTGGTCCAGGGACGGCATATCAGCTCCATATTACCCCCTCCCCAAGTGACAGCCATTTATTCTTTCTCTAGATATTAAACCTACTAAGATCCTTTAGCAGGAGGGAGAACGGGTAATGGGCAGGTAGAAGGCAGAGGGCAATCCCCGCGGGTACCTGATAACCAGCCACCCTTGTTCCCCAGCCTCCCACCCCACCCCCCCGCATACCCATGCCCCACAGCATACGTCACCCCTCATACATAAGTTTAATAGTCTATGCACTATTCCATTCCTGTTCCCTCCATCTTCTCCATGCTGGAGGTCTCTTTTCCCAATTATCTATTTGCATTGGCTGAATATTCAGCTTGTTACAGAACTCCTTTACATCTTCAGGAAAACGAATAACTGCTGAGACCCCCTGATTCTTAACCGACAGGCAGGCTGGGAAGCCCCATCTGTACGGGATATCCTTTGACTGTAGATGACTGGTTAGTGGCTTCAATGCCCTCTTTCGTGCTAATGTCTCTGGTGCAAGATCTGAAAACAGGAGTAGCTTGCCTCCCTTGTATTCCATAATAGCAGAGTTCCTTGTGCTTTGAGATACCAGTTCCTTTTGATTGTATTCTAGGAATCTGACTATGGTGTCCCTTGGTAGGTCTCTCTGTGTGTTATACTGTTTTTGTATTCTGTGGACCCGTTCAAAATGCAATGGAGCTGTCAAGTCTCTTTTTAAGGCTGTATTGAATATCCCTCGCAGCACCTCCCCCAGTTCTATATCTTTAACTTCTTCTGAGAGACCTCTTATGCGCAGATTTTTTCTTCTGCTGCGATTCTCGTGGTCTTCTAATTTATAACGAGCATTTCTTATTTCTATCCAATCCATGTCAGCCCTATCTCTTAATTCCATTATTGCATTTCTGTGGTCCTCCAGTTGTTCCTCTATCCCTTCCACTCTCTGTAGTACGCTCTGTATATCTCTTCTTGTTGCTCCCATTTCCCCCTTGATGGTTCCTTCTAGGCGTAGTATCATTTCTGTAATGTCCATCATATCCTGCCTAGTTGGTGGGGCTTGGGAGTCTTCAGGGGAGGTATCAGAATACACATTGGACTGTTGTTGACTCTCAGGGGTCTTTAGGACTTTACTCTGGCCTTTTACCACTGGGGATTGATCTTTATTTTTCTCCTTCTTTTTCCCTGAGACCTCCCCCTCAGACTGTCCTTTATTCTTTATAGGTGTCCCAGGTATACCATTTTCGCTGTCTCCTTTAGGGCTATCCAATGTCCTCTCCAGACCTTCAGACACAAGATATGATCTCATTGTGCTGCGGCTTGATCCCCCCCCCTGCGTGTTTTTTGGGGCCTTCCGTACCATCTCTGCCCTTTTTCCAAGAGCCTGTTTATAGAGATCTTAATGAGCTGTCTAACCTTCACAGGCTGACCAAATGTGTAACAGAGGCTAGTGGGGTGTGTGAACCGGACTGACAGGATGTGTATAACTACTCACCCACCTGGGCACCCCTTTCCCCTGGCCCCTAATTTTTTTTTTTTTTAGTCCTGCCGTTGGGGCGACAGGGAGCAGCCAGGAAAAAATAGAGGATTCTGTAGAAAAAAAAAAAAATATATATGTGTCCGTTTTTTCCGGCCTTACAGCCCTGCTTCCTTTATCAGCTGGAGCTGGGGATGAGACCTCTGTATACTTAGAACAATATCTCATGGGAACATTCAAGTTAAATAGGCAAACAGGCAACCTTCCCCTTGCATCAATCTGTCTCTTCAAGAGCTGCTGCTTGTCTCATACAAATTAGAACTCTTATTTCAGTATAATTTAGACAGTCCTAGGGCCACTTCAGCTCAAACAGACAGACTCTTTCCCATTCCACTTTCCACCTCTTTCCATCCCTCCAGGGGACTTGTGTTCGCCTGAGAATGTGCCTAAAAGGTTCTTATCATTGCGTTTCTATGTGACCTTTAATCAGCATTTTTCCTTTAGCATCAGCAAGTAACCGCAGGAAGATGGCAAAATATCAGTTCAGTTCAGTTCAGTGGTGCAAAAGCCAGCTAGCAGTATTATTCACCTTACCATCTCCTCGCTGTCAGCTTCTCACTCACCTCCCGTCTTATTCCTACACAGTCCAAGGCGGGCAATGGAAGGGAGATCTTCCTCCGTTTTTGTAGAGACAGCAGGGGTTGAGCGTGCTCATTCCGCTTTGTCCAGCCGGTCATCCCCCGGGTCCCTAGCCTCTGCAGCCTCTCATCTGTAGTAAGGCACAAATCGGCATCGGCGTCCTGGAGCGGCTCCCTGCGAGACCTCTTGCAGTACTCGGCTATCTCCTTCGTCTCCTCCTCCTCTTGTGTCACTCCATCTGATGTCCAATCACTGGGTGCTTTGGTCCCCGAACACCAGGAACACAGACGCTCCCCTTCAGTGCAGCGGTTGCTTGCCGGGGATTCCCCCCAGCCCTGCGCACGGAGGACGCCGAACGGACCGGACCAACGGCGCACACCGCAGCCAGGCACCCACGCCGTCAGCCTCCCCAGGTGGGTCAGTACAGACCGGGATTAGCGATGGTCTGGGATAGTTTCTGCTTCAATTTCCCATTGTCTCAGTCACTTAGAGAGGAGCATGGAGCTGCTGCTGCTGCCGCCCTGAATCCTTACGGCGCCATGTTGTTGCTCCGCCCCGTAGCAATGTTGGTCCAAGACCAGGCTGCAATTAATGTTTTTTTTTTTAGTCAGAGAAGGCAAGCTCAAAATAACACAAAAACATTTTTTTATGCCATTTTTTTATTAAAAAAAATGGCAGAAAAAAATGTTTGTGTTATTTTGTCGCCACTGTGCCCATTACACGCAGCCACTGTGCCACCAAACGCAGCCACTGTGCCATCACATGCAGCCACTGTGCCAGCACACACAGCCACTGTGCCACCAAACGCAGCCACTGTGCCATCACATGCAGCCACTGTGCCAGCACACGCAGCCACTGTGCCACCAAACGCAGCCACTGTGCCATCACATGCAGCCACTGTGCCAACACACGCAGCCACTGTGCTATCAATTGTCACCACTGTGCCATCACATGCAGCCACTGTGCCAACACACGCAGCCACTGTGCCATCAATTGTCACCACTGTGCCATCACATGCAGCCACTGTGCCCATCAAACGCAGTCACTGTGCCATCAATTGTCGCCACTGTGCCCATCACATGCAGCCACTGTGCCCATCAAACGCAGCCACTGTGCCATCAATTGTCACCACTGTGCCATCACATGCAGCCACTGTGCCCATCAAACGCAGTCACTGTGCCATCAATTGTCGCCACTGTGCCCATCACATGCAGCCACTGTGCCACCAAACGCAGCCACTGTGCCATCACATGCAGCCACTGTGCCATCAATTGTCGCCACTGTGCCATCACATGCAGCCACTGTGCCCATCAAACGCAGCCACTGTGCCGTCACATGCGGCCACTGTGTCAACACACGCAGCCACTGTGCCATCAATTGTCGTCACTGTGCCCATTACACGCAGCCACTGTGCCACCAAACGCAGCCACTGTGCCATCACATGCAGCCACTGTGCCAGCACACGCAGCCACTGTGCCACCAAACGCAGCCACTGTGCCATCACATGCAGCCACTGTGCCAGCACACACAGCCACTGTGCCACCAAACGCAGCCACTGTGCCATCACATGCAGCCACTGTGCCAGCACACGCAGCCACTGTGCCACCAAACGCAGCCACTGTGCCATCACATGCAGCCACTGTGCCAACACACGCAGCCACTGTGCTATCAATTGTCACCACTGTGCCATCACATGCAGCCACTGTGCCAACACACGCAGCCACTGTGCCATCAATTGTCACCACTGTGCCATCACATGCAGCCACTGTGCCCATCAAACGCAGTCACTGTGCCATCAATTGTCGCCACTGTGCCCATCACATGCAGCCACTGTGCCCATCAAACGCAGCCACTGTGCCATCAATTGTCACCACTGTGCCATCACATGCAGCCACTGTGCCACCAAACGCAGCCACTGTGCCATCACATGCAGCCACTGTGCCACCAAACGCAGCCACTGTGCCATCACATGCAGCCACTGTGCCATCAATTGTCGCCACTGTGCCATCACATGCAGCCACTGTGCAAATCAAACGCAGCCACTGTGCCGTCACATGCGGCCACTGTGTCAACACACGCAGCCACTGTGCCATCAATTGTCGTCACTGTGCCCATTACACGCAGCCACTGTGCCACCAAACGCAGCCACTGTGCCATCACATGCAGCCACTGTGCCAGCACACGCAGCCACTGTGCCACCAAACGCAGCCACTGTGCCATCACATGCAGCCACTGTGCCAGCACACGCAGCCACTGTGCCACCAAACGCAGCCACTGTGCCATCACATGCAGCCACTGTGCCAACACACGCAGCCACTGTGCCATCAATTGTCACCACTGTGCCATCACATGCAGCCACTGTGCCCATCAAACGCAGCCACTGTGCCATCAATTGTCGCCACTGTGCCCATCACACGCAGCCACTGTGCCACCAAACGCAGCCACTGTGCCATCACATCTAGCCACTGTGCCATCACATGCAGCCACTGTGCCAACACACGATTATTTCTTAAAACCCGGGGGGGGGGGGGGGCGCAGTTTGCCATTTTTGCCCTGGGCACCAAATGGCCTTGTCCCAGCACTGGCTGGGGGAGATGTACAGGACATGCAGGAGGACACGGGGGGGGGGGGGATTGTATTACTGTCCTACATTCTGCACCACATTTCCTGTGCTTTTTACCCTGCTCCCCATGTCCTGCATTCTGCACCCCATGTCCTGTGAATGCCACCCTTCTCCTGTACCCCATGTTCTGCGGTGACCTCCAACCTGCACCCCATGTCCTGCATTCTGCACCCCTTGTCCTGTGCTTTTTACCCTACACCATATGTTCTGTACAACATGTCCTGCATTCTGCACACTGTTTCCTTCCCCTGCACCCTTCTCCAGTATCCTGCTCCCCATGTCCTGCATTGTGCACCCTGTACCACATGTCCTGCACCCCATGACCTGCATCCCTCTCTGGTACCCTATACCCCGTGTCCTGCATTCTGCACCCTGTTGCCCATGTCCTGCATTCTGCTCCCTTCTCCTGCATCCCATGTCCTGTGATGACTTACACCCTTCTCCTGTACCCTGCTCCCCATGTCCTGCATTCTGCACCCCTGCAGTGACCTACACCCTTCTCCGGTACCCTGCATCCCATGTCCTGCCTTCTGCACCCCCTGTCCTGCATTCTGCACCCCTGCAGTGACCTACACCCTTCTCCTGTACCCTGCACCCCATGTCCTGCCTTCTGCACCCCCTGTCCTGCATTCTGCACCTCACAGATTACTCACACATTACTTGCCCGGCCCCGGATGCTGACAAGCCACACTGCTCTAAACTTTTTCTCCTAACTTTTTCAGCTGGCTGCTAAATTTAAAGCAAATTTGTCAAGCCCCGCCTTAAGTGACTTCCTCCCCTCCCCCTCATCTCCTTCATTATGTAAGTCATGCTGAGATAATCTCCCATTGGCTGAGCAATATTCTCATTTGTCTCTGAGCTCCTTCTTGCTATTCCTCGTCCTGCCTGTTGTTTCCTTGGATTGATTTTCTGTGTAGTGACCCCGGCTTCATCTCTTGGATGCGCTCGTCTGTTGCTTGTCCTGACCTTTATCCTGATACCTGGATCTCCTCCTCATCTCTCCTCCATATCCTCCATCCCCGCCATTGGGAGCTCTGGAGACAATTGTCTGCTATTTACACTCGGTTCCTCCGCACGTCACCTGATTACTTTCACAGATTCCTGAATGGTAAAGGTCAAAGTTCATGGGTGGGACGCACCCAGGAACAATGATTTGGTTTGGATGGGAGCCTCATAAAGAGGGCCCCGCAAATCTCCCCATCCAGAGTCTATATGTCCTATGACATCACACTGACCTCACAGCTCCTCCTCCTAATGTCCCTCCATCCAGAGTCAGAGAATCCTATGACATTATACTGACCTCACAGCTCCTCCTCCTAATGTCCCTCCATCCAGAATCAGAGAATCCTATGACATCACACTGACCTCACAGCTCCTCCTCCTAATGTCCCTCCATCCAGAGTCAGAGAATCCTATGACATTATACTGACCTCACAGCTCCTCCTCCTAATGTCCCTCCATCCAGAATCAGAGAATCCTATGACATCACACTGAGCTCACAGCTCCTCCTCCTAATGTCCATCCATCCAGAGTCAGAGAATCCTATGACATCACACTGACCTCACAGCTCCTCCTCCTAATGTCCATCTATCCAGAGTCAGAGAATCCTATGACATCACACTGACCTCACAGCTCCTCCTCCCAATGTCCCTCCATCCAGAATCAGAGAATCCTATGACATCACACTGACCTCACAGCTCCTCCTCCTAATGTCCCTCCATCCAGAGTCAGAGAATCCTATGACATCACACTGACCTTTACAGCTCCTCCTCCTAATGTCCCTCCATCCAGAGTCAGAGAATCCTATGACATTATACTGACCTCACAGCTCCTCCTCCTAATGTCCCTCCATCCAGAGTCAGAGAATCCTATGACATCACACTGACCTCACAGCTCCTCCTCCCAATGTCCCTCCATCCAGAGTCAGAGAATCCTATGACATCACACTGAGCTCACAGCTCCTCCTCCCAATGTCCCTCCATCCAGAATCAGAGAATCCTATGACATTATACTGACCTCACAGCTCCTCCTCCTAATGTCCCTCCATCCAGAATCAGAGAATCCTATGACATCACACTGAGCTCACAGCTCCTCCTCCTAATGTCCATCCATCCAGAGTCAGAGAATCCTATGACATCACACTGACCTCACAGCTCCTCCTCCTAATGTCCCTCCATCCAGAGTCAGAGAATCCTATGACATCACACTGACCTCACAGCTCCTCCTCCCAATGTCCCTCCATCCAGAGTCAGAGAATCCTATGACATCACACTGACCTCACAGCTCCTCCTCCTAATGTCCATCTATCCAGAGTCAGAGAATCCTATGACATCACACTGACCTCACAGCTCCTCCTCCTAATGTCCATCTATCCAGAGTCAGAGAATCCTATGACATCACACTGACCTCACAGCTCCTCCTCCCAATGTCCCTCCATCCAGAATCAGAGAATCCTATGACATCACACTGACCTCACAGCTCCTCCTCCTAATGTCCATCCATCCAGAGTCAGAGAATCCTATGACATCATACTGACCTCACAGCTCCTCCTCCTAATGTCCATCCATCCAGAGTCAGAGAATCCTATGACATCACACTGACCTCACAGCTCCTCCTCCTAATGTCCCTCCATCCAGAGTCAGAGAATCCTATGACATCACACTGACCTCAATGCTTCTCCTCCCAATGTCCCTCCATCCAGAATCAGAGAATCCTATGACATCACACTGAGCTCACAGCTCCTCCTCCTAATGTCCATCCATCCAGAGTCAGAGAATCCTATGACATCACACTGACCTCACAGCTCCTCCTCCTAATGTCCCTCCATCCAGAGTCAGAGAATCCTATGACATCACACTGACCTCACAGCTCCTCCTCCCAATGTCCCTCCATCCAGAATCAGAGAATCCTATGACATCACACTGACCTCACAGCTCCTCCTCCTAATGTCCATCCATCCAGAGTCAGAGAATCCTATGACATCACACTGACCTCACAGCTCCTCCTCCCAATGTCCCTCCATCCAGAGTCAGAGAATCCTATGACATCACACTGACCTCACAGCTCCTCCTCCTAATGTCCATCCATCCAGAGTCAGAGAATCCTATGACATCACACTGACCTCACAGCTCCTCCTCCCAATGTCCCTCCATCCAGAGTCAGAGAATCCTATGACATCACACTGACCTCACAGCTCCTCCTCCCAATGTCCCTCCATCCAGAGTCAGAGAATACTATGACATCACACTGAGCTCACAGCTCCTCCTCCTAATGTCCATCCATCCAGAGTCAGAGAATCCTATGACATCATACTGACCTCACAGCTCCTCCTCCCAATGTCCCTCCATCCAGAGTCAGAGAATCCTATGACATCACACTGACCTTTACAGCTCCTCCTCCTAATGTCCCTCCATCCAGAGAATCCTATGACATCACACTGACCTCACAGCTCCTCCTCCTAATGTCCATCCATCCAGAGTCAGAGAATCCTATGACATCACACTGACCTCACAGCTCCTCCTCCCAATGTCCCTCCATCCAGAGTCAGAGAATCCTATGACATCACACTGACCTCACAGCTCCTCCTCCCAATGTCCCTCCATCCAGAGTCAGAGAATACTATGACATCACACTGACCTCACAGTTCCTCCTCCCAATGTCCCTCCAACCAGATTCAGAGAATCCTATGACATCACACTGACCTTTACAGCTCCTCCTCCTAATGTCCATCCATCGGGCTTACAGTAAAACCTTGGTTTGAGAGTAACTTGGTTTGAGAGCGTTTTGCAAGACAAGCAACATTTTTTAATACATTTTGTCTTGATATACAAGTAGCATCATGTCCCAACTGAGTATAAAAGAGAAGAGAGGCAATATGGTTACATTTAATGAAGGGACAACATTTAGCAACTTATTGCTACACTTAGAGGCGCCTCTCTTCTCTTTTATACTCTGGAGCTCCTGCTGGATTTTGCTTCTAATCCTTTTGTGGAGGCGCCATTTGTGGACGGACATTTTATGGTTACACAACCAATCACATTGCTATAAACTTTTTATATGACTATAAACTGAAGAACTTATAAATAAATGGTTGTGGAACGAATCATCTGATTTTCCATTATTTCTTATGGTGAAATTTGCTTTGAAATGCAAGTGCTTTGGATTACAAGCATGTTTCCGTAACAAATTATGCTTGCAAACCAAGGTTTTACTGTATTTTCTGATGCTCTTAGGATGTGGGCGGACCCTTGGCATCTTCACTAGCAAAGTGGGACCGTTGGTCCTCCGTATGTAATGACATCAGAATGCCTGCAACTAGTGGTGTTGAAAATAATCGTAGCATCGATGCATCGCGATTCGACTACCCACGATGTGATTTCGATGCTACGACTTGCAATAATCGATGTTACGATGACGTCACCTGCGAGCCGCACTTTGCGTCTGAAAGCCGAAGGAAGCCGTTAGCTGCGGGCGTTAGTCACGCCTCTTTTCCTTCCCCGCTAATACAACTTAAGGAGCTGTGGGCTTTATCGCGCCTCTTTTCCCGCCCCCTGCTGATGCAGCTGAAGACGCCGCGCCTCCTTTCCCGCCCCCCGCTGACGGCATTCCTAGCCGCCCGTCGCCATGTGGGAGAAACATGGAGCAAGTGTCCTCGGTGCCGACTCCCCAGAGCCTTCCTCCTCACCTCACCTAACGCTGTGCACACTGCACAGGCTGCTGTGGGAGACCCGAGACGGCCGAGTACTGCAGGCAGCAGAGATTTGATCATCATCATCAGGTACTTGGGGGATGCATAGTAGCAGCAACTAATGGGTACACTGGCAGCAATTGGTGGCACACTGACAGCAGTTGGTGGCACACTGATAGCAATTGGTGGCACACTGATGGGCAATAATTTGGGCACACTGGCAGCAATTGGTGGCAATTGATGGCACACTGGCAGCAATTGATGGCATTGGCACACTGATGGCACACTGGTTTATGTATGTCTTATTGTCTTAGTGATTGATTAACATCATTGATTTGAAATTGAAACCCTTTTTTTTTGTATGATTTTTGCTTTTGCTCATCACTGCCACACACATGCAGCCATGCCTTGCACGTGTGTGGCAGTAATAAGCAAAAGCAAAAATCATACAAAAAAAAAGGTATTGTGATGTGATGTGAATCAATCACTAAGACAATAACACATACAGTTGTGTTGAAAATGATTCAACCCCCCAATGCTGTAAAGGGTTTTAGGGAATTTAGTGTACATTTGTAATTGTATTCAGAATGAAATCCTACAAGGACTTCTTAGGCCCCATACTCACGAGCAAACATGTCTGCTGAAACTGGCCCGCAGGCCAGTTTCAGCAGACATGTTTGGTCGTGTGTGGGCGCGAGCGGGCCGAATTCCAGCAAACATTTGCCCGCCGGGCCTTTTCCCAGCAGACAAATATTCCTGGACTTGTTTTAAAACAGTCCGCTGGAATTCAGCCCGCTCGGACATGTACGGTCGTCAGTACAGACCTACCGTACATGTCCAGGCGCCCGCCGTCCCTCGCATGCGTCGAATGACTTCGACGCATGCGTGGAAGCATTTTAAAGGCGGGCCGCCCACGTCGCCGCGTCATTGTCGCGGCGACACCGCGTCATCGACGCGGCGACACCGCGGACACGCCCCGCGTATTGTTTACGCGCGGACTTCTGTACGATGGTGTGTACAACCATCGTACAGAAGCCCTCTGGCAGACATGTATGGTGGAAACGGTCCGACGGACCGCTTTCACCATACATGTTTGTCCGTGTGTACCCGGCCTTAAAGAACCATATGCAACTAAAATGACATCAATCGGTTTTGTAATACAGTAGTAAATGTGTATTTTGTGAATTCTTCATTTACACAATTATTCAACCCCTTAAAGACTACCACTCTGAAGAACAGAGGTTCATTGAAGTGTTTTCAATCAGGTATTGAAAACACCTGTGGATGTCAGGGAGCAGCAATAGAGCCTAATAAGCACCAATCAGGCAGCTTTAAAATGACTGTGATACTCAGCTCCTTCTAGACATTTACTGGTGTGGTTACAAACATGGTGAAGTCAAGGGAATGGTCCGGGAAGACAAGAGAAGAGGTGATTACTCTTCACAGGAAGGGCAATGGCTATAAGAAGATTGCAAAGATGTTAAACATACCAAGAGACACCATAGGAAGCATCATTCGCAAATTCAAGGCAAAGGGCACTGTTGAAACGCTACCTGGTCGTGGCAGAAAGAAGATGCTGACTTCGACTGCTGTGCGCTACCTGAAGCGTAGAGTGGAGAAAAGTCCCAGTGTGACTGCTGAGCAACTGAGAAAATATTTGTCAGATGTGGGTACTGAAGTTTCTGCTCAGACAATACGGCGCACACTGCGTAATGAAGGCCTCCATGCCAGAACTCCCAGGCGCACCCCCTTGCTGTCTCCAAAGAATAAGAAGAGTCGACTGCAGTATGCCAAAAGTCATGTGGACAAACCACAGAAGTTTTGGGATTGTGTTCTGTGGACTGATGAAACAAAATTAGAAGTGTTTGGGCCCATGGATCAACGCTATGTTTGGAGGAGGAAGAACAAGGCCTATGATGAAAAGAACACATTGCCTACTGTGAAGCATGGCGGGGGTTCAATCATGCTTTGGGGCTGTTTTGCTTCTCAGGTACAGGGAAGCTTCAGCGTGTGCAAGGTACCATGAATTCTCTTCAGTACCAGGAGATATTGGATGACAATGTGATGCAGTCCGTCACAAACCTGAGGCTTGGGAGACGTTGGACCTTTCAACAGGACAATGATCCCAAGCATTCCTCCAAGTCCACTAGAGCATGGTTGCAGATTAAAGGCTGGAACATTTTGGAGTGGCCATCGCAGTCACCAGACTTAAATCCGATTGAGAACCTCTGGTGGGACTTAAAGAAAGCAGTTGCAGTGCGCAAGCCTAAGAATGTGACTGAACTGGAGGCTTTTGCCCATGACGAATGGGCAAAGATACCCGTAGATCGCTGCAAGACACTTGTGTCAAGCTATGCTTCACGTTTAAAAGCTATTATAACTGTAAAAGGATGTTGTACTAAGTACTAAGACCGGACCGTATCCGCGGATAAATCCTCTCGAGGATTTCCACGGATTTGGATCCGATGGAGTGTACTCACCATCGGATCGAAATCCGCGCCAAAATCCCCTCGCGATGACGTGTTGCGCCGTCGCCGCGATGATGACGCGGCGACGTGCGCGACGCTGTCATAAAAGGAATTGCACGCATGAGTCGAATCATTACGACGCATGCAGGGGATCCCTTCAGACGGATCGATCCGGTGAGTCTGTACAGACCACCGGATCGATCCGCGGGAGCCAATTCAAGCGGATAGATTTGTAGACATGTCTACAAATTTTTATCTGCTGGAATTGGGAAATTTCCGCGGATAAATATCCGCAGGAGTGTACACACCATAGAATCTATCCGCTGAAACCGATCCGCTGAGATTTTTCAGCGGATGGATTCTATCGTGTGTATGGGGCCTAGGATTGAATGTCAATTGGGGGTTGAATAAAACTGATAATGATGTGAGCACAGAAAAGACATTTGTGGTTATTTCATTATAAATGTTATGTTATATTTGTCTGACCTACACGTGCCTCTTTGATTTAATTGTAAGCAGGATGACTGAATGATCAAAATCAATGTCAAACTGGGCAAAACAATCAATTTCAGTGCGGGGTGAATAATTTTGAATACAACTGTACATAAACCATAATTTATGACATGGCATACATTGTCGTTTGACAGGACTTTATGGGGACAATATCCGCAGTCTCTGATCCTCTCTAATATCATGTCTGCAGTCTCTGATCCTTTCTAGTATAATTGTCCGCAGTCTCTGATCCTCTCTAGTATCATGTCCGCAGTCTCTGATCCTCTCTAGTATCATTGTCCGCAGTCTCTGATCCTCTCTAGTATCATTGTCCGCAGTCTCTGATCCTCTCTAGTATCATGTCCGCAGTCTCTGATCCTCTCTAGTATCATTGTCCGCAGTCTCTGATCCTCTCTAGTATCATGTCCGCAGTCTCTGATCCTCTCTAGTATCATTGTCCGCAGTCTCTGATCCTCTCTAGTATCATGTCCGCAGTCTCTGATCCTCTCTAGTATCATGTCCGCAGTCTCTGATCCTCTCTAGTATCATTGTCCGCAGTCTCTGATCCTCTCTAGTATCATTGTCCGCAGTCTCTGATCTTTTCTAGTATCATTGTCCGCAGTCTCTGATCTTTTCTAGTATCATTGTCCGCAGTCTCTGATCTTTTCTAGTATCATTGTCCGCAGTCTCTCATCCTCTCTAGTATCATTGTCCGCAGTCTCTGATCTTTTCTAGTCACATTGTCCGCAGTCTCTGATCTTTTCTAGTATCATTGTCCGCAGTCTCTGATCTTTTCTAGTATCATTGTCCGCAGTCTCTGATCTTTTCTAGTATCATTGTCCGCAGTCTCTGATCTTTTCTAGTATCATTGTCCGCAGTCTCTGATCCTCTCTAGTATCATTGTCCGCAGTCTCTGATCCTCTCTAGTATCATTGTCCGCAGTCTCTGATCTTTTCTAGTCACATTGTCCGCAGTCTCTGATCTTTTCTAGTATCATTGTCCGCAGTCTCTGATCTTTTCTAGTATCATTGTCCGCAGTCTCTGATTCTCTCTAGTATCATTGTCCGCAGTCTCTGATCTTTTCTAGTATCATGTCCGCAGTCTCTGATCCTCTCTAGTATCATTGTCCGCAGTCTCTGATCCTCTCTAGTATCATTGTCCGCAGTCTCTGATCCTCTCTAGTATCATGTCCGCAGTCTCTGATCCTCTCTAGTATCATTGTCCGCAGTCTCTGATCCTCTCTAGTATCATTGTCCACAGTCTCTGATCCTCTCTAGTATCATTGTCCGCAGTCTCTGATCCTCTCTAGTATCATTGTCCGCAGTCTCTGATCCTCTCTAGTATCATGTCCGCAGTCTCTGATCCTCTCTAGTATCATTGTCCGCAGTCTCTGATCCTCTCTAGTATCATTGTCCGCAGTCTCTGATCCTCTCTAGTATCATTGTCCGCAGTCTCTGATCCTCTCTAGTATCATTGTCCGCAGTCTCTGATCTTTTCTAGTATCATTGTCCGCAGTCTCTGATCTTTTCTAGTATCATTGTCCGCAGTCTCTGATCCTTTCTAGTATCATTGTCCGCAGTCTCTGATCCTCTCTAGTATCATTGTCCGCAGTCTCTGATCTTTTCTAGTATCATGTCCGCAGTCTCTGATCCTCTCTAGTATCATTGTCCGCAGTCTCTGATCCTCTCTAGTATCATTGTCCGCAGTCTCTGATCTTTTCTAGTATCATTGTCCGCAGTCTCTGATCTTTTCTAGTATCATTGTCCGCAGTCTCTGATCTTTTCTAGTATCATTGTCTGCAGTCTCTGATCTTTTCTAGTATCATTGTCCGCAGTCTCTGATCTTTTCTAGTATCATTGTCCGCAGTCTCTGATCTTTTCTAGTATCATTGTCCGCAGTCTCTGATCTCTTCCAGTATCATTGTCCGCAGTCTCTGATCCTCTCTAGTAACATTGTCCGCAGTCTCTGTCCATCTCCTGTAGTATTTTGGGGTCAGTCTGGAGCTCCTCTTTAAGTTGTCTGCTGTGTTAACAGTTTTGCTACATGCAGAGAGTTTTTTTTAAGAACAGATGAAAACCGCGGGCAGTAATCTTGATGCATCGTGATGCATCGCGGAATCGAATCGAATCGTGGACTTAATAATCGCAATCGCATCAAATCGTGAGACCGGTCAAGATGCGCAGCCCTACCTGCAACAAGCTTTTAACCACTTAACCCCCGGACCATTTTACTGGTCAAAGACCAGGCCATCTTTTGCGATTCGGCACTGCGAAACTTTAACTGACAATTGCGCGGTCGTGCGACGTGGCTCCCAAACAAAATTGATGTCATTTTTTCCCCACAAATAGAGCTTTATTTGGTGGTATTTGATCACCTCTGCGATTTTATTTTTTTGCGCTATAAACAAAAATAGAGCGACAATTTTGAAAAAAAATCAATATTTTTCACTTTTTGCTATAATAAATATCCCCCAAAAAATATATAAAAATATTTTTATTTACAATAAGCGTTTATTGATCAGTTTGCGCAAAAGTTATAGTGTCTACAAAATGGGGGATAGTTTTATGCCATTTTTATTAATCGTTTATTTTTTTACTAGTAATGGCGCCGATCAGCGATTTTTATCGTGACTGCGACATTATGGCGGACACATCGGACACTTTTGACACATTTTCGGGACCATTCACATTTATACAGCTGACACTGAAATGAAATGACACTGGCAGTGAAGGGGTTAACCTGTAGTGGCGCTGAAGGGGTTAAGTGTGCCTAGGGATGTGTTCTAACTGTAGGGGGGATGGGCTATGTGTGATACGACGGTGATCACAGCATTACAGGCAGCTGTGTACACTGTCCTGTCACTAGGAAGACTGGGGAAATGCTTGTTTCCATCAGCATTTCCCCCTTCTTTCTCGCTAGGACATGATCGGTCGGACTCACGGAGCTCGCGGTGGGCACGTGCGCGTCCACAATGCTGCTTCTTAAAGGGGACATATATATACTGCCTGTGCCATTCTGCCGATGTATATCTGCACGCAGCGGTCGGCATGTGGTTAACCTACGTAAGGTTGTGGGTAAATTATATCTCAGTCTGAAGTGGGGCTTTAATAAAATGGAGACCTGATTGGTGAGGTGAGGAGGATTCTGGGAATATCTTTTAATTTTACTATTTTTGTTCAGATCTAGAGTTTTCCTCCTGTGAAGTCTGGATATCCTATGATAATCACATTGCCTCCACCTCCCTCCCTGAAAGAATAGAGAAATACAAAGAAGATTCTAGAAGTCACCAGAGAGATCATCGAACTGCTGACAGGAGACATGAGCGGTGCCGGGAAGGACGTCATGATGGAGAATCAGCCGCCCCTCACATCACCGGGTAAGAGGAGACTTTATTGTAAAGGAGAGAGCAGTACGGAGGCTCCACCTAGATCAGTGGTTCTCAACTTTTCTAGTGCCGTGACCCCTTGATAACATTTTCCAAGGTGTGGGGACCCCTAACAGTAAAATTATTTTTGTAGTGTGGGTTGTCAGCACCCAAGGCAAGACAAGTAATTTGCGCTCCCTGAGTCCCTTCCACTCATACAGTATTGAACCCCCTTGTGGTACATTCTAGGATGTACCACTCTCTCTCTTTGTTCTCCTTCCTTTCCCCTCTATCTCTCACTAACCCAATTTCTTTTTTTATTCCTCATCCGTCTCTCTTATTATTTCTCCCCCCTTTTCCTCTCCCTTCTATGTATTCTCTATTTTTATTCCTTCTCTTACTCCTTGGTGGGGGGAATGGGATGAGTGGCACTGTTGGTGGGGATTAGGGATCAGTGGAAATGCTGGGGGGGAGGGGAGTTCTGATCAGCCAACTTAGGTCATTTGCTGATCTGAGAACTGTAGTGGAGACTTTTAATGGCAACTATAATCACAGGTAGTGCTACTCACTGTCTCCGACTTTATGGTGTCTCGTAGCAGTGACACCTATGTGGAAATCAGGAGATAGGGTCTCCTCCAGCCCCTCCCACTTCACATTCCTCACCAGTCAGCTGACCTCTAGCCTACACCCCCCCAGCCATGCTGTGAACTGAATGGGGGGCTGCAAAGAGGCTGAGTGGGCGGCCGCAGGCTCCAGGGACAGCCCTGCTAGGTGGCCGCAAAAATGCTGGGAAAGCCAGGAACAGCCCATGATTTGGTGACCCCTGGCAAATCATCATTTGACCCCCGAGGGGGTCCCGACCCCCAGGTTGAGAACCACTGACCTAGATCCCCAACATCTGATAAACACATAGAAACAATGTATTCAGTCAGTGTGTGTGTTTCCTACAGATGGGTCCAGTAATGGGAACCCACCAGAGAGATGTCCCTGTCCTCTGTATTCCCGGGATTCCACACAGGGAGGTCACACCATCCCCCACCATCATCAGGTAGATGAGGAACAATTATTGGTGGTTATGATTTATACACAAACATGTTTATTACAATGAATGTTTTATTATATATTCAGAGTGGAAACCTCGGGGATGATAATATTGATATTAAAGAAGAGTATAAAGAGGAGGATGAGGAGTATGGAGTGATGGAGGAATTATCAGAAGGACACAAGGATATGATGGAGCCACCTAATACCAGGAACCCACCAGAGAGATGTCCCCGTTCTCTGTATTCCCGGGATTCCACACAGGAAGGTCACACCATCCCCCACTGTTACAAGGTCGGTGGGACTGAGATTATAAAACACTCTTATAGAGACCATGGGACAGATTCAGATAGGTTACGCAGATCTAAAGATCCGCGTAACCTATCTGATTTACGTTACGCCGCCGCAAGTTTTTCAGGCAAGTGCTTTATTCAGAAAGCACTTGCCTGTAAACTTTCGGCTGCGTATCGTAAATCCCCAGGCGGAATTCAAATTCCGCGGGTAGGGGGCGTGTAAAAATTAAATCAGGCGCGTCCCTGCGCCCAACGAACTGCGCATGCGCCGTCTGTAAAATTGCTCTAAATGACGTTGCTAGGACGTCGTTGGTTTCGACGTGAGCGTAAATTACGTCCATCCGTATTCGAGAACGACTTACGCAAACGACGTTAAAAATTTAAACCTCGGCGCGGGAACGACGGCCATACTTAACATAGGATACGCCGCATATAGCAGGGGTAACTATACGCTGGAAAAAGCCAAACGCAAACGACATAAAAAAAGCGTCGGGCGGTCGTTCGTTTCTGAATCGGCGTAACTCCTCATTTGCATATTCCACGCGTATACAAACGGAAGTGCCACCTAGCGGCCAGCGTGAGATTGCAGCCTAAGAAAGTAAGTGACTTACACCTGTCGGATCTTAGGGAGATCTATGCGGAACCTGATTCTATGAATCAGGCGCATAGATACGACGGCCGGACTCAGAGATACAACGGCGTATCTTCTTTCTGAATCCGGGCCAATGTGTGGATTTTATAGATGTGATGTCACAATAATAAAGCTTATATCTTACAGATGATATTCTCTCTCATTTTCTTGGTTTAGAGTGGAGATCCAATCGATATAGAATTTGAGGTGAAATCAGAAGAAGAAGAGACGTATGTGAGGGATGATCAGCAGTCTATGGAGGAGGATGGAATAACGGGGACATTTATAGAGGAGGACACTCCTACAGAGATCAGCACAGGTGGGTCATTAACACTGAGGCCCCATGCACACGAGACGCAAATGCAAACACATCTAAACACACGTTTTCAAATGCAAAAAACGGCGTTAAAAACGCCCGTTTTTGCCGCGAATTTCACGGCGTTTTACCGCGTTTGCGTTTAGTTAACCACTTGCTTACTGGGCACATAAACCCCCTTCGTGCCCAGGCGAAATTTCAGCTCCCGGCACTGCGTCGCTTTAACTGACATTTGCGCGGTCGTGCGACGTGGCTCCCAAACAAAATTGGCATCCTTTTTTTCCCACAAATAGAGCTTTATTTTGGTGGTATTTGATCACCTCTGCGGTTTTTATTTTTTGCGCTATAAACAAAAAAAGAGCGACAATTTAAAAAAATATATATATATATATTTTTTACTTGTTGCTATAATAAATATCCCAATTTTTTTTCTCAGTTAAGGCCGATATGTATTTTTGTAAAAAAAAAAAAAAAATCGCAATAAGCGACCGGTTTGCGCAAAAGTTATAGCGCCTACAAAATGGGGGATAGATTTATGATTTTTTTTTTAATGGCGGCGATTTGCGATTTTTTATTTTTTTTTGTCAGGGCTGCGATATTGCGGCGAACGTATCGGACACTTTTGACACAATTTTGGGACCATTCACATTTATACAGCGATCAGTGCTATAAAAATGCACTAATTACTGTATAAACGTGACTGGCAGTGAAGGGGTTAACACTAGGGGTGAGGAAGGGGTTAAATGTATTCCCTCATTGTGTTCTTACTGTGTGGGGGAGGGGGGTGACTGGGGGAGGTGACCGATGCTGTGTCCCTATGTACAAGGGACACAGATCGGTCTCCTCTCCTCTGACAGGACGTGGAGCTCTGTGTTTACACCTCATCATTGCACACAGAGCTCCACGTCCTGCTGTGTCACCGACGATCGCGTGTACCCGGCGGACATCGCGGCCGCCAGGCACTCGTAACGGCTCCCGAGCGATGCGCCGTGCACGTTGTTTCCCCGCTGCGCGCCCCCAGCGGCGCGCACGGGGAATCACAACAACAGGACGTCCAGTCCGCACTTGAGAGCCGCGCTGTAGACGTCTTTCGACCATAGCGCGGATCTCAAGTGGTTAAGAGACATCATAAGACTCTCCCTAAGCTCAAAAAAATTATTTAACCATTTCAGCCATTTTGTGAGACCAAAGTGAGTAGCAGCTGAAAGATCAGCAGTATACTTGTATTTAGCCTGTCACTTACCACATCACCTGCCACAAGCTGTGGATTGTCCACTGGCCATGTCACCTGGCCACGTCACCTGCCACAAGTTGTGGATTGTTCACTTGCCACATCACCTGGCCACGTTACTTGCCACATCACCTGCCACAAGTTGTGGATTGTCCACTTGCCACGTCACCAGGCTATGTCACCTGGCCACGTTACCTGGCCACATCACCTGCCACAAGTTGTGGATTGTCCACTTGCCACGTCACCAGGCTATGTCACCTGGCCACGTTACCTGGCCACATCACCTGCCACAAGTTGTGGATTGTCCACTTGCCATATGACCTGGCCACGTCACCTGGCCATGTCACCTGCCACAAGTTGTGGATTGTCCATTGGCCACGTCACCTGGCCATGTCACCTGCCACAATTTGTGGATTGTCCACTGGCCACGTCACCTGCCACACGTTGTGGATTGTCCACAATGCAATGCAAGCAATTACAGTTGTTTATGTTTTTTTAATGGTTTTTCATCATTTGCCATCATTTTTGAGATTTCTAATGTAAAAAAAATAGGTCACCTTTAAAAACGCCTATAAACAAAATCGGGGTTTTGCATCTGAAACGTCAAAAAATTGGCGTCTGAACCCATTTTTTTGCTTCTGGAAAAACGAGGGTAAACTCAACTGCCTAAAAACGGCAATAAACGAGATTGTGCATGGACACATAGGATAACATTGAATGTGTTCAGGGGCAGTTGAAAAAAATGTCCAAATGCCTCTGAACTCGAGTTTACCAGCGTCTTGTGTGCATGGGGCCTTTTTGGCCTGTTTGGTTCGCACCAGAACTTGCGAATACACCAAATGTTCGTGTGAACTTTAGAACCCTGTTAAAGTCTATGGGACTCGAACATTTGAAATCTAAAGTGTTAATTTTAAAGGCTAATATGCAAGTTATTGTCCTAAAAAGTGTTTGGGGACCCGGGTCCTGTCCCAGGAAACATGTATCAATGCAATTGTTTTTTTTAAAACGGACGTTTTTTCGGGAGCAGTGAATTTAATAATGCTAAAAGTGAAACAATAAAAGTGTAATATTACTTTAAATTTCGTACCTAGGGGGGGGGTGTAAAGTCAGCATGTGAAATAGCGCATGTTTCCCGTACATAGAACTGTCCCTGAACAAAGTGTCATTTCTGAAAGAAAAAAAGCCATTTAAAACCGGCTTTGCGGCTCTAATGAATTGTCGGCTCTTTCAATTGCATAGATGATTCATTCATAAAGAAAAAAAATAAATGCGTGGGGTCCCCCCAAATTAAATTACCAGGCCCTTCAGGTCTGGAATGGATATTAAGGGGAACCCCGCCGTAAAAAAAAAAAAAAAATTACGCAGGGTTCCCGGCAAATATCCATACCAGGCCCTTCAGGTCTGGTGTGGATTTTAAGGGGAACTCCACCCCAAATTAAAAAAAAATGGCGTGGAGTCCCCCTAAAATCCACACCAGACCCTTATCCAAGCACGTTAACCTGGCCGGCCGCAGAAAAGAGGGGAGGACAGAGTGCGGCCCCCCCCCTCTCCTGAACCGCACCAGGCCACATGCCCTCAACATGGGGAGGATGTCCCCATGTTGATGGGGACAAGGGCCTCATCCCCACAACCCTTGCCCGGAGCTGCGGCCATCTTAGTACACCCGGCGGCGGCCCTCCTCTGTTTACACCCACAGAGGAGGAGCCCGCACTCGTGGGACACACTGCTCGTCTGTCGGTACTAGCTGGGGGGGGGTCACTGTACTCTGAGAAGGGGGGGGTCACTGTACTCTGAGAAGGGAGGGTCACTGTACTGAGAGAAGGGGGGTCACTGTACTGAGAAGGGGGGTCACTGTACTGAGAGGAGGGGTCACTGTACTGAGAGAAGGGGGGTCACTGTACTAAGAGGAGGGGGGTTTCTGTACTAAGAGGAGGGGGGGTGTCTGCACCGAGGGGGTACTATAGTTGGTGGGGGGGGAGATGTGGATATTACAGTGGGGGAGATTTTTTTATTTTTTTTTGCCGATCCGAAAAATGATCCGATCCGTGACTCCTGATCCGAACCATGAGTTTTCTGATCTGTGGCACCCCTAATCCACACCAGACCTGAAGGGCCTGGTATGGATATTTGCGGGGAACCCTACGTATTTTTTTTTGTTTTACGGCGGGGTTCCCCTTAATATCCATTCCAGACCTGAAGGGCCTGGTAATTTAATTTGGGGGACCCCCACACATTTTTTTTTTTATGAATGAATCATCTCTGTAATTGAAAGAGCCGACAATTCATTAGAGCCGCAAAGCCGGTTTTAAATGGCTTTTTTTTTCTTTCAGAAATGACACTTTGTGCAGGGACAGTTCTATGTACGGGAAACATGCGCTATTTCACATGCTAACTTTACACCCCCCCCTAGGTACGAAATTTAAAGTAATATTACACTTTTATTGTTTCACTTTTAGCATTATTAAATTCACTGCTCCTGAAAAAACGTCAGTTTTTAAAACTTTTTTTTGCATTGATACATGTCCCCTGGGACAGGACCCGGGTCCCCAAACACTTTTTAGGACAATAAATTGCATATTAGCCTTTAAAATTAACACTTTAGATTTCTCCCATAGACTTTAACAGGGTGTTCCGCGGCTTATCGAATTTGCCGCGAACATCCCTAATTGTTCGTTGTTCGACTCGAACTCGAAGCTCATCCCTAATTATAACGGTTGTATCTTATATAATAAGTTGTACATTACATAGTCCTGACTTCTTTTTCACCCCATTTCCTACCAGCTGGAAATTTAATTTTATCTGATTGGAGCACAGACTTTTACATGGTGATAATAATGTGATAACATCCTCCAACTTTGGAGCCTTAAACAGAAAGTGATAATGAGGGGGAGGAGTCAATAACCCAATGATGGTGGTCTTCAGGATCAGTCCAGTCTCCATCTTGGTTGTTCTCCCCCATCCTCACTCTCTGACCTCTGGTGTGGCTCAGCCCCGCTGTTATTCATGACTAAATCAGGAAGTGCAGGACTTCTTGTGTTGGGAAGATGGCAATGAGTGATAGAGGGGGAGGGGACACTCGTCCTATAATCCCCTCATCACTGTCACTCCTATAAAAGACAGTTCTCATGGTTTCCTCACTCTCTGACTAAGGTCCATCAATAAAGAAATGAACTAGTAGGAGATCAGAGGACCCACTTACTTGAGGGTGGAATTGTAAGATCCTCAGAGACAAAGCTGACTGATGTGGGCGGAGTCCTGGTTTAGGGGAACCAATCGGCTCATGTCTAGTAATAATCTTTGTATTTCTTTTTTAGTAGATGGACGGGAGATGAGGAAAACCTCAGAGGATTGTCTCACTTTGTCTCCAGACTGTAAAGTAGAAGATGACATCACACAGTATAGTCCAGGAGAAAACCCGACTACCTCAAATGTCCATCCGGCACCACACAGTGTAGATGGACCATCGTATTCCTCTTATCCTGAGGAACCTCCGACTGTGCGGGACGGTGCCGGACCATCGTATTCCTCTTATCCTGAGGGACCTCACACTGTGCGAGACGGTGCCGGACCATCGTATTCCTCTTATCTTGAGGAACCTCAGACTGTGCGGGACGGTGCCGGACCATCGTATTCCTCTTATCCTGAGGAACCTCCGACTGTGCGGGACGGTGCCGGACCATCGTATTCCTCTTATCCTGAGGAACCTCAGACTGTGCGGGACGGTGCCGGACCATCGTATTCCTCTTATCCTGAGGAACCTCAGACTGTGCGGGACAGTGCCGGACCATCGTATTCCTCTTATCCTGAGGAACCTCAGACTGTGCAGGACGGTGCCGGACCATCGTATTCCTCTTATCCTGAGGAACCTCAGACTGTGCGGGGCGGTGCCGGACCATCGTATTCCTCTTATCCTGAGGAACCTCAGACTGTGCGGGACGGTGCCGGACCATCGTATTCCTCTTATCCTGAGGAACCTCAGACTGTGCGGGACGGTGCCGTCCTTCCAACAGAGAAGAGGTTTTCCTGTCCTGAGTGTGGGAAGGGTTTCCATTTTAAATCTGAACTTAATGTGCATCAAAGATCTCACACAGGGGAGAAGCCGTATTCCTGTCCTGAGTGCGGGAAATGTTTTTCCAAGAAGTCCCATCTTTCCACACATCAGAGATCTCACACGGGAGAAAAGCCATATTCCTGTCCTGAGTGCGGGAAATGTTTTTCACAGAAGTCCTATCTTTCCATACATCAGAGATCTCACACAGGGGAGAAGCCGTATTCCTGTCCTGAGTGCGGGAAATGTTTTATACACAAATCGGACCTTGTCAAACATCAGAGATCTCACACGGGGGAAAAGCCGTATTCCTGTCCTGAGTGCGGGAAATGTTTTTCACGGAAGTTTGTTCTTTCCACACATCAGAGATCTCACACGGGAGAAAAGCCATTTTTCTGTCCTGAGTGTGGGAAATGTTTTTCACAGAAGTCCTATCTTTCCATACATCAACGATCTCACACGGGGGAGAAGCCATATTCCTGTCCTGAGTGCGGGAAATGTTTTATACACAAATTGGACCTTGTCAAACATCAGAGATCTCACACGGGGGAAAAGCCGTATTCCTGTCCTGAGTGCGGGAAATGTTTTATACACAAATTGGACCTTGTCAAACATCAGAGATCTCACACAGGGGAAAAGCCGTTTTCCTGTCCTGAGTGTGGGAAATGTTTTTCACAGAAGTCCCATCTTTCCACACATCATAGATCTCACACAGGGGAGAAGCCGCATTCCTGTTTTGAGTGCGGGAAATGTTTTTCGAGGAAGTCCCATCTTTCCACACATCAGAGATCTCACACGGGGGAGAAGCCGTATTCCTGTCCTGAGTGCGGGAAATGTTTTTCAGAGAAGTCCGATCTTAACAAACATCAGAGATCTCACACGGGGGAGAAGCCGTATTCCTGTCCTGAGTGCGGGAAATGTTTTCCCAAGAAGTCCCATCTTTCCACACATCAGAGATCTCACACGGGAGAAAAGCCATATTCCTGTCCTGAGTGCGGGAAATGTTTTTCACAGAAGTCCTATCTTTCCACACATCAGAGATCTCACACAGGGGAGAAGCCGTATTCCTGTACTGAGTGCGGGAAATGTTTTATACACAAATCGGACCTTGTCAAACATCAGAGATCTCACACGGGGGAAAAGCCATATTCCTGTCCTGAGTGCGGGAAATGTTTTTCACAGAAGTCCTATCTTTCCACACATCAGAGATCTCACACAGGGGAGAAGCCGTATTCCTGTACTGAGTGCGGGAAATGTTTTATACACAAATCGGACCTTGTCAAACATCAGAGATCTCACACGGGAGAAAAGCCATATTTCTGTCCTGAGTGCGGGAAATGTTTTTCACAGAAGTCCTATCTTTCCATACATCAGCGATCTCACACGGGGGAGAAGCCGCATTCCTGTCCTGAGTGCGGGAAATGTTTTATATACAAATCAGTCTTTGTCAAACATCAGAGATCTCACACGGGGGAAAAGCCGTTTTCCTGTCCTGAGTGTGGGAAATGTTTTTCATTGAAGTCCAATCTTTCCAGACATCAGAGATCTCACACAGGGGAGAAGCCGTATTCCTGTCCTGAGTGAGGGAAATGTTCCTCACTGAAGTCCTGTCTTCCTGTACATCAGGGATCCCACACAACCCTTGAGGTGTATTAGTGAGTGCGGGAAATGTCTTGTATATGAATGTTGCTGGACATCACAGCTCTCATGTGGGGAAGAAGCACACCCTGATATACACCTCAGATATACTCCATGGCTGATCTTCCTCATGTAAGAAACACTTCATAAGGAGATCAGAAATCACCAAAGACATGGATGAAGTGTTGTACCGTGTTGGCCATTGATAGCAGGAGAAAAATAAAAATGGAGTCATTACCTCTCATTGGCTGAGTACATTTTGTGGTGTAAGATTTCACAAACACTTAGAGGTCTGTTTAAAAAAAAAATAGTTGAACAGTTATGACCGGCATTCACCCAGCTGTGATGAATATTGGACGTATTTTATTTCATACTCTGATTTCCTTGACTCCATCTAGTGACCATAATGCAGTATTGCACTAATTGAGGTATTTCAGGAAAAATACCCGATTATGGCCACTAGATGGAGCTGATGATCATAGGAAATCACTGTGTTAGATCACAGCCAGAAATTGTAACAGCTGGATGAATGATTGTCACATTAGTCCAATAAATTCTTTGAAAAACAGACGTCTTATTTCCCTTCATCAGACATGTCTTCATACTAATACCTGAGATCATACTCATACACTTATCAGTACAGTACACACTGAAGGATAGAACTTCAATAAGACAACACTATTACACTAACCATTGAATTAAAATGAGAAATACAATGTTTGGACTTTAGATGGCGCTAAGTATAATAGCAATTATCTCCAGCTAGTGGCAAATGTAGTATTTTCTATTTTAAATCAATGGAAATTATTCGACCAGCAAATAGCCAATTAAACTCCATTTTCCCCTCATTCACACAGAAGGAATGTACATGTATTTTCACCCGGAAAATTGCTGTACAATTATTTATGACTAGACCCCTAAATGTCAGGAGACGTTTATATAAAGATGGGAAGTATGGAGCAGATAAATGAATAGACCTCCTAGCCAAGTTATTACCAGGCTGCAGCTAGGGGGAGCTCTAATGATTAGAGTGTGACCACAACAGAGTGATCCCATCTAGCTCACATTAACCCTTTCACCGCCAGAGCTGGTTTTCCATTCTTTTTGCACACATGGTAAAATGCAGATTTTGGGCCTGAAGATTAGATAAAACCCCCAAACATATATTTTCTGATAGCAGAGGCCCTGGAGAATAAAATGGTGGTAATTGTTAAGGTGTTCCTCGTACACAAATGTCACCTTCATATCCGGGTTTATTTTCTCCTTTCCCCCATTTTCTATGGTGTGATCTTTTCCACAATACTTTGTTATAATAATGTAACACGTTGTGTATTGTATTGTACACAAATTAATAATGACTCCGCCTCCACATTCCAGACACATCATTTTCCTGACCAATCGGATATCTTCCTTTACTATTCCCTGATTTTATGACTGCAATCTTGTTATAAGTAACATTATAATAAAAAGTTTATTGAATGAAGAAAAATAAAGAGTGTGTGTGGGTGTAATGATGAAAATCTGTGATATGAAACATTTCTCATTGGTGACACTATAAAAGTCTTTACAGGTCATCAGTTTAGAGTTCGGGGTCATTATTCTCACCATCTGCAGAGATCTGCCTTGTTCTGCACTAGGGAAATGCACATCTGTGCAAGACACATAGATAACAATTGTTTTCTATGTCTGGTTCACACCCAAACCCGTGTGTGATGTGCGGGGCGGAGCTGTGTGGGGTTATGCAGCATGTCTGCAGTTTTCCGCACCTAAACTGAAGGAAACTGACTGCGCCGCTCTGCACTCCATGTGAGAGGAGAGTCGTGTGTCCCCACAGATAAGAGAGGACAGCAGGAGGAATCATGGTGGACAGGAGCATGTGATCAGTGTGGTGGGGGAAGGGGGGCAATTATAAGAACTGATCTCCTGTGTGTCTCTCCCTGCAGCTGCTGAAAGCTGCTTCCGCTTTGTGCCTACTTCTTTGATCTTCTAATACTTGCTGCTATAATAAATAAACTAAAAATCTGTGCAAATTCATGTAATCATACAATATTTTTTGCTCAATTTAGTGTTCAGAAAAATCCACCAATCAATGAAAAGTTGATAAGATGTGAAAGTTCTCGGTGCTCCAAACTGTGCCAGCTGTAGTGTAGCCACGCCTTCTTCCTCCTATTACACACGTGATGGTGAGGGCGCCCCCTTAGTAGTGCTTCCCCACTCACCAGAGCAATATGACTCCCAGCTTTTCATCTACCAGAGTCACCAACATCCTTCACACTCTCCTCACCTCCGATGGATCCTCCTCGCTCACTCCTGCAAGTCTGCTGCGCTTTCTGTCAGTCTCCCTCCTAGACTCGGCTTCCTCCGACGACCGCTGTTCTAGCAGGAGCTCCGCCTCTTCATACACAATCAGGAGCTCCGCCTCTTCATACACACTCAGGAGCTCCGCCTCTTCATACACACTCAGGAGCTCCGCCTCTTCATATACACTCAGGAGCTCCGCCTCTTCATACACACTCAGGAGCTCCGCCTCTTCATACAGTTGATCATAAGCTAAATAATGGCATGCAATGCCAAGCTGCGGTTTCCAAAGCGAGCAAAGTCCTTTCTTGTATTAAGAGAGGTATGGACTCCAGAGACAGAGATATCATTTTGCCCCCCTGTACAAATCATTAGTAAGACCTCATCTGGAATATGCAGTTCAGTTTTGGGCACCAGTTCTCAAAAAGGATATCAGAGAACTGGAGAAAGTGCAGAGAAGGGCAACCAAACTGATAAGAGGCATGGAGGAGCTCAGCTATGAGGAAAGATTAGAAGAACTAAATTTATTCACTCTTGAGAAGAGGAGAATAAGGGGGGATATGATCAACATGTACAAATATATAAGAGGTCCATATAGTGAACTTGGTGTTGAGTTATTCACTTTACGGTCAACACTGAGGACAAGGGGGCACTCTTTACGTCTAGAGGAAAAGAGATTTCACCTCCAAATACGGAAAGGTTTTTTCACAGTAAGAGCTGTGAAAATGTGGAACAGACTCCCTCCAGAGGTGGTTCTGGCCAGCTCAGTAGATTGCTTTAAGAAGGGCCTGGATTCTTTCCTAAATGTACATAAAATAACTGAGTACTAACATTTATAGGTAAAGTTGATCCAGGGTAAATCCGATTGCCTCTCGGGGGATCAGGAAGGAATTTTTTCCCCTGCTGTAGCAAATTGGATCATGCTCTGCTGGGGTTTTTTGCCTTCCTCTGGATCAACTGTGGGTATGGAGTTGGGTGTATGGGATTGTACTGTGTTTTTTATTTTGTTTGTTTATTTTTTTTGTGGTTGAACTGGATGGACTTGTGTCTTTTTTCAACCTGACTAACTATGTAACTATGTAACTATGTATATACACACTCAGGAGCTCAGCCTCTTCATACACACTCATGAGCTCCGCCTCTTCATACACACTTAGAGCTCCGCCTCTTTATACACACTCAGCGCTCCGCCTCTTCATACACACTCAGGAGCTCCGCCTCTTCATACACACTCATGAGCTCCGCCTCTTCATACACACTCAGGGCTCCGCCTCTTTATACACACTCAGGGCTCTGCCTCTTCATACACACTCAGAGCTCTGCCTCTTCATACACACTCAGGGCTCCGCCTCTTCATACACACTCAGGAGCTCCGCCTCTTTATACACACAGGAGCTCCACCTCTTCATACACTCAGGAGCTCCGCCTCTTCATACACACTCAGGGCTCCGCCTCTTCATACACACTCAGAGCTCCGCCTCTTCATACACACTCAGGGCTCCACCTCTTCATACACACTCAGGAGATCCGCCTCTTCATACACACTCAGAGCTCCGCCTCTTCATACACACTCAGGGCTCCGCCTCTTCATACACACTCTAAGCTCCACCTCTTCATACACACTCAGGAGCTCCGCCTCTTCATACACACTCAGGTCTCCGCCTCTTCATACACACTCAGGGCTCCACCTCTTCATACACACTCAGGAGCTCCGCCTCTCCATACACACTCAGGAACTCTGCCTCTTCATACACACTCAGGAGCTCCGCCTCTTCATACACACTCAGGGCTCCGCCTCTTCATACACACTCAGGAGCTCCGCCTCTCCATACACACTCAGGAACTCTGCCTCTTCATACACACTCAGGGCTCCGCCTCTTCATACACACTCAGGACTCCACCTCTTCATACACACTCAGGGCTCCACCTCTTCATACACACTCAGGAGCTCCGCCTCTTCATTGACACTCAGGAGCTCCGCCTCTTCATACACACTCAGGAGCTCCGCCTCTTCATACACACTCAGGAGCTCCGCCTCTCCATACACACTCAGGAACTCCGCCTCTTCATACACACTCAGGAGCTCCGCCTCTTCATACACACTCAGGGCTCCGCCTCTTCATACACACTCAGGAGCTCCGCCTCTTCATACACACCCAGGAGCTCCGCCTCTTCATACACACTCAGGGCTCCGCCTCTTCATACACACTCAGGGAGGAGAGAAAGGGGAATCCCACATCATGTAATGTCTTTTATTAGAAGGAAATACTAAAATCTGCACTCACTGAGGTGGGAAGCTGCCACATTTAGCATTGGTAGTCATACTGCAACTGAAGGTTCATCTTGGCTGAATACCCAATCAGTGCAGCCGTTATCTCACCCCAAACAGGGCAAATTCACTCCAAACCCAAACACAACCAAACAAGTGATCTGTTTATTGGTCCCTTATTGGTGACCGATGGGAGAAGGATCCCCTCATATCAGTGATCAGTGAAAGAAGGACATTTTTACATTATTATGAGATTGTTGTTACTGAAAGACAGAAATGTATCAATTCACAGGGAAACCCCTAAAATCCTTTGGAGGAACCCTGGCTGATAAAGGCTGGACTAGTCAGTAATATATTTCTATCCCCCTTGGTGGGAGTGGAGATGACCCATCTATAAGGATATACAGTACATACACACACAGCACAAGGCCACTTCAATGTATTTATCAGGACTGCAGTTCCTCTGAGCTCCACAAGATGGTGATCTCACTTCTATCAGGAAGACAGACAGGAAGTGATGTCAGGTACACACAGGAAGTTGCGGGTGAGAGGTGAGTCGGGAGGAAGTAGAGAGGAGACGTCGCTGGAATTGGCAGCAGAGGAGGTAATAAGATCTTATTTTCTATTTACACCCAGTAACCCCGTCATGTCCGTCCTCTTCCTCCATAGTCCCTGTGACGTCTTTTATCTCCAGCAGATGATGATACACACATATATAGTGTGGAGACCTAGATTAACCCCTTCAGGGTCAGAACATTCCCCCACTTACAGGGCCGGAAAACACTCTCCATTTTGGAGATGTGTCACCTTTCCCACCAATCACCTTCTCACCTCATCAGTCTATATCAGGGGTCTCCAAACTTCCTAAACAAAGGGCCAGTTTAGACTTTAGAGGGGCCAGTGGGAGTAGAAAATGTCCAGTGGAAGTAAACAATGCCCCATCATTGGTGTCAGTGGGAGGAATTGTACCCCATTGTTCATATCAATGAAATGATTAGTGCCCCATTGTTTATATCCATAGAAGGAATGGTGCCCTATTGTTGGTGTCAGTGGGATAAATAATACCCCATAGTTAGTGTCAGTGAATGGAATAGTGCCACAAGGGCCAGATAAAGGCAAGCAAAGGGCCGCATGCAGCCCCCGGGCCACAGTTTGGAGACCGCTGGTCTATACTAAAGATTATACCACTTCTATTAGTGGGGGGGGGTGTTACAGTCTAAGGCATTGGAAGAAATCACATCCAGGTAGATGTGAATGGTCAGGTTGGTGACAAGATACACAGCGGGTCCAACCAAAATGCACAGTGAGACCTATCTAGTAATAGAAGGTCCATCCATTGTGGTGAGTGTCATCCATGTGGGGTCACCTGGAAGTGGTCACGTGTTTATCTGTTACTAATGGCACAGCACCTGTTCACCTACCTCTTGTTTTTCAAGCAACTAATATTTGAAGGGGACTTTTTGATACATTGGACATTAGTTGTGTTTTCTGGTGTCATTCATTTCTTTATTTTTTACACGTGGCAAACTGTTTAATAATCTTTATTTATATTTTTGGCAGCACAGTCTATATACACATTTACTGGAGATCATATGACCATCACATTGCCTCCACCTCTCTCCCTGATAGAATAGAGAAATACAAAGAAGATTCTAGAAGTCACCAGAGAGATGATGGAGGAGAGGTGAGCGGTGCCGGGAATTCTGGGACATTATCCAGTAACAGACAAGGGGTGTGTCTGGATGGTGACTGTATCATTGTGTGTGTCAGGTTCCTATAAGGTGTCAGGATGTCACTGTCTATTTCTCCATGGAGGAGGGGGAGTATTTAGAAGGACACAAGGATCTCTACAAGGACGTCATGATGGACAATCAGCCGCCCCTCACATCACCGGGTAAGAGGAGACTTTATTGTAAAGGAGAGAGCAGTACGGAGGCTCCACCTAGATCCCCCCTCATCTGATAAACACATAGAAACAATGGATTCAAGTCAGTGTGTGTGTTTCCTACAGATGGATCCAGTAATGGGAACCCACCAGAGAGATGTCCCCGTCCTCTGTATTCCCAGGATTCCACACAGGAAGGTCACACCATCCCCCACCATCATCGGGTAGATGAGAAACAATCACTGATCGTATCATTAGGATCTGTACATTATCTGCATTGTTACCATTGATGTCATTTTTATTCTATATTCAGAGTGGAAACCTGAGAGATCCTAAAGTTGAGGTTAAAGAAGAGATAAAAGAGGAGGATGATGAGGATGGGGTGATGGAGGAAGAACACACCATCCCCCACCTTCATCAGGTAGATGAGGAACAATTATTGGTGGTTAGGATTTATACACAAACATGTTTATTATAATGAATGTTTTATTATATATTCAGAGTGGAAACCTCGGGGATGATAATATTGATATTAAAGAAGAGTATAAAGAGGAGGATGAGGAGTATGGAGTGATGGAGGAGTTTTCAGAAGGACACAAGGATATGATGGAGCCACCTAATACCAGGAACCCACCAGAGAGATGTCCCCGTCCTCTGTATTCCCGGGATTCCACACAGGAAGGTCACACCATACCCCACTGTTACAAGGTCGGTGGGGCGGAGCATCTAGAACATGGACTGGTGGAGATGATGTGTGGATTTTGTATGTAAGTTTATATCTTACAGATGATATTCTCTCTCATTCTCTTGGTTTAGAGTGGAGATCCAGTCGATATAGAATTTGAGGTGAAATCAGAAGAAGAAGAGACGTATGTGAGGGATGATCAGCAGTCTATGGAGGAGGATGGAATAACGGGGACATTTATAGAGGAGGACACTCCTACAGAGATCAGCACAGGTGGGTCATTAACACTAAATCCATTCCTCCACCCATACTGCTCACTGATTGGTCCAGAGTAGGGCGGGGACTGGGTGATATCAGCCTGTAATCCCCTGGTCACTTTCCTGAGCTGTGTTCCCCGTCCTGTATTCCTGTATTTCTCTCGGATAATCTTCCTTCTCTGTGCTGCAGACACAATTTATGTCTCTAGACTGGATTTATGGTGATTCTGGGGATCAGCTGGCAGCAAAATGTTGATTTTCACCATAGGGTTTGCTTGACCTAGACACCTGGGGTATGTACCTTGGGTCTTCTGCCCCCTGCCCGGGTCTAGTGAGATCTCTGACAGAACAATTCTCCCGGGTTACTTGCTCTGTTATTTGCTGGCTGTGCCAGGTGGAGGGATATGTCTGTATAGTCTCAGACCCAAGTCACTGAGTGCAGTCTCAGGAGATGGGAGGCAGCGGTGTGGGATCTCTGCAACTTGTCTCCAGTAAACATTTCACCCACCACTGATTACTGAATACCAATATCATGAGTCCTAACCCATCACTATATACTCTGTTGTTCATTACATACTCCTGACCCCTGCACTATATACTCTATGTTGTACATTACATACTCCTGACCCCTGCACTATATACTCTATGTTGTACATTACATACTCTTTATTATCTCTGAACAAGAACAGTTGGAGAGCCGGTTAGGGCCAGGACACATTTGAGTAGATGCAATGACAATTGGCAGACTCCGAGACTTCTATAGGTAGACTGCTATACAGTGGAAGGCCTCCAGCCGGACACCACTTCTGTATAGGTAGGACCGCTGTCTCCTATGGTAACAAATCTTGTTAGTCACTAACGCTAGTTCTACATAACTCTTGGTAACACAGAATAGTTCTCTTCTTCTCACACAGTCTCTCACTGCAGATCCTCTCTCCCTGAGCTCCCGGTCTCTCATTAGTAGGGATGAGCTTTATGTTTGGGTCGAACATGAGTTCCACTCGAACATTGGTTGTTCGCCCGTTCATCGAAAAACGAACAATATGGGGAGTTCGCACCAAATTTGAGCGCCGCGTCACACACCATAATGCACTGTGAGATAGCAGTGCATTGCTGTGTGATGATAGGCCAAAGCATGCACTATGACCCGCATACTTTGGCCAATCCCAGCGCCATCAGCAAAGAGAGCCATAATTGGCCAAAAGCAGGGTGCCTTTGGCCAATCAGGCTCAGGGGGACTAAGTCCACGCCCCACACTATATAAGGCCGTATGCACATTCCCTACCCCTGTTGCTAAATTGTATAAAGAAATTTGGTCCCAGCTATCCACATGCTCAGCGTCTGAATGCTAGCTTGGCTAGTGCATCTGCACTGCAACTGCTGCCTTTTCAGCTGGTAGACTGCCCCCTCTTGTGAATTTGTGGAATGTGCGGTACCTCAGTGGCAGGTTCCCAAACGCCATTTCTTTTCACGGAAGACCATTCCGGTTCTCTACCAGCATGTGGAAGGCAATGTCTTGGCCTCGTTGGACAGAGCGGTCAGCAGTAAGGTGCATATTACCGCTGACTCATGGTCCAGCAGGCATGGACAGGGACGTTGCCTTTCTTTCACGGCGCACTGGGTAACTCTGCTGGCAGCTGGGAAGGATGCAGGACAAGGTGCAGTACTGTTGGAGCTTGTTTTGCCACCACACCTCCAAAATGCTAGTGGTGGCTCTCTCCTCCACCCCCTCCTCTTCTTCCTCTGCAGATTTGTCCTCTGTACCAGCGAAGCTCCATAGAGGTTCAAGGGGCTACGCAAGCACTCAGGCAAAAAGATACCATGCGATGCTTAAGTTGGTCTGCTTAGGGGACAGGAGCCACACTGGGGCAGAGATTCTGTCAGCTTTGCAGGGGCAGGCTCAGAAGTGGTTGACGCCACGCCGGCTTCAGCCAGGAATGGTTGTAGGCACCAACCTACTCTCTGACCTCCAACATGGACACATGACCCATGTGCCCTGTTTTCAGGACCTTTCCCAGAACTTTTCCACCCTTCGCAGAGGGAGCAATGGATGAAACATCTTTGGGAGGCCTTGCAGAAAGGTTTGTGCAATGCGTTTCCAGAGCCTGAGAGGTTACAATTTCCTGGTGCTGGACAACGTGTTGCTGAGGCTTTGTTCAATCACAGAAAGTGAAGGTGGAGAAAGTGGCCGTCTGACCGATGCCTTCAGGCAATTCTTCAGTCCGGAACCCCTAAGGTCTGATTGGTTCCAGCAACCATCGCCAGTGTCTGAATTAAATGGTGCAGGAATATCTAGGGGCAAGATCAGACTTGGAGACCTTTCTAACAGAAAATCCTCTGGGTTACTGGGTCGTGAGGATGGTCCACTGGCCAGAGCTTGCACAATATGCAATTGAGCTACTGGCCTGTCCTGCATCCAGCGTTCTTTCTGATCGGACATTCAGTGCTGCTGGAGGCTTTGTAACTGATCACAGAGTGTGCCTGTCCACAGACTCTGTTGATCGGCTCACCTTCATAAAAATGAATCAGTCTTGAATCACCAGCTACCAAGCACCTGATGCTGATGTAACCAATTGATCTTTCTATGGATGTGGGATCCCTTGAAGACTGCCTATGCTGAGTGACTATCCTATTATGCTGAGTGACTATCCTATTCCTCCTTAATGTTCATGTTGATAGATTCTAAGAATATTTTTGTTTCATGGCACTACCACTACTGCCTAAGGCCCAATTTTTATGCTCCTGTTTACATAAATCCAATTTTTGATCTAATATTTCACAGCAAGGCCCCGTTCCTGCACCCACCAAGAGTAACAGTGAGGTCTTACAGTGTTCTGTTACCACCAACACCTAAGGCACAATTTTCCCCTACTTTCAAACATCCGACTTACAAACGACTCCTAATTACAAACGGAGGGAGACAACAGGAAGTGAGAAGAAATCTACCCCTAGGAAGGGAAATTCTCTTCTGTAAGAGTTGATATGGGAAAATGGTGTCTCCTCTCCACTGATGCTTTATCACCAATCCTTGTTTCCCTAATAACCCCAAATTTTCTAAATCCAATTGTCATTGGAACAGAAATTGAGGTGAAATCTTCTGAACACAGGGCACAGACAGCAAAACAAATGTTACAGGGGTGATAACCCTTCTCTATGTTTTCCAAAAGGCTTAAAATTCAATTTTTTTTGGCTGGAGCTACACTTACAAAATGTACCAGTTCCAAATTACAAACAGATTCAACTTAACAACTAACCTCCAGTCCCTGTCTTGTTTGTACCCTGGGGACCGTCTGAATACCGCTGTTCAGAGTATATAGACTTTTTATTTTTCACGTTCGGGCCCCAGGCGTTAGGCTCCTCCCGACTTGCTGGACTTCCGCTGTATATCCCTCAAGCGTCACCCCCGCTGGGCCGCTGGGCCCCTGGCTTGGCACTTATTGATGCTCCTCAAGCATCACCCCCGCTATCCTGCTGGGCCCTTGGCTTAACACTTACTGATGCTCAAGCATCGCCCCCACTATCCTGCTGGTCCCCTGGCTTGGCACTTACTGATGCTCCTCAAGCGTCACCCCCGCTATCCTGCTGGGTCCCTGGCTTGGCACCTGCTGAAGCTTTCCCACTTCTTCACTGTCCCAGGCTGGTGAGAAGATTGCTCTGGTACTGGCTCCAGCTTACTAACTGTAGTCTCCGGTAACGAGGTGGATGGTCCCTTAGTGGCGACAGCTTCCCCTCCACCTCCGACCACAACTGGTTCCCCGTTCGGCTGAACCTTTATTCTTGGTTGGAATCCAATCCTGCAGTCCCAACCCTGCACAGATTCTCTTGCTCCTGGATAGGCCTCAGGCTTCCTGGCCTAGCAACCCAGGCGACATAACACACGTCCACCCAGACAGCCGTCTAGGTGGCACAGAACCCCGATCACCTGACTCCACCAAAATAAATAGGCTATCCCAGCAGGCCAAGGGACCAAAGAAACCCCTGCCAATTGGCTGAGGCACCCCGTCCATTCATAATCCGACCTTGCTACACCCTTGTCTATCTAGTGCCACCTAGTGACAGAAGAGAAAAGGTATAGCCATCCAAAGTTAGAGAGTAATCAGTAGATCTCCTAACAATAAGCAAGGATAAATACCACCTGGGAAACTCAATTTATTAGCCACCCTTCCTAAACACCAGGGTGTTACATGTTCATTACATACTCCTGACCCCTACACTATATACTCTGTTGTACATTACATACTCCTGACCCCTGCACTATATACTCTATGTTGTACATTACATACTCCTGACCCCTGCACTATATACTCTATGTTGTACATTACATACTCCTGACCCCTGCACTATATACTCTATGTTGTACATTACATACTCCTGATCCCTGCACTATATACTCTATGTTGTAAATTACATACTCCTGACCCTCATCCTATAATCCCCTCATCACTGTCACTCCTATAAAAGACAGTTCTCATTGTTTCCTCACTCTGACTAAGGTCCATGAATAAAGAAATGTTCTGGTAGGAGATCAGAGGAGCCATTTACTAGTTACCTTGAGGGGGGAATTGTAAGATCCTCAGAGACAAAGCTGCCTGATGTGGGCGGAGTCCTGGGTTAGGGGAACCAATCAGCTCATGTCTAGTAATAATCTTTGTATCTCTATTTTAGTAGGTGGACAGGAGATGAGGAAAACCTCAGAAGATTGTCTCACTTCGTCTCCAGACTGTAAAGTAGAAGATGAGGACATCACACAGTATAGTCCAGGAGAAAACCTGACTACCTCAAATGTCCATCCGGCACCACACAGTGTAGATGAACCATTGTATTCCTCTTATCCTGAGGAACCTCAGACTGTGCGGGACGATGCCGGACCATCGTATTCCTCTTATCCTGAGGAACCTCAGACTGTGCGGGATGGAGCCGGACCATCGTATTCCTCTTGTCCTGAGGAACCTCAGACTGTGCGGGACGGTGCCGGACCATCGTATTCCTCTTATCCTGAGGAACCTCAGACTGTGAGGGACGGTGCCGGACCATCGTATTCCTCTTATCCTGAGGAACCTCAGACTGTGAGGGACGGTGCCGGACCATCGTATTCCTCTTATCCTGAGGAACCTCAGACTGTGAGGGACGGTGCCGGACCATCGTATTCCTCTTATCCTGAGGAACCTCAGACTGTGCGGGACGGTGCCGGACCATCGTATTCCTCTTTTCCTGAGGAACCTCAGACTGTGCGGGACGGTGCCGGACCATCGTATTCCTCTTATCCTGAGGAACCTCAGACTGTGCGGGACGGTGCCGTCCTTCCAACAGATAAAAAGTTTTTCTGTGCTGAGTGCAGGAAGTATTTCGGTTGCAAATCCAGTCTTTATAAGCATAAAATATCTCACACAGGTGAGAAGCCGTATTCCTGTTCTGAGTGCGGAAAATGTTTTTCACAGAAATCTAATCTTACCACACATAAGAGATCACACACGGGGGAAACGCCTTTTTCCTGTTCTGAGTGCGGGAAATGTTTTTCAGAGAAGTCCCGTCTTTCCAAACACCAGAGATCTCACACGGGGGAGAAGCCTTTTTCCTGTTCCGAGTGCGGGAAATGTTTTTCAGATAAGTCCAATCTTTACACACATCAGAGATCACACACGGGGGAGAAGCCTTATTCTTGTTCTGAGTGCGGAAAATGTTTTTCAGTGAAGTCCAAGCTTTCCATACATCAGAGATCACACACGGGTGAAATGCCTTTTTCCTGTTCTGAGTGCGGAAAATGTTTTCCAGTGAAGTCCAGTCTTTCCATGCATCAGAGATTGCACACGGGGGAGAAGCCTTTTTCCTGTTCTGAGTGCGGGAAATATTTTTTACAGAAATCCAGTCTTTCCATACATCAGAGATCTCACACAGGGGAGAAGCCTTTTTCCTGTTCTGTGTGCGGGAAATGTTTTTCAGAGAAGTCCCATCTTTACACACATCAGAGATCTCACACGGGGGAGAAGCCTTTTTCCTGTTCTGAGTGCGGGAAGTGTTTTTCAGTGAAGTCCAGTCTTTCCATACATCAGAGATCTCACTCGGGGGAGAAGCCTTTTTCCTGTTCTGAGTGCGGAAAATGTTTTTCAGTGAAGTCCCGTCTTTCCACACATCAGAGATCTCACACGGGGGAGAAGCCATATTCCTGTCCTGAGTGAGGGAATTGTTCCTCACTATAGTCCTGTCTTCCTGTACATCAGGGGTCCCACACAACCCTTGAGGTGTATTAGTGAGTGCGGGAAATGTCTTGTATGTGAATGTTGCTGGACATGTGGGGAAGAAGCACACCCTGATATACACCTCAGATATACTCCATGGCTGATCTTCATCATGTAAGAAACAGTTCATAAGGAGATCAGAGATCACCAAAGACATGGATGAAGTGTTGGCCATTGATAGCAGGAGAAAAATAAAAATGGAGTCATTCCCTCTCATTGGCTGAGTACATTTTGTGGTGGAAGATTTCACAGACATTTAGGGATCTATTATAAAACAAATTGTAGAATGAATGTGACACACGTTCCTCCAATCATGACAAATATTAGATCATCGGCTCCATCTAGTGGCAAAAATCTGCCCCTGTGGTTTTAATACCGACCATTGACGTAAAACAGAAAATGCCACATTTGGCCATTAGATGGTGCTAAGTAGCATAGAAATTATCTCCATCTAGTGGCCAAATGCAATCATTTCTATTGTAAATGAATGGAACCCGTTCGACCAGCACAGCAAATATCCTAATAACATTCATCTTTCCCCCATTCACACAGAAGGAATGTACATGGACTTTCCCCGGGGAATTGCTATGCACATATTTTATGAATAGACCCCTAAATGTCAGGAGACGTTTATATAAAGATGGGAAGTATGGAGCAGATAAATGAATAGACCTCCTAGCAATGTTATTACCAGGCTGCAGCTAGGGGGAGCTCTAATGTGTGAGCACTGCACATTGATCCCATCTAGCTCACATTAACCCTTTCACTGTCAGATGTTTTTGCATTATTTTAGGCCTGAAGATTAGATAAAACCCCCAAGCATATATTATCTGATAGCAGAGGCCCTGGAGAATAAAATGGTGGTGATTGTTAAGGTGTTCCTCGTACACAAATTTCCCCTTAATATCCGGGTTTATTTTCTCCTTTCCCCCCATTTTCTATGGTGTGATCTTTTCTACAATACTTTGTTATAATAATGTAACACGTTGTGTATTGTATTGTATGACTCCGCCTCCACATTCCAGACAAGTCATTTTCCTGACCAATCGCATTTCTACCTTTTTACTATTTCCTGATTCTATGACTGTAATCTGTTTAAAAGTAAAAATTATAATAAAAAAATGTATTGAAGAGAAAAAAAAGTTGTGTGTGTCGGTGGAATGAGAAGAATTGCTGGTGGTGTTGTCACCTGTCACAGCCGTCACACCTGGTTTCCCGGCCAATGCACCAGATAAATGTTGCAGCAAAACGGCTCTTTGAGTTCTGGGAAACCAGGAATGGACTCCGGACACGGACTCCAGGAAAACAAACCTTTTATTTCACCAGGGAAAGGAGCGACTCACGCCAGGATGCCAAGTGGCCTCTTCTAGGCGTTTACAACATATAGATTTCCTCTTGTATAGACATTCCTTGGAACTTCGTAAAACATCTAAAAGCTTGTTAGCGAGTGACATCTGCGGCTTCTCCGTTATCTGTCTAATTTATCATCTACTAAGCTTTAGACATGTGCACTGACCAAACATTTCTTTGTTTTCCTTTCATTTGTTTCTTCGTTTTTCGGGTCATTAGTTATGATCGACATTCATTTATTTGAAAAAATTTGAAAATCCGGAAATTCGAAATCCGAAAATCCGAAATAATAACAAATTATCGGTATCGGAATTTCCTTTTCAAATTTAGCTGTTAGTGAACGTAATGAATATGAATTTATCCAAAGTTACGAATTACCAGAAATAACGAATATTGCATCTAAACGAATGGAATGTAATGAATTAATAATAACAAAACATTGTTCTTTGTGTCTGTTATAAAATTGTGTAAATGAGTAAGTTTTCTCCTTCACTGATGGGCACTGATGAGGCGGCACTGATATGCAGCGATGATGGGCACCCATAGGTGGCACTGATAGGCAACACTGATGGGCACTGAAAGGCAGCATTGATGGGTATATATGAGTGGCACTGATATGCATCACTGATGGCACTGGCAGGCATTGCTAATGGGCACTGATTGGCATATCCCTGGTGATCCAGGGTAGCATACCTGGTGGGCATCCTTTGTAGGCATCCCTGGTGGTCCTGGGTGGGGGGACTACACTGATAAACAATCAGCACAGACTAGGGGTGCAACGGATCGTCACCAATCCGTGATCCGAACGGGCCACCCCGCGATCCGCGGATCGCTCTGGAGCCTAGGCCTAGGAAAGTCCCCGGCTTCGGCCTAGCTCCGGAGCGGCGGCCATCTTGCTCCACCCAGTCTGCTTGCCAGAGCCCAGCGTGACACGCCTCCCCGGGGAGGCGTGTCACGCTGTGCACTGGGCTCTGGCAAGCCGACATGGAGAGGGAATATTAGCAGAGAAGCACTAGTGTGAGAGGAGGGGGGGGAAAGAGCACATTTCAGGGGTGGATTAAAGAGGAAGCAGGTGAGGCTGTTTGGGACTTGTTAAAAGTACAATCTTGATGTTTTTACAGATATATATATATAGCTGTAAAAACATCAAGATTGTACTTTTAACAAGTCCCAAACAGCCTCACCTGCTTCCTCTTTAATCCACCCCTGAAATGTATGTGTGTGTGTGTGTGTGTGTATATATATATATATATATATATATATATATATATATATATACACACATACACATTTTTTTTTTTTTGGACCAATGAAAACACCCTTTTTTTTTTTTGCGCTGATCCGAAAATGATCCGATCCGTGACTCCTGATCCGAGGATCGATCCGATCCGTGAGTTTTTTGATCTGTTGCACCCCTAGCACAGACCCCCCTGTCAGGAGACCAGCCCATCGTCTCTCGTCTGTCAGACGTGAGTGAGGAAAAGTTGATTAACGGTTCTTCCTGTTCACGCTGTGATCAGCCATGATTGGACACAGCTGATCATGTGGTAAAAAGCCCTCATCAGAGGCTCTTTATCAAGATCTGTGTTGCGGCCTGTCAGGCCCGGTACACACGAACAAACATGTATGGTGAAAGCGGTCCGTCGGACCGTTTTCACCATACATGTCTGCCAGAGGGCTTCTGTACGATGGTTGTACACACCATCGTACAGAAGTCCGCGCGTAAACAATACGCGGGGCGTGTCCGCGGTGTCGCCGCGTCGATGACGCGGTGTCGCCGCGACAATGACGCAGCGACGTGGGCGGCCCGCCTTTAAAATGCTTCCACGTATGCGTCGAAGTCATTCGACGCATGCGAGGGACGGCGGGCGCCTGGACATGTACGGTAGGTCTGTACTGACGACCGTACATGTCCGAGCGGGCAGGATTCCAGCGGACGGTTTTAAAACACGTCCAGGAATATTTGTCTGCTGGGAAAAGGCCCGGCGGGCAAATGTTTGCTGGAATTCGGCCCGCTCGCGCCCACACACGACCGAACATGTATGCTGAAACTGGCCCGCGGACCAGTTTCAGCAGACATGTTTGGTCGTGAGTATGGGGCCTCAGACTCACACACCACAACAGAGATCACTGGGCTGTGTGCCCCGTATGGCAGGCGATCGCGGCTTATCCTGCTGGACATCATATAATGGGAAGTCAGGATAACTGAACCACTTCCCGGCCGTCATTTTGCTATAGGCCGGGTGGGAAGTGGTTAAAAAGTAACCCTGAATAATGGGCCTAGAGTACAGTGGTCAGGAGTATATCATATACAGAGGTCAGGAATATATCCTATACAGAGGTCAGGAGTATATCATATACAGGGGTCAGGAGTATATCATATACAGGGGTCAGGAGTATATCATATACAGTGGTCAGGAGTATATCCTATACAGTGGTCAGGAGTATATCATATACAGAGGTCAGGAGTATATCATATACAGGGGTCAGGAGTATATCATATACAGGGGTCAGGAGTATATCCTATACAGGGGTCAGGAGTATATCCTATACAGGGGTCAGGAGTATATCCTATACAGAGGTCAGGAGTATATCATATACAGAGGTCAGGAGTACATCATATACAGTGGTCAGGAGTACATCATATACAGTGGTCAGGAGTACATCATATACAGGGGTCAGGAGTACATCATATACAGTGGTCAGGTGTATATCATATACAGAGGTCAGGAGTATATCATATACAGAGGTCAGGAGTATATCATATACAGAGGTCAGGAGTATATCATATACAGTGATCAGGAGTATATCATATACAGAGGTCAGGAGTATATCATATACAGAGGTCAGGCGTATATCATATACAGTGATCAGGAGTATATCATATACAGAGGTCAGGAGTATATCATATACAGAGGTCAGGCGTATATCATATACAGGGGTCAGGAGTATATCATATACAGAGGTCAGGAGTATATCATATACAGAGGTCAGGAGTATGTCATATACAGTGGTCAGGAGTATATCATATACAGAGGTCAGGAGTATGTCATATACAGTGGTCAGGAGTATATCATATACAGAGGTCAGGAGTATATCATATACAGAGGTCAGGAGTATGTAATTTACAGTGGTCAGGAGTATATCATATACAGAGGTCAGGAGTATGTAATATACAGTGGTCAGGAGTATATTATATACAGAGGTCAGGAGTATATCATATACAGAGGTCAGGAGTATATCATATACAGAGGTCAGGAGTATATCATATACAGGGGTCAGGAGTATATCATATACAGTGGTCAGGAGTATGTCATATACAGTGGTCAGGAGTATATAATATACAGAGGTCAGGAGTATATCATATACAGGGGTCAGGAATATATCATATACAGTGGTCAGGAGTATATCATATACAGTGGTCAGGAGTATATCATATACAGAGGTCAGGAGTATATCATATACAGAGGTCAGGAGTATATCATATACAGAGGTCAGGAGTATATCATATACAGGGGTCAGGAGTATATCATATACAGTGGTCAGGAGTATGTCATATACAGTGGTCAGGAGTATATCATATACAGAGGTCAGGAGTATATCATATACAGAGGTCAGGAGTATATCATATACAGGGGTCAGGAGTATATCATATACAGAGGTCAGGAGTATATCATATACAGGGGTCAGGAGTATATAATATACAGAGGTCAGGAGTATATCATATACAGTGATCAGGAGTATATCATATACAGTGGTCAGGAGTATATCATATACAGGGGTCAGGGTCTTCTACTGACATTAATTAGAGAGAAAAGTCTCTCCTGTACGGTTCTCTTCTTGACATATCGTAGAATGAAGCCGTATTGTTCTTTCAGTGTCATCATCCCGTGTTCTGTCCATTTCCACACCGACACCAACATCTCCTCCACTATCCCGCTGTATTTGTTGTCTCACCATGTTTCCAATGATGGAGATCCAGAGACTGACCGGAGTCTTCTTCTCCATGTCACCAGACCACCTCTTCCTCTACTATTGGGGTGCTGGGCCTTTCTATGACTACTCAGGACCCCCAACCTCTTCTATATGTAGTACTTCCCCCGAAGGAGCTGCTGGTTTAGATTTGGGCCTGCCGTTACCTTACTGTTCACCACACTCGTCCCAGGGGTCTCTCTTGAAGAGTTATTCATAAATGTCCGCACCAACACTTAATTTCTTTTTCTTCAAGGGTTTTATTAAACAAGGTTCATCAGAGGGGTGGAGGGATAGGGGAGATTCAGGTACCTTGCTTGTGGATCATGGGTACAGTCTTAGATCCAGAGGACAAATCGGTTCCACACTGGATTCAGCAACTACCCGATAGGCCTCGCTCACTGACCTAGCAGCCGGTGCAAAGCTCGTTCAAAGTCTCTGCCACAGACTTGATGAGTGTCGTCGAGTCGTCACACAGTCCTCTGCCACAAGATCATGTAACCACACACACACACTCCAAAAAGCTCCAAAGAAAGCACACAGTCCACGGTGCCAGGATCTTTCAGCCAGGCCAGCAGCACAGTGAGGTAAACTGGCCAGGATGCGTCCTCCAATTGAGTCCCCAATTGTTTGGCTTCTTCCCGCAGGCAAGACAGCACAGGACCACCCCTGGACCAGTAGGCCCCAAAAACTCCTGGGCCTACTCTCAGTTGTGGAGCCTCGGGCCAGCAGGCCCCGAGACCGGAAAATACTGCTAACGCATCCCTGAGGCCAGGAGGGCCATCCGGTCAGGATCGGAAGACCCCGCCTGAACAGGGCCCGCCCCTCAAGCACCCTGCCCAGAATGCACAGTGGGCGGACCATGCCCACAGGGCTGCTTCTGGGAAGAAGGCACTCAATACACCCAGCCCATTGCCATTCTGACCTTGCTTGATGCCAAGTGAGAGGCATCATGGTACCCAATTGGGTCTGGGAGTCCCACCCCTCTCCTATCCTTGGGTAAAGTCAGGATATCTCACCGTATTCTCGCTGGTTTTCCTGCCCAAATAAACTTCCCAAATCTAGATCTTAAGTCTCTCAAGAATCCTAAGGGGATCTTTACAGGTAGGGTCTGGAATAAATAGAATAATCTCGGCATAACATTCATTTTTATGATGTTAATTTTTCCAAACCATGTAAAGATCTCCTTATCCCAACTTTGGAAATCTGCTTTAATCTGTCTGACCAGGGGTGCAAAATTCAGCTTTATAGGTTCTATTTAAGTTTTTCGGTATCCTTGTTCCCAGGTAACATATATGGGAATCTGTCCACTTGAAGGGGAAATTTGCCGCCAATTGCCGCTGCATCAGGAGGAGGCATGCTCACTCCCCACCCCCCACCCTTTCCCTGGGCAGTCAGGCTGCATGCTCTAATAAGCGTCTAGTATGAATTTCTTGGTGGTGGGGGGTCCATACAGTTTTTTCTTTATCGTACATCACGGGACACAGAGTCTAGTAATTACTAAGTGGGTTATATGTTCCAAAAAATCAAAGCAAAGGTTTGCGCTAGTATTACCACCTAGTGAAGTGTGTAATTATTCCATAAATATGTGACTACATCATCAAATTCCTAGAGGAAGAAAAAAGTGTGCAAAAATAAATAAATGAATAAATAAATAAATATAGATGTCAAAGTCCCAATCAGGCCAAAGCTGGCACACCTGGAACAATTGCCAAATATGATGACTGTAGACAATTCCCAGTGAATCTCTCGGGAGTGTAAATCAATCCTCACACAGTAAAGAGGGGAAGGTTGCGCTAATAGCACATAAATCTGTGACCAGGCCAAAGAATGTATAATAAATTAATATGTAAATGTAAATAAATTAAATTAATATATATATTGTAAGGGGTTAGCTTGGTAGCGGGGTGTGTGACCCCCCTGGATGGGTTCACTACACACTGATTTATACAGACAGGCAGTCGAAGACGGTTGAAAACAAAGATTTTGGTTTATTCTTCCACACAGGAACCTATCTAGGGAGTCTGGCACAGCCTAGTGCTGGGCAGACACTGCTGGTCATACAGCAGAAAAACAAATAGTCTTTTTTTGATTTTTATCACACAGAAAAATCAATCACCTCCTCACCTCCTCAGAAGACTTTCAGCTACTGCTCTCCTTACTCACAAAGCTGCAGCAAATCAGGATGCAGCAAATCAGTGGTAATCCTCTGGATTACTTATAGAGGTCTTAATTGCCTCATTCTGAACAGCTGAAGTTCCCTGAGCTGAACGCCCTTAAACCTTTTCTGGCTACTTCTGCAGCCGACGCCTAATAACAATTGGTGTATTGTCTAAACAAGGCAGAAATGTATCTCCCATATGTGACAACACCCACAGATTTACCTGACTTCCTGTCACATACCCCCCATCTTGTTTCAAACCTAGGGTTGGGACACAGGTTGCCAGGCAGGCATGCACTCGGGACAACCCATCTGCATTCCCCATTTTAGCACTGGGGCGATGCGTTACCACAAAACTAAATTCCCGGAGGGCCAGGAACCACCTATTTATTCTCCTATTGGTCTCTTTGTTCTGTGCCATCCACTTCAATGGGGCATGATCTGTCACCAGTTCAAACTGTCTACACACGAGGTAGTACCGGAGAGAATCCAAAGCCCATTTCACCGCCAAGCACTCTTTTTCAATGGTGGCATAATTCTCCTCATGGGCCTTTAACTTTCGGCTGAGGTACATAACAGGGTATTCCTCCCCCTTGATAATCTGAGACAGTACAGCTCCTAAGCCCACATTTGACGCATCTGTCTGAACCACAAAGTCCCGTGAAAAATCAGGCGAATTTAAAACTGGCTGACTACATAAGGCCTGTTTTAAAGCCTGAAAAGCTGTTTCTGCTTCAGGAGTCCATTTGGTCATTACAGACTCCTTCCCTTTGGCCAAATTGGTCAGGGGAAACAGCCTGTGAGGCAAAATGGGGGATAAAGCGGCGATAGTAGCCCGCGATCCCCAAAAATGCACAAACCTGTTTCTTGTTGGTGGGACGTGGCCAATCCTGAATAGCCTCAAATTTGTTTATTTGGGGCTTGATTAGACCTCTTCCAATGGTATACCCCAAATACTTCGCCTCTTCTAGCCCAAGGGTACATTTTTTTGGATTGGCTGTAAACCCGGCTTTCCAGATGGAATCCAACACAGCCTGAACTTTTGGCAAGTGTGATTCCCAATCCTCACTGTGGATGACAACGTCATCGAGGTATGCAGCAGCATAGGCTCGATGGGGCCGAAGGGTCTTATCCATGGTGCGTTGAAATGTGGCGGGAGCATTCTTTAACACAAAAGGCATCCTCCGATATTGGAAAGATCCATCTGGAGTTACAAATGATGTTTTTCGCTGGCCGAGAGAGGAATTTGCCAATAACCCTTGGTCAGGTCAGGTCTAACGTTGTCATGTACCGGGCAGTGCCTAGGCGATCAATCAGTTCATCTATGCGGGGCATAGGATAGGTGTCAAACATAGTGATTTTATTCAGGCGGCGAAAGTCATTACAAAACCGCCAACTTCCATCTGGTTTGGGCACTAAGACAATGGGACTGGACCAATCACTATTTGACTCTTCTATCACCCCCAGCTCAAGCATTTTTTTTACTTCCTGGCGAATTGCCTCTCGCCGGGCTTCTGGAATTCTATAAGGCTTCAACTTGACCTTATCCCCTGGTGTGGTGATAATGTCATGTTCAACTCCGGAGACCCAACCTGGCAGGTCTGAAAACTTCTCCTTATTACGGAGCACAAACTCTTTAACCTCCTGTTTCTGAGTTTTGGATAGAGTCTCCGCTATCCCAACTTCAGGGACAGCCAGGTTAAATGGAGCAGAAAATCGGGTAGTCTTAGCGACCAAGGACTCTCTCTCCTTCCATGGTTTCTTCAAGTTCACGTGATAGAGCTGCTCAGGTTTTTGTCTTCCCGGTTGGCTAATTTTATAAGTCACCACCCCCATTTTCTCCAACACTTCATAAGGACCCTGCCATTTGGCTAGGAATTTACTTTCGACCGTGGGGACCAGCACCAACACCCTATCACCAGGTGCAAAGGAACAGACCTGGGCCCCACGATTGTAAATCCTTTGTTGAGCAAATTGGGCTTGGGCTAAATGTTCCTTCACAATCGGCATCACTTGGGCAATTCTGTCTTGCATTTGGGCTACATGTTCAATCACACTTCGATGAGGGGAACTCTCACTCTCCCATGTTTTCCTGGCAATGTCCAGTAGGCCCCGGGGGTGCCTCTCATATAGTAGCTCAAACGGAGAGAACCCTGTGGACGATTGGTGAACCTCTCTTATGGCAAACATCAGATAAGGGAGCAGATAATCCCAATTCTTTCCGTCTTTATCCACCACCTTCCTCAACATTTGTTTTAAGGTTTTATTAAACCTTTCCACTAACCCGTCTGTTTGAGGGTGATATACTGATGTACGTAATTGGGTCACTTTCAGGAGTTTACAAAGTTCTTTGGTCACCCTAGACATAAACGGGGTGCCCTGGTCAGTTAGGACTTCCTTAGGAAGACCCACACGGCTGAAAACCTGAAACAACTCTTTGGCAATGGTTTTAGCAGAGGTGTTTCGGAGAGGAATCACTTCTGGGTAACGGGTGGCATAGTCCATTATTACCAAGATGTGCTGGTGCCCTCTAGTGGACTTCATTAAGGGGCCAACCAAGTCCATGGCGATCCTCTCAAAAGGGACCTCGATAATGGGCAGGGCAGGGGTACCAACGGACTGCGGAAATGTGGCATGGATGCAGTAATCTGACACACTGGACAGGAAGAGCAGTACAATTCCACTTCTTTAGTGATCCCAGGCCAATAAAACTTTTGGGTGATCCTCTCCCGGGTTTTTTCTGCTCCCAAATGTCCCCCAAGAATGTGCCCATGGGCCAGTTCCAAAACCATCTTGCGGTTCGGTTCAGGCACTACCAGTTGCTCAATGGTGTCCTCTATCCTCTGTGACACTCGATGTCACGGTCTGGAGTCAGGCTCAGAGGCCAAATTGCTATAGCAGTGAAAGAACAGGTATACAGGCAGTAGAGTAGTCCAGGAACAGGCCGAGGGTCAAACACAGGTGGTTGCAGATTGGGATCAGGCAATAGAGAAGTCCAGGAACAGGCCGAGGGTCAAACACAGGTGGTTGCAGATTGGGATCAAGCAATAGAGAAGTCCAGGAACAGGCCGAGGGTCAAACACAGGTGGTTGCAGATTGGGATAAGGCAATAGAGAAGTCCAGGAACAGGCCGAGGGTCAAACACAGGTGGTTGCAGATTGGGATCAGGCAATAGAGAAGTCCAGGAACAGGCCGAGGGTCAAACACAGGTGGTTGCAGATTAGGATCAGGCAATAGAGAAGTCCAGGAACAGGCAGAGGGTCAAACACAGGTGGTTGCAGATACAATGGCAGCAGAGCAGACAAATCGCAAGGCACTGGCTGGGAAGGCACAATAACCTGGCAAAGAGGAAGTGCAGAGACAAGGCTTATATCAGGAAGTTGGTGGGAGGAGCAAGGGGTTCAAGGTTCAAGGCAATCAAGACACAAGGCAGGAATGTCCAATGGATCAGATGGGTTTATCCAGCAGATCAGACAGGGAGCTGTCAAGCATCCCAGATAGCTCAGTGAGAAGGTTCACTGCCAGACACAGATGAGGTCCCAGGTTCAAGTCCAGGTCCTGACAGTACTCCCCTCCTCTCAGGATGTCCTCCGGACGTCCTAGGACTTGGCTTGTGAGAAAACCTCTGGTGGAATACTCTTGTTAATCTAGGGAGTGAACCTTATTATTGCTTCAGAAGTTCCTGCCCGGGAGATTCTCCTCGCTTGCAAGGCTTTTTCAAACATCTCCAGCTCCTGCTTACGGATAAGGGTGCCATTCGAGGCATACATACAGTCAGGTGGTAGAACTTCTTTGGTAGGACAGGAATTAGTGATGAAACCAGACTTTATGGAAGTGGTGATGGTATCAGGAACAGGCGTTTTCTTAAGAAGTAGCCAAGGTGTTTCTGGAGCAGGAGGTGGTTCTTTGGTAGGACAGGGTGATGTTACTGTATTTACCACTGTGGAGTGTGGGATGACTACTGGAACTGATCTGTTGTCAGGAAGATGCATAGTTGCCTTTTGGCCAGATGGTAGGGGTATCACAGGGGTATTGGTTGCAGGTTCAAGAGGGGCACTGGTATCGTTGACCACCGTAGTCTGGGAACCCACTTGTGCCATTGAACATGGACAGGCCTTAAAGCAACCTTGACAGTTCGCAGGCCGAACAGCAGGGATAGCATGATGAGTCCCAATAGTACACACTTGAAGAACCTTTGGTCGAGGTGGGCGAGTTGGGCAGAGGGAGATAAGGTGACCTCTTTCTCCACAATAGAAACAAAGGCCATAGCCTCTCCTCCGCTCTCTTTCACCTTTAGACAGCTTGGTCTGGATGACCCCGATCTCCATTGGTTCCACATCTTCCAGGATAGGTGTGTGTATATCCACAGGAATGCCAAGACTTTGTGGTGTTAGGGCTTCACGGCTTGGCACATACTGGGATGGCTCAGAGTCGTATCTGTACAGGGTATTCCTGTCCCTGGGTTCCCGTAGGCCACATGAGCTAGGAGCAGACTTGGGAAGCCTGGTTTTCTTGGCAACTGTACAGTGAGAGTCCAGAGCTAACATAAATGCTTCCCAGCTGTCCAAGACTGGACTCTTTTCCTGTAATACCTGATGAGACCATGTTTTGATTGATCCAGTGAGCAGGTTAATAGTAGCGCGAACCTTTATGTAATCGGTGGCATAGGTCCTAGGCTTAAGAGCAAACAACAGCTCGCAATCCACCTTGAAGCACAAGAATGATGCACGGCTACCATCAAACCTCTCTGGCATCACCACAAATGTCTCAGGGCATGCTGGTTCTAGGGCTGGGCCTACTGTACCTTTCAGTAACAGCACTTCTTGCTGGAACTCCAAAAGTTGCTGCCTGAGAGGAGCCACAGCCTTTGCTATAGCGGCCTCCATGTTTTAGGCCAGGTTATTCTGTCACGGTCTGGAGTCAGGCTCAGAGGCCAAATTGCTATAGCAGTGACAGAACAGGTATACAGGCAATAGAGTAGTCCAGGAACAGGCCGAGGGTCAAACACAGGTGGTTGCAGATTGGGATCAGGCAATAGAGAAGTCCAGGAACAGGCCGAGGGTCAAACACAGGTGGTTGCAGATTGGGATCAGGCAATAGAGAAGTCCAGGAACAGGCCGAGGGTCAAACACAGGTGGTTGCAGATTGGGATCAGGCAATAGAGAAGTCCAGGAACAGGCCGAGGGTCAAACACAGGTGGTTGCAGATTGGGATCAGGCAATAGAGAGGTCCAGGAACAGGCCGAGGGTCAAACACAGGTGGTTGCAGATTGGGATCAGGCAATAGAGAAGTCCAGGAACAGGCCGAGGGTCAAACACAGGTGGTTGCAGATTGGGATCAGGCAATAGAGAAGTCCAGGAACAGGCCGAGGGTCAAACACAGGTGGTTGCAGATACAATGGCAGCAGAGCAGACAAATCGCAAGGCACTGGCTGGGAAGGCACAATAACCTGGCAAAGAGGAAGTGCAGAGACAAGGCTTATATCAGGAAGTTGGTGGGAGGAGCAAGGGGTTCAAGGTTCAAGGCAATCAAGACACAAGGCAGGAATGTCCAATGGATCAGATGGGTTTATACAGCAGATCAGACAGGGAGCTGTCCAGCATCCCAGATAGCTCAGTGAGAAGGTTCACTGCCAGACACAGATGAGGTCCCAGGTTCAAGTCCAGGTCCTGACACGCGATATAACAGGTCCCTTTCAATAATGAAGTAAGGGAGGGCAACCCTCTCGTCAGGGTTAACTAACTCCCCATCTATCTTCACTACATTCTCCCGGGCTCTTAGCAATGTGGGGTCCCTCAATTGCTCAGTGACAACATTTTCTCTGTGCACCTCGAGGTCATCAAACCCTATCGCCTGCTGTTCCTCTTCTGAGGTAGCAGGCTCCTCCCTAGGGACTGGTGTTTCCCCTGCTAATACTGAGAAAGGAAACTCAGGAGAATCCTCACAGTTATAGGTTTCTGGAGTAGATGGTTCAGACTCAGAAGAACCACCTACTGGGGAATCTGGGCAGTGCCAGAATTTTGGGAAATCCCTTCCCACAATGGCGTCATGTGGCAGTTTAGGAACTAAACCCACCTGGTGACACAAGTTACCGAGGGAGGTTTCAAAGGAAACCGTAGTCACCGGATATTCTCGAGTGTCCCCATGTACACAAACTACAGCCATTTTCCTCGGATGTAAGGTTTTCCCACCACTAGATCACTTTTCACTAAGGTGACCAGGCTACCTGAATCCAACAATACCACAACATTTTTACCATCTAAGCACATTCTATATAAAGGTTTCTCATTTCCCTTTTCTGCAGTGCATGTGGTTGCAAAAAGGGACTCGCGTCTCTCTGTCAGAAAGTCACACTGCATGGGTTCATCACCCGCTGGGCAAACCGATGCTACATGTCCCTCTTCCCGGCAACAGTAACAAATCAACCTTCTGGTCCTCTCCTGTGGGATGGGTCTTTCAGGCCGCTTTTGCCAAACATTAGCAGTAGTTCTGATAATTCCTCTAGTTGCTCTCTGGTCCCTCTCTCCAACCCCATCCCTTGATGCAGTCTTACCTATAGGTGGGGAGGGTCTGGTCTTGGGGTGGAAAGTCTGTGCATCTCTGGTGGAAGAGGACAAATTCTCTGTTGTTAGGTACCTTTCGACCAGGTCTACAAGTTTGTCTGCGGTTTCCGGACCACCATGGTTCACCCATTTCTGCAGGGTGTTAGGAAGAGACCTGAGAAATTTGTCCTTGACTACTCGCTCCAAAATTTTTGGTCCGGACAGAGTTTCTGGCTGCAGCCATTTCCTAGCCAAATGAATGAGGTCATACATCTGCGACCGAGGTGGCTTCCTCTGCTGATAACTCCAATTGTGGACCCGCTGAGCACGGACATCCAGGGTTACACCGAAACGTGCCAATATTTCCTCTTTTAATCGAACATAGTTTTTTGCATCTACAAGCTCCAAATCAAAATATGCCTTTTGGGCTTCTCCAGATAATAGGGGGCCACTAGTCCAGCCCACTGGTCTTTAGGCCAACTCTCGTTTTCCGCTGTTCTCTCAAACGTGGTCAGAAACATCTCAGGGTCCTCATCTGCAGTCATCTTTGGCAATAAGTGTCTTACCCGAAAAGTCGGTATGTTACTGGCCTGACTCCCAGCCTCTGTCTGCTGTCTCTGAAGCTGTTTCATGGTGGCCTCCATTTCCTGCTGGTGTCTCTGTTCCAAGCCTTCAATGCTCTCTCGGTGAGCTGCAAGGCTCTCTTGGTGAACCTGTTGTTGAGCTGCAATGCTCTCTTGGTGAGCCTGTTGTTGAGCTGCAATGCTCTCTTGGTGAACCTGTTGTTGAGCTGCAATGCTCTCTCGGTGAGCTGCAAGGCTCTCTTGGTGAACCTGTTGTTGAGCTGCAATGCTCTCTTGGTGAGCCTGTTGTTGAGCTGCAAGGCTCTCTTGGTGAACCTGTTGTTGAGCTGCCATGCTCTCTTGGTAAACCTGTTGTTGAGCTGCCATGCTCTCTTGGTGAGCCTGTTGTTGAGCTGCAATGCTCTCTTGGTGAGCCTGTTGTTGAGCTGCAAGGCTCTCTTGGTGAGCCTGTTGTTGAGCTGCAATGCTCTCTTGGTGAGCCTATTGTTGAGCTGCGTGAGCCTGTTGTTGAGCTGCAAGGCTCCGCTGCAAACCTGCATTTGTCTGCTGTTGATTTGCATTTGCTATAGCCAGCTGTTTCAGTAGCTCCTCCATTTTGGGTTTACTTTAACTGCCCCCGGCACTCCACCGTGTGTAAGGGGTTAGCTCAGTAGCGGGGGTGTGTGACCCCCTGGATGGGTTCACTACACACTGAACTATACAGAGAAGCAGCCGAAGACGGTTGAAAGCAAAGATTTTGGTTTATTCTTCCATCTTGCTGGAAACAAGTGCAAGCATCCAAACAGGATAAACAAAATCAAACATAAAATAAACCCTGGCCACTTGGGGCGTCTACCTTCACCACACAGGAACCTATCTATGGAGTCTGGCACAGCCTACTGCTGGGCAGACACTGCTGGTCATACAGCAGAAAACAATAGTCTTTTTGATTTTTTCACACAGAAAAATCAATACCACCTCACCTCTTCAGAAGTATTTTCAGCTCACTGCTCTCCTTCACTCAAAAAGCCTCAGGATGCAGCAATCAGTAGTAATCCTCTAGATTACTTATAGAGGCCTTAATTGCCTCATTTTGAACAGCTGAAGTTCTCCAACGTCCTTAAACCTTTCTCACTACTTCTGCAGCCGACACCTAATAACAATTGGTGTATTGTCTAAACAAGGCAGAAATGTATCTCCCGTCTGTGACAACACCCACAGATTTACCTGACTTCCTGTCACAATATATATATGTACATATACATCATCATATAGCATATATATATATGTGTGTGTGTGTGTTTATTTCTATGTGTATATATATCTATAGACACACACATATATATATATTAGTCTACCTGCATTAAAATGTTAAAATGCTATTAAAGTAATTTTTATATAATTTTTTATTTATTAGTAAAAAAAAAATTGTAAACCCTAAAATATGTTTTTACCCATGGACTGTTCTATTACAGTTATACAGGGTTTATATTTGTATATTTTATTAAAATGTAATGATTATAAATGTATTTTTCATTGATATGAATGGTGTATAGCTGCATTACATATGTGGGATTCCATTCATTTCCTATACACCATTCACATGTAAATAGGCACATGTATGAGCTTTAAATATTGATAAAAACAATGTTTTTTAATAATTAGGTTAATGTATATTGTTTGGTGGGAATGTAACTTTATTATTTTATTAATGTGTGGTGTATAATGTGTGCTGATTCGTGTTCAACTTTTTCTGTATTTTTCACTTCCTCATACTGTAATCCCGCTACATCACGCGAGATTACAGTGAGAGAAGCCGTTCTCAGGAGTTTCCAGCCGTTTGTAGATCGCTCCTCATCTCAACATGAGAATCGATCTACAAAGCTTCATAAACAGGCACTCAGAGGAGAGCGATCTCCCCTGAGAATGCCTGAGAACTGAATAGCGGTATTTTACCGCACTTTCATAAAAGGACACCTATGAGACGTTTCTCTGGGCTGCAGTTCCTCTGATTTCCACAAGATGGTGATCTCACTTCTACCATAGAGAGAAGAAGTCTCTATGGAAGACAGGAAATTATGTCAGGGACAGACGGGAAGTTCCAGGTGAGAGGTGATTCGGGAGGAATTAGAGAGGAGACGTCGCTGGAATCGGCAGTAGAGGAGGTAATAAGATCTTATCTTCTATTTACAACCCAGTAACCCCGTCATGTCCGTCCTCTTCCTCCATAGTCACTGTGACGTCTTTTATCGCCAGCAGATGATGATACACACATATATAGTGTGGAAACCTAGATTAACCCCTTAAGGGTCAGAACATTCCCCCACTTACAGGGCCGGAACATTCTCTTCATTTCAGTTTATACTAACAGATTATACGATAATACGGGTTGGGTTTTTTTTTTTTTTTTTTTTTTAGAGGTGGACTTATGATACTTGATTTTGATTTTATAATCTTTATGGAGGAGGAAATAACTATTCCTGATGTCTGTGAAGGTTCAACACAAGGGATGTGTCTGGATGGTGACTTTATCTTTGTAAGTATCAGGTGATGTCACTGTCTATTTCCCTATGTAGGAGTATTTAGAAGGACACAAGGATCTCTACAAGGACGTCATGATGGACAATCAGCCGCCCCTCACATCACCGGGTAAGAGGAGACTTTATTGTAAAGGAGAGAGCAGTACGGAGGCTCCACCTAGATCCCCCATCATCTGATAAACACATAGAAACAATGTATTCAGTCAGTGGGCCTGATTTACTAAGCTATGTGCGCTGCGCTGGTTCATGCATTAATTAGTACTCCGGGTGGAGGCTTAATTCGGCGCATGAACCAGCGTAGCAGCCGGCGCATTGAAACTAATATGTAAAGCCGCGCCGAACTCCCTATAGAAGTCTATGGGAGAAATCAAAAGTGTTCATTTTAAAGGCTAATCTGCAAGTTTTGTCCTAAAAAGTGTTTGGGGACCTCAGTCCTGCCCCAGGGAACATGTATCAATGCTTTTTTTATTTTTTAAAACGGCCGTTTTTTCGGGAGCAGTGAAATTAATAATTCTTAAAGTGAAACAATAAAAGTGAAATATTCCTTTAAATTTCGTACCTAGGGGGGGTGTAATGTCAGCATGTGAAATAGCGCATTTTTCCCGCACTTAGAACTCCCCCTGCACAAAGTGACATTCAGAAGGAAAAAAGTCATTTAAAAATTCACACGCGGCTATAATGAATTGTCGGCTCTGACAATTCTAAAGGGATTCATTCATAAAACAAACAAGAAAATGTGTAGGGGTTCCCCCAAATTAAATTACCAGGCCCTTCAGGTCTGGAATGGATTTTAAGGGGAACCCCGCCGTAAAAACCAAAAAAAAAAAAGACGTGCGGTTCCCGGCAAATATCCATTCCAGACCCTTCAGGTCTGGTGTGGATTTTAAGGGGAACTCCACCCCAAATTGAAAAAAAAAATGGCGTGGAGTCCCCCTAAAAATCCACACCAGACCCTTATCCGAGCACGTTGACCTGGCCGGCCGCAGAAAAGAGGGGGGGACAGAGTGCGGCCCCCCCTCTCTCCTGAACCGCACCAGGCCACATGCCCTCAACATGGGGAGGATGTCCCCATGTTGATGGGGACAAGGGTCTCATCCCCACAACCCTTGCCCGGTGGTTGTGGGGGTATGCGGGCGGGAGGTTTATCAGAATCTGGAAGACCCCTTTAACAAAGGGGACCCCCAGATCCTGACCCCCCCCTGTGTGAAATGGTAATGGGGTACATTGTACCTCTACCATTTCACCCCAAAAAAAATGTCAAAGTGTTAAAAATGACAGTAGCCGGTTTTTGACAAATCTTTTAATAAAATCTTCTTTTCTTCTTTCCTTCGGGTTTCTTCTCGCTTCCTGCTTCTTTCTTCTCGTCCACATCTTGCCCGACGTGTTCTTCTATCTTCTCCGTCCGTCCTTCAGCCTTCTGGTCCCGCATCTTGCCCGTTGTCTTGTCCTGTCTCCTCCTCGTCCGCATCTTGGGTCTTCTGCGGTGTTCTTCTCGTCCCGGACCCAGCGTTTGAATTTGATTTGGCCGCCGTTTTCCCGCTCCTAGGACCCGCCCCCCTCTGACGCCACAAGTAAACTCCTTAGAAGGTCATGTGCGTCAGAGGGGGGCGGGGTCGCAGAGCGTCACACAGCGGGGGAATTCAATTTCAATCGCGCCACCCGGAGAAGAAGTTCCCGCCGTGTCACACTCATGTGACCCCGCCCCCCTCTGACGCCACAAGTAAACTCCTTAGAAGGTCATGTGCGTCAGAGGGGGGCGGGGTCACATGAGTGTACACGGCGGGAACTTCTTCTCCGGGCGGCGCGATTGAAATTGAATTCCCCCGCTGTGTGACGCTCTGCGACCCCGCCCCCCTCTGACGCACATGACCTTCTAAGGAGTTTACTTGTGGCGTCAGAGGGGGGCGGGTCCCAGGAGCGGGAAAACGGCGGCCAAATCAAATTCAAACGCAGGGGACGAGAAGGCGGCGGACCGAGAAGAAGACCGCAGAAGACCCAAGATGCGGACGAGGAGGCGGACGGAGAAGAAGACAGGACAAGACAACGGGCAAGATGCGGGACCAGAAGGCGGAAGGACGGACGGAGAAGATAGAAGAAGACGTCGGGCAAGATGTTGACGAGAAGAAAGAAGCAGCGGAAGAAAGCCGAAGGAAAGAAGAAAAGAAGATTTTATTAAAAGATTTGTCAAAAACCGGCTACTGTCATTTTTAACACTTTGACATTTTTTTTGGGGTGAAATGGTAGAGGTACAATGTACCCCATTACCATTTCACACAGGGGGGGGGTCAGGATCTGGGGGTCCCCTTTGTTAAAGGGGTCTTCCAGATTCTGATAAACCTCCCGCCCGCATACCCCCACAACCACCGGGCAAGGGTTGTGGGGATGAGACCCTTGTCCCCATCAACATGGGGACATCCTCCCCATGTTGAGGGCATGTGGCCTGGTGCGGTTCAGGAGAGGGGGGGGGGCGCACTCTGTCCCCCCCTCTTTTCTGCGGCCGGCCAGGTCAACGTGCTCGGATAAGGGTCTGGTGTGGATTTTTAGGGGGACTCCACGCCATTTTTTTTTTTCAATTTGGGGTGGAGTTCCCCTTAAAATCCACACCAGACCTGAAGGGTCTGGAATGGATACGCACGTCTTTTTTTTTTTTGGTTTTTACGGCGGGGTTCCCCTTAATATCCATTCCAGACCTGAAGGGCCTGGTAATTTAATTTGGAGGGACCCCCTTTTTTTTTTTTTTTTTTAATGAGCAATGACTCTATTCTTTATAGCCATGAGTACTTTAACCACTTGCCCACCGGGTTAATTCTGGCACTTCTCTCCTTCATGTGAAAATCACAATTTTTTGGCTAGAAAATTAATCAGAACCCCCAAACATTATATATTTTTTTTTAACAGACATCCTAGGGAATAAAATGGCAGTCATTGCAATACTTTTTGTCACACCGTATTTGCGCAGCGGTCTTACAAGCGCACTTTTTTTGGATAAAAATCACTTTTTTGAATTAAAAAATAAGACAACAATACATTTTGCCCAATTTTTTTCTATATTGTGAAAGATAATGTTACGCCGAGTAAAATGATACCCAACATGTCACGCTTAAAAATTGCGCCCGCTCGTGGCATGGCGTCAAACTTTTACCCTTTAAAAAACTCGATAGGCGACGTTTAAAAAATTCTACAGGTTGCATTTTTTGAGTTGCAGAGTAGGTCTAGGGCTAGAATTATTGCTCTCACTCTAACGATCGCGGCGATACCTCACTTGTGTGGTTTGAATATTGTTTTCATATGCGGGCGCTACTCGCGTATGCGTTTGCTTCTGTGCGCGAGCTCGTCGCGACGGGGCGCTTTAAAAATTTTTTTTGGGGTTTTCTTATTTATTTTTATTTAGTTTTATAATGTTTTACACTGAAATAAAAAAAAAAAAAAAATGATCAGTTTTCTTCCTATTACAAGGAATGTAAACATCCCTTGTAATAGGACTAGTGTGTGACAGGTCCTCTTTATGGAGAGAGGCGGGGTCAATAAGGCTGGAAAGCATGGTATTGAAAAAAAAAATAAAAGATCTCATGCTTTCAGCTGCAATCATGTTCGTTCACCACAGTGGTGTAGTGTATAGCACTTTGACCTAGCAGCAAAAGAGTCGTTGGTTCGAATCCCGCCCGTGACAGCATCTGCATGGAGTTTGCATGTTCTCCCTGTGCCTGCGTGGGTTTCCTCCCACAATATAAAAACACGCTGTAAATCGGTTCCGGTCTAAATAAGCCCTAATATGCAGTAGTATATTAAGGTTTGGTTCTGCCCTAGGCCTGACTACATATCTGCACCTCCTAATAGAAAAATGACCCACCCCTTCCTGTCAAGGTCACACCCTGTTTTTGTATAACCCCGCCCAGTAATTTTCAGGGGACCCACACACTAGTTCTGGGGGGGCACTGGATTCCCTTAACCACTTCCATACCAGGCACTTACGCACCTTCCCGCCCAAGCCAATTTTCAGCTTTCAACACTGTCGCACTTTGAATGGCAATTGCGCGGTCATACAACACTGTACCCAAACAAAATTGGCGTCCTTTTTTCCCCACAAATAGAGCTTTCTTTTGTTGTTATTTGATCACCTCTGCGTTTTTTTTTTTGCGCAACAACTAAAAAAAGACTGCAAATTTTGAAACAAAAAAACCTTTTTCTTTTTTTAGGTTAATTTTTTTGTAAATAAGTTTTTCTCTTTCAATTACGGGCACTGATATGGCGGCACTGATGGGCCCCGATGAGATGGCACTGATGGACATCGATGAGGTAGTACTGACGGCACAGATGAGGTGGCATTGATTGGCGGCGCTGCTATGCGGCACTGATGGGCACTCATAGGCGGCACTGATGGGCACTCATGGGCGGCACAGATGGGCGGCACTTATGGGTGGCACTGATGGATACTTATGGGCGGCACTTATGGGTGGCACTGATGGATACTTATGGGTGGCACTTATGGGTGGCACTGATGGATACTTATGGGTGGCACAGGTGGGCACTGTGCATGGATGGGCACTGTGGGGTGGCACTGATTTTCCCAGTCAGTGCCCATTTGTGGGCACTGATTGGCATCTTTTTTCTTATTTTTTAATGCTTTTTGTTTTTTTCTTCTATATTATTTTTGTTTTTGCACACCCTGTGGTCCAGGGTGGGCATCCCTGGTGGTCCAGTGTGGTGATCCGAGGGGGGGCTGCGCTGATAAACAATCAGCGCGAACGCCCCCTGTCAGGAGAGCCGCCGATCGGCTCTCCTATACTCGCGTCTGTAAGACGCGAGTGAGGAAGAGCCATCGATGGCTCTTCCTGTTTACATCGTGATCAGCCGTGATTGGACACGGCTGATCACGTGGTAAAGAGTCTCCGTCTCCGTGAGAGACTCTTTACCGAGATCGGAGATGCAGGGTGTCAGACTGACACCCCGCATCACCGATCGCCGCGCTGCGTGCCCCCACAGGCGCGTGCGGCATGAAATCCTGCAGGACGTCCTGTCAGGATTGTGTAACCACTTCCCGGACGTAAATCGGCCATAGGCTGGGCGGGAAGTGGTTAATTTGCATAGTTTTTCTCTCACTTCCTGTTTGGCTATGGGGCAGGAAGTGAAGGCAAATCTCCCCAATTGGACACAGATAATACAAAATAAACTGACAGGGCCTATAACCCTCCCTCACTCTATCCAAAATGAAAGAAAATAAAACTTGTTGATTATAGCTCTTGTCAGGGGCAGACTGACCATTGAGTCACTCGGGCACTGCCCGAGGGCCCCATGCCACTAGGGGGCCCCATCCGGGTTGCCAGGCTCAGTAAAACCAGGGACAGTATGTAAAAATCTGTGTTTTTTTTAGATCTGTCCCTGATATGTCCGAAAATGACATGCTTTTAATGTGAATATCCCAAGATTTTAGCTGCCCGCCTCTGCACTACCTCCTGGCATGGTGGCCATCTGTAAGCCAGAGGGGCCCCATAATCTTCTATTGCCCAGGGGCCCCATGAGTTGTCAGTCCGCCCCTGGTTCTAGTTTAAGCACAAATTTCATAGAGTTTTATTGAGAGCCCTAAGAAAATATAACCATGCCAATAGGCCAGGATAGAGCGTTGCTAATATGTAGGAATGTGTGTGTTAGAGCACCCCACCCAATGTTAACTAAAAAATTATTAATTTGCAAATAAGTATTATCTGCTCATTTTTTTGGGGATGTCTGCACCCCTGATAGTGACAACATTTGTGAGGTGTCTTCACCCTTTCTAATTCATTCACTTCCTGTCACATAGCCAAACAGGAAGTGAGGGTAAAACCTTACTAATATATTTTCTTGGGGACACAGAGATCAATCTAAATAGTTTCCCATTATGTAAATTGCACTCTAGCATTTTGCTGTGTACACCCCAAATTATTAGGGATCTTGGACTTTGGGGTCCATTTACTAAAGGCAAATCCACTCCTACAAGTGCAAAGCAAGGAAGAAAACAAAACAACTTTGCTTCTACAGGATTGGATGTTAAAACCATCAGTGCTTCCTCTCTGATTTTCAGCAACTATGCTTGTACTGCAGAGTGGCTTTGCCTTTACTAAACCTCAAACTAAATAATCATTTGGGGCAGGGATCCTCAAACTACGGCCCTCCAGCTGTTGTAGAACTACACATCCCATGAGGCCTTGTAATGCACTGACATTCACAGACATGACTAGGCATGATGGGAATTGTAGTTCCTGAACAACTGGAGGGCCGTAGTTTGAAGACCCATGATTTGGGGTGTACACAGCAGTGCAGGAGTGCAATTTGCTTAATGGGGACACTAGTTAGATTGACCGGTGTCCCCAAGAAATGACACTGGTAGGGTTTTAACCTCACTTCCTGTTCAGCTGTGTGACAGGAAGTGAAGCCAATTTTAAGAAAAGGGACACAAAGCTCAACACAAAAATAAAAAAACACAAAGCAGGGGTTCCAACACTCACTTGGCTTCCCTCAAACACCCACAATTTGAATAGGATTGCCTTGCGCTAGATTTAAGCACAGTGCTGTAAATCAGCACGTCAAGCCTGTCCACCAATAGCAAACCCCCCCCCCCACAGGCCATGTTTGCAGGTTTTCCTTCATCTTGCACATGTGCTTTAAAATAGTCTGGACAGCAATTCTTGATAAGAGAAATCCCCAAAACATGTCCTGTCGGGGGTACTTGAGGGCTGAGGACCACTGCAGAATAAATAAAATACTTACCAGTTTTGTCTTTAAAGTCAGGGAGAATAAACATGGCAAACATTTCATGATTACACACCAGGAAAGAAGCTTAGACAAAAATCACACATAATTTGTTAGGCCCTAACCTAGTTCAGCTGCAGCTGTCAACATATGTAGCATGAAAAAGTAACAAAAGACAAACTTAACAATTTTAAAGTAATTTTTATTGGTCAACAAAACAAGGAAAGCAAAAAAAGACAAACAAACAAAAATACATTTCAAAATTCTAATTAACCATAGCTTTACACATTTTTCATAAAATAAGGCCACATAGACAAATACATCAAAGTGAACATCATTTAAAAATAAACCAAAACCATTGGCAAAATAAAACAAAACCCATGCAACAAACCACATGTGTGTTTAGCAACAGCATTTCTGCCAGCCTGCCCCTTCTGAGGGCAGCTGAGGACTGATCGATCCAAGCTTTTTATAACAGTGCTAGTAATGAATCAATTGAAATCACATGACCAAATTGCAGTCTCTAGTTTGGGTGAGCTTGTAATTGGGCACACCTGCAATTAATCCAAACCACGCTCTATGAGCATCCAATGAGTGTTTTTCACCTTTTAAAAAGAAAGGATATTTTTTTTCTAAGTGTTTGAGCATGCTCAGTTCATCACACATGTAGGAACCAAGCTGCAATGGAATGAGAGCTTTTTTTTTTTGGTTTCCCCTGATCTGATGCTTTCCAGCCTGAAGGGGAGGTGTTAAAGACAGAAGTAAACACGCACATTTAATAATCTATTTGTGTGAAAAAAAAGGTTGCCAATTTTGTTTGGGAGCCACGTCGCACGACTGCGCAATTGTCAGTTAAAGCGACGCCGCGCCGAATCACAAAAACTTGCCCGGTCATTGACCAGAAATATGGTCCGGGCTCAAGTGGTTAAAAATTAACAAAACACAAAAGTGAGCCCAATTTTTGGGGATAATGTGAAAGATGATGTTACACTGAGTAAATAGATACCTTACATGTCACGCTTTACTATTGGAAACACTCCTGCAATGGGGCCAAAATGAATTCCGTGAATATCCCCATAGGCGACCTTTATCTTTTTTTTCCAGGTTACCAGTTTATAGTTACAAAGAAGGTCTAGTGGTAAAAGTATTGCTCTCGCTCTAATGCACGCGTCAATACCTCACATGTGTGGTTTGAACGATGTTTATATATGTGGGCGGGACTTGCGTAAGTCCCGCCCACATATGTAAAAATTATTTTTACTTTTTGCTATAATAAATATCCCCAAAAATATATATTCAAAAAACTAAAAAAACCCTCAGTTTAGGCCGATACGTATTCTACATCTTTTTGGTTCCAAAAAATCGCAAATAGCGTTTAGTGTTTGGTTTTTGCAAAAGTTATAGCGTCTACAATTTTTTTTTTTTTGTTGTTTTAACTAGTTATTGGGGCGATCAGCGATTTTTATCGGTACTGCGACATTATGGCGGACACATCGAACAGTTTTTTGGAACCATTGGCATTTTTCTAGCGATCAGTGCTGTAAAAAATGCATTGCTTACTCAAAAAATGCCACTGGCAGGGAAGGGGTTAACACTAGGTGCGAGGGAGGGGTTAAATATGTTCCCTGGGTGTGTTCTAACTGTAGGGGGGGGGGTGGGACTGACATGTGTAAATGACAGATCGCTGTTCATGAAGGGGAACTCCAGACCCCCCCAAAAAAAAATAAGGTGGGTTCCCTCCAGGTGCATACCAGGCTCTTAGGCTTGGTCTGGAACATAAGGGGTTAAACCGGGGCCAAAAAAAATAGCGTGGGGCCCCCCCCAAGATCCAAACCAAGCCCTTATCCCAGGCACGCAGTCTGGTCAGACAGGAATGGGGGTGGGGACGAGCGAGCGCCCCCCTCCCTCCTGAGCCATACCAGACCACATGCCCTCAACATGGGGGAGTGTGTGCTGTGGGGGAGGGGGGCACTGCCCCCCCACCCCAAAGCACTCTTGCCCCCATGTCGATAGGGACAAGAGCCTCTTCCCGACAACCCTGGCCGTTGGTTGTCGGGGTATGCGGGCGGAGAGCTTATCAGAATCTGAGAGACCCCTTTAATAAAGGGGTCCCCAGATTCCGGCCCCCCACCCTATGTGAATGAGTATGGGGTACATCGTACCTCTACCCATTCACATGGGGGAAATGTAAAGTAAAAAAAAAACACCACACAGAATAAAATATTTTATTAATCTGCTCCGGAGCCCCCCCTTTCTTCTTTAGCTCTCTTAGAAGGGGGGGTTTCTTCTCTCCCGATCTTCCGCCGGGACCCTGGGCTTCGGTGATTTCTGCCGGGGGAGGGCGCCATCCCTCGGTCCTCTCCGGAGCCTTCCGCCGGATGCCCCCACCCCATTTAAGCTCTTTTTCATTAGGGAGGGGCATCCGGACTTCGGGGTCTTCTGCCAGGGGATGGCGCCTATCCCCCGGTCTTTCCGGTGCCTTCCGCCAGGGTTCCGGTCTTCCTGGTCTTCTGCCGGGGGTGCGCCAACTCCCAGGTCTTTCCTCTTCTGTCTTCTCTGCTCCCTCTTCTGCCTGGCTCCCCCGCGGAGCCAGGGCTTTCTTCCGTCTTCTTTCTTCTCTCTTCCTTCTTCTGCCTGTCTCCTCCGGGAGCCCAGGGCTTGTCTCCGCTGTCTTCTCCCTTCTCTTCCATTCGATGTTGACACGACGAGGTTCCGCGCTGACATGCCGTGTCAGCGGCGGGCATGGACTTATATAGGGTAATGCCACCATGTGACCTCAACCCATGTGACATCACATTCCCATCATGCCCAGGGAATGTGATGTCACATGGGTTGAGGTCACATGGTGGCATTGCCCTATATAAGTCCATGCCCACTGCTCAGACGGCATTCCAGCGCCGGACCTCGTCGTGTCAACATCCAATGGAAGAGAAGGGAGAAGACAGCGGAGACAAGCCCTGGGCTCCCGGAGGAGACAGGCAGAAGAAGGAAGAGAGAAGAAAGAAGACGGAAGAAAGCCCTGGTTCCGCGGGGGAGCCAGGCAGAAGAGGGAGCAGAGAAGACAGAAGAGAAAAGACCGGGGAGTTGGCGCACCCCCGGCAGAAGACCAGGAAGACCGGAACCCTGGCGGAAGGCACCGGAAAGACCGGGGGATAGGCGCCATCCCCCGGCAGAAGACCCCGAAGTCCGGATGCCCCTCCCTAATGAAAAAGAGCTTAAATGGGGTGGGGGCATCCGGCGGAAGGCTCCGGAGAGGACCGAGGGATGGCGCCCTCCCCCGGCAGAAATCACCGAAGCCCAGGGTCCCGGCGGAAGATCGGGAGAGAAGAAACCCCCCTTCTAAGAGAGCTAAAGAAGAAAGGGGGGGCTCCGGAGCTGATTAATAAAATATTTTATTCTGTGTGGTGTTTTTTTTTTACTTTACATTTCCCCCATGTGAATGGGTAGAGGTACGATGTACCCCATACTCATTCACATAGGGTGGGGGGCCGGCATCTGGGGGCCCCCTTATTAAAGGGAGCTCGCAGATTCCGATTAGCCCCGCCCGCATACCCCGACAACCAATGGCAAGGGTTGTCGGGAAGAGGCTCTTGTCCCTATCGACATGGGGGCAAGAGTGCTTTGGGGTGGGGGGGCAGTGCCCCCCTCCCCCACAGCACACACTCCCCCATGTTGAGGGCATGCGGTCTGGTACGGCTCAGGAGGGGGGGGGGCGCTCGATCGTCCCCTCCCCCATTCCTGTCCGGGCCAGACTGCATGCTTGGGATGAGGGCTTGGTTTGGATCTTGGGGGGGAACCCCGCGCCGAATCGGCGCGGGTTTAACCCCTCACGTTCCGGACCAAGCCTAAGAGCCTAATGTAGCCCTGAAGGGGGACCCGCGCCGATTTCAAGTTTGAAATTTGGCGCCGAGTTCCCCTTCAGGGCTGAAAACAGCTCGGAGATTCCCGTGCGCCGCGTCACGCAGCGCAATCACGGGTACGCCGCTTGGTATTTACCAAGATTTTCACGGCGTACTGACAAGGCGCACGGGAATCCCTGACTTTTCTCTCTGCGCATGCCCAGTATGCAAATGAACCTCCCGAGGTTCAGGCGCACTGTGCAAGCGTACGGGGATCTGTTTTCAAAAAACACTTTCCCTTTCAATTCGGCCCGCCAAACACTTCAAAACACATGTCACTTCACTTCCCCTGCATCCCCCCACCTCCCCCCTTAATAAACTCCCGCCCAAACCCCCGCAATTTATAGTTTAATGTGCCGTGCGCCAGGTCTGTACTGGTGCACAATGCACCCTCTCCTGGGCGCACGGAGCACATTAGTAACTAGGGAAATACACTGCACTAGCAGCGTATTTCTTTAGTAAATGGACAAACGGCTGCTACTCCTGCTTTTACTCCATGAGTCATGGAGTAAAGGCTTGGTAAATCAGGCCCATTGTGCCTGTATCATCACATTGTCTAAGGTTTGTCGGCTATGTATTACCGAAAGTTGAACTTACTTGTTGCAATGTCATATTCTGTATACTGACTTTGAAAATTTCATAAATAAACAATTAAAAAAAAAATAAAAAAAAAATTGCTGTGCAAATAGGTTGCACTGGTCCACAATTCCGGATAGCATGTCCTCTGTGAACATTAGATTGAAATAATCAATTGGGGTAAAATTCTCTGTGTCCACCTGGATTCCTGGCTGGGCCGTGAAAGGGGGAATGTTGGCTTCTCCTGAAGTAGGAGGAAGCCCAAGGGGTTCTGAAGGGCATAGGGAAGGCTGGCATGGGTCCTTGAAGTTTGTTGCCGAGGCACTGCGGTGCTGGCAGATGGCACTGCGGTGCTGGCAGATGGCACTGCGGTGCTGGCGGATGGCACTGCAGTGCTGGTGGATGGCACTGCCTCCTCACCAGAACGCCTGAGTTTAGCCGGCCGGCTATCTTCCTCCTCTGAGTCACTCAGTGTTGCGCTACTGATGGCTGGCTCATAAGTGACGTCAAACTCTGAATCAGAGTTGGAAATAGAAATGGAGTCTGAAAGAGAGAGCTCCACATTGCTCTCGTCGGGCGCTGAAAGAATTTGGAAAGCCTCCTCGGTGGAATAAAGTATTTTTGACATTTTGCTGGTGTGTGCGCTAAGCCTTCACTGATGGGCACTGATTGGCAGCACAGGCGGGCACTGATTGGCAGCACAGGCGGGCACTGATTGGCAGCACAGGCGGGCACTGATTGGCGGCACAGGCGGGCACTGATTGGCGGCACAGGTGGGCACTGATTGGCGGCACAGGCGGGCACTGATTGGCGGCACAGGCGAGCACTGATTGGCGGTGCAGGAGGGCACTGATTGGCGGCACAGGCAGGTACTGATTGGCAGCACAGGCAGGCACTGATTGGCGGCACAGGCAGGCACTGATTGGCGGCACAGGCGGGCACTGATTGGCGGCACAGGCGGGCACTGATTGGCGGCACAGACGGGCACTGATTGGCGGCACAGGGGGGCACTGATTGGCGGCACAGGCAGGCACTGATTGGCGGCACAGGCGGGTACTGATTGGCGGCACAGGCGGGCACTGATTGGCGCTACAGGTGGGCACTGATTGGTGGCACAGGTGGGCACTGATTGTCGGCACAGGCGGGCACTGATTGGCGGCACAGGCAGGCACTGATTGGCGGCACAGGCAGGCACTGATTGGTGGCACAGGCGGGCACTGATTGGCGGCACAGGTGGGAACTGATTGGCGGCACAGGGGACTGGGATGGCTGACACTGGGATGGCTGGCACTGGGATAGGTGGTACTGGGATGTATGGCACTGGTGGATGGCACTGGGATGGATGGCACTGGTGGATGGCACTGGGATGGATGGCACTGGTGGATGGCACTGGGATGGATGGCACTGTAACACTGTAACAAACTAACTTTTTTCACTCACAGATCTTCTCCCTCCTCACACGCTGTCTCTGTGTGAGGAGGGAGAGGCGGCAATGAGAGATGATCTCATATGTTTACATTTGAGATCTCCTCTCATTGGCCGCACAGATCGCATCGCAAACGGCCACTCTGATTGGCCGTTTGCGGCGATCTGTAATTGGCTGTGTCCAAGGGACACGGCCAACACAGAATTTCCCCGCTGCGCGCTCTGGAGCGCGCGCGGGGAACGCGCAAAGGGGCGGACGTCAATTGACGTCCACTTGGATTTTGGGATCCGCGCTGTAGTCGTCAATTGACTATAGCGCGGGTCCCAAGCGGTTAAAGAAATGATGGGCGCACAAAGAGATTTACATTTGCATATGGAGGAGATAACAAGATTAGAAATGCACAAAAATAGACAGAACATATTTGAGCAGGGAGATAAAGGGGGTAGATTCCTAGCAAGATTGGTGCAACAAGAGTATCAGGCTACAACTATATCAGAAATTGAGGATTCAAATGGACAGAAAGTAAAAGAACCAGAAGAGATATTGGAGACTTTCAGAGAATATTACAGTACACTGTATGCCTCTTACCTGCCACCCGACTTCCGCCCAGAGGATATGACGGGCCTATTGGATCGAATAGCCCTAGGGTGGCTGTCGGATGGGGAGAGGAGAGCATTAGTTTGTCCTATTACGGCTGAGGAAATTATGGAGGTTATACGTACATTCTCGGGGGAGAAAACACCAGGACCAGACGGAATTCCAGCAGAATTCTATAAAAAATATGGAGCATTATTAGCTCCTAAATTAGCAGAAGTATTCACAGGCGGGTTAAGGAAAGGGGCCCTCCCAGATTCAATGAGAGAAGCACATATAACACTGATAGATAAAGAAACAAATGATCCAAAATGATGTTCATCATATAGGCCAATAGCGCTATTAAACACTGATTTAAAAATCTTGACGAAGATATTAACATTAAGACTACAACCCCTGCTTAGAAATATAATAGATGCTGATCAGACAGGATTTATGTCACAGAGAACAACGGATATTAATCTACGTAGGCTCTATACAAATATACATACCCATCATATGCAGGAGGGGTCTAGGACAGTGGCCTCCCTAGACATAGAAAAGGCCTTTGACACGGTCGAATGGCCTTTCCCCTGGGAGAAATACTTAGAAGGATGGGATTCCCATTTGTATTCATAAAGTGGATCCAAACAATATATGGGAGACCCATGTCAGCAGTTAAGCTGGGAGGAAAATGATCATCCTTCTTTCGGCTATATAGAGGTACGGATGCCCTCTCTCTCTCCAGCGCTCTTCGCAATAGCGGTGGAGCCAGTGGCAGAGGCTCTAAGGACCACACCGAACATTCAGGGACTCCGAGTGGGGGGGCTGGAGGAGAGGGTAGCCCTATACGCAGATGATATGCTTCTGTTTTTAAGAGATGTGGGGCCGTCTTTAGAGGGAGCGCTAGAGTTATTAAATGCATTTTCATTATTTACAGGGCTGAAAGTAAATTGGGGTAAGTCCCTATTGTTCTCCATTGATCAAGGAGCACAGGAAACTGCTGCCCCCGAACCTACCTTTGAAATGGGTAGCGGAATTTAAATATCTGGGTATTATAATATCTAGACAGGCTGAAGATTTTCGAAGGCTAAACTTAGACCCAGTGGTATAGGAGCTTGGGAGGAAGCTAAAGATATGGGGGACATTGCCTCTGTCATTACTAGGACGTGTAAACCTGGTGAAAATGAAGATCTTACCTAAATTTCTGTATATATTCAGGAACTCACCACAGTGGGTGCCAAAGAATTTCTTTATACAGTTACATGGAATGCTATCTACATTTATTTGGGCAAATAAACCAGCAAGAATTAAATTAACTACGCTGATGAGACCGGAGGCGCAGGGAGGACTGGCCTTTCCAGATTATTATAAATACTATATAGCTACACAATTAGTGACGGCCGGGAGATGGTTAAACCCGGACGGGTATGATGCAGCTACTATGTTGGAAGCGGCAGTGGTCCAATCGGTAGAGGCATTGCAGGGATTATTGTATAGAGGGATCAAAACAAGACGAGATCTAACCCCGGCAATGAGGACAACAGTAAAAATATGGAAAGTTGCTATAGGAAAAGAAGGAGATTTAAAAATAAACTTCTCACCAAATACCCCACTGTGGAGGAACCCGGAGTTACCACATCTAGTTTCCATCCAGGATCCAGGGGCGGGGACTAAATATGGGATAAAGAAATTGTCACAAGTTTTACAGGGGAGAAGTTTCTATCATACGTAGAAATGAGACAACTTTGGAACATTCCGGAGAGCCATGCATTTAGGTATAGGCAGCTTATTCACACCTTACTAGCTCAATTTCCAGAGGGGACCCCGCGATTAATAGAATCAGGTCTGGAGCAAATGGCAAAAAAAAGGAAAAAAGAAAACTTCAAATTTCTACATGTATTTAATAAAGATTACGTCTCCGGATACAAATAAATGAAGGGAAAATTGGCAGAGGGATGTTCCAAACTTAATGGAGAAGTGGGAGGAGGTATGGAGGTTTCCACTGCAGATACTTGTATCACTTAGGCCCCGTACACACGACCGGAAATGTCCGCGGACCGTTTTCATCGGACACGTCTGCTGGCAGATTTTGGTCTGATGTGTGTACACACCATCAGACCAAAATCCCAGCGGACAGCAAACGCGGTGACGTGGTGGCGACGATGACGCGGCGACGTGCGCGACCCAGGAAGTTCAATGCTTCCACGCATGCGTCGAATCACTTCGACGCATGCGGGGGATTTCGGCCCAGCGGACATGTCGGATGAGTCGTACTAACCATCGGACATGTCCGACGGACAGGCTTCCAGGGGACATGTTTCTTAGCATGCTAAGAAACTTTTGTCCGCTGGAAACCTATCCGCTAGGCCGGAAAAATGTCCGCTAGGCCCTACACACGGTTGGACATGTCCGCGGACCAATTTCAGCGGACATGTTCGGTCGTGTGTACGAGGCCTTAGAGATAAATGAATACAATTACATTTTTTTACATAGAAGCCATTACACACCATATAAGTTATACAAGATCTCCCCGATAAATCCTCAGGACTGCTGGAGATGTGCAGGCATCCCAGGGGATTTCATGCACATATTTTGGCCCAAAGATAGTGGTATTCTGGAGAGAGGTCCTGAGAATCATTGCCATAGTGACATCAATAAGATTGGAACAAGAAGCAGAGATCTGTCTGTTAGGATTGCAGGGAAAACACTGGGGTAGATTCAGTAACATTTATGCATTTTTTACGTAGGCGCAGGGCACCGTTTTTGCCCTGCGCCCCCGCAAATTTACTACGCTACCCGCAATTCACGGAACAGTAGCTCCGTAAATTGCTTGTGCGCTCTTTAAAATTGCCCGGCGTAAGCGCGCGCAATTTAAATGATCCCGTAGGGGGCGGGAATCATTTAAAGCGAGGGTTCACCCTATAAACAAAAAAAATTTTTTTTTTTCTTCTAGCATAAAATTAGGCATAGTAGCGCGAGCTACAGTATGCCTGTCTTGATTTTTTTAGCCCGGTACTCACAGTGCAATCGTACATTGAAGATTCCGACTCCCCGCGGGGAATGGGCGTTCCTATCCAGACGGAGGATGATTGACGGCCGGCTCTGGCACGTCACGCTTCTCCGGAAATAGCCGAAATAGGCTTGGCTCTTCACGGCGCCTGCGCATAGTCTGTGCGCAAGCGCCGTGAGGAGCTGAGACCTACTCCGGCTGTCTTCAGGGAGCGTGACGTGCCAGAGCCGGCCGTCAATCATCCTCCGCCTGGATAGGAACGCCCATTCCCCGCGGGGAGTCGGAATCTTCAATGTACGATTGCACTGTGAGTACGGGGCTAAAAAAATCAAGACAGGCATACTGTAGCTCACCCTTATAATCCTTAATTGTATGCTAAAATGTTGCTATGGAGGGTGAACCACCGCTTTAAATTAGGAGCGTTCCCGCGCCGATCGTAGAGCGCATGCTCCGTCGGGAAACTTTCCCGACGTGCATTGCGGCAAATGACGTTGCAAGGACGTCATTTGCTTCAAAGTGAACGTGAATGGCGTCCAGCGCCATTCACGAATCACTTACGCAAACTACGTAAAGTTCAAATTTCACGACGCGGGAACGACGGGTATACGTAACATTGGCTGCCCCTGCTAATAGCAGGGGCAGCCTAACGCGACAACCGCCGTACGCAAACGACGTAAACTGTGTACGCAGGGCTCGCGTAACGTTGTGAATCGGTGTTAGCATGCAATTTGCATACTATACGCTGAGCACAACGGGAACGCCACCTAGCGGCCATCGCAAGAATGCAGCCTAAGATATGCAGGCATAAGAGCCTTATGCCACGCATATCTTAGGCTGCAGTCGGCGTAACGAGGTTCCTGAATCAGGAGCATTAGTTACGCCGGCGCAAGTAAGCAATTGCGCTGCGTAACTATGGTTACGCAGGCGCAATTGCTCTCTGAATCCAGGCCAGTATGTCAGTAGGAAGGAGGACACAGATAGGTCTACTATTGTTCTACGCTAGAAAGGCAATAGTGCTAAACTGGAAAAAGACAGAAGCTCCCTCGGTAGTACACTGGAAAAACTTGGTAAACAGTAATTTGCCAATGTATAGAGAGGCATATCGGAATAGAGGACATGGGGAGAAATATGAGAGAGCATGGGCAAGCTGGATAGAGAACTCCATGACAGCATCCGGATAAATGGGGAATAAGGGGAGGTTAACCACACCATTGAATGAAGGGAGAGAGGAGGGGGTAAAGGTATTTGAGTCAGGTGAAAGGGACGAATTGAATTGTATGGAGGCTCTAGAGGAGAGCAGATGAATGTAAATGGGGGAATGTAAATGTATATGTATGGTTCTATTTTGTATGGAATGTTTTCGGGAAAAAATTAATAAAGAGATTTGAAAAAAGAATTAAGCAAGTAGCAAGTGAAAGAATGAGTCCATATGAAACATCCACCAGTGCTGAAGATTCACAATAATGTGACAATCCCTCCACCAGAAGTCTCACTAGGTACTCTCACCTCCAGCATAGACCCCTGAACTAACAGGAAGTCATGCAAAGCAGAAACAATTGCCACCGATCAAATCATCACAAGGAATCCTCCAAGGGGTTAATCAACACTCCACAGAGAATGTTAATAGATCAAAAGGCGAATGTAAACCAGCATATAAAAATTCCCTGATGGGCTGTGTAGCGGCGGCGGCGGGTGACGACATGTGCGGCCGATTCCCCCGTAATCAGCGGAGAACATGTTCTCTCCACCGATTATCTCAGCACAGTGAGAATCTGTAACTGACTGTCACAGAAACGGAAAGCAGTTTATGAAGGTGCGATCTCAGCACCTCACTGGCGATCTGTGACAGAATTCTCACTTTCTGATTCACCATCTCAGAGGTGGAGAATCCGAGAGAGAAGCCGAAGCTGGCTGAGTATTGTGGAGGAAGAAGGAAGTCTTTTGTCTTCCATGCTTCACACACAAGCAGCTATACAGTCAGATCCCATCTTCCCCCCAATACACCCCCCAAAATGAGCAGGTTAGGAATTTATAGTGTATGTATATGTCTATATATTGTAAGGGGTTAGCTCGGTAGCGGGGTGTGTGACCCCCTGGATGGGTTCACTACACACGGAACTATACAGAAAGGCAGCCGAAGACGGCTGAAAACAAAGATTTGGGTTTATTCTTCCATCTTGCTGGAAACAAGTGCAAGCATCCAAACAGCATAAACAAAATCAAACATAAAATAAACCCTGGCCACTTGGGGCGTCTACCTTCACCACACAGGAACCTATCTATGGAGTCTGGCACAGCCTACTGCTGGGCAGACACTGCTGGTCATACAGCAGAAAAACAAATTAGGCCAGATTCAGAAAGCGGTTACGCCGTCGTATCTTAGTTGCATATTTACGCTGGCCGCTAGGTGGTACTTCCTTAGATTTACGCGTAGAATATGCAAATTAGGTAGATAGGCCGATTCACGAACGTAGTTGCTCTCGGCGTATCTATATGTGTCGTTTATGTAAGGCGTCGGACCGGCGTAAAGTTACCCCTGCTATATGAGGCGTACGCAATGTTAAATATTGACGTCGGGACAGCGTCGAATCTTATGTCGTTTGCGTAAAACGTTCGCGAATAGGGCTTTGCGTAAGTTACGTTTACGTCGAAAGCATTGACTATTCGCGACGTGATTTCGAGCATGCACACTGGGATACGTCCAAGGACGGCGCATGCGCCGTTCGAAAACAGCGTCAATCACGTGGGGTCATGATAGTTTAACATAAAACACGCCCACTACCAGCCAAATTTGAATTAGGCGGGCTTACGCCGACACATTTACACTACGCCGCCGTAACTTAGGGCGCAAGTTCTTTCTGAATACGGAACTTGCGCCCTAAGTTACGGCGGCGTAGTGTATCTGAGATACGCTACGCCCGCCGATAGATACGATAATGTATCTGAATCTGGCCCATAGTCTTTTTGATTTTTATCACACAGAAAAATCAACATCACCTCACCTCTTCAGAAGTCTTTTCAGCTCACTGCTCTCCTTCACTCAGAAAGCCTCAGGATGCAGCAATCAGTAGTAATCCTCTGGATTACTTATAGAGGCCTTAATTGCCTCATTCTAAACAGCTGAAGTTTTCCAACGCCCTTAAACCTTTCTGGCTACTTCTGCAGCCGACACCTGATAGTAATTGCTGTATTGTCTAAACAAGGCAGAAATGTATCTCCCGTCTGTGACAACACCCACAGATTTACCTGACTTCCTGTCACATACCCCCCCCTCTTGTTTCAACCCTAGGGTTGGGACACAGGTTGCCAGGCAGGCATGCACTCGGGACAACCCATCTGCATTCCCCATTTTAACACCGGCAGCTCCTAAGCCCACATTTGACACATCTGTCTGAACCACAAAGTCCCGTGAAAAATCAGGCGAATTTAAAACTGGCTGACTACATAAGGCCTGTTTTAAAGCCTGAAAAGCTGTTTCTGCTTCGGGAGTCCATTTGGTCATTACAGACTCCTTCCCTTTGGTCAAATTGGTCAGGGGAGCAGCCTGTGAGGCAAAATGGCGGATAAAGCGGCGATAATAGCCCGCGATCCCTAAAAATGCACGAACCTGTTTCTTGTTGGTGGGACGTGGCCAATCCTGAATAGCCTTAACTTTGTTTATTTGGGGCTTGATTAAACCTCTTCCAATGGTATACCCCAGATACTTCACCTCTTCTAGCCCAAGGTTAAATTTTTTTGGATTGGCTGTAAACCCGGCTTTCCAGATGGAATCCAACACAGCCTGATCTTTTGGCAAGTGTGATTCCCAATTCTCACTGTGGATGACAACGTCATCGGGGTATGCAGCAGCATAGGCTCGATGAGGCTGAAGGGTCTTATCCATGGTGCGTTGGAATGTGGCGGGAGCATTCTGTAATCCAAAAGGCATCCTCCGATATTGGAAAGATCCGTCTGGAGTTACAAATGCTGTTTTTTCGCTGGCCGACTTTGAGAGAGGAATTTGCCAATAACCCTTGGTCAGGTCTAACGTTGTCATATATTGGGCAGTGCCTAGGCGATCAATCAGTTCATCTATGTGGGGCATAGGATAGGTGTCAAACTTAGTGATTTTATTCAGGTGGTGAAAATCTTTACAAAACCGCCAACTTCCATCTGGTTTGGGCACTAAGACAATGGGACTGGACCAATCACTATTTGACTCTTCTATCACCCCTAGCTCAAGCATTTGTTTTACTTCCTGGCGAATTGCCTCTCGCCGGGCTTCTGGAATTCTATAAGGCTTCAACTTGACCTTATCCTCTGGTGTGGTGATAATGTCATGTTCAACTCCAGAGACCCAACCTGGCAAATCTGAAAACTTCTCCTTATTACAGAGCACAAATTCTTTAACCTCCTGTTGCTGAGTTTTGGATAGAGTCTCCGCTATCCCAACTTCAGGGACAGCCAGGTTAAATGGAGCAGAAAATCGGGTAGTCTTAGCGACCAAGGACTCTCTATCCTTCTATGGTTTCAGCAAGTTCACGTGATAGAGCTGCTCAGGTTTTCGTCTTCCCGGTTGGCTAATTTTATAATTCACCACCCCCATTTTCTCCAACACTTCATAGGGACGCTGCCATTATGCTAGGAATTTACTTACGACCGTGGGGACCAGCACCAACACCCTATCACCAGGTGCAAAGAAATGGACCTGGGCCCCACGATTGTAAATCCTTTGTTGAGCCAATTGGGCTTGGGCTAAATGTTCCTTCACAATCGGCATCACTGTCATGGTCTTACCTCTCTGCAGGCCTCTTTCATCTGACATGTGCTGGCGGCCATATTGGTTTCTGGGCTTCTTATAACTTACCACACCCTGCGGCTCCTCCTTCCCACTGGGAGGAGCTGGATGCCTTGCATATATATAGGAGGTCTGTTGCTTCATTTCCCTGCTTGGTCCTTTTGTATTCACATGCTCCTGAGATTGTGCTGCTGCTTTGGTTACCGACCCGGCTTCCACGGACTATCCTTCTGGCTCCTGATCCCTGGCTTTGTTCGGACTATCCTTCTGGCTCCTGATCCCTGGCTCCGGTGGAAGACTCTGCTTACTGTTTGATTATCCGTTTGGACTTTAACCTTGCTGTTTGGTTTTTAATAAAGCCTTCCTATTTCATTTATCTGTTGTTGTATGTCTGATTCATGCTTCCCTGACATTAGGACCAAGCCATGAATTCTGACGGTACAGGGCCACCTTCGCTACCCATGCTGGTTGCCAGACTGGATCAGCAGGATCGCCTGCTGGGTCAGTTCGCTCAGGCGTTGCAAACCCTGCTTGCACGCACGGCTCATCTCGCTCCCATTGCCGATAGGCCGGTTGTCGCTCCTGGGTCTGCTCCTACTGCCGCTCCGGTTGTTGCGCCAGAGTCTACCCCGACACCTGTTGTTGCGCCTGCGGTGTCTCGGGGTATGACCGGTTCTGCCCCCCTTCCGCAGCGCTTTGGGGGACAGCCAACTCAGTGCCGAGGTTTCCTTAACCAAGTGGGCATTTATTTCGAGTTGCTGCCACATGCCTTTCCTACTGAGAGATCAAAGGTAGGCTTCTTGATCTCGCTGCTCTCGGACAAGGCCTTGGCGTGGGCAAGCCCCTTATGGGAGAACAACAATCCGGTGGTTGCCGAGTTTTCCGGTTTTGTTGCTTCTCTTCGGAAGGTATTCGATGTACCGGCTCGCTCTGCCTCTGCTGCGAAGCTCCTTATGTCCGTCAGACAGGGTTCACGATCGGTAGCCGAATACGCCATTGAGTTTCGTACCCTGGCAGCAGAGGTGGGCTGGAATAATGAGGCTCTGGTCGCTGCTTTCTCCCATGGTCTCTCGGATGCCTTGAAGGATGAGGTTGCGGCTCTTATTTCTTTCCTGATATTGATTGACACCAGACTCAGGGAGAGACCTTCCTTTAAGGAGAGCCTGCGGAGGTCTCCTAACAGATTAGCGCCTACGTTTGCTGTCCCACCCGTGCCTCCCTCTCCTCCCACGCCTCCTGGAGTTGACTTGCCTGGGGGTGAACCCATGCAGCTGGGGTTTGCTCGCCTGTCCGAGGGGGAGAGGGCATTCCGGAGACGCGAGGGCCGATGCATGTACTGTGGTCTCGGTGGGCATTTTCGGTTGGCATGTCCGAACCGTCCGGGAAACGCTCGCACCTGAGATCCTGTCGGGGGCAGATCTTGGGTGGAGTCTCTTCGTCCCCGGTTTCCCGTGCTGATAAACCACTGATCACCGTTGTTCTCTCCTGGGTTGGGGGCTCGGTGACGACCCAGGCGTTGGTGGACTCTGGTGCTGGTGGATTTTTCATTGATAGTAAGTTCGCTGCCGCCAACTCCATTCCTCTGCAGGCTCGAGTTTCCCCGCTGGTTCTCGAGGCGATAGACGGCAGACCTCTCCAGCCGTCGCACGTGACTCATGAGACCCTTCCAGTGGGGATAGCCATTGGGGCCGTTCACAGAGAGTCGGCCTGCCTTCAGGTCATTTTGTCTCCACACTACTCGGTGGTCTTGGGGTACCCCTGGCTCCAGAAGCATAATCCGACTTTCGATTGGAGATCGGCCGAGATCCTCTCGTGGTCACCACAGTGTGGGGCTAGTTGCATCCATGGGCCTGTCAAGTTGTTGTGTACCTCCTCGGACTCTGTGTTGCCTCCTGAATACGAGGGGTACCGGGATGTATTTGATAAGGTGTGCGCTGGGTTCCTACCCCCGCATCGCCCTTACGATTGTGCCATAGATTTACAACCTGGTGCCGTTCCTCCTCGTGGCAGGGTCTATCCACTGTCGGTTGCGGAGAATGAGGCCATGGAGGAGTACGTGAAGGAGGCGCTTTCCCGTGGTCACATTCGCAAATCCTCGTCCCCGGCAGGGGCTGGATTTTTCTTTGTGAAAAAGAAGGGTGGAGAGTTGAGGCCTTGCATCGACTATAGGGGCCTTAATCGCATCACGATCAAGAACGCATACCCGATACCCTTGATTTCCGAGTTGTTTGATCACCTGAAAGGGGCCACGGTCTTTACCAAACTCGACCTGAGGGCGGCATATAACCTGGTAAGGATCAAGGCTGGTGATGAGTGGAAGACCGCGTTCAACACCAGGACCGGTCATTATGAATCCTTGGTTATGCCCTTTGGGTTGTGCAATGCGCCCGCAGTCTTTCAGGAATTCATCAACGATGTTTTCCGTGACCTGTTGCAGCAGTGTGTGGTGGTCTATTTGGATGACATCTTGGTATATTCTGAATCCACGGAGGCCCACATTCTGGATGTCAAGTGAGTGTTGCAACGGTTACGAGAGAACAAGCTGTTCGGTAAGCTTGAGAAATGCAAATTTCACCGGTCCCAGGTAACCTTCCTAGGTTACATCATTTCCGCGGAGGGGTTCTCCATGGACCCTGAGAAGGTTTCGGCTGTCTTACAGTGGCCCCAGCCCAGTGGTCTTTGTTCCCTGCAGCGCTTTTTGGGCTTCGCCAATTATTATCGGAAGTTCATCAGGGACTTCTCCATGCTGGCCAAGCCTCTTACGGATCTGACCAGGAAGGGCAGTAATTCCCAGGTCTGGCCGGCCGAGGCCATCCGGGCTTTTGAGGCTCTAAAATCTGCCTTTGTGTCGGCTCCAATACTGTCTCATCCCAACCCTGGGTTGCCCTTTGTTCTCGAGGTGGACGCGTCTGAGACGGGAGTAGGCGCTCTTCTGTCTCAGCGTCGGACACCAGAGGGTCCTCTGCTTCCCTGTGGGTTTTACTCCCGGAAACTGTCTCCCGCGGAGTGCAACTACCAGATTGGTGACAGAGAGTTGTTGGCCATCGTGCAGGCTCTCAAAGAGTGGAGGCATTTGCTCGAAAAAGTTATCGTATAACGAAACGCGTCTGGGTTACGGCGTGCAGTGACGTCATCGCGTGTGTACGAGGAGGAAGGGCTCCCATCTATGCCGGCCGGCATTCATTTCTTTTATGCTGCTTCCACATTTCTATGATGTGAGTAGATTTTACTTTGTTTTAATAAATACTGTTGGACGTATTACACCATGTGCGGCTTTTTTTTCCTGCATGACATGCTGCTGAGTTCCTGAAAAGATCTTAGAGGTTCTATCTGTGCTGTTTGTGCTTCAACCACATCCCTCCGTGGATGACTGCATATGGTTCTGAGCTGCATACCTGATTCCACCTTGTGTTGTGTCCATACTGCCTGGATATCCTGATGCGGATTGTGTAATAACGCTGTTATTTACCTACCATCTGGTAAGCCTCTGTCCATGTGGTGGTGGCTCACTATTAATATTGGTGCACCGGGTGTTGTCTGTCCCAAGATTATCATCAAGTTTTGGACTTTTATTATATAAAAAAAAAAAAAAATTCTATTTGTGTTGTTCACTATGGACTTGAATGTTATTAATTAGTTTGGCGCAGATTTTTCTTTTTTCACTTATGCTGGTGCTTTGTCACGTTTTTTGCTGCCTATCTGTATATTCATTTAATCACTAACTGTTTTGGTTAAGCGCGATTTTCTTTTACCTTTTTACATATTTGCTCGAGGGTTCGGTGGTTCCGGTTCTCATCCTGACAGACCACAAAAATCTGACTTACCTTTCTGAGGCCAAGAGATTGACACCCCGTCAGGCCAGATGGGCTCTGTTCCTGTCACGTTTTAATTACGTGGTCTCCTACCTACCCGGTTCCAAGAACGTCAGGGCGGATGCCTTATCACGTCAATACTCCGAGCTGTCCAGGGAGGAATCGATACCGACTTCGGTCATACCTCCTAATCAGATCCTGGCCGCCATTCGCACCAGCCTGACCTCTCCCCTTGGAGAGCAGATTTTGGCGGCCCAGTCTGGTGCTCCCTCTGGGAGACCCAACGGCAGATGTTTTGTGCCTGAGGAGTTGCGCACCCGATTGTTGCGAACCTACCATAACTCCAAGACTGCGGGGCATCCTGGAAAGAATCAGCTGTCCTGGGCTGTTTCACGTTTGTTCTGGTGGCCTTCTCTACGTTCTGACATCGCCGCATATGTAGCGGCATGCTCTGTTTGTGCTCAGAGTAAATCCTCTCGGCACCTTCCGTTGGGCCTTCTGCAACCCATTACCACTGGGGATGGACTTCATTGTGGACCTTCCTGCATCCCGAGGCCATACGGTCATTCTCATGATTGTGGATCAGTTTTCCAAAATGTGCCACTGTGTTCCTCTCAAGAAATTACCCTCTGCACAAGAGTTGGCCACGGTTTTTGCCAGGGAGGTCTTCCGGTTGCACGGTTTGCCCAAGGTGATAGTGTCGGATCGGGGAAGTCAGTTTGTGTCCAGGTTCTGGCATGCCTTTTGCTCCCAGTTGGGGATTCAACTCTCCTTCTCCTCGGCCTACCACCCTCAGTCCAATGGGGCCGCAGAACGATCCAATCAGGCCCTGGAGCAATTCCTTCGTTGCTATGTCTCCGATCATCAAGACAATTGGGTTGATCTTCTGCCATGGGCTGAGTTTGCCAGGAACACGGCGGTGAACTCTTCCTCTGGGACGTCTCCCTTCATGGCCAATTATGGGTTCCAACCTGCCGTGTTACCGGAGTCATTCTCTCCCCAGGATATTCCGGCTGTGGAGGATCACCTTTCCGCTCTACGTGCTTCTTGGGTACAGATCCAGAGGTCCCTTGAGGTCTCTGCGCAGCGCCAGAATCTCCAGGCTGATCGCAGACGGGCGCCTGCTCCTTCCTACCAGGTCGGAGACCGCGTATGGTTGTCCACTCGCAACCTCAACCTTCGAGTGCCCACTCCTAAGCTGGCTCCCCGCTTTGTTGGTCCCTTCCGAGTGCTTCGCAGGGTAAACCCGGTTGCCTATGCCCTTGCGCTCCCACCTGGTATGCGGGTCTCCAATGTGTTTCACGTCTCCCTGTTGAAACCACTGGTGTGCAATCGCTTCACCTCCTCGGTTCCTCGGCCTCGTCCGGTCCAGGTGGGCGATCATGAGGAGTATGAGGTGAGTGATATACTGGACTCACGCTTGGTCCGCGGTCGCGTGCAGTTTTTGGTCCATTGGCGTGGTTATGGTCCAGAGGAACGTTCCTGGGTTCCCTCCGGAGATATCCATGCTCCTGCCTTGCTCCGAGCCTTCCACGCGCACTTCCCCCAGAAACCGTTTTTTGCGCCGCGGAGGAGGGGCCCTTGAGGGGGAGGTACTGTCATGGTCTTACCTCTCTGCAGGCCTCTTTCATCTGACATGTGCTGGCGTCCATATTGGTTTCTGGGCTTCTTATAACTTACCACACCCTGCGGCTCCTCCTTCCCACTGGGAGGAGCTGGATGCCTTGCATATATATAGGAGGTCTGTTGCTTCATTTCCCTGCTTGGTCCTTTTGTATTCACATGCTCCTGAGATTGTGCTGCTGCTTTGGTTACCGACCCGGCTTCCACGGACTATCCTTCTGGCTCCTAATCCCTGGCTTTGTTCGGACTATCCTTCTGGCTCCTGATCCCTGGCTCCGGTGGAAGACTCTGCTTACTGTTTGATTATCCGTTTGGACTTTAACCTTGCTGTTTGGTTTTTAATAAAGCCTTCTGTGATACATTTGCCTATATGTCTCAGTGTACTGCTCCCTGCTAGCCATGGGTAGATGTAGAAAGGAATTTCATGTGTGATTCATTCCTCTGACAGGTTATTGACGTGCTAATGTCCCCTCACTATTCTAAAGGTTAATTGATCTATTGTGTTGTGTAAAGAAGATCTGTGTTTACCCTTAAAAGATGTGTATTGTATCATCAGGCTAAATGATTAGAGAAGTAGTATGTTAATTATTCTGATTGCTTCAGTGTAGTAATTAACTCCAGTGATGTCTTTATCTAAAGAAATGTGTCTGCATGGTCGGCTCCGACTTGTCTCCTATAATCTGTATGGGAAACCCCACTGTGTGAGGGGGGCGTTCCTAACAGGCTGTAACCACATATAAGCTGAGTTTTTGTGTCATTAAAGTGTCTTGTTCTAGCAGTAAGCTTGTCTCATGTGTGGCTTTCTGGGCGATTCCAGGGATATCCCTCCTCGTGGAATATTGGGGTGATTGTCGTTATGGGAAGAAGGGAACGTTGACGGGGATATCATACCGATACCGTCACAATTGGTTGGCAGCAGCGGGATCTTCCCTTCTATTCCCCTTCACACCCGGATTCCAAGCAGACACTGGAAGAACTACTGGAAGTTCGTGGAAGGATCGCTAGCAACAAAACCAAGCGGGTCATCATAGCAGAATTAATGGAGCTAGACCAGGAGGACGGGATTGCAGCAACGCCAGCAGTACAAGAGATGGAGACACCAGTGATTCAGGAGGAGTCACCAACCAACAAGCTAATGAGAGAGAAGCTAGCGTGGTTCGGCCCGAACCCAACGCCGGATGTGGTTCTGAAAGTGATGGACCTGTTAGCGGAGGAGGCTAAACAAATAAGGGACGCAGAGCTACAGTTAAAACTGGCAGCAGTCCAACAAGCAGCCGCACCTTCTCCGAACAGTGAGTACAGCACAGCAGACGCAAGGAAGATTCCGTTCAGCGCTTTTAAAGCTTTTGATGAAAAGGACTGTGAAATTGATAACTACCTGGCGGATTTTGAGCGACAATGTAACCTGCACCGAATAGCTAGAAGAGAGTGGGTTGCAATATTGTCAGGCAAACTGTCAGGCAAAGCTTCTGATGCTTTCCGGACCGTGCCAGATCAGGATATCCATAGCTACGCCCGGGTTAAAGAAGTGCTCCTGGCTCGTTATGCGGTAACTCCAGAGTCCCACCGACAGAAGTTCAGGGACTCACGCAAAACCACGAAAGACTCTTACGCAGAATGGGCATGCCAGTTGTCCCTGTCGGCCTCTAACTGGGTTAACAGCAGCCAGGCCACCACCGCAGAGGACATTTTGCAACTAATGCTCCTGGAGCAATTTTACAATCACATCCAGACGGACGTCAAGGATTGGGTGAGAGATCGCAGGCCCATGACTCTACCAGAGGCCGCGAAGTTGGCGGATGAATATGCGGATACTCGCAAGACAAACCAGGTCACACCACGGGTACAACCCCCACAACCAACGGCGCCCTCACACCCACCAGCCGCTAGATACCAACCGCCTAACAGACCGATGACATATAGCCCTCGCTACCCACGCCAGGAGGACAACGAACAACGCTGCTTCCGGTGCAAACAGTTGGGTCACTTCAAGCAGAATTGCCCCATGAATGACAACACCAGGTCAAATTGGTCTCAACCTGGGTACCGCTCACCAGCAGCAGCCCATTGTGTAGACTCGGCTTGGGATCCCCAGGAGCTGGGTCAGGAAGAACAATTGGGCACCCCTTACGAAGCCCTCATGGTACAATCTGTTATTACGGACAACAGGGAACACCATTGTCAGCTGGTCATGGGCGACAGCCATGAGCCGGAGGGGCCTTGGAGGGAGCTGGGCAGAAAGAGGCACCGCCAGCTACCCTCCAAGAAGAAGAGGTCCTGGAAGTCATATAACCAGCGGACCTGGGAGGAGAAGAAGCGACTGGAGGAGATGGAATCGCAGCGGGCGCCCCAGATGCGGGCCGAGATGTTCGCCAAGGGCCCACCGGTGGCCCCTTACACCACCACCCAGTTCCTGATGATGAAGGACCACGTGGAAAGCCTGCAGGACATGAGCAAGCAGGATCTGATCCGTGAGTACATAGAGCTGGAGGAGTGGATAAGCCGCATGGAGGAGGAGAACAACCACCTGAGGTCACAGCAGGCTGACCCCCCCAGGCTCCATGAACTGGAGATGGAGCTGGAGAAGCTCCAAGAGGAGAACCGGCAGCTGCGGAGGGAGCAGGGGGTGGCTGATCTTATGGGGCTCTGATTCCCCTCTCCCCCCCCGGACTCTGAGCACCAGTGCTACAGCATTTCAACAAATATAACTTTTTCTTTTTATGAATCTCCTGTGATTGTCACTTCAGAGCCATAACCTGCCCCCTCCCATAGCGGGACACCTAGATGGCGGCGCACAGACCCATTCGCTGTCTTCACACTGACTTCTGGTGACTTTGCAGATCGTACAAAGACTTGGGGACTGACCGGCGTGTGATCTGACGACCCGGTGACATACCTGAGTCTGAAGCAGTTGCCAAGGGAGGTCAGTCATGCCAAACGGAGTTAACCTCGGACTAAAAGCTCTAAACCCGTCAACCCTACTGGACCAGGAAAGGTCCAACTGGGTTTGCCGGAGCAGGGAGCAAAAGGGGGGCCATTGTGATACATTTGCCTATATGTCTCAGTGTACTGCTCCCTGCTAGCCATGGGTAGATGTAGAAAGGAATTTCATGTGTGATTCATTCCTCTGACAGGTTATTGACGTGCTAATGTCCCCTCACTATTCTAAAGGTTAATTGATCTATTGTGTTGTGTAAAGAAGATCTGTGTTTACCCTTAAAAGATGTGTATTGTATCATCAGGCTAAATGATTAGAGAAGTAGTATGTTAATTATTCTGATTGCTTCAGTGTAGTAATTAACTCCAGTGATGTCTTTATCTAAAGAAATGTGTCTGCATGGTCGGCTCCGACTTGTCTCCTATAATCTGTATGGGAAACCCCACTGTGTGAGGGGGGCGTTCCTAACAGGCTGTAACCACATATAAGCTGAGTTTTTGTGTCATTAAAGTGTCTTGTTCTAGCAGTAAGCTTGTCTCATGTGTGGCTTTCTGGGCGATTCCAGGGATATCCCTCCTCGTGGAATATTGGGGTGATTGTCGTTATGGGAAGAAGGGAACGTTGACGGGGATATCATACCGATACCGTCACACCTTCCTATTTCATTTATCTGTTGTTGTACGTCTGATTCATGCTTCCCTGACAATCACTTGGGCAATTCTATCTTGCATTTGGGCCACATGTTCAATCACACTTTGATGAGGGGAACTCTCACTCTCCCATGTTTCCCTGGCAATGTCCAGTAGGCCCCGGGGGTGCCTCCCATACAGTAGCTCAAATGGAGAGAACCCTGTGGACGATTGGGGAACATCTCTTATTGCAAACATCAGATAAGGGAGCAGATAATCCCAATTCTTTCCGTCTTTATCCACCACCTTCCTCAACATTTGTTTTAAGGTTTTATTAAACCTTTCCACTAACCCGTCAGTTTGAGGGTGATATACTGATGTACGTAATTGGGTCACTTTCAGGAGTTTACAAAGTTCTTTGGTCACCCTAGACATAAACGGGATGCCCTGGTCAGTTAGGACTTCCTTAGGAAGACCCACACGGCTGAAAACCTGAAATAATTCTTTGGCAATGGTTTTAGCAGAGGTGTTTCGGAGAGGAATCGCTTCTGGGTAACGGGTGGCATAGTCCATTATTACCAAGATGTGCTAGTGCCCTCTAGTGGACTTCATTAAGGGGCCAACCAAGTCCATGGCGATCCTCTCAAAAGGTACCTCGATAATGTGCAGGGGTACCAACGGACTGCGGAAATGTGGCATGGGTGCAGTAATCTGACACACTGGACAGGAAGAGCAGTACAATTCCACTTCTTTAGTGATCCCAGGCCAATAAAACCTCTGGGTGATCCTCTCCCGGGTTTTTTCTGCTCCCAAATGTCCCCCAAGAATGTGCCCATGGGCCAGTTCCAAAACCATCTTGCGGTATGGTTCAGGCACTACCAGTTGCTCAATGGTGTGCTCTATCCTCTGTGACACTCAATATAACAGGTCCCTTTCAATAATGAAGTAAGGGAGGGCAACCCTCTTGTCAGGGTTAACTAACTCCCCATCTATCTTCACTACATTCTCCCGGGCTCTTAGCAATTTGGGGTCCCTCAATTGCTCATTGACAAAATTTTCTCTGTGCACCTCGAGGTCATCAAACCCTATCGGCCGCTGTTCCTCTTCTGAGGTAGCAGGCTCCTCCCTAGGGACTGGTGTTTCCCCTGCTAAGACTGAGAATGGAAACTCAGGAGAATCCTCACAGTTAGAGGTTTCTGGAGTAGATGGTTCAGACTCAGAAGAACCACCTACTGGGGAATCTGGACAGTCCCAGAGTTGCCAGAATTTTGGGAAATCCCTTCCTACAATGGCGTCATATGGCAGTTTGGGAACTAAACCCACCTGGTGACACAAGTTACCGAGGGAGGTTTCAAAGGAAACGGTAGTCACCGGATATTCTCGAGTGTCCCCATGTACACAAACTACAGCCATTTTCCTCGGATGTAAGGTTTTCCCACCACTAGATCACTTTTCACTAAGGTGACCAGGCTACCTGAATCCAACAATACCACAACATGTTTACCATCTAAGCACATTCTATATAAAGGTTTCTCATTTCCCTTTACTGCAGTGCATGTGGTTGCAAAAAGGGACTGTCGTCTCTCTGTCAGAAAGTCACACTGCATGGGTTCATCAACCGCGGGGCAAACCGCTGCTACATGTCCCTCTTTCCGACAACGGTAACAAATCAACCTTCTGGTCCTCTCCTGTGGGATGGGTCTTCCAGGCCGCTCTCGCCAAACATTAGCAGTAGTCCCGATAATTCCTCTAGTTGCTCCTTGGTACCTCTCTACCTTCACCACACAGGAACCTTGTGGTGTATTGGTGTATTGTCTAAACAAGGCAGAAATGTATCTCCCGTCTGTGACAACACCCACAGATTTACCTGACTTCCTGTCACAACATATATATGTACATATACATAATCATATAGAATATATATATATGTGTGTGTGTGTTTATTTCTATGTGTATATATATCTATAGATACACACACACACACACACACACACACACACACACACACACACATAAATATATATATATATATATATATATATATATATATATTCGTCTACCTGCATTAAAATGTTAAAATGCTATTAAAGTCATTTTTATATACATTTGTATTTATTAGTAAAAAAAAAATTGTAAACCCTAAAATATGGTTTTACCCATGGACTGTTCTATTACAGTTATACAGGGTTTATATTTGTATACTTTATAAAAAAAAATGTAATGATTATAAATGTATTTTTCATTGATATGAATGGTGTATAGCTGCATTACATATGTGGGATTCCATTCATTTCCTATACACCATTCACATGTAAATAGGCACATGTATGAGCTTTAAATATTGATAAAAACATAGTTGCGCGGCGCAAGTGCTTACTTGCTCCGGTGTAACGAGTGCTCCTGATTCAGGAACCTCGTTACACCGAATGCAGCCTAGGATGTGACAAACATAAGCCTCCTTATGCCTTCACATCCCAGGCTGCATTCTTGCGTTGGCCGCTAGGGGGCGCGGCCTTTGTGATCGGCGTGTAGTATGCAAATTGCATACTACCACCGATTCACAAAAGTTGCGCGGACCCTGCGTACGCAAGGTACGGAGTTTCCGTACGGCGCCTTTAGCATAAGGTTGCTCCTGCTAATAGCAGGCGCAACCAATGCTAAAGTATAGCTGCGCCTCCCGCTCGCGACGTTCAAATTTCACATCGTTTACGTAAGTGAACCGTGAATGGCGCTGGACGCCATTCACGTTCACTTACAAGCAAATGAGGTCCTTGCGACGTCATTTGCCGCAATGCAGGTCGGGAAAGTTTCCCGACGGAGCATGCGCTCTTCGCTCGGCGCGGGAGCGCGCCTAATTTAAATGATTCCCGCCCCCGGCGGGATCATTTACATTAGGCAGCCTTGCGCCCGGCTGCTTAGCATATTGCCCGCGCAATTTACGGAGCAACTGCTCCGTGAATCGTGGGCAAAGCGCAATATTTGCGTGGGCGCAGAGAAAAAAATTTGCTCTTTGCCCACGCAAATATTGCGCGATTCTACTTGAATCTGGGCCAATGTTTTTTAATAATTAGGTTAATGTATATTGTTTGGTGGGAATGTAACTTTATTATGTTATTAATATGTGGTCTATAATGTGTGCTGATCCGTGTTCAACTTGTTCTGTATTTTTCACTTCCTCATACTGTAATCCCGCTACATCACACGAGATTACAGTGAGAGAAGCAGTTCTCAGGAGTTTCCAGCCGTTTTGTAGATCGCTCCTCATCTCAACATGAGAATCGATCTACAAAGCTTCATAAACAGGCACTCAGAGGAGAGCGATCTCCCCTGAGAATGCCTGAGAACTGAATAGCGGTATTTTACCGCAACCTTCATAAAAGGACACCTATGAGACGTTTCTCTGGGCTGCAGTTCCTCTGATCTCCACAAGATGGTGATCTCACTTCTACCATAGAGAGAAGAAGTCTCTATGGAAGACAGGAAGTTCCGGGTGAGAGGTGAGTCGGGAAGAAGTAGTGAGGAGACGTTGCTGGAAGAGGCAGCAGAGGAGGTAATAAGATCTTATCTTCTATTTACACCCAGTAACCCCGTCATGTCCGTCCTCTTCCTCCATAGTCACTGTGACGTCTTTTATCTCCAGCAGATGATGATACACACATATATAGTGTGGAGACCTAGATTAACCCCTTCAGGGTCAGAACATTCCCCACTTGTGGGGCCGGAACATTCTCTTCATTTCAGTTTATACCAGTGTTTCTCAATTCCAGTCCTCAGGCCCCCCCAACAGGTCAGGTTTTCAGGATTTCCATTATTTTGCACAGGTGATTTGATCAGTTTCACTGCCTTAGTAATCACCACAGCCTTTTCATCTGAGGGAAATCCTGAAAACCTGACCTGTTGGGGGGGCCTGAGGACTGGAATTGAGAAACACTGGTTTATACTAACAGATTATACGATAATACGGGTTGGTTTTGTTTTTTTAGAGGTGAACTTATGATACGTGTTTTTGATTTTATAATCTTTATGGAGGAGGAAATAACTATTCCTGATGTCTGTGAAGGTTCAACACAAGGGGTGTGTCTGGATGATGACTTTATCTTTGTAAGTATCAGGTGATGTCACTGTCTATTTCCCTATGTAGGAGTATTTAGAAGGACACAAGGATCTCTACAAGGACGTCATGATGGACAATCAGCCGCCCCTCACATCACCGGGTAAGAGGAGACTTTATTGTAAAGGAGAGAGCAGTACGGAGGCTCCACCTAGATCCCCCATCATCTGATAAACACATAGAAACAATGTGTATAGGGTGAAACTGGGGGACTTCTACTCGGAGCCTATTAAGGTGACTTGTGGGGTGCCTCAGGGGTCCCCGCTTTCCCCTCTTCTCTTTAACATCTATCTTCGCCCTCTGCTGGCGGTGATCGCAAATCTGGGACTTCGATTTCAGTCCTATGCGGATGACACCCAGTTGTTCTCCAGAATCTCGACCAATGAGCCAGAGGCGGAGGCCAAGTTGGTTGCAGGTTTAGAGATCATAAAAAACTGGATGGCAGCTAACTACCTGCAGCTAAACCAGGCCAAAACCGAGGTTCTGAGATCAGGCAATATTCCTGGGGGACACTGGGTGTTATCATGGCCTGATGGGGCAGTGGTGTGCCCGCGGACGGCCGACACGGTGGGGACACTAGGGGTCCTAATTGACAGCGACTTGACGCTAATCCCCTATGTCAGTCAGGTTGTCAAGACCTGCCATTTTAAGATGCGGCTTCTTTACCGCATTTTGCCTTTTCTGTCAGACCTGGAAAGGATCTCGGTAGTGCGCGCTCTGGTCCTTCCACATCTGGACTATTGTAATGGTCTTCTGGCTGGACTGCCTCAAGTCCAGATTAGGAGACTTCAAGAAGTCCAGAATCAGGCGGTAAGGCTTGCATTAAATCTCAGAGGCCACTGCCCCACCGCGAGACATCAGGCTGCCCTGCATTGTCTGCCAGTTGGTCAGAGGGTGCGTTTTAAAATTCTAACACTTGTTTTTAAAGCGTTTCACGGGCTAGGACCCGCCTATCTCTGTGAGAAATTGAATAGACATGTTACTGGCCGCTCCCTTAGATGGAGCTGCCAATTCCGTTTGGAACAGCCAAAGAGTCGGCTGAAAAAATGGGGGGGGCAGGGCTTTTTCTGTCCTTGGCCTCAGAGATTGGAATCTACTTCCCCTAAGTCTTAGACAGAGTCCTGACCTACCCACATTCAGGAGGGATCTAAAAACCTATTTGTGGGCAGAGGCAGATTGATAGGAAGAGTGAGGTTAGGGTCATTCTAGAGGGAAGCACTGTTAGATCTGTTTGTGTGGGGAATTGTGTGTTGTCTCTCCTTTGGTCTTATGTCATTTCTATGGTTTTTGTACTGTTTTGGTTTTATGGTGTTATATTGTTGTTTTATTAGTTGATTTTAATTGTGGTACATATTTTATATTGTTACTATGTTAATTTATGCTTGTAACACTCGGTCTTGCTGTGAATTGTTAATGTCTGGAAGCGTTTCAATACCTTCGGGTGATTCTACGCTATACAAGCAATAAGCAATATTCAGTCAGTGTGTGTGTTTCCTACAGATGGATCCAGTAATGGGAACCCACCAGAGAGATGTCCCCGTCCTCTGTATTCCCGGGATTCCACACAGGAAGGTCACACCATCCCCCACCATCATCAGGTAGATGAGGAACAATCACTGATAGTATCATTAGGATCTGTACATTATCTGCATTCTTACCATTGATGTCATTTTTATTCTATATTCAGAGTGGAAACCTGAGAGATCCTAAAGTTGAGGTTAAAGAAGAGATAAAAGAGGAGGATGATGAGGATGGGGTGATGGAGGAAGAACACACCATCCCCCACCATCATCAGGTAGATGAGGAACAATTATTGATAGTTATGATTTATACACAAACATGTTTATTATAATGAATGTTTTATTATATATTCAGAGTGGAAACCTCGGGGATGATAATATTGATGTTAAAGAAGAGTATAAAGAGGAGGATGAGGAGTATGGAGTGATGGAGGAGTTTTCAGAAGGACACAAGGATATGATGGAGCCACCTAATATCAGGAACCCCCCAGAGAGATGTCCCCGTCCTCTGTATTCCCGGGATTCCACACAGGAAGGTCACACCATCCCCCACTGTTACAAGGTCGGTGGGGCGGAGCATCTAGAACATGGACTGGTGGAGATGATGTGTGGATTTTGTATGTAAGTTTATATCTTACAGATGATATTCTCTCTCATTCTCTTGGTTTAGAGTGGAGATCCAATCGATATAGAATTTGAGGTGAAATCAGAAGAAGAAGAAGAAGAGACGTATGTGAGGGATGATCAGCAGTCTATGGAGGAGGATGGAATAACGGGGACATTTATAGAGGAGGACACTCCTACAGAGATCAGCACAGGTGGGTCATTAACACTAAATCCATTCCTCCACCCATACTGCTCACTGATTGGTCCAGAGTAGGGCGGGGACTGGGTGATATCAGCCTGTAATCCCCTGGTCACTTTCCTGAGCTGTGTTCCTCGTCCTGTATTCCTGTATTTCTCTCGGATAATCTTCCTTCTCTGTGCTGCAGACACAATTTATGTCTCTAGACTGGATTTATGGAGATTCTGGGGTTCAGCTGGCAGCAAAATGTTGATTTTCACCATAGGGTTTGCTTGACCTAGACACCTGGGGTATGTACCTTGGGTCTTCTGTCCTATGCCCGGGTCTAGTGAGATCTCTGACAGAACAATTCTCCCGGGGTTACTTGCTGGCTGTGCCGGGTGGAGGGATATGTCTGTATAGTCTCAGACCCAAGTCACTGAGTGCAGTCTCAGGAGATGGGAGGCAGCCGTGTGGAACCTCTGCAACTTGTCTCATGTAAATATTTAAGTTTCCACTGATCACTGAATACCAATATTTTGAGTCCTGACCCTTACACTGTATAATTTATATTGTACATTACATATTCATGACCCCTGCACTATATATTCTATGTTGTACATTACATACTCCTGACCCCTGTACAATATGTACTCTATGTACTCAATATGTACTCTATGTTGTACATTACCTCATTCTGATACTATATAGTCCTATCTGTTGTATCTTATACAATATGTTGTACATTACATAGTCCTGACTTCTGCTCTCTCCCCTCTACCCACTGCTATATACACTGTGAACTTTTGGGGTTGTTTGGCTCTGCAGGATTAAGTGCGTAAACCGGTAACGTTGAACAAAAAGGTTTTTTTTTTTGTGACCAAATCAAAAACAACACTTTCTTCAGCACACAGGGAAAAACATTAAAGTAAAAGTCCGCTTGTCTCCAGCATAAACAAAAAAGTCTGTTTTTCTTCAGCACAGTAAAAAATCAAAACAAAGGCACATACGGTTTTAGGCAGAACTTCCAGTCCTTGCTGACCCTTTACCAGCGTCTCAGCAGTTGGTGTGGACGCAAAGTTTTGTCCATGGCCCTTTGGAATGTGGCGGGGGCGGAGTGTAGACCACACAGCACTCTCTTATACTGGAAGTGGCATTCCGGGGTAGAGAAAGCTGTTTTCTCCCTGGCCTCCTTGGTCAGGGGAATCTGCCAATACCCTTTTGTGAGGTCCAGTGATGTACCTGGCAGGACCCAATCTCTCAATCAGCTCAACTTCCCGTGGCATGGGGTATACATCGAACTTGGAGACGTAGTTACGTTTTCTAAAGTCGTTGCAGAAGCGGAAGGTACCATTGGGTTTGGTCACCAACACGATCGCACTGGACCACCCGCTCTGTGACTCTTCGATGGCCCCAAGTTCAAGCATCCTTTTAACCTCTCCAGACACTGCCATTTTGAGGTTCTGGGATACAGTAGGATTTAAGCCGGATTTTTACCTTGGGCTTGGTCACAATGTTATGCCCGATGACGTTGGTGAGCCCAGGCAACCCTGAAAACATGTCCCTATTTCTTTGCAGAAACTCTTTTACTTGCTGGCTTTGGGGCCTAGTTAGGGTAGCTGCAACCTGCACCAGGTCGATCCCTACATGGTCCCCTGACTACCGCCACCACCGCGGACACCGGTTCTCTGTCTCTCCAGAGCTTCAACAAATTTATGTGATAAATTTGGTAGGGTTTTCTTTTCCCTGCCTGGTGTACCTTATAGTTTACCTCACCCACTTTCTCCACTACTTCAAACGGACCTTGCCACTTGGCCAAGAACTTGCTCTCCACTGGGACAGCTACCCTGTCTCCTCCTTGAAACACTTTAGTCGACCGGTTATATTCTCTTCTTTGGGCATCCTGAGCCTTCTGCATGTGCTCCCTCACCAGCGGCATCACCTTAGCCACCCTTTCTCGCATTTGAGAAATATGCTCTACCACGGTTTTATGCGGTGAGGACTCACTTTCCCATGTTTCTATTACTAGATCAAGCAACCCCCGGGGCCTTCGTCCATACACTAGGTCAAACGGTGAGAAACCCGTGGATGCTTGTGGAACCTCCCGGATATCGCACAACAGGGCAGGGAGTAACATATTCCAATCCTTCCCGTCTTTCTGGTCCACTCTTTTTAACATGGACTTTAGAGTTTTATTAAACCTCTCAACTAGGCCATCGGTCTGCGGGTGATAGACAGACGTCCTTAACTGCTTAATTTGAAACAGTTTGCACAAGTCCGCCATCACCTTTGACATAAAAGGGGTGGCCTAGTCCATTAGTATTTCTTTGGGGAACCCAGTTTGTGAGATCATTTGAAATAACTCCCGGGCAATGGCTTTAGAGTAAATTTTTCTCAACGGTACTGCTTCTGGATATCTAGTTGCATAGTCTGGAATGACCAATATGTATTGGTGCCCCCTTGCTGACTTTGCCAGGGGTCCCACAAGATCCATAGCGATCCGCTCAAATGGGATCTCAATAATTGGCAAGGGGGTTTCTATAGCGGGGCACTGGGGCAGTTAACTGGCAAATGGGACAAGATGCACAATATCTTTTAACCTCGGCCTTCTCCCCTGGCCAGTAAAACCGGTCGGTTATCCTGCCTCTGTTTTCTCCACCCCCAGGTGTCCTCCCAGTGCGTCATTGTGGGCTAGATCAAGGAGCATCCGCCTATACGGTTGAGGAACCAGCAACTGCTCTATGGGTTCTCCTTGGCTTTCAGCCACTCGATAGACTAGGTCCCCCCTCAACGCAAAATGAGGAAACCTCTGATCTGCACCTGGTATTTGTGAAACCCCATCAATGACAGAAACCTGCTCTTGAGTGTTGACCAAGGTAGGATCCTGTAATTGGGCGGTGCCAAATGCACCCCTGGATACATCCAGGTCTGGATGCACTGGCCTTGAGGATGTTTCCCCTTCACCCTCCTTAACCGGGGAGAGCTCCTCGTCATCCTCCCCCCAGCATGACTTGTAACGGGGAGACTCCCCCCCCCCCAGAGGTCAACTTGGTTTTTGAGATCTGAAACAGGACCATTATTATCCAAACAAACATCCTCTGCAATGTCATTATCAACAACAGGTATCGCCACATTAGAGGGGTGTGTTGTGGAGGTTTTAGGCCCGGACACCCCAGACTCTGTCCCTTCCAAGCCCAGTGTCCCCAGTTCTCCTGGCAGCCCTGTCTGTACCTGGTTCCATAAATAGTGGACAGTCCCGCCCCACTATAATGTCATTTATTAAACTGTTTAACACTCCAACCTCCTGTGTAACTGAGGTATGGCCATAGGAAACAGTCACCGGGACCAAGGGGTACTCCTTGGTGTCCCCATGGATACATACTACCTGTAGAGTCTTAGTTACTGGACCAAGCCTCCCAAGTACCCTGGCATGTAACAGTGTTACCATGCTACTGGAGTCCAGTAGAGCCCTGGCAGGAAGGTGGTTCACCCACACTTCACACTCAAACTGTCCGAAAGCTAGATCAAGATGCGTGGCACACGCTCTTTGCACATAAAAAGAGCTTCTTCGGGCAGTCCCGCAATCCATAGGCTCCTCCTGAAGCGGGCACTGTGCCCGGGTATGACCCCAGGATCGACAACGCCAACACTGTATGTCCCCCATCTTTGGCACAGGAACCGACCTCCGTGGTTCTATGGCAGATGGTGTAGACCTGCGGATTCCAACGTCCGGCAAGGCTTCTCTCCTCGGGGCGGTGGCTGGTCTGGGTGTCCTTGGTGGCAGGCCCAAGCAGGACCTCCACCACGGTGTACCGTTTGACCAGCTCGACCAGCTGGTCAGTGTTTGTAGGGTTTCCATGGCTTACCCAGCGCTGTAGGTCATCTGGCAGGGACCGTAGGTACCAGACCATCACCACTCGTTCCACCATTTGTGGACCTGACAACATTTCTGGCTGCAGCCATTTTTTATTTTCCAATAGTGTTTATTAATTTTTTCAAAGAAAAAAAGGGGGGGGATAAAACATACAAAAGTAATATCATTCTTAAGAAACGGTTTAGCAAGCTGAATCGCAACACAAAGTGCCATTGCCTTTTGAGGATATAACCTCCTCTAGCACACGAAACATCACAGTATGTCGCAAGCAAAATAGACATTACTTAGCAATACATCCAATGTGTAAAAGGAAAGAAGGAGGTACAGAAATAGAAGGTTCAATCCCGTGGGGGGAATGACAAATAAGAAAACAGTGAGATAAGGAAGACTAAGAATAGTAATAAAAGGGAGGGGGGGAAGTTGAGGCTCCGTGCTCCATAAATATTCCACAATATTAACCTAAAGACTGCTTGATCCAGGATCACCTGTCAAGTAGCGGATCCATGGGTCCCAGACTCCGTAAAACTGCTTTATCCTATCTTGTGTAATTGCCGTTAGCCTCTCATTCAGCATAAGCCAGGACAGTTTATATATAAGCTGATCAAATGTCAAGGCCGCTGACTTCCAATTTCTCGCTATAGTTATTTTCGCTGAGGTGAATATGAATGCCACCAGTCGTCTCTGGGAGCCAGAACCGTCAGGTACCTTACCCCCCAGGAGCGCATGTTTAGCAGATTTCACCAAATTAATCTGGGTCAGGGAATAGATGAAATTATAGACCCTGATCCAGAACCTCCGAACCCTGGGGCAGGTCCACCACATATGGTAGGTGGAACCCGTCTGGCCACATCCCCGAAAGCATTCCCGAGAGGCACCCGGCACAAAAGCGGCCAGTCTAGCCGGGACCATAAACCATCTCAGCAAGACCTTGTAGTTAGCCTCTATAATGGAGGTATTCATGATTGAGCGAGAAGCTGACTCCGACAGCCTGTGCCATTCATCAATCTCAAACGTCTCCTGGAGATCCTGTTCCCACTGGAGCAGATAGCTCAGCTTGTTAGAGGTATACGATAGAATAGAATATATAGCAGAAATATGGCCTCTTATTTTGTCATATTGCTTACATACATATTCCATAGAAGTCATAGTGGTTAGATCCCCTTTACGAGCTACAGCTTGCAAAAAATGATAGAGTTGCGTATACCTGAAACGTTCAGTCGCTGGCATTCTATATTTCTCAACTAGTGTTCTTTCTGACAATATCCCTTTGTGATCGCACATATCAGCTATTCGTATAAGACCCTTGTTTGTCCACCAATTAAACCCAAAGGGAGAGAGGCCCGGGGTGAAATCTCTATTCCCCAACAAGGGGGCTAATGGGTTGTGAGGGGACTTAAATTTCTTTGACCTCGAGAGCCTGTCCCAAATTCCCAAGGAGAAGGAAAGAGTGGGACACAGTATGATCGGTCTGTCCTTCATAGGTAGCCACATAATGTGGGAGATCAATTCAGGGTGACAGGAATAGGATTCCATAGTCATCCATATTGTGTTGGGTTTTTGAGAGTGATGCCTCGTGAGTTGGGCCAACTGGGCCGCATAGAAATATTTAATAAGATCAGGCACTCCCAAGCCTCCTTTTTGCTTTGGAGTGTACATAGTTCCTTTATTCACCCTAGGCCTCTTATCACCCCAGATGAACTGAAAAACCTTTTTTTGGAACGCGTGGAGGTCCGATCGAACTAGTGACACAGGCAAGGTGCGAAACAAATATAGAACCTTTGGTAGTACATTCATTTTTATTGAGTGCAATCTGCCGAACCACGAAGGAGGGTGAATCTGCCATCTGGCTAAATCGTCTGTTAGGCGTTTAAATAGGGCTGGGTAGTTCCGTCTATATAACGTTTGAATAGACAAAGTCAAATTTACACCGAGGTAAGGAAGAGCCTCTAATTCCCACTTAAACTGGTGTGATCGTTCAAGAGTCTCCTGAATAGGTTTCGGTAACGAAATATTAAGTGCCCTCGATTTGTCGTGGTTAATTTGCAGACCCGATATTTCCGAAAATGGATGTAAAATCGCGTATAGGTTAGGAAGGGAAGTAATAGGTGATGACAACGCCAATAAAAGGTCGTCAGCAAAGAGCAAGCACTTATGCTCATCTTCACCGCAAACTATGCCCCTGACATCTGGACTCGACCGGATCTTGATTGCCAACGGCTCTCTTGCTAGGGCGAATAGCAGCGGTGACAATGGACATCCATGCCTTGTTCCCCTTCTAATATCGAATGGTGGGGATGAATATCCCCGCAGTCTCAAAGATGCCGAGGGAGAATCATACAGTGTTCGTAGGAGGACCAGAAAGCGCTCGCCGAAGCCGAAACGGTGCAGTACATCGAATAAATATTCCCACGAGAGGGAGTCAAACGCTTTCTGAACGTCCAACGAAAGCAGCATTCCCCGCCTGGGACCTTTCCCGTCCCAGTCCGACTGAATTGCTGAAATTAAATTTATAATTCTACGAGTCTGATCCGATGCCTGACGATTGGGGATGAAACCAGCCTGATCTGGATGGATGTAATTGGAAAGAAACATATTTAATCTGAATGCTAACACCTTCGTCATTATCTTGAGATCTGTATTGATCAGGGAGATTGGGCGATAGTTGGCGCAATCTCCATGATCTCGACCCGGTTTTGGTATAACATGGAGATACGCTACATTTTCGTGATTAGGGATAGTGTTTCCCCTCCTCAAGTCGTTAAAATAGGAACACAGGTGTGGTACAAGAATCTCATTATATTTCCTATAGTAATGGCCTGTAAAGCCGTCTGGTCCCGGAGCTTTAGATGGATGAATAGTTTTTTTTTTTTTTTTTTAAATAAAAAACGACATTTATTGAGCATAAAGAGAAAGGATTACAGACATATTAATAATCGGTGCAACATGCACCACAAGCAAGGATACAATGCAATGTCAGGTATACACACATGACGGACACAACAAGGAAATAGTGAGCTACATATGCAAGGTAATACATGTGGAAAAATGCACAGTTGTAGGCCGATGGACAGGAGCACGGAGCCCTACTCATCAGGAGTAGCACAGGCGGAGGCCTCCCCCAACCACCTGTCCCATACTTTGTAATATTTATTGGGGCAGCCCCTGTGGACATATAGCAGTTTTTTAAAGGGTAGGGTTGCGTTAACAGCTCTAATCCATTGTTGCAGGGTAGGGGGTGGTCCCCTCATCCAGGTTCTAGCTATCTGAAGCCTGGCAAGGAACAACGTCTCTTGTAGAAAGATGTTGAGGTATTTCTAGGCCTCAGACAGTGAAAGAAGCCCGAGTAAGCATTGGCGGGGGCATAGGGACAATGGTGACCCCATACGGTCGTGAAGGAACTGGACCACCTGTGTCCAGAAACCTTGCACACAGGGGCATTCCCAGAGGAGGTGATAAAAGGAGGCGTTGGAACAGCCACAGCCTGGGCAGTTGGGGTCACTGCCCGGTCTAAACTTTGCGATTCGATGAGGTGTCAGGTATGAACGATGTAGGATGTATAGTTGGGTGAGACGGTCTGAGATTTTGGGAGAAACTAGTCTGCAATTAATAAGGGCCTCGTCCCAGTCCTCCGCCGACACCACCCCCAGATCAGGCTCCCAACGGGACTTTACCTGCTGGAGAGTGGCGGTCGCCGAAGGCACTAGTAGGTAGGAATAGAATTGGGAAATGAGTTTCTTAGGGTCAGAGCCCAGTATGATGTCTACAGGTAACGGGGTCTCGAGCGCAGGGATGTCGGAACTAAACTGTGTGACTAGTGCATGGCGAAGTTGGAGGTAATGGAAGAGCATGTGGTTAGCTAGGGTGTGGGTTTCCTTAAGGGATTGGAAGGACCTAACCGAGCCGAGGGCAACGACCTGTGTGAGGTATATAACTCCACTCTTGATCCAGATACCGTGGTCAGGGATTGTGGCCAGCTCGGGTAATCGAGGGTTGTCCCATAGGGGCGTGTGTGAGTGCGGAGACGGCGCCTCGCCGACAGTCATGGCGATTTGCCAAATTTTGCGATGATGGAAAAGCAGTTGCTGTCTGTCACCCGCCCGCCGGAAATCGCGAGGCTCGCAGAACAGAATCTGAAAGGGATGTGAGACCAAGCCGGGGGCCTTAGAGCACACCATGGCCAGGTAGCGCTCCCTGTCAGAGTGGTGAAAATAATAAAAGTGGGAAAGTTGGGATGCAATGTAGTAGAGGAAAAGGTCCGGGACCGACGTACCACCCTGACTGGTTGGGCATTTTAGCACCCGCCAGGACAATTTATGTCGCGAGGGGCCCCAGATGAATAAATTGAGGATGGACTCCATGGCTTTGAAAATGCGGGGGGGGATGTACAGCGGGGCATGCCAAAGGCATAGAGCAGCTTCGGAAGGAGAATCATCTTAACAAAACTTATGCGACCCATAACTCCTAGGGGTAGACGGGACCATGTTTGTGTCTTGGACTTAAGGGTAGTGAACAAGGGTTCGATATTGAGGCGTATATAGTCAGAGGGAGATCTGGTAATGTGGACACCCAGATATTTGATGACATCCGTTCTCACTAAGGGGAGGGCCGCCTGATCGGCGGTAGGGGGGCCTAAATCCAGGGGAAGGATATGGGACTTGGTCCAATTTATTTGTAATCCTGAGAATTTCCCGAATTGTGTTATGAGTTGGAGAGCCGTCTGGAGCGAGGGGCCCGCATCCGAGAGGTACAGGAGCATATCGTCAGCGTAGAGACTGAGAAGCTCAGTAACCCGACCGCAGCGTAGCCCAGCGATCCCGGGGTGGTGGCGCAGAGCTATGCAGAGCGGTTCCACTGCAAGAGCATAGAGCATAGGCGAGACTGGGCAGCCCTGTCGAGTACCTCGGGACAAGGAGAAGGGGGAGGAGGTCCTACCATTGACTCTAATACGCGCCGTAGGGGCCTGGTAAAGGAGTTGGAGCCATTTAATAAACTGGGGACCGAATCCAAACCTACCAAGGCACTCCCATAGGTAGGTCCATTCGACCGAGTCGAAGGCCTTGGCGGCGTCTAGGCTAACTACCACTCTGGAGCCCACGTCCGCATGCTGAGCCTGGAGATTCATGTGCAACCTACGGAGGTTGAAGGCTGTGTTCTTATTGGGCATGAAACCCGTTTGGTTGGGGTGCACTAGGCTTGAAATGACCTTGTTAAGGCGCAGGGCGAGGATTTTAGCAAGGATTTTCACATCCAATTGGAGGAGTGAAATGGGTCGGTAGGATTCAGGCAGCAGGGGGTCCTTGCCAGGCTTCGGAATCAGGACAATAAGGGCCTCACTCATGGAGGAGGGGAGAACGCCTGTTTCAAAGGCATGGTTGTACAGTGCACAAAGCCTGGGGACAAGGGTCCCCTGAAACTGTTTGTAAAGTTCGAGGGGAATCCCGTCGGAACCCGGGGTCTTGGAGGTGGGGAGGCTCGCCAGAGCCACCTCCACGCAAACAGTAGTAATAGGGGCCTCCAACACGGAGACCTGTTCCTGGGATAGCGTGGGGAATGAGAAATCCCGTAAGAGGGCGGTTAGCTCCTCCACGGAGTGTCGTGCAGTTGATGTGTACAGATCAGAGTAAAAGGACCTAAACTCCTCTGCCACACTATCCGGGTCCGAGAGCAGGGCCCCGGACGCCGACCGGAGGGATACAATCACGGGGGGCTTATGATCAAGGTGAGCCATATAGGCAAGAAGTCGCCCAGCCCGCTCACCATGCTCATATGTGCGTTGCTTACTAAAGAAAATACCTTGGCGCGCCTTTTCGAGGTGTAGGTGGTCCGTCAGCCTGGTCTGTAGGCGCAGTTGAGAGGCATTGGTTTCCGATGGGTCAGCCTGGAAGGTACTCTCAAGGGCATCGAGCCGCTCCTCCGCCTGGCGGATTAGCAGTTTCGAGGAGGCCTTGTGTCTGTTGATGCGGGAGGAAAGAATCAAGCGAACATGTAGCTTGAACGCCTCCCACACCCACCCCACCGAGGCTGAACCATCGTTCGTGGTGAAGAAGCGATCCCACTCAGACCCGATAGAGTCCAGGTCCGGGAGAACACTCAGCCAGAACGGGTTCAGGCGCCAATTCTGGGTCACAGGGGGCGACGGAAGTCTAAGCTTGATCCAGTATGGGGAGTGATCGGAGAGTGTCCTAGTGTCAAAGCCTACATCGAGAAGGTGAGGGAGGAGGGGAGGAGTCACCAAGATAAGGTCTATTCGGGACATCACTGCCCGAGCAGGAGTGAAGCAGGAAAATTTAAGTAGTGACGGATGTTTGTGTCGCCAGGTATCGTTAGGGCAAATTCGGTCAGAAACCTACCAAACCTAGTGATCCTCGGTAGGGAATCCTCTGGGACACTCGAACCCAATCTGTCCTGGGACGGGGAGATGACCATGTTGAAATCGCCCGCCCATACAGCGGGAACAGACGGGTGTAGGGCCATGAAGGTCACCCCTCGCTGCAACACCTCAAACTGAAAGGGGGGGGGGGAGCACTTCGAGACCTCCAATAGTGGCGTGTAAAAACAAATAGCGACCCTGAGGATCAGATTGCAATGTGTGAAGTTGGAATTGTTGCGACCTTGCTACAAGCACCGCAACTCCCCGGGAATTGGAAGTGTGAGGGGCCTGGTAGACCCAACCCACCCATGCTTTTTTGAGGCACAGTTGTTTCTGACCCGCTAGATGTGTCTCTACTAAAATTGAGATATCAGCATGTTGGGACTTCAAATGAGAAAGGACTGCCGTCCGTTTAGCACGGTCGCCCAGACCCCGGACGTTCCAGGTTACAATCTTGAGGGACGCCATGAGTAGGTGTGATAATTAAAGGAGCGGAGCCGTCCCCCCAAGGGACAGGGGGGCGACACCAGATCCAGGGCACGCCCATAGGAAACGGTAATGGGGTGCAGGCTGGGGGTCACATATCCTCCGAGGGCACAAGCAGTGCCCCGCCCGAGGAGATGGGAGACCCACCCCGCACACCAAGACCCGCAGACCCCACACAGCAGCGGAACAAAACATACAGTAGCACTAGTATGACACCTTGACATTGAATTAGAAAGAAAAAGAAAAAATTGCAATTGTAAAATAAAAACGCTACTTTGGTTAACAGAAAAAACATGACCTGCTTTAACACTGGACCGACATAGCAGGTATAACACCCCACCTCCCACCAAATGTCTGAGGGCAGGGGCCGGCCAGGGAAACTTCGGCTTTGCGATGGTTGCCAGTGGCGGTGACAGTGCCCAAAGTTCAGGGCAACCAGCGCGGGCAGGGGGGCGACCAAACTGCAGAGCGCACACCTGTGGAGGGGGGTATCCGCTCAACTGGGATACCGGTGCGGGTGAGCCGCCCGTGACACAAAGCAGGGGAACAATGTCTGGGGGTATTCAAAGAGAATAAATGGGGGGGAGCCCCCCCCTCAAGTCCAGGTGGGGGGATAAACATAAATCAAAGAAGGGGAAGGGAAGGCCCGGAGGCAGTGCCTCCAACTTACAGTTAGCGATTTCCTGCAGTGCTGGCAGCGATAGCGTGGGTGAGTGCATAGTCAGCCAACGGATCATCAAGGGTCGGGAAGGAAACAGCAGTGGTCAGGATGTCAGTCCCGGGACGTACCGGCTCCATCACGCCGCTCCAGCCAGGACAGGACAGCCTGAGGATCTTCGTAGAATTGCGCTTTGCCGTCACATACGACCCTGAGTCGCGCAGGGAAGAGCATGGCGTATGGCAAGTGATGAACACGGAGCTGTCGCTTGGCCTCCGTGAAGCACGCCCGCTTCTTCTGCACCTCCGAGGAAAAGTCCGGGTATACAGCAACCGTCGTGTTGCCAAGGGGAATGTTACCTTTCTCACGGGTGAGCCTGAGGATGGCGTCTCGGTCCCGATAGTTGAGGAGCTTGGCGATGAGTGTCCTCGGCGGCGCACCTTCAGGAGGGGGCTTGGCAGCAAGACGGTGGGCGCGCTCCACAACGAATGTGGAAGAGAAGGCCTCCCTACCAAAGGTCTTGACCAGCAGGTTCTCTAGGTAAGTGGGGGGGTCCGATCGCTCCGGGAGCCCCACGAAGCGCAGGTTACACCTGCGAAGGCGGTTCTCCATGTCGTCCTGCTTGGAGAGTACCGCATGCAGTTGGTGTTGCAGGTGTTCGACCGTAACCTGAAGCGGGTGCAGGCCATCCTCCACGTGCTCGAGCCGGCGCTCCGTCTCCGACACCCGCTCCCGCAATTTGTGCATATCATGGCGGATGTGCGAGATGTCGACCTTCACCTCCTCAATCTTGGAGGTGAGGGACGTTTGGCAGGCGGCGATGGCTTCCAGAACTCGGGCAGTATCGCCGGAGGGACGGTCCGCACCATCAGGGAGCGCAGCGGCGCCATCTTCCTCCCCCAGGTCACGATCCCCATGGCGACTTTTGTCAAGTTTGGCGAGGGCTCCCGTCTTTTTGGGGGGCGACATAGCGATCCCAAGCTGTTGAAGAAGGGGGTGAGTAAGTCTATGGTCGGGTTGTAGGTGGAATTACCCCAGGATTTGGTAAAAAGGATTCGTCACGAGCGGAGCTCTCACACAGCACGTCTCACTCCATGCGGCTCCAGACCACGCCCCCCTGGATGAATAGTTTTTATGGCCAATTTAATTTCCGCCTCTGTAAATTCCCCGTGCATTAAGTCCATGTGGGCCTGGGTAAGTCGGGGCAGTTGCATGTCGTGAAAAAACTGTTCCGCTTTGGAGGACTTGTAGCTAGCGGGAGAGCTATATAGAGTGGCATAGAATTTTTGAAATTCCCTGAGAATGGATTCGGGGTTCTGAGTGGGGTGACCTGAGGGTAATCGCAATTTAGGTAACGTTGAAACATATTGTCTGGGCACTAACTTCCTAGCTAACATGGTGGTGGGTTTATCACCCATTGTATAGAATTTATGCTTAGACCAGCTAATATGCTTTTCTGCTTGGGTGGTCAGACTTAGATTAAGTGCCAACCGTGCATCGTCAATTTTACGTCTAATGTCGGTCTGGGGGTTTCTGCGCTGTTCATCTAACAGCTTTTCCCTAGCAGCCAATTGAATCAGTTTACCCCGTACCGTGACTTTGTGTGCCCCCCAATTAATGGTAGGGGAGGTGTCTGATGCCTTGTTATTTCTGAAGTACTCCTGTAGCTCCTTTTCAATCTCTGTGTACAGTAAGGGGTCGTTTAATAAACTAGGGTTAAGTCTCCATGGAGAAGGACCAGGTTTAGACCACAGTCCTTTCACTGAAAGTTTAATTGGAGAATGATCTGACCATGGGGTCGACAGTATCCTAACCGACGTCATGTACGGGAGCAAGGGTGTGCGCACTAAAACGTGGTCGATCCGCGGATACGTGTGATGTACCTGGGAGAAGTGTGTATAGTCTCTAACCGTGGAATTACATTCCCTCCACGCGTCAATCAAATCATATAAATGGAGTGGTCGTCTGAGAATCGGTCTGGCTGGGTCAGATTTGTCCATTATTCTGTCTAGCGGGATATTGCTGTCTCCTCCCATAATCACCTGTCCTAATATCTTAGGCATCAAAATTCTGAGCATTTTGCTGAAGAATTCCGTCTGTCCCGTATTTGGGGCGTAATAGGATATAAAGGAGACCAACTGGTCATGGAGGCGACCCGCCACCATAACATATCTGCCTCCCCTATCTCTCACCACTGTGAGGGGAGTGAAGGGAGTCCGCTTGGACAAGCAGATCGTCACCCCTCCCCGTTTGGTAGGTCCGCTAGCCAAGTAAAATTGTGGGTATTTTACATTTAGGTACCTAGGGGCTGAAGATTTTGAGAAATGGGTCTCCTGCAACAAGAGGACATCTGCTTTTTGTTTTTGATAGAATTGAAAGGACTTAGTTCTTTTAATGGGGGAATTAAATCCATGTACATTATGGGTGATAATTGAATAGTCTGTGGGAAAACTACTGGCCATCGTGGTAGGGCAGATCACTCTTACCTTGTGTCAACCAGAACCAACATGAGGCCCCATCAAGATGTAACTTCGGCACGATCCAGGATCCGGACCAAGCGGGCACAGTGGAGCACGGAGCCAGAACTCGGGGGGGGGGGGGAAGGGTAGAGCCATAGAGGAAAGAAAAGAAAAGATATAGGTAAAATACATTCGTTCGACCATAGGCCTGCAAAATTATTTATAGGCGACCTGAGATAGGATACAACATTATGGGGATTAGCCCCAACCTGGATACAACATCTGGATCTGTATTAGCAAGGGTACCCCCCTCCGAAGAGGAGAAGTAGTCTCGCAACTGGGTGGCATGGATAGCCCCCCCAAACCAACCTACTAAGGCCAAAAATACAGGCCAATAACATATAAAAAATATATAGAACATTCTTCCGATGCAATTGAACCCGAACAGTTATGTGTCCGTGTAGAGAAAAAAAAAAGTAACCAAAAATGGACCGGAACCAGAGGAGAAAATATAAAAATATAAAAAAAAATAAAAAGAATACAGTAAAATAAAACTTCTTATCTCTCCTCAGTCTTCCTCGCAAAATTTGGAGTCGAAAATCAAAAATCTTCAACGTAACGGCCTGAGTAGAACTGGAACTGTGCGCTTCCCGCGCTGTCAGGGTGACTAAGTCCGGGCCGTGGGCATCAGTGGACTAAATTTCAGTCAATAGAAAAAGGCATCTGCTCACCCCGAGTGAGGGGGTAGTTACGTCCGCTTTCTGGTCATCTGAGAAGATCCAGCCTTCTGCGAGTTTCGTCGGTTTTGCCACAGTGGAGAGACGGGTCGATGCTCCTGACGTGAGGCGGAGGCATTTGAATCCTGAGTGATGATACCAAGACCCAGTAAAAGATCTTCGCCTTCTGAAAACTTTGTGAAGGAATGGGATCGTCCCTGATATGAGAACGACAGCCGAAAGGGGAAAGCCCAACGGTATTTTATCTGTTTACGAACAAGCTGCTGTAGCAGAGGTTTCAGGCTCCTGCGTTTTTGCACCGTTGAAGGAGCTAGGTCAGTGAAGAGTTGAATCTGAGCTCCATACAGTGACAGATCCTGTCTATTGCGAGCTGCTAGCATCAGCCGTTCCTTGATACTGTAGTAGTGCGGCTTGACTATAATATCACGCGGGAGGCCGTCCTTCCTTGGGCCCGATGAATGCGGTCGATTTCCATATGATGTGCTTTAATGTCAGGGATCAGGTCTTTCATCAAATCTCTCATGGCTCCTTCTAAGTCAGTGTGATTTTCTGGGAGACCACGTATGCGCACATTCTCCCTGCGAGAGCGGTTCTCCAAATCTTCGATCTTACTATAAGCCTCCTCCAACCTATCTTGAAGGTCAGCAATCATATTTGAGTTTTGGTTAACCTTTCTGACAGTACTATCCACTTTGGTTTCAATTATCTCAAATCGCTCTCCCAAGCCATGAATGTCTCTTTTGAGGTCTGTGGTAATCAATGTGCATGCTTTAGACAGCTCCTGTTGCAGCATTGCTGAGAAGCGAGTTAGCAGAACTGCATCCCCAGAATATGTTGGTGGTTGAGGTGTCAGGGCATTTAGGCTAGATTGACTAAACACAACCTCTGTCAGCTCTGCCATATTTCTGTCCATGGATGACATAGGTGAATCAGCCATGTCCTGCATGCCTCTATATGTGGCAGGGGATTGGGGCTGTGAGGAAGACTCACCCTGCAGCTCAGCCTCTTGTTCTCCCGACGACTGAGAGGAGAAGGGATCCCTGGGATGGTCAGCCAGGATCTCCTCTTCCTCCTGCTGAGATTTCTGCATCTTGGAGGCCTGGCTGCCTCGTGTATCGACGCGACCCGGCGCCATCTTGGATTGCGGCTTGTTACCAGGGGAGGGCCCCGTTCCGTGGGACTTAGCCTGATATTTCTGGCCTTTTTTGGGTTGTCCTTTCGCCCTCCTGTTCATTACCGCCGCGGGACACCGATCGTGCTGTTCCCGGCGACGGAGAGCTGCTGCCTGTGCTAGTTTTAGCTGTCGTTGGCCGGGAGGGGTGCGGAGCTCCTTCAGAACACCTCCGTCCTCGTGAACCCGCGCATGCGCACTGCAGCCATTTTTTAGCTAACTGTATTAGTTCATGCATTTGGGACCTGGGTGGTTGGTCGGGTTTTTACCGCCAGCGATGCACCCTCTGAGCCCGGACGGCCGTGGTTACCCCCAGAATGGCCTAGATCTCTGCCTTCAGTCGCTCATAGTCGCTGATGTGCTCAGATGGGAGGTCAAAATAGGCCTTTTGCGGGTCACCGGTGAGGAAAGGGGAGATAATGCCAGCCCATTGGTCACGGGGCCACCCCTCTCTCTCTGCCATCCTTTCAAAGGTAGTAAGAAAGGCCTCTACGTCATCGCTGGGTGTTAATTTTTGTAAAAAATGGCTGGCTCTCAGGGATACTTGGTTGCCAGCGGCAACGACTGCTTGCTCTCGTCCTTGAGCCAGCTGCTGTACCGCCTCCTGCAAGGCAGCCACCTGAGCTTGAGTGGATTCCTGCTGGGCCGTAAACTGGGCGGCTAGCAACCGTGTGTTTTCCTGCTGTGCAGCTATAGCCTGTGCCAGGGCCTGTTGCTGACTTTACCCAAGACATGCCATAAGCACACTGTCTCTTTAAATGTCAGTTTTCAGTTTTAAATGTTTTTTTGCGCCTGCAAATGCACTTTGCCCGCATTCTCCACCAGTTGTGAACTTTGGAGGTTGTTTAGCTCTGTGGAATTAAGTGCGTAAACCGGTAACGTTGAACAAAAAGGGGTTTTATTTGTGACCAAATCAAAAACAACACTTTCTTCAGAACACAGGGGAAAAACATTAAAGTAAAAGTCTGCTTGTCTCCAGCATAAATAAAAAAGACTGTTTTTCTTCAGCACAGTAATAAATCAAAACAAAGGCACATACGGTTTTAGGCAGAACTTCCAGTCCTTGCTGACCCTTTACCACCTTCTCAGCAGTACACAGCTTCTGCAGACAGGTGCACTCCCATACGCCTCCACACCCTCTATCAGCACTTCCTGTCTTTTAAGCTGATTTCCTGGAAGTTCTTAACCCCCTGTGTGCTTGACAGCCAGTGGTCAGGAGAGGAGGCTCTTTCCCTCCTGAACGTCACTTTAGAGCCTCCGAAATCCTGGGCCCCAAATGACATTTTAACAAGGGCAGAGAGGATTGTAGGCCAGTCCTCTCTGGAACAACTTTTATTGCCCAGAATTTCTCACCCCCTCTGGGTGATTTCCTGAACCCTATACTATTGCCTTATAGGGACCACACTCCAAATATTGGCCCAACATAGCGTCCGTCCAGGACCCAACCCTGGCGTCCTGTACAATACACATAATATGTATTTTCTTTTGTTACACCCATTTCCTACCAGCTGGACATTTTATATCTGGTCATTTGATTGGAGCACAGACTTTTACACAGCGATAATAATGTGATAAAATTTTCAATCTTTGGAACATTACACAGAAAGTGATAATGAGGGGGAGGAGTCAATAACCCAATGATGGTGGTCTTCAGGATCAGTCCAGTCTTCATCTTGGTTGTTCTCCCCCCATCCTCATTTTCTGACCTCTAGTGGGGCTCAGCCCGCTGTAATTCGTGACTAAATCATGGACTAAATAAGGAAGTGCAGGACTTCTTGTGTTGGGAAGATAGCAATGAGTGATAGAGGGGGTGGGGACACTCGTCCTATAATCCCCTCATCACTGTCACTCCTATAAAAGACAGTTCTCGTTGTTTCCTCACTCACTGACTAAGGTCCATGAATAAAGAAATGATCTGGTAGGAGATCAGAGGAGCCATTTACTAGTTACCTTGAGGGGGGAATTGTAAGATCCTCAGAGACAAAGCTGCCTGATGTGGGCGGAGTCCTGGTTTAGGGGAACCAATCAGCTCATGTCTAGTAATAATCTTTGTATTTCTATTTTAGTAGATGGACGGGAGATGAGGAAAACCTCAGAGGATTGTCTCACTTTGTCTCCAGACTGTAAAGTAGAAGATGAGGACATCACACAGTATAGTCCAGGAGAAAACCTGACTACCTCAAATGTCCATCCGGCACCACACAGTGTAGATGGACCATCGTATTCCTCTTATCCTGAGGAACCTCAGACTGTGCGGGACGGTGCCGGACCATCGTATTCCTCTTATCCTGAGGAACCTCAGACTGTGCGGGACGGTGCCGGACCATCGTATTCCTCTTATCCTGAGGAACCTCAGACTGTGCGGGACGGTGCCGGACCATCTTATTCCTCTTATCCTGAGGAACCTCAGACTGTGCGGGACGGTGCCGGACCATCGTATTCCTCTTATCCTGAGGAACCTCAGACTGTGCGGGACGGTGCCGGACCATCGTATTCCTCTTATCCTGAGGAACCTCAGACTGTGCGGGACAGTGCCGTCCTTCCAACAGAGAAGATGTTTTCCTGTACTGAGTGTGGGAAGTGTTTCCGTTTTAAATCTGATCTTAATGTGCATACAAGATCTCACACGGGGGAGAAGCCGTATTCCTGTCCTGAGTGTGGGAAATGTTTTTCAGTGAAGTCCAGTCTTTCCAAACATCAGAGATCTCACACGGGGGAGAAGCCGTATAACTGCCCTGAGTGCGGGAAATGTTTTTTAGAGAAGCACTATCTTTACACACATCAGAGATTTCACACGGAGGAGAAGCCTTTTTCCTGTTCTGAGTGCGGAAAATGTTTTTTAATGAAGTCCAGTCTTTCCAGACATCAGAGATCTCACACGGGGGAGAAGCCATATTCCTGTCCAGAGTGCGGGAAAGGTTTTTCAGATAGTTCCGGTCTTTCCAAACATCAGAGATCTCACACGGGGGAGAAGCCGTATAACTGCCCTGAGTGTGGGAAATGTTTTTCACAAAAGTCCAGTCTTTACACACATCAGAGATCTCACACAGGGGAGAAGCCGTATTCCTGTCCTGTGTGCGGGAAATGTTTTGCAGAAAGGTCCGGTTTTTCAAAACATCAGAGATCTCACACAGGGGAGAAGCCGTATTCCTGCCCTGAGTGCTGGAAATGTTTTTCAGATAAGTCCAGTCTTTCCACACATCAGAGATCTCACACGGGGGAAAAGCCGTATTCCTGTCCTGAGTGCGGGAAATGTTTTTCAGTGAAGTCCAATCTTTCCACACATCAGAGATCTCACATGGGGGAAAAGCCGTATTCCTGTCCTGAGTGTGGGAAATGTTTTTCATTGAAGTCCAGTCTTTACAGACATCAGAGATTTCACATGGGGGAGAAGCCGTATTCCTGTCCTGAGTGAGGGAATTGTTCCTCACTGAAGTCCTGTCTTCCTGTACATCAGGGGTCCCACACAACCCTTGAGGTGTATTAGTGAGTGCGGGAAATGTCTTGTATATGAATGTTGCTGGACATCACAGCTCTCATGTGGGAAGAAGCACACCCTGATATACACCTCAGATATACTCCATGGCTGATCTTCATCATGTAAGAAACAGTTCATAAGGAGATCAGAGATCACCAAAGACATGGATGAAGTGTTGTACCGTGTTGGCCATTGATAGCAGGAGAAAAATAAAAATTGAGTCATTCCCTCTCATTGGCTGAGTACATTTTGTGGTGTAAGATTTTCACAAATACTTAGAGACCTGCTTAAAAAAATAGTTAATAGTTAATAGTTAAACGTTTATGACCAGCATTCACCCAGCTGTGATGAATATTGTCCGTATTTTATTTCATACTCTGATTTCCTTGACTCCATCTAGTGACCATAATGCAGTATTGCACTAATTGAGGTATTTCAGGGAAAATACCTGATTATGGCCACTAGATGGAGCTGATGATCATAGGAAATCACTGTGTTAGATCACAGCCAGAAATTGTAACAGCTGGATGAATGATTGTCACATTAGTCCAATAAATTCTTTGAAAAACAGACGTCTTATTTCCCTTCATCAGACATGTCTTCATACTAATACCTGAGATCATACTCATACACTTATCAGTACAGTACACACTGAAGGATAGAACTTCAATAAGACAACACTATTACACTAACCATTGAATTACAATGAGAAATACTATGTTTGGACTTTAGATGGCGCTAAGTATAATAGCAATTATCTCCAGCTAGTGGCAAATGTAGTATTTTCTATTTTAAATGAATGGAAATTATTCGACCAGCAAATAGCCAATTAAACTCAATTTCCCCTCATTCACACAGAAGGAATGTACATGTATTTTCACCCGGAAAATTGCTGTACAATTATTTATGACTAGACCCCTAAATGTCAGGAGAGGTTTATATAAAGATGGGAAGTATGGAGCAGATAAATGAATAGACCTCCTAGCAATGTTATTACCAGGCTGCAGCTAGGGGGAGCTCTAATGATTAGAGTGTGACCACAGCGGAGTGATCCCATCTAGCTCACATTAACCCTTTCACTGCCAGAGCTGGTTTTTCATTCTTTTTGCACACATGGTAAAATGCAGATTTTGGGCCTGAAGATTAGATAAAACCCCCAAACATATATTTTCTGAAAGCAGAGGCTCTGGAGAATAAAATGGTGGTAATTGTTAAGGTGTTCCTCGTACACAAATGTCACCTTCATATCCGGGTTTATTTTCTTCTTTCCCCCATTTTCTATGGTGTGTTCTTTTCTACAATACTTTGTTATAATAATGTAACATGTTGTGTATTGTATTGTACACAAATTAATAATGACTCCGCCTCCACATTCCAGACACGTCATTTTCCTGACCAATCGGATTTCTTCCTTTACTATTTCCTGATTTTATGACTGCAATCTTGTTATAAGTAACAATATAATAAAAAGTTTATTGAATGAAGAAAAACAAAGAGTGTGTGTCGGTGTAATGATGAAAATCTGTGATATGAAACATTTCTCATCGGTGACACTATAAAAGTCTTTACAGGTCATCAGTTTAGAGTTCGGGGTCATTATTCTCACCATCTGCAGAGATCTGCCTTGTTCTGCACTAGGGAAATGCACATCTGTGCAAGACACATAGATAACAATTGTTTTCTATGTCTGGTTCACACCCAAACCCGTGTGTGATGTGCGGGGCGGAGCTGTGTGGGGTTATGCAGCATGTCTGCAGTTTTCCGCACCTAAACTGAAGGAAACTGACAGCGCCGCTCTGCACTCCATGTGAGAGGAGAGTCGTGTGTCCCCACAGATAAGAGAGGACAGCAGGAGGACTCATGGGGGACAGGAGCATGTGATCAGTGTGGTGGGGGAAGGGGGGCAATTATAAGAACTGATCTCCTGTGCATCTCTCCCTGCAGTTGCTAAAAGCGGCTTCCACTTCGTGCCTACTTCTTTGATCTTCTAATATTTGCTGCTATAATAAATAAACTAAAAATCTGCGCAAATTCATGTAATCATACAATATTTTTTGCTCAATTTAGTGTTCAGAAAAATCCACCAATCAATGAAAAGTTGATAAGGTGTGAAAGTTCTCGGTGCTCCAAACTGTGCCAGCTGTAGTGTAGCCACGCCTTCTTCCTCCTCTTACACACGTGATGGTGAGGGCGCCCCCTTAGTAGTGCTTCCCCACTCACCAGAGCAATATGACTCCCAGCTTTTCATCTACCAGAGTCACCAACATCCTTCACACTCTCCTCACCTCCGATGGATCCTCCTCACTCACTCCTGTAAGTCTGCTGTGCTTTCTGTCAGTCTTCCTCCTAGACTCGGCTTCCTCCTCCGACCGCTGTTCCAGCAGGAGCTCCACCTCTTCATACACACTCATGAGCTCCGCCTCTTCATATACACTCAGGGCTCCGCCTCTTCATATACACTCAGGACTCCACCTCTTCATATACACTCAGTAGCTCCGCCTCTTCATACACACTCAGGGCTCCGCCTCTTCATACACACTCAGGGCTCCGCCTCCTTATACACACTCAGGAGCTCAGCTTCTTCATACACACTCAGGAGCTCTGCCTCTTCATACACACTCAGGGCTCCGCCTCTTCATACACACTCAGGAGCTCCGCCTCTTCATACACAGTCAGGAGCTCTGCCTCTTCATACACACTCAGGGGCTCCGCCTCTTCATACACACTCAGGGCTCCGCCTTTTCATACACACTCAGGGCTCCGCCTCTTCATACACACTCAGGGATCCGCCTCTTCATACACACTCAGGAGCTCCGCCTCTTCATACACACTCAAAGCTCCGCCTCTTCATACACACTCAGGACTCCACCTCTTCATACACACTCAGGAGCTCCGCCTTTTCATACACACTCAGAGCTCTGCCTCTTCATACACACTCAGAAGCTCCGCCTCTTCATACACACACAGAGCTCCGCCTCTTCATACACACTCAGAGCTCCGCCTCTTCATACACACTCAGGGCTCCGCCTCTTCATACACACTCAGGGCTCCGCCTCTTCTTTTTGTATGACCCGCCCAGTGTCAGGGAAGGTTCCCCCTGCTGGTGTTACTGCCTGGTATTTGGCGTGCAGTACTGTGGCCCACCACCAGGTGTCTCCCGACAGTCTTAGACTGTCGGGGGAGTTCTTCCCTGGTGGTGCTATGTTATCCTTGGGCTGCAGTATTGGCATCCACCAGCGGGGGATTCTTGGCAGTGTGGTGCATAGAGCCCTTCCTGCGTTCAGGTGTAACCTAAACGTAATTAACAGGCTTATATATACCCGGCGTGTGCAATCAGTCCTTGCCCTGGTATCGGTCTACTTACCCTGATCTTGAGCTTGTATTTGACCCTGATCCCTGGACCTGATCCCGATCCTTGATCCCTGCCTGGACTTGTCCTCCCTGTGTCCTGATTCCTGTCCCCATCCTTACCCATCTACTGACCTCCCATGTGTATGACCTTGGCTTGGCTCGTTTATGAATACGGTATTCCCCTTTATTTGTACATACTGTTTGTCGTTTTATTGTGCACTGGTGGTTCACACATTTGTAAATAAACACATTTTATTTCACTACTCACCTTGTTTGGTTCCTCTGTGCAGTCACAGTCTTATCTACCAGCATTCCTGACACAAGCTATGGAAGTGCGGCAACGAGTCCATTATCGTCCTCCATGTAACGGTATCTTTTACCCCCCTAATGTTCCATGCGGTAATACTCATGTCTGTAGTCATAAGGGGGTGGTGTATAGGGATGAGCCCGATCTTCTAGTCCAACGTAAGAACATTTTGGGGCGTTCGCGGGAGATTAGCCCTGCAATCTAGCATGCACCTGACCTGCATGCTTTGGCCAATCACAGCACGCTCTCCTGTGAGAGCCATGATTGGCCAAAGGCAGGGTGCCTTTGGCCAATCATGGTTCAGGGGGCTAAGTCCACGCCCCACATTATGTAAGGCTGCTTACATGGCGGCCGTACATAGTGTAATGAATGAGAGCAGCAAAATGATATTTCTAAAGTAAAAAATGTCATTTAACCACTTCGTTATTTTGGCACTGTTCTCCTTTATGTAAAAATCACAATTTTTTTGCTAGAAAATTAATCAGAACCCCCAAACATTATATATTTTTTTTTTTAGCAGACACCCTAGGGAATAAAATGGCGGTCATTGCAACTTTTTTTCTCGCACGGTATCTGCGCAATAATTTTTCAAACGCCTTTTTTTAGGGAAAAAAACAGTTTCATGAATTAAAAAATAACAAAACAGTAAAGTTAGCCCAATTCTTTTGTATAATGTGAAAGACGATGTTACGCCGAGTAAATAGATACCTAACATGTCACGCTTTAAAATTGCGCACACTCATGGAATGGCGCCAAACTTCGGTACTTAAAAATCTCCATAGGCGACGCTTTAAAATTTTTTACAGGTTACTATTTTTGAGTTACAGAGTAGCTCTATGAGAAGAATTGTTGCACACGCTCTAACGCACGCGATGATACCTCACATGTGGGGTTTGAACGGTGTTTACATATGTGGGCGGGACTTGCATGCGCGTTCGCTTCTGCACGCGAGCGACCAGGACAGGGGCGTTTTAAATTTTTTTTTTATTATTTTATTTTATTTTTTTACTTCATTTTTTTATTTTTACACTTCTTTTTTTTTTACATTTTTTTTTTGATCACTTTTATTCCTATTACAAGGAATGTACACATCCCTTGTAATAGGAATCACTGTGACAGGTCCTCTTTATGGAGAGATGTGGGGTCAATAAGACCTCCCCCTCCCCCCCACATCTCTCCTACAGGCTTACAAGCATGAAATCGGTGAAAAACATTTCACCGATTACATGCCGACAGCCGCGATTGCGGCTTTGTTTACTTCCGGGTACCGGGCGTGACGTCATAACGTCGCGCCCGGCCCTCCGACGGTCATAGAGATGACTGTGACCGTCTGGTCACCAGTCATCCCTATGGTTCAGCAACGCGCGCCGGCCGATTCGCTCTCCGGGCCCCCGATGGCACGGGAGAGCCCGGAGAAGCACCGGATGGTGGCGGGAGGGGGGGGGGGACGTCCCCTCGCTGCCTAGAAGAACGATCGAGTGGCGGAACCGCCGCTTTGATCGTTCTTCTGGTGCACAGAATCGCCGGCTGAAGACAGAGATATCTGAATGATGCCTGCAGCTGCAGGCATCATTCAGATATCACCGCTCAAAGTCCAGGACGTCCCAGGACGTCCTACGGGTCTGAAGTGGTTAAAACTGCTTGCAGCTGTAATGTATTGCCCCCCAGTGTCCCCCCAGTCTATTACCAGGCCCTTTGTGTCTGGTATGGGTATTAGGGGGAACCCTGAACAATTTTTTTTTAAATGGCATGGGGGTCTCCCCTAAAAACCATACTAGGCCCTTCAGGTCTGGTATAGATTTAAAGGGGAACCCCACGCCCAAATAAGAAAAAATGACATAGGGATCCCCCAAAACCCATACCAGGCCCTTCAGGTATGGATTTTAAGGGGAACGCTATGCCAAAATAGAAAAAAACGGTGTGGAGTTCCTCTAAAATCCATACCAGACACTTATCCGAGCACGCAACCTGGCAGGCCGCAGGAAAATGGGGGGATGAGAGAGTGCCCCCCCTCCTGAACCGTACCAGGCCACATGCCCTCATTATGGGGACATGGGTGCTTTGGGGTCCCCCCTAAAATCCATACCAGTCCCTTCAGGTATGTATTTTAAGGGGAACGCTCTTCCAAAATGAAAAAAATGGTGTGGGGTTCCCCTAAAACCCATACCAGACACTTATCGAGTGTAGCACTACCCCCGTAGGATAAGGTGGCCACATTTTTTAAATGAAATCCGGGGACATATTTTTTTTTACTAGTAATGGCGGCAATCAGCGACTCTCTGCCCCCCCCCCCCCCCCCCCGTCTGCCTCACAGCCTGTCAAGTCTTACTCTCCGGGCCCCGGCTACTACTGAGTGGGGAGCGGAGGAAGATCACTCCACCAGGGAAGCCAAGGAGATAAGCAGGCAGGCGGCTGGCTTGGACTTGATCCAGGGCAGAAGAACATGCGAGCGGAGCTGAATGGGCATGCACCCGAAACTGAAGAAATATTCCCTCCAGTCTGACAAGCACATGGTCATCAGAAAGGGGCACAGATAATGGACAAAAAAATACACCTCCCTAAGCTAGTAGGTGTGTTGGGGGGGGGGGGGGGGGTAATTCTGATTTTTTTTTTTTATTCTGCACTGACTGTCTTTGAAATTGCCCCAGGCTCTGTTCAAATCCAATCCGGGGACAAAACCGGGGAAGACTTGGTCTGGGGACAGTGTCTTCTATCCGGGGACTGTCCCCAGAAAACGGGGATGTCTGGTCACCCTACCGTAGGAGCTGCTGGTTATATTTTTGGTCTGTACTCTGCCTATCAACCCCAATATGTTTGGCTCGAACCCTCCCTTGGCACAACTGGACCACGTATCCCTGCACGTGGCGTGTTAACCTCCAAGCAACAATGGTAAGTCTACTAGATCCACCTTCCTGCGATACAGTTATTATATCATTGGGCAGGTGCCCTTCTCACCCAATGAGGCCTCGCCTCTCCGGTATGCTCCGTCTGCAGTGTCCCGGTTCTCGGCCTCTCCACAGCTGACAGTCTCTGGTATTCCGCGCAGTCGTCACAAAGTGCTGGTGGACAGGCGACACTGGTTGCCCTGGAACGTAGGCCAAACACTGCGTCAGGGACCCCCTCCTTTAAGTAGCTTCTCCCAGAAGGCAATGCGCCGTGGGTAGCAATGGAGTCTTTATCTCCCTGCACTTCAAGTTCCATAATGCAATGTTGTAATATCATAAAACCAAACAAGTGGTGGCAGTATAACGATTGACCACCGGAGGGAGCTGAGTTCCTTCTTAATTATAAACTGTAGTCTTTCGGCCACATTGCCAAGTGGCACCTCGCTACATGAGCACACAACCCGGTAGGCCACAGGAAAAGGAGGATGATAGAGTGCCCCCCTCCTGAACCGTACCAGGCCACATGCCCTCAACATGGGGAGAGTGCTTTGGGGTCCCCCTAAAATACCTTGTCCCCATGTTGATGGGAACAAGGGCCTCTTCCACACAACCCTTGCCGGTGGTTGTGGGGGTCTGCGGATGGGGGCTTATCTGAATCTGATTAATAATGGGGCCCCCAGAACCCGGCCCCCCTATGGGTATCCGGTACATTGTACCCCTACCCATTCACTAAAAAAAGTGTCAAAAAAGTAAAAATGACAGGAGACTTGGACTTCCTTTATTTAAATAAAAAGTGTCCGGCGATGTCCATCCATCTTAAATCACAGCGCAGACGACCCGAGATTTTTTTCAAAACAAAATTTAAAAAACTCCGCCTCCATGGGAGGCGTCCAGCCGACTGCAGCCTTTTTATGAGGACAGCTGTTATATGGTTGAGGATGGGGCCAGCCGGTGATGTAAATTGGTGACCCCACCCCCTCTGACATCGCGTGATGTCACATGATGTTAGAGGGGGGCAGGGTTGGGCCCCAAAGCACCCTCCCCATGTTGAGGGCATGTGGCCTGGTACGGTTCAGGAGGGGGGCGCTCTCTCATACCCCCATTTTCCTGCGCCAGGTTGCATGCTCGGATAAGGGTCTGGTATGGAATTTAGGGAGGACCCCCATGCCATTTTTTTTACAAAATTTGGACGCTGTTTTTTTAATGACTTTCATCTATATTGCAGGGACCCGACAATTCATTACAGGGGCGAGTAGTTTTAAATGACATTTTTACCTTTAGAAATGTCATTTTGCTGCGGGACTGTTCTAAACACGGGAAACATGCGCTACTTTACAGGCATACTATAGACATCCCCCAGGTACGAAATTGAAAGGAATATTTCACTTTAATGCCCCGTACACACCATCACTTTATGTGATGAAAAAAAACAACACTTTCTGTGAAGTAAAAAACGACGTTTTTGAAACTTCAATTTTCAAAGACGAAGTTGCCTACACACCATCGTTTTCTCACAATGATCTTGCAAAGTGAGGTTACGTTCCACCACGTTTTTCCATTGAAGCTTGCTTCTGGGCATGCGTGGATGAAAAAACGTCTTAGAAAACGACGTTTTTTGCTACACACGGTCAATTTCTGTGAAGTAAAAAGTGCACTTTTGAAAAACGACACATAAAATTGAAGCATGCTTCAATTTTTTTTGGTCGTTTTTTACAAGACATAAAACGACGTTTTCCCCCACACACGGTCAATTAAAGTGACGTTTTTAAAAACGTCATTTTTTTTCATCACATAAAGTGATGGTGTGTACGCGGCATTATTGTTTCACTTTAAGCATTATTAAAACTGTCGTTTTTAAAACGTTTGTTTGCATTGATACATGTCCCCTGGGCCAGGACCCGGGTCCCCAAACACTCCCCTGGGGCAGGACCCGGTCCCCAAACACTCCCCTGGGGCAGGACCCGGGTCCCCAAACACTCCCCTGGGCCAGGACCCGGGTCCCCAAACACTCCCCTGGGCCAGGACCCGGGTCCCCAAACACTCCCCTGGGGCAGGACCCGGGTCCCCAAACACTCCCCTGGGCCAGGACCCGGGTCCCCAAACACTCCCCTGGGCCAGGACCCGGGTCCCCAAACACTCCCCTGGGCCAGGACCCGGGTCCCCAAACACTCCCCTGGGCCAGGACCCGGGTCCCCAAACACTCCCCTGGGCCAGGACCCGGGTCCCCAAACACTCCCCTGGGGCAGGACCCGGGTCCCCAAACACTCCCCTGGGCCAGGACCCGGGTCCCCAAACACTCCCCTGGGCCAGGACCCGGGTCCCCAAACACTCCCCTGGGGCAGGACCCGGGTCCCCAAACACTCCCCTGGGGCAGGACCCGGGTCCCCAAACACTTTTTATGACAATAACTTGCATATAAGCCTTTAAAATTTGCACTTATGGTTTTTCATGTTCGTATCTCATAGACTTTAAAGGTGTTCGCACCAATTTTTTGCCTGTTCACATGTTCTGCTGCAAACCGAACCGGGGGGGGGTGTTGGGCTCATCCCTAGTGGTGTATATCCAATGGAAAATGAAGAGACAGTAGAGGCAAACGCCTATCAGACTGTAGTGGATACCGGATGGGTAGTGCAGCAAGTCATAGAATCCCACCTCAGGGCACTTGTGAGTAATCAGGTGGTATTGGCACAACATATGCAGACAAATCATGTACAATAAATTGCAGTAGGATTGGCAAAACAGTCATAAAAAATTGAAAGAAGAAAAAAACATGAACGTATAAACAAGCACAAATAACGATTCCCGCAGGAGTGTCCATGGAGGAAAAAAGTGGGTTTCCCCTTTCACCACCACTTGTAATTTAGCGGGGTACAGCATGGCATAGGGAATTTGTAATGTGTGCAGCCTGCATTTCACATCATCGTATTGGGCCCTCAGCTTCTGGACCTCCACCGAGGAATCCGTAAAATAGAGATCTTTGGGTAGAGGATTGGCCATCTTGACTGCCTCTGGCTGGTGCCCCCGGCCTCTTCTTCATTCCTCCGGGTCATCGTTCTAGTTGTCGGGCGCCCCTGCAGTGTTGGTCGGGTGGAGGAGCAGACTGCAGGGAAGCCCCCACACCGTTGCTGGCTGCTGAGGGAGAGCTGTAAAGCTGATTATTTGCTGATAATCGGCAGGAGCACAGAGCTCAGTGTCCACTCACCTCGGCAGCTGTGCCACGCCCCATCATATTTTAGTGTATTTGTGATAATTGATGTGCGGCACACACAATAGGACAGCGCTGTGACTAGGGTTGCCACCTTTTCGTCAAGCCAAACCCGAACACTTCAGCAGCACATGCCATTTTTTTTTTTTTTTGTAGTACATTCAATGTATTACCTCTGTACAAAGCAATGCACAGCAATTTTGTGATTAAATAAATTTCTAATCATATGGAGTTAATTACAGTAGTTCCCCTTTACATCAGAGTCAATATAGTTCCCCTTCTACATCTGAATCCACAGAGTTTACCTTTATATCTGAATCTGCAGGAGAGGTGTGCGGAGGGGATGATGGGGGCAGTACTTACAGGAGAGGAGTACGGAGGGGGTGATGGGGCAGTATGTACAGGAGAGGACTGTGGCAAGTATGATGTGGGCAGTACGTACAGGAGAGGACTGTGGTGGGTATGATGGGGGCAGTACGTACATGAGAGGACTGTGGTGGGTATGATGGGGGCAGTACGTACACGAGAGGAGCGTGGAGGGTATGATGGGGGCAGTTTGTACAGGAGAAGAGCGTGGAGGGCATGATGGGGGCAGTTTGTACAGGAGAAGAGCGTGGAGGGTATAATGGGGGCAGTATGTACAGGAGAGGAGTGTGGTGGGTATGATGGGGGCAGTATGTACAGGAGAAGAGCGTGGAGGGTATAATGGGGGCAGTATGTACAGGAGAGGAGTGTGGTGGGTATGATGGGGGCAGTATGTATAGGAGAGGAGTGTGGTGGGTATGATGGGGCAGTACATACAGGAGAGGAGAGAGGAGTGTGGTGGGTATGATGGGGGCAGTACATACAGGAGAGGAGTGTGGTGGGTATGATGGGGGCAGTACATACAGGAGAGGAATGTGGTGGGTATGATGGGGGCAGTACGTACAGGAGAGGACTGTGGTGGGCATGATGGGGGCAGTATGTACAGAAAAGGACTGTGGTGGGCATGATGGGGGCAGTATGTACAGGAGAGGAATTTGGAGGGTATGATGGGGGCAGTATGTACAGGAGAGTAATTTGGTGGCTATAATGAGGGCAGTATGTACAGGAGAGGACTGTGGTGGGTATGATGGGGGCAGTATGTACACGAGAGGACTGTGGCAAGTATAATGGGGGCAGTATGTACAGGAGAGGACTGTGGTGGGCATGATGGGGGCAGTATCTACAGAAAAGGACTGTGGTGGGCATGATGGGGGCAGTATGTACAGAAAAGGACTGTGGTGGGCATGATGGGGGCAGTATGTACAGGAGAGGACTGTGGTGGGTATGATGGGGGCAGTATGTACAGGAGAGGAATTTGGAGGGTATGATGGGGGCAGTATGTACAGGAGAGGAATTTGGTGGGTATAATGAGGGCAGTATGTACAGGAGAGGACTGTGGTGGGTATGATGAGGGCAGTATGTACAGGAGAGGACTGTGGTGGGTATGATGGGGGCAGTATGTACAGGAGAGGACTGTGGTAAGTATGATGGGCGCAGTACGTATAGGAGAGGACTTTTGTGGGTATGATGGGGGCAGTATGTACAGGAGAGGACTGTGGTGGATATGATGGGGGCAGTATGTACAGGAGAGGACTGTGGTAAGTATGATGGGGGCAGTACGTACAGGAGAGGACTGTGGTGGGTATGATGGGGGCAGTATGTACAGGAGAGGATTGTGGTGGGTATGATTGGGGCAGTATGTACAGGAGAGGACTGTGGTAAGTATGATGGGAGCAGTACGTACAGGAGAGGACTGTGGTGGGCATGATGGGGGCAGTACATACAGGAGAGGAATGTGGTGGGTATGATGGGGGCAGTATGTACAGGAGAGGACTGTGGTGGGTATGATGGGAACAGTACATACAGGAGAGGAATGTGGTGGGTATGATGGGGGCAGTACATACAGGAGAGAAATATGGTGGGTATATGGGGGCAGTATATACAGGAGAGGACTGTGGTGGGTATGATGGGGGCAGTACGTACAGGAGAGGACTGTGGTGGGTATGATGGGGGCAGTATATACAGGAGAGGACTGTGGTGGTGGGTATGATGGGGGCAGTATGTACATGAGAGGACTGTGGCGGGTATGATGGGGGCAGTACGTACAGGAGAGGACTGTGGTGGGTATGATGGGGCAGTACGTACAGGAGAGGACTGTGGTGGGTATGATGGGGGGCAGTACTTACAGGAGAGGACTGTGGTGGGTATTATGGGGAAGTATGTACAGGAAAGGACTGTGGTAAGTATGATGGGGGCAGTACGTACAGGAGAGGAATATGGTTGGTATGAAGGGGGGAGTATGGGGAGGAATTTCTTGCAGTGTCTATGGGGTTACCAGGGAGCGATGTTGGGTAGAGAAGGGAAGGTAAGTGACCATGGAATGATGTCTCTCAGCGGGGGGTAGAAGGCAGCTCCGATTGGTGTCTGTATGAAGTAGTCGGGGGGTGATGTAAGTTGGGGGGAAGTGGGGGGCTGAGAAGAGGTCAGATAGCGATGTCTATAATGAAAAAAAAAAAGCTCATCCACTACTATATAGAACAATACTGCTCAGTGAAAACAATCGGGTATAAGAAGTTTATATCTACTCTATATACTGTAATCCGGCTCCCAGCACTCTGTATACCTGGAGGATGTGAAGGTAATGGATGACCATTCATATATCCCTGTGTTATCCAAGCTCTGAGTGTACAATCACACCATACACACACAGGGTTACATAAATGACTTCACATTATCTGGACTGAGGATTTGGGATGTTTGTATAGACAAGTGTTTGGGAGATAAACTGTCAGCTGCGACTCCCCCTCCCCCCACACACACTCACTATCTCCTCCGATTCTAATGCAATCTTAACCCTTCAATGCATCAGTAAAAACAAGTCTTCCTGAAAGTTTACATCTTTCCATCCATGGAGACTTGTCACAAAAAACTCAGCTCACCTCTCCCTGCGTGCAGTGTGAACAGCAGCCAGCCCGACAGAAGTTACAGTGAGCTCCGCCCCCCGATTCTCTCACTACACCGCACTGGTGATTGGGGGGGTTCAGTCAGAGATCAGAGAGACTCTGCCTGCAGGAGGGGGGGGGGAGACACAAAGGACCTTCGGGTTTTCAACACACCACAGGCACTGTGTATTTAGAAGACATGCCTTTTCTGCTTCTGCTGTCTCCACAGTGGCAGGTGTTCTAATATTCCCCCTGCCCAGATGGTCTAGCCCTAGTCTGCAGCTGAGTAATGTGCCCGGGTGTCAAGCAGTACAAAACCCGGTCACATGATTCAAGACCCGTACTGTCCGGGTGAATCCCGAACAGGTGGCAACCCTAGCTGTGACACATAATGCTCTTCTAGGTGATAAAGGGAAGACTTACCTTTGTTACAGCAGCAGTCCGGTAGAAGTTATTTCTGGAGGTATTTGAGTTGTTACACATAGCGCAGGTTTTTTTCTATTTATATTGGGGACATAATTGCCCAAATCTGGGGATCAGGAGCCATTTCCACCCTTTACTCTCGGCTGGGGTTCTTTGTATCCATATAACTAGGGTGACCACATTTCCAAACTGCCATTCAGGGACACCCCCCCCCCCTAAAAAATATATGTTTTTTTACATATTTGTTTGCGTATTTTGGGGGCAGGGGTGTATCATGAAATCAGCGGGCCCGTGTGCAAGATCAAAAGAGGGCCCTAGGCCCCATCAAATGCTGCCACTGTGCCCCATCTAATGCAGTCACTTGTGCCCCATCTAATGCAGTCACTTGTGCCCCATCAAATGCAGTCACTTGTGCCCCATCAAATGCAGTCACTTGTGCCCGTCAAATGCCACCACTGTGCCCCATCTAATGCCGCCACTGTTCCCATCATATGCCGCCACTGTTCCCATCAAATGCAATCACTTGTGCCCCATCAGATGCAATCACTTGTGCCCCATCAAATGCCACCACTGTGCCCTATCTAATGCCACCACTGTGCCCCATCATATGCAATCACTTGTGCCATCATATGCAATCACTTGTGCCATCAAATGCAATCACTCGTGCCATCAAATGCAGTCACTTGTACCATCAAATGCAGTCACTTGTGCCATCAAATGCAGCCACTGTGCCCCATCTAATGTCGCCACTGTTCCCATCAAATGCCGCCACTGTTCCCATCAAATGCCACCACTGTTCCCCCATCAAATGCAGCCACTGTTCCCCATCAAATGCCACTACTGTGCCCCATGAAATGCTGCCAGTGTGTCCAGCAATTGTTGCTACTGTGCCCCATCAGATGCTGCCAGTGTGCCCATGAATTGTCGCTACTGTGCCCATCAGATGCTGCCAGTGTGCCCATGAAATGTTACTATTGTGCTCCATCAGATGCTGCCAGTGTGCCCATGAATTGTCGCTACTGTGCCCCCATCAGATGCTGCCAGTGTGCCCATGAATTGTCGCTACTGTGCCCCATCAGATTCTGCCAGTGTGCCTATCAATTGCCGCTACTGTGCCCATCAGATCAGATGCTGCCAGTGTGCCGATTAATTGTCACTACTGTGCCCCATCAAATGCTGCCAGTGTGCCCATGAATTGTCGCTACTGTGCCCCCATCAGATGCTGCCAGTGTGCCCATGAATTGTCGCTACTGTGCCCCCATCAGATGCTGCCAGTGTGCCCATGAATTGTCGCTACTGTGCCCCATCAGATTCTGCCAGTGTGCCTATCAATTGCCGCTACTGTGCCCATCAGATCAGATGCTGCCAGTGTGCCGATTAATTGTCACTACTGTGCCCCATCAAATGCTGCCAGTGTGCCCATGAATTGTCGCTACTGTGCCCCCATCAGATGCTGCCAGTGTGCCCATGAATTGTCGCTACTGTGCCCCCATCAGATGCTGCCAGTGTGCCCATGAATTGTCGCTATTGTGCCCCATCAAATGCCAGTGTGCCCATGAATTGTCGCTACTGTTCCCCCATCAGATGCTGCCAGTGTGCCCATGAATTGTCGCTATTGTGCCTCAAATGCCAGTGTGCCCATGAATTGTCGCTACTGTGCCCCCATCAGATGCTGCCAGCCAGTGTCACTGTTAATTGCCCCTATTTGCTCACCTTTTGATATCATATAAATATAATGGAGTCTGGTCACTGGTGGTGGTGGAGCAGGCCTCAGCAGGGTAGTCTTCAGCCAGCGTCAGTCAGGACTTTAGGAGGCACTGAGACAGTGAATCGGGCCAGCTCGGGCGGGAGCCGGGAGGAGCCTGTCTGGGCCCTGGTCCTGCTGGAGCCGGAGGAGGTCAGACCGGCAGATGTGCGAGGTCACGTCGGTCGGAGACCTCCAGATGTCGCAGGCAGCGGGCGGGAGTCGGGACTCGCGGCCGGGAGGTCGGTCACGGACGGCCGATCGAGTCCAGCAGCTGAGCCCTCTGGAGCTGGGGAGGAGGAGGTCTTGGTCGGTGACGGTGAGTGACTCACTGTGAGGTGCCTGCCCCAACGATGCTGCTGCTCTCTCTGCTGCAAGAACCGCGGCTGGCCGTTGGAGGAGGAGGAGGTGGGGGTGGAGTCGGAGCGTCAGGGAGAGCGGGCTGCGGGACACGGTGACGTCACTGGTTGCTACACGCCAAGCGGGGGGGCGTCCCTAGCAACCAGGGATTTAGAATGATTAAATTAAAGCGGCACTGTGGCAGCAGCGGCAGTGAGTCTTGCAGACTTGGCAGGCAGTTGATTCCGGGACCCTCTATTGTCCCGGTTTGCAGGCTCCCGGGACACGGGACGAAAATGTAAATTACGGGACGATCCCGGGCAAACCGGGACACGTGGTCACCCTACATATAACAGATGTTCTACATGACTAAATCTCACATCAATTTTACTGCAAAATCAAAGGGGCCAAAATGTCTCCCCCCCTCTCCCCCGAGCAGTAATATATTTCTATCCCCCTTGGTGGGAGTGGAGATGACCCATCTATAAGGATATACAGTACATACACACACAGCACAAGGCCGTGTTCACACTACGAGATGTTTCTGCAGTTCCTCTGAGATCCACAAGATGGCAGACAAGACATCTCTATGGAAGACAGGAAGTGATGTCAGGTACAGACAGGAAGTTCCGGGTGAGAGGTGAGTCGGGAGGAAGTAGAGAGGAGACGTTGCTGGAAGAGGTAATAAGATCTTATCTTCTATTTACACCCAGTAACCCCCCTCATGTCCGTCCTCTTCCTCCATAGTCACTGTGACGTCTTTTATCTCCAGCAGATGATGATACACACATATATAGTGTGGAGACCTAGATTAACCCCTTCAGGGTCAGAACATTCCCCCACTTGTGGGGCCGGAACATTCTCTTTATATTTCCATAGGTGGGGAAATGTAATAGACCAAAGGGAAGGAGGATCCCAGACCCCAGAAACATATCAAACACTAAACTGAATGTTCCTCTGTGTGTAAGACCACTGGGGGGCGTTCTTACATGATAGAACCCCTCATATTATCCCCCATACACCCCCATACTAATATTATACAACCAGTACAGTCCAGATCATTCTCTCTTATCAATTATTGGTTCACAGGTAAATCTGTATACATCACATGACCAATCAGCATGGAGGAGGACCAGAGTCACATGACTGAGAGGATTCTAAACCTCACCCTGGAGATCATCTACCTGCTGACCGGAGAGGTGAGGAGGATTCTGGGAGGTCACATGACATCACTCTTATCTCTATTAGTAATACAGACCTGACCGGAGAGGTGAGGAGGATTCTGGGAGGTCACATGACATCACTCTTATCTCTATTAATAATACAGACCTGACCGGAGAGGTGAGGAGGATTCTGGGAGGTCACATGACATCACTCTTATCTCTATTAATAATACACAGACCGGAGAGGAGAGGAGGATTCTGGGAGGTCACATGACATCACTCTTATCTCTATTAATAATACAGACCTGATCGGAGAGGTGAGGAGGATTCTGGGAGGTCACATGACATCACTCTTATCTCAATTAATAATACACAGACCTGACCGGAGAGGTGAGGAGGATTCTGGGTTTCTAACATGATATTCCTATTGGTTCCTCAATACAGAGATTTCCTCTTGTGAAGTCAGGTGATCACATGACCATCACAGTGCCTCCATGTGACTCCCTAAAACCTGAGAGACACAACATGGAGAAGATTCTAGAAGTCACCAAGAAGATGATGAAGCTGCTGACAGGAGAGGTGAGGAGGATTCTGGGAATTCTGGGACATTATCCAGTAACAGACAAGGGGTGTGTCTGGATGGTGACTGTATCATTGTGTGTGTCAGGTTCCTATAAGGTGTCAGGATGTCACTGTCTATTTCTCCATGGAGGAGGGGGAGTATTTAGAAGGACACAAGGATCTCTACAAGGACGTCATGATGGACAATCAGCCGCCCCTCACATCACCGGGTAAGAGGAGACTTTATTGTAAAGGAGAGGGCAGTACGGAGGCTCCACCTAGATCCCCCATCATCTGATAAACACATAGAAACAATGTATTCAGTCAGTGTGTGTGTTTCCTACAGATGGATCCAGTAATGGGAACCCACCAGAGAGATGTAACCATCCTCAGGATTCCACACTGGTCAATATTAAAGAAGAGATAAAAGAGGAGGATGATGAGGATGGGGTGATGGAGGAAGAACACAAAGATCTGTACCAGGACACCATGGTGGAGTCATCCAGCTACAGAGACCCACCAGAGAGATGTCCCCGTCCTCTGTATTCCCGGGATTCCACACAGGAAGGTCACACCATCCCTCCTTATTTAAAGGTTGGTGGGATGGAACATCTAGACATGGACTTGTGGGGGGGATGTGTGGATTTTATAGATGTGATGTCACAATAATAAAGATGATATCTTACAGATGATATTCTCTCTCATTCTCTTGGTTTAGAGTGGAGATCCAATCGATATAGAATTTGAGGTGAAATCAGAAGAAGAAGAGACGTATGTGAGGGATGATCAGCAGTCTATGGAGGAGGATGGAATAACAGGGACATTTATAGAGGAGGACACTCCTACAGAGATCAGCACAGGTGGGTCATTAACACTAAATCCATTCCTCCACCCATACTGCTCACTGATTGGTCCAGCGTAGGCCAAGGACTGGGTGATAATCTTCCTTCTCTGTGATGCAGACACAATTTATTTGTACTCAGCCTCTTGTGGAACTAGGGGAAGGAAACAGAAGAAAGCTGAAAGGTGACCTGGGGTGTGCCGTGGTCAGTATGCCTAAAAGGGGGTAAAAACAAAAGACATTAGGATGAGTATATAAAGGAGGTTTATTGAAACAATACAAATTAATTGGCCAAATGAACAAATGCTTGAGACATCTCAATGAGTGGCTCCGGGATGTACCTGGAGTAACATGATGACCTCCACCTGCCTAACCTTTTAATAATGTGAACCGGGACACCCTGGCGCGATGCCGCAGAAGCGGCCCCAACCCTAAATGAATGACCTGAGCAGGACATGGGATTCAACCCCAGATTCCCTAAGAGGGTGCAACAATACTTTATGAAAAGTGCAGAGGTGAGAGGGGCCCCGTTAACCGTCAAAAGAGGACTATCCCTGGGTTCCCCTGATAACTGGGCCATGAGTAAAACCGAAACCGGGCACCAACCAGCCTTAATCATGAAATCCCTGATATCGGTACCAGCCCTAGTTTGCTGTGTTTTACATGCCTCTAGGTGTAACACGAAATGGTCAGGGTACCTGATCGACTGACTAATCAGTGTACAGGAATTATCTCCCGTACAAGCTGTAACGGGATGACCCGTGACGCCCAGAGACTTTTGAGGGATGGGGGATACTCCTGTGCCAGCGGCCCTAAGGACTCTTGGGTCTAAGTTCACCCTGTGCCTCTTTTGGGCATAGGGTGGCTGGTAAATCATAATTCATGTATTACATGAGATGGGACATTACTGATAGTTCATAATACAGGTGATTTCATGTGGACTCACAACCAATGGTCAATAGACTCCTAAGATATTCCATTGTCCATTGTGTAAGGCTGTAGAGGTGTTCATTCAGTTCTGCTCCTAAGACCTTTTCATTGTGTGATAACACGGTTTAAAGCCTATTGATGCCCAGGTGTAAATACCTTTTTGTCAGAGACAGAAGTCTGTCTAAAGATGTGGATTAAGTAGCAGTCTCCTTTCAGGTGTATTAAATTAGCATGTCAATTATGTTAAGGGGAACTTGTCAAGCCAGGCTGTCTGGATAATGCATTCTGTTACAATTAGTAATAAACTCCACTGAATGTCATTATCTAAAGGAATGTGAGTTCTCACGTGTAGTAATTAGCTCATGTTAATTATAGCCCGGTGCCGAAATGTCTGGATACTAATTAGTAATTTGCCCCAGTGTGTGATGAGGGGGGTGGAGATTTCATTGTTCCTGTGATTAACTTTAACGTGCTGTACTGGATATATAAGCAAGCTAAGGATACCATTAAAGCGTTCATACATGTTGGAACAAGTACAGAGCTGAGTCTCGTCTTGATTCTGGGGGAATGGATCGTGTATGCAGGATTGTCAGAGTGTCGGCTAAGCTGTCTTGTCTTGGGTGGATGGAAGGTCGTAAACGGTGGTGACCGTTACAAGTGGTGGCACAGCAGTGGGATGATTCCATCGCCAGAAGGATGGCTACAAGGACACATGACAATGGAGACACACTATAAACGGATGAAGCTCTCTTCCCTCATGGACTTACTGGAGAGGCGGGGCAGACCGGCCAGCAACCGTAAGAAAAGGGACATTATCGCAGAACTTGTCGAGATGAATAGAGCTGAGAGGCCCAGTGTAATAGATAGGACACCCGAGGAAGATTTTTTTGATCGGGCTGTTAAACATGGACTGGCACAGTATGGTCCTAATCCTCCACCGGAGATCATAGACCGGGTTATAGCGGCTGTGGATGCCACCTTGCTACAGCAAAGAGGTGCTGCAGAAGCAGAAGTCACAGCAGCACCAACTGAAGAGAGGGGAGAGGTGCAGATACCAGTCTCCATAGAAGAGGAATTCAAAAGGAGGTTACAAGAGATGCGGATTCAGCACAGAGGACCAGTATCAGAGGAGGCCCTGCCCTGCCTGGTCGGATATGATTTGTTGCCAACTCTGGAAGGAAGCGCTAGCTCTGGAGCAGCAACCACAAGGAAAGGTCCTGCCCTCCATCTATGTAAGGTACTGGCCGCAGTATGACGTACGAATGTCGTCGTTGGGGGAACAACCGAAGCAGGAGTGGACAGCGGAGTTAAGTAGGCTGATCAGGGCAGAGATGCAGCTGGACGAGCGCTACAGAGCCCTCCGGTGGTATGTAGCCCAAGAGTGCCCGTGGTCAGCGGATGACAGCCCCATGGAAGGCTATGACTATGATGGCCTGGGATTGTTGTATTGGAGGATGTCCAGTGATCCAGACTTCGGGGATGATCGGGAGTGGCGCTTGGAGGACATAATGGAGCAGAGAGAGGAAAAATTTAATATCTCAGAAGGGCACTGGTTACAGGAAGATTTGGAATTTCTGGCCATTCAGGAATGGGAGCTGGAGATCGCCTACAGACAGCTGCTGGACTCTGCTCAGCAGCAGGGTGGGGCTCCCGTTGCCTGGGACTATGAGGAAATTTCAGATGACAACTATGAAATCCTGGATGATGAATCGGCAGTGGAAAATCTGACGATTGCCATTACCAAAGCCGAAGCGGATGATGTGGAGTTCCAGGGAGCCGGGGCAGTTGGCCCCTCTCTCCAGCAACAAGCTGAGGTTGTAAAGCTTTTACTCCCAGCTGAATCACTGGCAGCGGGGCAGGATGCTGCTGACCGCTGCACAACGCTGCAGCTTGAGCTGACATCGGGTGATGGGACTGTGATCTCCCCTCACAGAAACCCAGCGGAAGAGCTGGCAACAGAGCAGAGTGCCACGGGCCTCTGCTCCCAACTAACAGAAGAGGGGGACCCTGTGGTAGTGGATGGGCCTGTGGTCTCCACTCGCAGCAACCCAGCGGAAGAGCTGGCAACAGAGCAGAGTGCCCCAGGCCTCTGCTCAGAACTAGCAGGAGAGGGAGTTCCTGTGATAGTGGATGGGACTGTGGTCTCCACTCGCAGCAACCCACCAGAAGAGCTGGCAATAAAGCAGAGTGCCACAAGCTTCTGCTCTCAACTAACAGAAGAGGGGGTTCCTGGGGTAGTGGATGGGACTACAGTCTCCACTGACACAACCCCAGAAAATGGTGCGGCACTGAGACAGGAGGATGTCGGCTTTGCTTTGCAAGCACCAGGGGATTTTCACCTACCACCAGTGGATGGGACTTCAGTCTCCACTGGTATACCCCAGGAATGGGGGGCAGTTGGCCCAGATCCCCAACAGCATGATGGACTGAGCCCAGTCACCCTGTCTCCTCTCCAGCGGCTAAAAGGACTCCAGGCAGAAGGGCCAGTCCAGGCCTCTCCCCAGCGGCAGGCATGTTCTCTGAGAGAGGCAGAGGTTGGCGGGGTGAGTAATGCTCTGTTTGGAGCCATTTACTTGGGGTACAGTATGGATACCAGCATTGGAGGACTGGAACTACTGACTAACTTTGGAGTCAACCCGTTTGGGGTTCCCTCCTGTGTCAGTCTCCCACCGAAAGGGGAAATATGTAACGGAATGACCCGTGACACCCAGAGACTTTGGAAGGATGAGAGGTACTCCTGTGTCAGCGTCACTAATAACTCTTGGGTCTAAGTTCACCCTGTGTCCTTTTGGGCATAGGATGGTTTATGTTGACCTGAGTGGTTTATGTTGACCTGACCAGGTCAACAGGACAGTGACTCATTCCTCTGTATAACAGGCTGTTGAAATGCTAAGTGAGGCTGGCCCCTGAAAGACATTTCATTGTGTGAAAACACGGTTTAAAGCCTATTGAATTACAGGTGTAAATACCTTGCTGTCGGAGACAGACCGTCTGTCTAAAGATGTGAATTGAAGGGAACTCATTGTGTGAGGGTGTTTTCTTTGATTTCTATTGAAAGGAATGTGACCCCTCAGGGGTAGTAATTAGATCATGTTAATTATAGACCGGTGCCAAAGTGTCTCTCTAAAATCTGTATGGAAGCCCCCAGTGTGTGATGAGGGGGGTGGAGATTTCATTGTCTCTTTGATTACTGTCACATGCTTGTAATTGCATAAAAAGCTGAGAAGAGACCATTAAAGTGTTCATACATTTTGGAACAAGTACAGAGCTGCGTGTCTCGTCTTGATTCTGGGGAAATGGGATGGATCGGGTCCTGTTGGTTGGAGTGTCGTATAAGCTGTCGTGGGTTGATGGAAGGTCGTAAACGGTGGTGACCGTTACACAAGCGAACTCCCCCGCTCTAAGGAAACCATAAAAGGCTAAATAAATAGCCGCCTTCAGCACCAGGCTAGGTAGCTGCCCAAAAGGAGACCTAGACAAAATATCCGACATGTGCCCTGCGATAGGCAGCCTGTTAGTAGGGCTCGGGGAGTTGCTCTTCTGAATACCCTTGAGGATAGCTTTAACAGCATGAGCTGCAAACAATGACTGCCTACCGGGATGAAGTAGAGAAATAAAATGTTGGCTACCTGCCAAATACCCCTTGATGGTATTGTGGGACAATTTCAGTTGAAAATGACAGTAGGCCACAAAAGACAAAAGGTAGTGATTATCAAAACAATCCGACCTAGAGTACCGAGTTAGGAAAGACTGAAATGTTCTCCAGGCTGTACTGTAAGCCCTCCTTGTGTTGATAGACAGTCACCTGTCAATCAACCCTAATGCCCCTGCCCAGTGCATGTTTAATCCATTCTCAACAGCGAGACATGCAGGGACAGGTGGCACAGAGGTCTGCATCCGGAACCTGCTGGAAAAAGGACGAGAAATCAAAACGAGACAGAGCGTCTGCTGCCGAATTTTGCACCCCACTAATAAACCTGCAGTGGATGTGGAACTTAAACTGTAGGGATAACCAAATGAGCCTGCGTATGAAAGCCATGATGTGTAGCGAATAGGGATGAGCTTCGTGTTCGAGTCGAACTCATGTTCGACTCGAACATCGGCTGTTCACTCATTCGCCAAATTTTGAACATTATGGGCCGTTCGAGCCAAGTTTGAGTGGCGCGTCACGGCCCATAATTCACTGCGTCATCGCAGTGCATCGCTGGCTGATGATTGGCCAAGCATGCACTATAACCCGCATGCTTTGGCCAATCACAGCTTGCAAAAAACGGAGACCCATAATTGGCCAAAGCCAGGGTGGCCGTCTGAAGGTCGTCCTTGTGTAGTGTGTTGTGGTGGTTGAGAGAGAGAGTGTCATTTTTTCTAGGTAGATAGAGCCAGGAGGCTAGTCAGTTAAAGTTACAGGGCCAGATTCACAAAGCACTTACACCGACGTATCTCGAGATGCACAGCGTAATTGAAAAAAGCGCCGCGCGTATCTTTGCGCCGTATCCTCAAAACGAGATACGCCTGAAATCCAGTTTTTTCCTTCCGACGTAAAACGATTACACCGGCGCATCTTTGAGCGCAAAATACTTTAGACACACGAGGGAGATACGGCGATCCACAAAATTAAGTTTGTGCAGCGTAGGCTACGCCCTGAGCGCATCTGTTAGTCTCCCGGAGTAAATTTACACCTTATAAAAGCTGCCCTAACTTTGCACCAGCCGTGTAAATGTCAGCTAAAGCAACACCGTTAGAGAAGAGCTGAGCACACACACTTGCAGGACAACAATCTGTATGCCAACATGCCAGGGGCATCCATGCTCATAGCTATACTAGTGACTTTAGTAACCCAGGGTACCCCGTTTTCTGAGGGAACAGCAGCCAGAAGACGCCTCGCAGAATGCATCTTTGCCCAGTAAACACCCACATTAATCATGGCATAGAATGCATGCATGCACCCCACTGTGGTCCCTAGCACAGACACATCACATCATCATCTAATTGGATTAGATCCAAGTACCCCCCATGGTACTTGGGAGCAGCCACGCCACGGGTCCAATTATGTTACTGTGCATTCATACACCTTTCACACCGACCTGGGATCACTTCTCCCTGGTCCTGGTGATCCCTACTCCACCAAAACTGAGGGTGACACCCTTATTTAATCAGGAATGCCACGCCCACATTCATACATCATTCACACACATAAAACAAATCATAATCACAATATAAAATCATAAAAATAAAAAATAAATAAATCAAAGGTACCCCCAAAATCTCATTAGCGGCGGCGTGAGCTACGCCTGGGCCGGCCACGGCCCCTCGGGGGAGACTCATGGGGGGGGGAGGCAGGGGAAGGAGGAGCCTCCCCGGGGGGCTGCCCACCTGCTGGCCTGCCCTCCAAGGCCACGGCGATCCTGGTCAGGGCCAGAGTGAGGGCTGCCGTATTGGCCTGGACAGCCCGGGTCAGGGCAGTGACCTCAAGGGCCACGCCTGTTGTGGCGGCCTGCAGCTCACAAAAGCAATTAATCAGGGCTAAGGAATTTGTGCCCACGTCGCTGACTGACTCATTGATGGAGGCCAGGCTCTCCTCCATTTGGGCCAAAGTCCGGCTGACCTGACCCAGATGTTGTGTCTGTCGGGTCTGGTCCCTCTGCAGATTTGCAGGCAGGAACTCGGCCACCCTGGTCTTCTGGGTGGCCTTCCTGCCTGCAGTTGAGGCTTCTGGCCTGGGAGGAGGGGAGCCCCCCTCGGGGGGCATCCCTGTTGGGGGAGGAGTGGGAGGGACTACCCCTGATGGTGGCCTGACTGCCTCCAGATGAGGCTTGTGGCCTGGGAGCAGGGGATTCCCCTGGGGGGGCAGCCCTGTTGGGTGAGGAGTGGTAGGGACTACCCCTGATGGTGGCCTGACTGCTGTCAGCCGCAAGGGAATCCTGATCCCAACACAACATCACTTCTCTGGCAATGTCCATCCGGTCATCCACAACCTCCCCCCCTCATCCTCCTCCCCCTGAACCTCCTCATGAGGGGAGTTGTGGCCACTCCCCTGCCCTGGGGACTTCGGCTTTTTTTTGGGGCTCCTCAGCAGCCTGTTGTCCTGGGGGTGGTGCAGTCTGGCCTGATGGCCCAGCAACCTCCTGGCCATCTGTGGAGGACACAAAACATTCACAGGTTGGAGGATCCACACACTTGGCACATATTCCCTCCCCCCCCCCACACATGCTACTCACCAGATGGAAATCAAAAATAACTTACCTGTCCTCACAGGATCATCAGATTCAAAGCCAGGCAGGCCCACCACTTGCTGGCTGTGAAAGCAACGGGCCACCGCAAGTTCCTCCTCAGTCCACCTTAGGGTGCAGGGTGGGCCTCCTCCAGTGCCCCTGGCATGGGCTGCTTGCTTGGCCATCTTGTTACGGACCAAACTCCTCAGATCATTGATCTTCTTGGCAATCCCACCTGGGGTCCTTGTCTCCCCCCCCCTCCGCATTGATCCGATCAGTGATCTGCTGTAAGATGTCCCTCTTCCTGGCCGGGAGGACGTCCCGGCTGTCAGGGCCATGCAAAAATTGCCCAAATTGGGTGATCGCCCTGGCCAGCAAGTGCTTCTCTCGCACAGAGAAGTTAAGCTTCCTTCTCTTAGGTGCCATCTCACCACACAGCACTCAGCAACAAACAGACACAAAATTCAAACAGAACAAACAGCCAAAAAGACACAGAACAGACACAAAAACACACAGAACAAACACACACAAAAATCAGACTGCAAAAAACACAAGCAGACAGCTAATACAAATTCAAACAAAAAACACAAACAGACAGCTAATACAAATTCAAACAAAAAACACAAGCAGACAGCTAATACAAATTCAAACAAAAAACACAGAAGAAACAGACACAAAAAACACTCAGAAAATACACACAGCTACTACAACCTCCTACTACAATAAATCTTTAATATAACACTACACTCACCAACAAACAGCCACAGACAACAGAGCAAAAGACAATTGCTTTAGGAAGGGGAACACAGGGATGTACTTTTGCAAGGGAAGTGCGTTTGTCTGGGGCTATTTAAGCACAGGGCGATTCTCAAACTAAGTACGCTTGGCCTATTTCCTATCTCACTGATTGCGCCGGGCCGAGTTCTGAGCATGCCCAGTGAGGTGCAGATTCGTGCGCGCATGCGCAGTACGGCCGGCCCTTCATTTGCATGGGGTCACGGCTCATTTCAATGGAGCACGCCCACTTCCTTCCCACTTGCAATGACCCCGCCTTACGCCTCGGTATTTAAGTTACGCTGGCGCAAATTTGGGCGCAAATGCGCTGTGGATACGGCACTTACGTCACAAAATTAAGGCGCCATAACTTAAATGACATACGTTTGGAGTAACTTAATTAGCGCCGCTCTACGTGAATCTGGCCCACAGTGTGTAGAGGATATATATACATCCCAGGTGTTGTACATATATTTATACACTGTATAGTATAGCTAGATCCGCTCTTCCTAATTTACTGTCAGGTAGGTGATTGTGCTAGCTGCATATCCTCACGTGGTGTACTGCCTGTGTCCTCTGCAGTTTGCACCTAAAGCTACGTGGTGTGTACTGCCCGTGTCCTCTGCAGTTTGCACCTAAAGCTACGTGGTGTGTACTGCTCGTGTCCTCTGCAGTGTGCACCTAAAGCTACTTGGTGTGTACTGCCTGTGTCCTATGCAGTTTGCACCTAAAGCTACTTGGTGTGTACTGTCCGTGTCCTATGCAGTTTGCACCTAAAGCTACTTGGTGTGTACTGCCTTTGTCCTCTGCAGTTTGCACCTAAAGCTACGTAGTGTGTGTACTGCCTGTGTCCTCTTGTAACGCCCCTGTCGTTACTCCTTACAGAACGAGCGCAGCTATACATCTTCCAAGCAGCTGCGCTCCGTTCTGTAATGCGTCCGCGTCACTTCCGGTGCGCAGACGTCTGCGCTCCACGCTGAAACGCGGAAGCGCGTCCTGGCGTTCGGCGGCTCCTTCCATCACTTTGGGACTATTTAAACCCCCAGAGATGGCGGCAGGTTGTTCCGCTATTCTTGTTGGACCCCTGCCGCCACCTGGGACCCCGGACAGTCAGCCTGGACCCTGTCAGCTCCTGGACAACTCGTCTCCCCATTGCCTCTGGGACCAGACCTCCAGCTTCCAGCAGCCTCTCACACTCCTGGATGAATCCAACCCCTTGGCTATTGAACCAGACTCCAGACCTCCAACTTCCACCAACCTCAGTCACTCCTGGATGCTTCCAAGCAAGCTCTCTAACCAAAACACCTGTTGAAACAGCAGAACTGCAAGTACATTGTCTGATTTATAGCAAGCAGTTATTTTCTATATTCTGTGTTGATTCCTAAATGGGACTTTGAAGCTTGTGTCACCTCCTTGCCTGCAAAAGTGAATGTTACTGTGATATGAACTCTGCCTGTTTAACCAAGTGCTATTTAGACTGCTGCAACGCTATTATTGTTACCATATTCAGAAACCCAGCTACAGTAACACACTAATCTATACCATATCTTTGCATCTCAGTTTATTTGCCCATCCATTTATGAGTGAGACTTTGTTTTATTTATCGGGCATCCTATGTTTATGACGGAATAAGCTACCCCAAACCCTTGTTTCAGTTCTCAATGGAGGTTGTGATGACCTAACCCCTAAACTCTCTGCTCAGAATTGAGAGTGAACTGGTGGTTCAGACCTGAGAAGCCTCCGCAGCTGAGATCCAAACTTATTAAAATTTCAGATAGCAGAGTCCTAACACCTCTGCAGTGTGCACCTAAAGCTACTTGGTGTGTACTGCCCATGTCCTCTGCAGTTTTCACCGAAAGCTACGTAGTGTGTACTGCCCGTATCCTCTGCAGTTTGCACCTAAAGCTACTTGGTGTGTACTGCCCGTGTCCTCTGCAGTTTGCACCTAAAGCTACTTGGTGTGTACTGCCCATGTCCTCTGCAGTTTGCACCGAAAGCTACGCAGTGTGTACTGCCTGTGTCCTCTGCAGTGTGCACCTAAAGCTAGGTGGTGTGTGTACTGCCTTTGTCCTCTGCAATTTGCACCTAAAGCTACGAGGTGTGTGTACTGCCCGTGTCCTCTGCAGGCCATTAGTATGTCTGGAAGGACATCAAGGAGAGGCAGAGAGTCACGAGGGCAAGCAGGCTCTGCGTCTAGAGGCAACAGTGTTGGTCGTGGACACGGTGCATCCTCATCAGCACGTGACCGTAGGACACGCTCGTCCTTTTTTTTCGACAGCTGGCCGTGTTGAGCAGCAACATGCCAAAGACTTGGTAGAGTGGATGACCAAGCCGTCCTCCTCTCTCACCCAGGCTCAGGGTACTTTGTCTGGCAAAGCAGCTGCCAAGGCGTCATCTTCCCTCTGCTCAATGGCATTCGTCACTTCTTCCCTAGCCCCACCATGTCCTCCTGAGGAGTCCCCGGAACTGTTTGACCACAGTGTTGGGTACATGCTGCAGGAGGATGCGCAGCGTTTCGAAGGCTCCGATGATGGTACACAGCTAGAGGAAGGCAGTAACGTGAGCCCAGAGAGAGGGGGTGCCCAAGAAGGACAGCAATCTGGCAGTCATGTTCTCTCAGCTGCAGCATACTGCCAGGTTTTCTACAGTGATGAGGAGGGACGGGATGATGAGGTCACTGACTCTATGTGGGTGCCTAATAGGAGAGAGGAGAAGGAGGCACATCTCCAACGAGGCAGGATGCCCTCCAGGGGCCAGCTTAAGGTCATCACACCAACTGCATCACAAGGCAGAGCTACGCATGTGCAGGGCGCTGCTGTCTCTCAGCGTTATTCCAAAAGTTCTTTGGTGTGTGCCTTTTTTGAGATGAGTGCATCAGATTGCACCGCTGCTATTTGCAACATATGTCTCAAGTGTATCTCACGTGGCCAAAACATCACCCGCTAGGGCACCACATGCTTGACCAGACATATGTCGACCTACCATGCAGTTCGTTGGCAAACTTGCATAAAAGACCCACACCGAGCAGACCTCCCCTTGCCCCTCATCAGCTGGGATCTCCAACCCCACTATACCTTCAGTCCTCTCTGAAGCCTGCACTGATAGGACTGAAGGTGTAGAATTAGGTGTGTCACAGCCTAGTACGCGGGCAATCTACTATCGGTACACCGATGGCAGATTGTACCAGGCAAATTTCCCTCCCCCAGCTGCTGCAGCGACGAAAGAAGTTTGCTCCCAGCCATCCACATGACCAGCGGTTGAATGCTAGCTTGGCTAAATTGCTAGCACTTCAACTGCTACCTTTTCAGTTAGTAGATTCTGCTCCCTTCCGTGAGTTTGTGGAATGTGCGGTACCTCAGTGGCAAGTTCCCAAACGCCACTTTTTCTCACGGAAGGCGATTCCGGCTCTCTACCGCCATGTGGAAGGCAATGTCCATGCCTCGCTGGACAGGGCGGTCAGTGGTAAGGTGCATATTACCGCTGACTCATGGTCCAGCAGGCATGGACAGGGACGTTACCTCTCTTTCACGGCGCATTGGGTGACTCTGCTGGCAGATGGGAAGGACGCAGGACAAGGTACAGTAGTGTTGGAGGCTGTTCCGCCATCACGCCTCCAAAATGCTGCTACTGGTTGTGACACACCTCTCTCCTACACCCCCTCCTCTTCTTCCTCTGTGGCCATGATCAGGGATGCACGCACTGTCTTGTCACCATTTGAGGAGGCCACGAGGATGGTGAGCTGTGACCTTGCATGCATCAGTGACACTGTCCCTCTTGTCCACCTGTTGGAGGACACGCTGCGTGGAATAATGGACAGGGGACTTTTTGAGTCAAAACAGAGGAAGAGGAGAATTTCCTTACCTCTCAAGGCCCCCTTTATCCAGACAGTGTTCCTGCGGGCCCACCTATCACACAGGAATAGGATGAGGAGGATGATTGTGTAAGCATGGAGGTGGAGCCTAGCACTCAGCATCAGCAGTAGTCTTCAAGGGATCAATTACGGTCCCAAGAAACCCATGGACTTGTACGTGGCTGGGACGATGTGTCTGCGGATCATGTCGTCCTCAGTGACCCAGAGGACTCCGCACCGAATGCCTCAGCAAACCTACGTTGTATGGCCTCCCTGATCCTGCAATGCCTGTGGAAGGATCCTCGTATTTGTGCTATCAAGGAGAGGGATCATTACTGGCTGGCAACTCTCCTTGATCCACATTACAAGAGTAAGGTTGCGGACCTTATCTTGCCGGCGCAGAGGGAGCAGAAGATTAAACATCTTTGGGAGGCCTTGCAGAAAGGTCTGTGCAACGTGTTTCCAGAGACTGGGGGGTTACAAAATCCTGGTCCTGGACAACGTGTTGCTGAGGCTTCAGTGAGTCACAGAAGGAGCGGCGGAGAAGGTGGCTGTCTGACCGATGCGTTCAGACATTTTTTTTAGTCTGCAGCCCCAAGGTATGACCGGTTCCAGCAACTATCGCCAGCGTCTGTTTTACATGGTGCGGGAATGCCTAGGGGCAAGATCAGACTTGGACACCATTCCCACCGAAAATCCTCTGGCTTACTGGGTCTTGAGGATGGATCACTGGCCAGATCTTGCACAGTATGCAATTGAGCTACTGGCTTGTCCTCCTTTCAGAACACACATTCAGTGCTGCTGGAGGCTTTGTGACCGATCACAGGGTGCGCTTCTCCACCGACTCCGTCGATTGACTGACCTTCATAAAAATGTATCAGGCTTGGATCACCACCAGCTACCAAGCACCTGATGCTGATGTAACTGAATATTTTTTTTTAAATGTCAGATCCATTCAAGACTTTGATTTTGGGGAGGGGGTAGAGAAGAATGTGTGGGTGTTTTTTTTTCTTCTCTCTTTCTCCTCTTCCCCTTTTTTTGGGGGGGAGGGAAGGGGGAGGATCCAAAAACAAATATAATTTAGAAGGGAATACTATAATTATAAATAAGAAGACACATATAAATATAACATTTTAAACACAACCCCTTTTTTTGGGGGGTGTTCACCCCTCAATAAGGGAGGTAAACCTGAATCACAGACAAATATAAGAAGGCACAGAGGAACCTAATAAATAATAAATATCACAAGTATATAGCACTAGGAATATATATATATATATATATATATATATATACTGTATATATATATATAATACATTTTTTATAATGACAAACGTCTTCCTGCGTTCTCCCTCCCCCTTTTTTTTGTTTGGGGAGGACCGGAAACCACCATATAGTAAAGGATGGTAGTATCGAGCTGCCTTTTAAGTGTCAAGGCATGGTAAATGTTCTATGTAAAGAAAATGTTTTAATAAAGTTTATTTATAAAAAAAAAACTAAAAAAAGATCACAGACAGGATGGTGCCTACACAACTTGCCATAGACAGGAAATGAATGTAGTACCTCTTGTCCTCTGTTTCAGAGATAGGATATGAAACAGAAAACCAAAGCTTCCATAGTGCAAACCGTTTAGGCCAAATGGACGCTTACATTAAAAGGTGCGCATCCCGGCACTGGGGCTGCAGACTCGTAAGGATAGCACAGGCTCTTCCACCTCCGTGGCGGCGTGCGTTCCACCTGCTTAGGGCGCAAGCCAGAGTACACGTGACTCAGTACACAGAGGGGAGAGAGGAACCGGCGTCATGTCATGTCAGGTTTGTTTACAAGTGATCGCTCAGTCATTTGATGGAGCGATCGTGTGGTAAACGGTCGCTATCAGGGGCCATTTTCCGTTATTGACGTCCTCCGGGGGGAACTCCACCCCAAATTAAAAAAAAAAAGGCGTGGAGTTCCCCCAAAAATCCACACCAGACCCTTATCTGAGCACGTTAACCTGGCCGGCCGCAGAAAAGAGGGGGGGACAGAGTGCAGCCCCCCCTCTCCTGAACCGCAACCAGGCCACATGCCCTCAACATGGGGAGGATGTCCCCATGTTGATGGGGACAAGGGCCTCATCCCCACAACCCTTGCCCGGTGGTTGTGGGGGTCTGCGGGTGGGGGGCTTATTAGAATCTGGAAGACCCCTTTAACAAAGGGGACCCCCAGATCCTGCCCCCCCCCCTATGTGAATTGGTAATGGGGTACACTGTACCTCTACCATTTCACAAAGGAAGTGTAAATAGTTAAAAAAAAACACACAGACACCGTAGAAAAATTCCTTTATTAATAAAAAAAATAAAAATCCAGCGGTGGTAATCCACTCTCGATGCGGCTCCCTGCTCCAACGTTGTCTTCTATCCAGCGACGGGTGATCTCTCCAGCGACGGGTGATCAGCGGTCCTCCAACGATGAGAAGATCCATGTTCGAGTCCCCTAGACTTTAACGGGGTTCTAAAGTTCACACAAACATTTGGTCTATTCGCGTAGGGCGGGACTGGGTGATAATCTTCCTTCTCTGTGCTGCAGACACAATTTATGTCTCTAGACTGGATTTATGGAGATTCTGGGGTTCAGCAAAAGGTTGATTTTCACCAAAGATGTTACTCTACCTAGACACCTGGGGTAAGTGCTTTGGGTCTTCTGCCACATACCCGGGTCTAGCATGATCTCTGACAGAACAATTCTACCAGGATTACTTGTTCTGTTGTCTGCTGGCTGTGTCGGGTGGAGGAGATATGTCTGTATAGTCTCAGACCCAAGTCACTGAGTGCAGTCTCAGGAGATGGGAGGCAGCGGTGTGGGATCTCTGCAACTTGTCTCATGTAAACCTTTCATCTTCCACTGATTACTGAATACCAATATTATGAGTCCTGATCCTTACACTGTATAATTTATATTGTTCATTACATACTCCTGACCCCTGCACTATATACTCTATGTTGTACATTACATACTCCTGACCCCTGCACTATATACTCTATATTGTACATTACATACTCCTGACCCCTGCACTATATACTCTATATTGTACATTACATCATTCTGATACTACTGTATATAGTCCTATCTGTTGTATCTTATACAATATGTTGTACATTACATAGTCCTGACTTCTGCTCTCTCCCCTCTACCCATATGCTATATATACACATAATATGTATTCTCTTTTCTTACACCCATTTCCTACCAGCTGGACATTTTATATCTGATAATTTGATTGGAGCACAGACTTTTACATGCAATAATAATGTGATAACATCCTCAAACTTTGGAACCTTAAACATAAAGTGATAATGAGGGGAGGAGTCAATAACCCAACGATGGAGGTCTTCAGGATCAGTCCAGTCTTCATCTTGGTTGTTCTCCCCCATCCTCACTCTCTGACCTTTGGTGGGGCTCAGCCCCGCTGTTATTCATGACTAAATCATGGACTAAATAAGGAAGTGCAGGACTTCTTGTGTTGGGAAGATGGCAATGAGTGATAGAGGGGGTGGGGACACTCATCCTATAATCCCCTCATCACTGTCTCTCCTATAAAAGACAGTTCTCGTTGTTTCTTCACTCTCTGACTAAGGTCCATGAATAAAGAAATGATCTGGTAGGAGATCAGAGGACCCATTTACTAGTTACCTTGAGGGGGGAATTGTAAGATCCTCATAGACAAAGCTGCCTGATGTGGGCGGAGTCCTGGTTTAGGGGAACCAATCAGCTCATGTCTAGTAATAATCTTTGTATTTCTATTTTAGTAGATGGACGGGAGACGAGGAAAACTTCAGAGGATTGTCTCACTTTGTCTCCAGACTGTAAAGTAGAAGATGAGGACATCACACAGTATAGTCCAGGAGAAAACCTGACTACCTCAAATGTCCATCCGGCACAACACAGTGTAGATGGACCATCGTATTCCTCTTATCCTGAGGAACCTCAGACTGTGAGGGACAGTGCCGGACCATCGTATTCCTCTTATCCTGAGGAACCTCAGACTGTGCGGGACGGTGCCGGACCATCGTATTCCTCTTATCCTGAGGAACCTCAGACTGTGCGGGACGGTGCCGGACCATCGTATTCCTCTTATCCTGAGGAACCTCAGACTGTGCGGGACGGTGCCGGACCATCGTATTCCTCTTATCCTGAGGAACCTCAGACTGTGCGGGACGGTGCCGGACCATCGTATTCCTCTTATCCTGAGGAACCTCAGACTGTGCGGGACGGTGCCGGACCATCGTATTCCTCTTATCCTGGGGAACCTCAGACTGTGCGGGACGGTGCCAGACCATTGTATTCCTCTTATCCTGAGGAACCTCAGATTGTGAGGGACGGTGCCGTCCTTCCAACAGATAAGAGCATTTCCTTTACGGAGTGTGGAAAGTGTTTCCCTTCTAAATCCACACTTAATAGACATAAAAGAGCTCACACGGGGGAGAAGCCATATTCCTGTCCTGGGTGCGGGAAATGTTTCTCACGGAAGTCCCATTTTTACACACATCAGAGATCTCACACGGGGGAGAAGCCGTATTCCTGTCCTGAGTGCGGGAAATGTTTTGCAGAGAAATCCAAGCTTTACAGACATCAGAGATCTCACACGGGGGAGAAGCCGTATTGCTGTTCTGAGTGCGGGAAATGTTTTTCAGATAAGTCCAGTCTTATCATACATCAGAGATCTCACACAGGGGAGAAGCCGTATTCCTGTCCTGAGTGTGGGAAATGTTTTGGACTAAAATCAGAGCTTGTCACACATCAGAGATCTCACACGGGGGAAAAGCCGTATTCTTGTCCTGAGTGCGGAAAATGTTTTTCAGTGAAGTCCAATCTTTACACACATCAGAGATCTCACACTGGGGAGAAGCCATATTCCTGCCCTGAGTGTGGGAAATGTTTTTCAAATAAGTCCAGTCTTAACACACATCAGAGATCTCACACGGGGGAGAAGCCATATTCCTGTCCTGATTGCGGGAAATGTTTTTCAACCAAGCCCAGTCTTTCCACACATCAGAGATCTCACACGGGGGAGAAGCCGTATTCCTGTCCTGAGTGCGGGAAATGTTTTTCAGAGAAGTCCTATCTTAACAAACATCAGAGATCTCACACAGGGGAGAAGCCGTATTCCTGTCCTGAGTGTGGGAAATGTTTTGCAGAGAAGTCCAAGCTTTACAGACATCAGAGATCTCACACGGGGGAGAAGCCGTATTGCTGTTCTGAGTGCGGGAAATGTTTTTCAGATAAGTCCAGTCTTATCATACATCAGAGATCTCACACAGGGGAGAAGCCGTATTCCTGTCCTGAGTGCGGGAAATGTTTTTCAGAGAAGTCCTATCTTAACAAACATCAGAGATCTCACACAGGGGAGAAGCCATATTCCTGTCCTGAGTGAGGGAATTGCTTCTCACTGAAGTCCTGTCTTCCTGTACATCAGGATCCCACACAACCCTCGAGGTGTATTAGTGAGTGTGGGAAATGTCTTGTATATGAATGTTGCTGGACATCACAGGTCTCATGTGGGGAAGAAGCACACCCTGATATACACCTCAGATATACTCCATGGCTTATCTTCATCATGTAAGAAACACTTCATAAGGAGATCAGAGATCACCAAAGACATGGATGAAGTGTTGTACCGTGTTGGCCATTGATAGCAGTAGAAAAATAAAAATGGAGTCATTACCTCTCATTGGCTGAGTACATTTTGGGGTGGAAGATTTCACAAACACTTAGGCCTCGTACACACGACAGAGTTTCTCGGCAGAATTCAGCGAGAAACTCGGTCAGAGCCGGATTCTGCCGAGAAACTCTGTCGTCTGTACACTTTTGGCCCGATGGAGCCGCCGAGGAACTCGTCGAGAAAATAGAGAACATGTTCTCTATTTTCTCGTTGTTCTATGGGAGAAGGCGGCCCGCCGAGCTCCTCGGCGGCTTCATCCCTGAACTCGACGAGGAACTCGATGTGTTTGGCACGTCGTGTTCCTCTGTCGTGTGTACGAGGCCTTAGAGGTCGGTATAAAATAAAAATAGTTGAATGAATGTGAGCGGCCATGATGAATATTGGATGTATTTTATTTCATACACTGATTTCCTTGGCTCCATCTAGTGGCCATAAAGCGTTATTGTGCTATTTTTACTGATTGAGGTATTTAATGAAAAATACAGTTTTATGGCCACTAGATGGAGCTGACAATCATAGGAAATCACTGTGTTACATTCTAGCAATATGTGTAAGAGCTGAATGAATTTCCTATAAGTAGAGCCCTCAGTTTGCTCTGTCAGACATGATTTCATACTAATACCTGAGGTCATACTCATACACTTATCAGTACAGCAGATATTGGGGGATAGAAGGTAAAGTGTATGGAAGCCTCACCTAATACAACCCATTCAGTTTAAAATAGAAATGAAAGGCAAAACATTTGTGTATAGATATAAAATATATTAGAAGTACTTTTCTCCCCTTTTTTTATAAGTGATCACATTCCCTCTGTTCTCAGCTGCATAAGAGTTGGGATAGAAGAAACAGCAACACACCAGTCTTCCAAGGGGGGAGGTTGTAAGCGCAAGTCTGATCATTGGAGGAGAGTAGGTTGACTTCCAAGCTCAGCACAGCCAGCAAATTGACCATGTTGTGCTCTTCTGCCTAGTGTGGTCAGTTCTTAACTGGAAAGTAGAGGGAGTGGCAGGATCACCAGGGATTTCACACAAAGGAAGCAATACAAAGAGAACAGGAGACTTCTTCATACCAGTACATGGGACAGCAGACACAGATCAGGAAGAGGAAATGTTGGACTTATATATTCTTTACCCAGTTCAGCCTTGGGAAGGTTTTACCCCCCTCCCTTCATGACCAGACCATTGTTTGCTATTTAACACTGCGCTCCTTTACCTGGTAATTGCTCAGTCATGTGATGCTGTACACAAATGACATTTATATTATTGTTTCACACTAATAGAGATTTCTTTTGGTGTTGTCGGAATATTTGGGGTTAAAAGAATATACATATAGGCCTTTATATTACGCATATTATATATTTTTCATATATATTGGGCAGAAGAGACACCATTTTGTGTCTTAGGTTAAATCACAGTTCAAAGCCGGTGAATAAGGCCTTGTTACCACAATGACTTTATGTCTTTACAAGAGACGATGGATGTCTGGCTGTGCCATCTCCCAGGTTATGACTCAAAGGTTTTAGACGCTTGGTAAGATAAACAAGATATATAAAGATATAAACAAGATATATATAACCAAACATAGTATTGTCTTTGTATAAGGAGGCCATGGGGCTGATTCAATTCCTGTGCTATTGTCTATTTTAAATAATGTTCCATTTATATATATCTGCACGGTATATCCATGTATTAATTATATATCCATATATAAACCTGTTTTATACATAGACATCATTGTAACAAGGGTCCCAAGTATAAAATCCTATAAAGCTTAAAAGTATTAGGGACTACTTAACTTAAATTCCGGTATTAGTTCAAAGGAACTTCCCAAACCATTAGTGTCGATCATAAACCTTATCTCAATCATAAATTGAGAAGTTGCCGATGTGTCTGGGTTTGTTGTCATTTATTTGACATTGTTTAACAAGTAATGGTGTTCTACCAAGCCAGAGGTCAAAGGGGGTCATAAATTATGATTAACCCTGGACGACCCCAAAATTAGAAATGATTCCTTATACACCACTGCCCCTACAGCTTAAAAGTGGCATTACTCAAAATGGCCGCATAGTTGGTTGCTATGACATCCTACCTAACATAGCATCATATGACATCATCAGTGACGTAGTAAAGTGAGATACACACCCACTTCTTGTGTGTGTTAAAAAGGTGTTGCAGAGAGCACAAGGGGATCTCTGATCTTTGTAGGAATCTTTGGGGGATCTCTTAGGAAGCTGACTCTGAGAAGATGTCTGGAGAACTCTCTCTATGAGAGGATCTCTGAAGGAAGCTGGAAGGGAGAGATTGAACACAAAGATGTAGGGGGTTGAAAAAGGTCCGTCATGGAGGACCTTACTTCTCAAACAGAAAGAACTCTTAAATACTGGTAAGGTATCATTTTGTTTATTTACCTTTTGGTAATGAAGGTTTTTCGCATACACATAACTAAAACCATTTAAATGTATCTGGCTAAGCAATTTGGGTTATTTGGGGGCAAATCCACAAAGCAGATGCGCCGACTTAACTCGAGATTTCTAATTTTACTCCGCGCGTATCTTTGCGCCCGATCCTCAAAACGAAAAATCCGTTTTTTCCGTCCTACCTAAAATAATTACTCCGGCGCATCCTCTGACGCAAATTACGCTAGTCACGCCGCTTTATTTGATAGGCAAAGATGCAAATGAGGGAGATAGGGCGATCCTCAAAATTAAGTGTGTGCGCCGTAGATTACGCCCTGTGCACCGTAGATAACGCCCTGTACGCACCTGTTAGTTTTCTGGAGCAAAATTAGACTTTATAAAAGCAGCCCTAATTTTACACCAGCCCTGTAAAGGTCTGCTGAAGCAACACCATTTAGGAAGAGCTGCCAACACTTCTTTGCTGGACTTCATTGTGACTGCCAAAATGCCCGGGCCATCAATGATTATAACGGCACTCGCAACTTTACAGGCGCGGAGGAGGAGGAGGGCACAGGAGAGGGTATACCGCCCACGCCAAGATCTCTTTGGCATGACTGCGTCTGAGGTCTTTGGCAACTTCAGATTTAACCAGGAAGCCATCCTGGACTTAACCAGGATCCTGCAGGATGATCTGAACACCCCAACCCAACGATCCCATGCCCTGCCAGCTCACATTAAAGTTATGGCCACCCTGCATTTTCTGGCCACTGGGTCATTTCAAAGAACATGTGGAGGTCTGGCTGGGATGGTACAGTCCTCGATGAGCAGGTGTGTGCACCAGGTTGTCCCTGCAATACTGAGACACATGGGCAGTCAATTTGAAAAGCCCACCCAGGAGGACCAGCGAATGAAGAGTATGGCCGACTTTTATCAGATTGCCCGATTCCCACGGACCATCAGGGCCATTGACTGTACCCATGTGGCACTACAGCCCCCCCATGATACAGAGCACCTGTTCAGGAATCGCAAAAACTGGCATTCCATAAATGTGCAGGTCATCGTAGATGCCCATGGCCTCATCTGGCATGTCTGTGCCAAATTTCCGGGTTCGTGCCATGACAGCTACATCTTCAGGCAGACCAACATATCACGTGAATTGGAGCAGAATGTGTATGGAGACAGCTGGCTGGTTGGTGAGTGACATGGGTGTCAGGTCTGACTGTCCCCCCCATGATGCAGACATCACAAGGGGCACATGCATGACTAATATCCTCCTGTCTTTTCCCTTCCAGGTGACTCTGGATATGCCCTGGGACCTCACATGATGACCCCCTTCAGGAACCCCCAAACCCCAGGAGAGCAACGCTACAACGAGGCTCATATTCGCACCCGGGCAGTAGTGGAGCGTACATTTGGGCTGCTGAAGTCCCGCTTCAGATGCCTGGACAAGACTGGGGGTACACTGTTGTATTCCCCAGACTTTGTGTGCCAAATAATAGGGGCTTGTTGCATTCTTCACAACTTTGCAATGAGAAGGGGACTGGAGATTAACTTACGTGCTGACCTGACCCCCCACCCAGGCAATCCCCCCCTAGCCCACTCTACCCGGTCTACTGAGGGCACAGTAGCCAGGAGACGCCTCGCAGAAGGCATCTTTTCTCAGTAAATGGCCATAAATCATGTCACAATGATATTATTTGTTTTCACTGCAAACACACATGAATTATGTGACAATGATATTATTTGTTTTCACTGCAAACGCACATGAATTATGTGACAATGAGAATGTTGCTTTGCACAGTAAACGCACATGATTAATGACACATTGAGAATGTTTTTGTCTCTGGAAACGCACATGATTTATGTCACAATGAGAATGCATGAATGCACACCACTGTGGTCCCTAGCACAGACACATCACATGCACATCGAATTGGATTAGATCCAAGTACCCCCCCCCCTTTGGTACTTGGGAGCAGTAACGCCACGCCACGGCTCCAATTATGTCACTGTGCATTCATACACCATTCAGGAACCTAGGATGACTTCTCCCTGGTCCTGGGGATCCCTTCTCCACCAAATCTGAGGGTGACACCCTTATTTTGTCAGGAATGCCACCCCCCCACATTCACACATCATTCACACACATAAACCAAATCATAAGTACAGTATAATAAACAAAATTATAAAACCAAAAAAAAAAAAAAGTACCCCTGGTATTTAAGCCCGGCGGCGAGTGCTCCGTCTGGGCTGCCCACGGGCACGGGCACCTGGAGGATCTTCACGGGGGGGGGAGCAGGGGAGGGAGTATCTTCATTGGGGGGGGAGCAGGGGAGGGAGTATCTTCATGGGGGAGGGGAGGGAGGAGCCTCCCCTGGTGTCTGCCCTCCAAGGCCACTGCTTTTCAGGCAGTCAGTGATGGCAGCCGTATTGGCCTGGCCAGCCCGTGTGTTGTCCTGCACAGCCCGGGTGTTGTCCTGCACAGCCCGGGTGAGGGCAGTCACCTCCTGGCCCACGCCTGTTGTGGCGGTATGCAGGGACCACAAACAGGTGATGACACCCAATGAATTGGTGGCCACATCACTGAGTGACTCCCTCATTACATCCAGGCTGTGCTCCATCTTGGCCATAGTTTTTTTGATGTCACCCAGACTGCGGGTCTGCTGGGCATTGTCCCTCAGCAGACTGGCCGGCAGATGCTCAGACCCCCCCTGGTCTCCTGGGTCGCCATCCTGCCTGCCCCTGAGGCTTGTGGCCAGGTAGGAGGGGATAGAGTGACCCTTGTGGGTTGTGGGAGGAGTGGGAGGGGCTACCACTGATGGTGGCCTGACTGGTGCCAGCCTCTGGGGTAGCCTCAAGGGTATCGTCAAATGTCATGAGATCTGTGGCAATAATGATTTCCCGGCCAATCTGGAGATCTTCTTCCTCCTCCCCCTCATCCTCCTCCCCCTCATCCTCCTCCCCCTCAGCCTCCTCATGAGGGGAGGTTTGGCCACTCCCCTCCCCTGGGGACTCCTCAACAGCCTCCTGTCTTTGGGGTGGTGCAGCAGCCTGGCCTGATGGCCCAGCAATCTCCTGGTCATCTGTGGAAGACACCAAACAATCACAGGTTTGAGGATCCACACACTTGGCACATGTTCCCTTCCCCCACCCACACATGCTAATCACCAAATAGAAAAACAAAAAGCTTACCTGGCCTCACAGGAACATCAGACTGATAACCAGGCAGGCCCACCACCTGCTCTGGCTCGAAACACCGGGCCACTGCCCATTCCTCCTCAGTCAGCCGGATGGGGCATGGTCCCCCTCCTCCAGTGCCCCTCCTATGCGCAGTGAGCTTGGCCACCTTATTGCGGACCACGCTCCTCAGATCATTGATCTTTTTCTTAATGCCAGCGGGGGTCCTCGTCTCCCCTCCCCCCGCCGCATTTATGTGATCTGTTATTTTTGCATATATCCTCTTCCTTTGGGCCGGGGAGGTGTTCCGGCTATCAGGCCCATGTAAATATCTTTCATATTGGATGATATACCTGGCAAGGATTTGCTTTTCAACATGGGAAAAATTCAGCTTCCTGCGTTTGGGAGATATCACAAACACCACACAGCAACAAGAAAACTCACAGGACAAACACACAAAAATACACACCAAACAAATACACAAAAATACACACACAAGCAGACAGCTACTACAAAGTCAAATACAAACACACAAAAATACACACCAAACAAATACACAAAAATACACACACAAGCAGACAGCTACTACAAAGTCAAATATAAACACACAAAAACCAAACACAAAATCCAAGCAGAAAAAAAATTAGCAGAAACAATCAAACAAAAATTACACTTATCACAAACAAACAACAACTACTATCTACTACTCCTCCAACACTTCTCTATCACACACAACTTACCAACAAACACTGACAAACTAAGAGCAGAAGCAAATTGCTCATGGAAGGGAACACAGGGAAATACTTTTGCAAATGAAGTGTGTTTGACTGGAGCTAGTTAAGCACAGGGCGATCCTCAAACTAAGTACACTTGGCCTTTTACCTATCTCACTGATTGCGCCAAGCAAAGTTCTGCACATGCGCAGTGAGCAGCAGATTCCTGCGCGCATGCGCAGTACGGCCGGACCTTCATTTGCATGGGGTCACGGCTCATTACAATGAAGCACGCCCACTTCCTTCCCACTTGCCATAACCCCGCCTTACGCCTCCGAATTTAGGTTACGGCAGGCGCAATTTTGTGCGCAAATGCGCTGTGGATACGGCAATTACGACACCAACTTAGGGCGCCGTAACTTAAATGACATAAGTTTTAAAAAACTTATTTTGCGCCGCTGGCTGTGGATTTGGCCCATTATTTTTAACTGCAGTATGAAATAATGATATTCCAACTATTAGGAGACATACACAAATTATGTTTGTCTTTAACCACTTGACAACCGAGGATGTCATGGACTTTGTGCGGTGATATCTGAATGATTGGGGCAGCTACAGGCATCATTCAGATATCACAGTCTTCAGCCGTTGAATCTCTGCACGATAAGAACGATCAAAGCGGCAGTTCCGCCACTTGATCGTTCTTATAGGCAGCGGGAGGGGACGTCCTCCCTCCCTGCCATCCGGTGCTACTCTGGGCTCTCCTGTGCCATCGGGGGGCCCGGAGAATGAATCGGCCGGCGCTGGCTGTAAAAATAAAAAAATGAAGTAAAATAAAAAAAATTAAAACGTCCCTGTCCCCGGTAGCTCGCATGTGCAACAATTCTAGCACTAGACCTCCTCTGTAACTCGAAAATAGTAACCTGTAAAAAATGTTAAAGCGTCGCCTATGGAGATTTTAAAGAACCGAAGTTTGGCGCCATTCCATGAGTGTGCGCAATTTTAAAGCGTGACATGTTAGGTATCTATTTACTCGACGTAACATCATCTTTCACATTATACAAAAAAATTGGGCTATTGTTTTTTTTAATTCATGAAACCGTTTTTTTCCCCCAAAAAATGCGTTTGAAAAATGATTGCACAAATTCCATGCGAGGAAAAAAAGTTGCAATGACCGCCATTTTATTCCCTAGGGTGTCTGCTAAATATATATATATATAATGTTTGGGGTTCTGATTTAACTTTCTAGCAAAAACAATTGTGATTTTTACATGAAGGAGAGAAGTGCCAGAATAGGCCCGGTGGTCAAGTGGTTAAGAAGCTAAATGCCAACAGTTGTACAATGGTACATAATGTAGACAAAAGCTGTTTACCTCGAGTCCGTGGAAATCACGGGAATATACCTTGTCATATAATGTAAATATTATCTGAACATTTAACCATCATGTATCTCTGATTGTAGAAGTATATCAGTTATTTGTTTTATCACCAATTGTACCTGATTTTAATTTTGCACTCTATCTTTAGTTAATAAATATATATGTTTTAAATATTCATTTGTGTTACTTGTCCTCAAAATAGCACAGATAAAAGAATTTTGTATTTCTTGTATTGTAGGAAAATTGTATATCTCCCAAAGCACAGATTTCCATATTTCCATAAATATAATAATATTTTATATCTCAGTATAAACATTCGGACTGTATATGTAGGCACTATGCCGAGATACGTCAATGGTTCTGACACCGTTTTCTGATCACCTCTGCGTTCTTTTATTTTTTATTATATAAAAAAGAAAATTTAAAAACAAAAACAATATTTTTACTTTCCGCTATAAAACATCCAACAGGAAAAAAAAACATAAAATTTCTTCAAATTTTTTTTCCAAAATCTATTCTGCTCCATGTCTTTGGTAAATAAATCCCAATAAGTGTATATTGACTGGTTTGTGTGAAAGTTATAATGTCTACAAACTATGGAATATATTGGAATTTGTATTTATTTATAGTACTAATGGTGGTGATCAGCGACTTATAATGGGACTGCCAAAGTGTGACGGGCAATCTGACACTAACTGACGCGGGGGGGGGGGGGAACTTACACTCACTGACATCACCAGTGACACCAATACAGAGATCAGTGATAATACTATGCACTATCACTGTACTAATGACACCAGCTGGGAACTGACATCACCAGTAGCATTCTTTGATCAAAAGTGCCTGAGTTAAAAACCAGGAGTTTGAAACAGGAGACAAGACAGGAGTCTTCATTATTTTTTTTCAATCACTGATCCAGAACAAGCTTGCAGCTAATAAAGTTGGAACTCTTGCTATATAGATTCAGCGGTGCAGCAGACGCTCTCATCTTAGTCTGCTCACCCCAGGGATAGTGAGAGCAGGACGCTCTCAAACGAGTCGGCTCTCCCCAGGGATAGTGCAGCCAGGCAGGGTCCTCCCAGCTCTCAGGTGCTGCAGACACAGCTCAAAAAAACAGGACTAAGACCCCCCCCCCACACCCCCCTAGCCAATTGATCCAGGGTTGCACCGATCGCTGTTAAGGGGTCAGGAAGGAATTTTTTCCCCCAATCGCTGCAGATTGGCACAGCACGCCTGGGGTTTTTCGCCTTCCTCTGGACCAATCGGGGAGAGAAGACTCAACGAGTGACGGCTCACTTGGACAGTCTTCCACCCATCACGTCCGGCGTCTCGCGGCTCTTCCCGCATCCGCGCCAGACCAGGCCTCATTCGCGGCCGCCGCAATTAGGAAAGACTGACGACAATGTGACTGGCGACAATGGCTAATCTGCGATACTCTGCGGACTCTATTCGGGGTCTGAGACAATTCGCAACAGCATTACCAGCCGTCACCAAAAAGGCCTTAAAAATAGAGCAACTTTTGAGATTCGATCGACCATCAAAAATGTAAACTATTTAACCCAGCTCAAGCACATATCATGTGCTTTGATCAACACAAGATCGGCAGTAAAACACCGATTAGAAATCCACGATTTCTTACTACAAAACGATCTAGACTGCCTCTTTATTACAGAAAGCTGGCTCTCAGACGACTGCAACACCATTCTCGGAGAATTGGTGCCAGAAAACTATCGCATTATAACGGAAAACAGAATAGGGCAAAGAGGAGGAGGCCTGGCGGTGATCCACAAGAATCACATTACAATCACTAAGCCAGCCCTTCAAAATCCTCTTCCATTCATGGAAACCCTTACTCTTCAACTTCAAACTTCCCCCCAGGAGACTGTTCACATTCTCCTCTGCTATAGGCCACCTGGGCCAAAATCGCAGTTTTTGCCATCTTTAACGGAGTTTATATCCACTTATACCCTTAACAGCAAACACCTTTTGCTGCTCGGGGACTTTAATCTGTGGGCCAACTGCGCACAGGATCCCATTGCGGACGCCTGCATCGATCACCTGGAGGGATTAGGGCTACAGCAACTTATATGTGGGTCAACACATGCTTCAGGTCACACACTCGACCTAATTTTCAGACAAAATCTGAAAATAAGCATTTTCGAAAATGAACCATTGCCATGGACAGACCACCATGCAATCAATTTCATAATCTCCAAAATTCCCCCAGTGATAAAAGCACCCAAGCCGGTGACAATACACTGGGCTAGATCTCAGAAGAAGCTCCATTCGGAACTCTTTAAATCTACCTTGGGAAACAGAATCAAAACAATCCATCCACATCAAACAGGAAGAAAAAATTGCGCTAATCAAATACAAATTAAGTGAATAAATGGGAAGGCTGCAATAGCGTGAACTAACACAAAATAATGGAAAAAAGGGAAAAATTGCGCCAACCAATAATATAAACAATAAAGTCCTTTGTGTTCCCACAAGTGAAAATAAAAAATGCACCATATGAGTGCGTTTAAAACATGAATAAATGAAAAAATCCAGTGTCAGAGTCCATAAATGATGAATCCAAACCAGACAACACCCAGTGTGAAGATGATTTACAGTTGTGAACCGCCACCATATGGACTGAGGCTTACCGATAGGTAATTAAATAACAGCGTTATTCAAATTACAGCAGGATACTCCAGAGTGCGGGATCACAGCCAGGGATACACCAGGTCACGGCCCTTTAAGAGATCCACGACGGGATGCAGCAGGATATACTAAGCAGTACTCGTCCTCATAACATCTCAACAGCCCAGTCGGTTGTAAACATATAAGGAAGGAGACCGCACATAGAGTAGTATGCACTAACAGGTTTATTTAAAAAAGTTAAAAACTACTTACAAACGAAGGTAAATAGGAAGCGAGTAAAACAATTGCCGGCCGGCATCTAACAGGAGCCCTTCCTGTACGCGGTGACGTCACTGCACTCCGTCCCAGACGCGTTTCGTCACAAATTGACGTTCTCAATGGGAATGGGCTCTGCAGTGAACCACCGCTTTATATATCCAGGCCTCACTTTGACTGCCAGGAACCGGAAGTAGTCAAAACGCCATTTTGAAAATGGGAAAAACTAATTATTTAATACATACGGGACCTAAAGTGCCCAAAACTAAAGGCTAAAGACAGGGAGCTATCTCTCTAATAAAACAGAGATAGTATTGAAAATATGGAAATATAAAAAAGTGCATGTAGGTGAATCTAATACAAACTAAGGTATTAATCAAAAACGTGCATAAATTAAATTGTCCATCCTGAGCAAATGCAGTCAGTCCCTCTCGTGGTCAGAGCTGGGACTGCAGGCCTATAGACATTATTACATGAGTGAGCAGTACCTCACTCATAATTATATCAGGATAGTACAAAACAGATGACAAATAAATAACAAAGATTAGATATTAATACGAAACCCATTAAGGATTATAAATTACGTATAAATTAATATGATCATATAAATAAATTAATATTCATATAAAAAAGGAAGAATTAATAAATATATAAATTGTCAATAATGGAACATGATTAAACCAACCCCCATCTCCAAATTGACATAGTATTAATAGTGAGAAGTGTTAAATTAAATAGATTAGGGAACCCTGTCAATATATTAAAAAAGCAGGGAACATAAAAGTGTAAATAAGAAAAAAGGTCCCATCCTGGTGAAGTCAAAATGAGGCTAAAAAATTACAAGTAAATTTGATTTGATACATAAAACCACCCAACAAAATCACATTTAACCAGCATTAAATGACACTAAACTAACATGATGGCGTCAAGCATTATTTATAAACGCATTTACATCCGTGTCTATATTTAGGCCGTGAGGCGTATAGCATTCGAGCCGGTGTATCCAGGCCATCTCTAGCCTGGAAATTTCTCTGACTAGAGCACTCCCCCTCCAATTAGGTTTAAATTTATCAATACCTAAAAATAGTGTATTTGATGGGTCTTTTTTATGTTTGAGGAGATAGTGCTTTGACACCGAATGATTCTCAAAACCATTGAGGATATTAGTAATGTGTTTGTTTAATCGAACATGCAAATTGTAGGCCGTATTGTAGGCCGCATGGACACTGTATTAAATACACGACTCCTGTGGTCTCGCAGGTAATAAAGGGCTTTATTGGATGCTCCTTCCTTGTAACAGTTGACTCAAACCTAGTCGTGCGTCTACTCCTACATGAATTCATGGAACAGACTCTACACCTTCTACACTGATAAAAACCCGTTAATTGATTAAAAAAGGTATTTAAACCATTTTGGGGAGGATTTAAAATATTTGGTGCAATCTGGTTACGTAAGGATGGTGCACCTCTAAAAACAACCCTTGGTTTCTCGGGCAAAAGCCCCTTAAGAATAGGGTCATTCCTTGCCAAATGCCAGTGTTTGTTCAAAAGTTGTTTGATACCCCCATGCTGAATGGAATAATCAGTGATGAAGGGAGCACAACCCTGAAATTGATCACATACAACTTGGGGTCGTTCTACCAGAAGTTCCTCCCTAGGGATACGGCTAACGGTCTCCAAAGTCTCATTTAGGGACTCCATGTTGTAACCCTTTTCCAAAAAACGACTGGTCAGCACCTTGGCCTGCTCAGAGAACTCAAGAGGATCAGAAGGAACTGTTAGGAACTGTTCTGATCCTCTTGAGTTCTCATCACGCTGTAGTGGTACAACAGCTGCAACAGCATCTAGATACCCACAATCTACTGGATCCATTACAATCAGGCTTTCGTCCCGGACACGGGACAGAAACGGCCTTACTCAAAATATGGGACGATGCCCTCGAGGCCGCAGACAAAGGAGAATCTTGTCTCCTGGTTCTGCTGGACCTAAGCGCAGCCTTTGACACGGTAGACCACAAACTGTTACTGATGCGACTAGCCAAGGTAGCAGAAGTCGCAGAAGGTGATTTACCATGGTTTTCTTCCTTTCTTGAAAACCGATCACAAACAGTTAAATTGGGTTCTTTCACATCGGAAAAGCGCACGGTGTCATGTGGAGTCCCCCAAGGATCCCCCCTGTCACCGGTGCTTTTCAACATCTATCTTCGCCCTCTCTTTGATATTATCAGTAGCCAAGAACTACTCTATCACTCTTATGCAGACGATACGCAACTGTATTTTCGCATCTGCAACAAAAAGGATCATCATCCCAGTTTAGAGAAATGTCTCTCTTTGATAGAAAACTGGATGACAAAGAGTTATCTTAAACTCAACAGTTCAAAAACAGAACTTCTTATGTTTCACGCCAGCCGAAAGAGTCAACTGGCAACAACCTGGACACCCCCGCCCATTCTGGGCCAAATCATCACCCCTAGCTCCAAAGTCAAAAGTCTAGGAGTCATTTTTGACACCTTCATGACAATGGACGCACAAATAGGGTCAGTAGTCAGCGGAGCGCACCATCTGTTGCGCCTACTACGCAGACTTATTCCATTTATCCCCAAAGAAGACATAGCAGTCGTGGTGGGAACAATCGTGAATTCCAGACTGGACTATGCTAACGCCCTGTACCTCGGACTCCCAAAGTATCAAATCTCCCGTCTGCAAGTCGTTCAGAATACGGCCGCCAGACTGGTGACTGGGAAAAAAAATGGGAATCAATCTCACCTTCGTTGAGAACCCTTCACTGGCTGCCAGTAAAAGACAGAATTGCATTTAAAGCACTCTGCCTGACACATAAGTGCATCCATGGGAAGGCTCCGCAATATCTTTGCGACAAGATAGAACCTCACAATTCGAATCGCGTTCTGCGATCCACCGACCAAAATCTGGTCAGGGTACCAAAAACCAAATACAAGTCCAAAGGAGAAAGAAGGTTTGCTTTTCAGGGTCCTAGACTATGGAACGCTTTACCAACCAGCATTCGGTTGGAGGAAAACCACCTGACTTTCAGAAGACGGATCAAAACTCTGCTCTTTTGATGTCATGAGACACGAACAACTAGCGCCCAGAAGCGATTCAGTTCGCATGCGCCGCGCTTTATAAGTTTTTCATTCATTCATTCACCAGTGACACCAATACAGAGATCAGTGATAATACTATGCACTGTCACTGTACTAATGACACCGGCTGGGAACTGACATCACCAGTGACACCAATACAGAGATCAGTGATAATACTATGCACTGTCACTGTACTAATGACACCGGCTGGGAACTGACATCACCTGTGACACCAATACAGAGATCAGTGATAATACTCTGCACTGTCACTGTACTAATGAAACCGGCTGGGAACTGACATCATCAGTGACACCAATACAGAGATCAGTGATAATACTATGCACTGTCACTGTACTAATGACACCGGCTGGGAACTGACATCACCAGTCACACCAATACAGAGATCAGTGATAATACTATGCACTGTCACTGTACTAATGACACCGGCTGGGAACTGACATCACCAGTGACACCAATACAGATATCAGTGATAATACTGTGATGGATTAGGTAAAATGCCCATTTTCTATGCATCTTTTCTATACTATTGGGCTAGATTCACGTACCTCGGCACATCTTTATGCGGGCGTAGCGCATCTACTACGCTATGGATTGCTAAAGGATCTTTGCCATCTGGACCTGAGGAGCCACGCAGAGAGCCTAAGGAGGGAAAAAGCCGAGCTGGGGAGCAGCTGGAGATTACACACATATGCACTTTACCCCTGCAGGAGTGAGTGCCTCTGGTGAGTGGGGAGCCAGGAGGGGGAGCACCGGAACCACTGCGTGAATCATCACAATTGCATAGCTTGATCACCCACCTAATTTAGGTGCACCTCTGAATGAACTAATTTATTCTGGCTGTCATTTGATCAACTTTATGTGGACTGCTGATTAACTATTTTTACTTCTTATTTTTATTTTTATTTCTATTTACTTTTTCATGCTATGGACACTTAATTTTACATGGATTGGATTGCATATATACTGGTTATTTTTAACCCTTGATTCACTACTCCTTAATCATTAAGGGGTCACTCATATCACAGCTTTGTACTTTATTACTAGAGGATTGGTTGTAATATTTGTTCACTTTATATTATTAGTGCACTTTTTGCTAATTACTGTTATTTTTGTACAGTACTGTTGACAGACCCTTTGTCATAGTGCATTTTGTGTCACGGATTGCTTTTTTGCACAGTGCATTTGACTGACTGAGTATCACTTATCGGACACTATTTCTAGAGTCACTTGCACTTACTTATTTTCACCATATATATATATATATATATATTTATTCTTTCCCTCACAATCAGTTCATTGATGTTTACCTTAGGCACTCAGTCTGCATAGAACAATCACTTTGTGGCCTATGCTCATTACCTGGATCACTTATTAAGTAATCCCGTACCATTCACCTGGCACGTTTAGCCTATAGGTAGGACAGCGCCACTACCCCTTACTTTTTATATTCCTTTTTTGTATCCCTTTTGGGAATTACTTATCGGGGGGCTGCAGTCCGTTTTATATCTATTATTTGGTCTGTTACCTATACGCCTTTACTTGGTCCTAAGCGCGGTTACCCATTTTTACCATGCAAATGAAGGGCCGAACGAACGGCGCATGCGCCGTCACGTGATAGCATTTCCCGCGTCCCAATGCGCATGCACGCAACTACGCCTATCGTATCCCCCAAGATAAGCCGGCCCACCGTTTACGCCCCAGGGTGTAAATACGCCCAGACATGCGCCCGTCGAGCGCAAAAGTACACCAGCAGCTTTGGTTGGTTTGGTGTGCCTACTTTTGTATTGAATTTATTTAAACATGTCTGAAGCAGCAGTGCCTAAGGAAAGGAGGCTAAAAAACTTTTCTAAAGAGGAGAAGGCGATAATCATTGATGGCATGGCAAGGTACAACAAGTACCTCCACGGATCTGAGAGTGGCACGACCAGCAAGGTCCGTAAGGAGGAGATATTGGCTGAGATAGCAACGCAGGTCAGTGCCCTTGGCCATGTGGAACGGACCCCAGAAAAGATTGCCAAGAAAATCAATGACCTGCGGCGTCTCGTGAAGGAGAAGGTGGCCAAGATGAAGAGGCACAGAAGGGGCACCGGAGGTGGGCCAGCCCTGAATATCACTCTGACACCTGATGAGCAGGTCATAACCAGGTGCTTGGAGAGGGAGCAGGTGGAGGGCCTGTAGGGATTTGAGTCTGTTGATCAGCCCTTGAGGACAGGTGAGTGTGTTTTATCTTTTATCTGGTGTGTAGCATGTGTGGGGGGGGGGAATATGTGACAAGTGTGTGGGTCCTCCAACATGTGAATGTTTTGTGTCATCCACAGATATGCAGGATGGAGCAGGGCCGTCATCGGCTGCTGCGCAACCGACCCCATCCCATGATGCCAGTGTCCATACCTCTACTTTAGAGGAAGTAGAGGAGGAGCACGGGGACCTTGAGGATGGCATTTACATGGGGGACGAGACCACCATCCCAGGACCCTCCCATACCACCACCTCCATAGGGGATAGCCCCCCAAGGGCCTCCAACTTCAGGGGAAGCCCCCAAGGCCCTCCTCAAATTTGGGAAGTCCCCCAAGGGCTTTTCTCAAATTTGGGAAGTCCCCCAAGGGCCTCCTCAAATTTGGGAAGTCCCCCAAGGGCCTCCACCATTTTGGGAAGCCCCTCCTCCTCCATAAGGGAAGTACCCTCAAGGGCATCCCCATATATTCGGCCCCAAGTCACACCTGCACCCAGGAAGGCTACTAGGAAGACAAGGGGTGATCCAGAGACCATAGAAGCCTCTTTGTCAAGGGACCAGGCCAGGCAGACCCACCATGTTGGTTGTGTGGCATCTGACATGCACCGGGTGGCAGCCAGCCTGGCCTCCTTGCAGCAGACCCAGGCTGCTTACACTGCCGCCATGACAGAAAGTGCACAGGAGGTCAGTGTCAACAGCAGTGCACTAGTGACCTGTGTGAGTGACCTGGAGGCCACAAATTCAGGCCTTGTGGCAGAGGTGAGGAGCCTGGCAGTGGCCATACAGGCCAATACAGCAGCCATTGAGGCGGTGGGGACTCAAACAAATGCGGTTCTCACACGCATAGCCGTGGCTTTGGAGGGAATCCAGGCAGCCAGGGAGAGACCGGGGATGATCCTCCTCCCAATGACCCACCCGCGGCTGCCTCCAGGCAACAGAGGGCCAGGAGCCTTGGCACCAGGCGTAGTCCACGTCAGGCCAGATGAGTGCCAGTTATATTATTTTCTTTTTAGACTCGATATTATACTCGATATGAGTTGTCATTTTGTTATTATTATACTTGATATGAGTTATATTTTTGGGGGGAAATTAATATACAGCAACATAATTGGAGCCTTGACGTGGCGTTGCTGTTCCCTAGTACCGTGCGGTGTACTTCCGTCTAATCCAATTTAATGGGGATGTGGGGGGTGTGTGCTAGGGACCACAGTAATGTGCATGCATGCATTCTCATTGTGCCATGATGAATGTGTGTGTTTAACGTGAAAATAAGCCTACCACGAGGCATCTCCTGACTGCTCTTCCCTCAGCAGACGGGGTAGCCTCGGTTAGGGGGGGATTGTGTGGTTGGGGGGTCAGGTCATCACGTAGGTCAATCTGCAGGCCCCTTCTCATGGCGAAGTTGTGCAGAATGCAACATGCACTGATGATCTGGCACACAAAGTTTGGGGAATACAACAGGGTACCCCCAGACGTATCCAGGCATCGGAAACGGGACTTCAGGAGGCCAAAGGTGCGTTCCACCACTGCACGGGTACGTGCGTGTGCTTCATTGTATCTTCTCTCTCCTCTGGTTTGAGGATTCCGGAATGGAGTCATGAGATGGGGACCAAGTGCATATGCAGAGTCACCTGGAAGGGAAAAGACAGGAGGATGTTAGTCGTGCATGTGCCCCTCGTGATGTCTGCATCATGGGGTCGGACAGCCATGCCTGACTCCTATGTCACTCACCAGCCAGCTGTCCCCATACACGTTCTGTTCGAATTCTGTTGGGATGGTGCTTTGACAGTATATGAAGCTGTCATGGCTGGATCCTGGGTGTTTGGCACGGACGTGCCATATGAGGCATTGGGCATCGGCTATCACCTGTACATTGATGGAATGCCAATGCTTCCGATTGCGGTACATGTGCTCTGTCTCATGGGGGGGCTGTAGTGCCATATGTGTGCAATCAATGGCCCCCACGGTGCGTGGGAATCTGGCAATTTTGTAGAAATCTGCCCTTGCCTTCATCCGCTGATGCTCCTGGGTGGGTCTGAAGATGTGGTGGGACTTGCGGGGACAACCTGGTGCACACATCTGCTCATGGTGGATTGTGACATCCCAGCCACAGATGCACTTGTTCTTTGAAAAGATCCACTGGCTAGGAAATGCAGTGTTGCCAGGACCTTGACCAGTGGCTGCACTGCATGTGCACGATGTGTCTTGCTGGTGAGGTCATCCTGCAGGGTTCTGACTATTTCCTGGATGGCATCAGTGTCAAATCTGAACATGTGATACACCTCCGATTCCCCCATGGCAAAGATGTCCATGCGCTCTCGGTATATCCTCTCCTGTGCCCTCCTCCTACGTGCCCATAGACGCAGTAGTGCTATGACCACGGCTGCCCCTGGCATGTTGGCACATAGATGTGTTGTCCTGCAAGTGTTGTTGCTCAGGTCGTCTGTAACAGTGCTGCTGTTGCTGCTCTCCAGCTGACCTGTGCAAGTCTACCCCTGCTTTTATGAGGGGTAACTTTAGGCCGGGCGTACAGCTTACGCGCACCGCGCGTAGCCTGCGCCGGACAAACATACGCAGGTGAATCGGCATAACTCCCTCATTTGCATAATTGAATAGGAAATCAATGGGAACAAAAGATGCGCCCAGCCTAAATATGCGCCTAAGTTCCGCCGGCGGGGGACAGTTACGTCGGACGGATGAAGCCAATTTTCGCGCGTATCTCCTTCTGTTACATTTACATTTACGCCGGCGCATCTCGAGATACACCGTCGTATCTCTCTGTGAATCTAGCCCTATTAAGTCTATATTTTTCCTGAATATAAACTGCTTTTATATTCCTTGCTCAAAATGGCTGCTAGTAGCACCCCCTCCCATCGAGTGAAGAATGTAACTAAAAGATGGTGCCTCTGCCCAGGACTACACCCTATCTGATGATGCTCAGATCCTGGAGGAAGTTCACCTTACATGGACACAACCAATCAGAAGCTACGAGTATCTAGATAACGTTAAGCTAATGATACATTTGCTTACAGCATTAGTCGCTCACCTATAAAACCCCCCATGTATCCGGAACCAATAAAGAGATTATCTTCAATCTGAGCACAGTCTCAGTGTGGTACTTTTCTCGTGCATGCACTACATCATATAGGCCTAATCAGGATGGGGCAGATACTCACCAGACGATTAGTCTGATCCCTATCAGCTGGCACCCTAATGTGAGGGCCCCGGGTTGTGAAGCAATGGACAGCCGATCGCAAAGGCGCCGAGGTGGACCAATGCGGACGGGCTGGAGACTGATCACCCCCAGAGTACAGTAAGACATACCTTACCAGTACATGACCCATCTCCGTTGTTGGTCTATCTCTGTCTGATGTGCTGCCGGCGGTCACCAGAGACAGGTAATTGCTTGCCCGGGGTCTAATTTGTATTGAACCTGTACCTGAGTATCTGCTGCCCGGTTTTGTATTTGTGTAAATGTGCCATCTGGTCTCGGAGAGAGGGAGAACCTGAGGGGGAGTGCTGTGCAGAGGGTATTGAATTGACACGGGAACTCCTCGGTAATGGGGAGGAGACTCTGTGGGGGGCCCCTCTTCTCAGAACATATGTCTCTCTCTCTTTGCGGCCGGTTGCTAGGTCATGTCCTAAGTCTGTGGATTAATGTTTGGCATCCATGAGGGTGTTTGGGGTTTACTAAGAGTTAAGGAGTCGGGATATAGTCAGGAACTACTAGGACGCCACCCTCTGCTGCCCGAAAAAAACTTCTTAGTCTTAGTCTTCCGCCTGAACGTTCACTATCCGGTCAAAGTAAAAATAGGAAAGTCGATACAGCAGATAGAAGTAGAGTCAGAGTGGGAGGGGTCCGGTATCGAGAGGAGTCTCTGTCATCAGGAAAGGCCAGAAGAGAGTAAGGGGACAGAGAAAGAGCGAGTAAGAAACCTTGGGTTCTTGTTGGGAGGGCCCCGGCAGAGAAGAGAAGATGGGACAGAAAACAGTTAAACCAGAAAAGGGAGTTTCAGCACCTGACCTTGTGGCAGAAAGGGAGGGGGTGGAGTATGTGAAGAGATTAGGAAAGCTGGCAAAAGTATGTGGGATGACCGCGAGTGGAGGCCGGCTATAGCCGGAAGAATGGCGGAAGATAATGAAAGACAAATGAGGCGTTTTGTCAGATAACAACTTCCTGAAAACAGCAGAAGCCTGGTATAATGTGGCAAAGGCCGTCCACCGAGAACAATGGACAGAGCAGGAAGTGTAACAGGGGAAACAGACGGTATATGTGTATCACCAATGTATTGATAAGAGTGATCCATTATGTGTGCTGACTGAAAATAATCAGCCGCCTCCCTATGATGACTGTAACCCTTCATAGTCACTCCATCCTCTCTTTCTGCTGTCTCTTGTCTCTCCATCCTCTCTTGCCGAACAGCGAACAATTTGGGGTGTTCACAGCAAATTCAAAAAGCCGCGGAACACCCTGTAAAAGTCTATGGGAGAAATCTAAAGTGCTAATTTTAAAGGCTAATATGCAAGTTATTGTCCTAAAAAGTGTTTGGGGACCCGGGTCCTGCCCCAGGGGACATGTATCAATGCAAAAAAAAAGTTTTAAAAATGGATGTTTTTTTTTTGGAGCAGTGATTTGAATAATGCTTAAAGTGAAACAATAAAAGTGTTATTTCTGAAGGAAAAAAAGTCATTTAAAATCACTCGCGGCTATAATGAATTGTCCTAAATTAAATAAAAGTGCAGGGTGATGGCGCTGCTATATTGCAATGTGGTAATATGAGTCTAAGTGCTCTGAGTGCTCCAATTTGGCGTATATATGCCAGGTGTCGGGTGCCTATGTGTGGCAAGTTCTTATATATAAGAAACCTCCACTAGAGATAGGTCCCATGTTAATCCATGTGCCGGTGCACAAGTGATAAGTGTGCTAAATCCAAGTCTCCCTGGCAGCTAGAATGAAAAACAACTTTAAGTGGTAAAAATGATATGTATGACCTTAGGTGGATGTGCGTCTGCCCAATATATGAGTGTGAGTGAAGAGTATCAGCTCCTGTGCAGTGTGAGATACTCCACCCTGTGAATGATGAGGGTTGGCCCTCTAGAAGGCCTCACGTGACCAGTATCTCAAGTGATGTTGGTGATGAAAATAAAAAACAAAAGAACCTATTTGAAAACAGTGACACTGTACAGGAAGTAACAGGGAAAGAAAATAACCTTGAAAAATATATAAAAGTAGGACAATAATTGTAAATGTGCCCTGTTTCTCTATTGAGTGTCCTCACAGACCACCTAGGTCTGGGGGGCTCAGCACAGGCTAGAGAAACCAGTCCAAGCAGCGCCATCACCCTGCACTTTTATTTAATTTAGCACAATTTATGGTTTCTCAGTGAGAAGTCATTCAGGGGGCAGCAGCTCATTTACCCACTCCTAGCGCGGAAGCCCATCACCTTTATCTATAATGAATTGTCGGTCCCCGGCAATACAGAGATAAGTCATTCATTAAAAAAAAGCGTGGGGGTCCCCCCAAATTCAATTACCAGGCCACCCATCATGTGACCCCTGTCCCCCTATGATGCAATGGAAAACCCAGGCTTTCCCAGTGACATGTGGTTGACCCCGCCCCCCCCCTGATGTAACGCAGGTTTGCCATTACATGAAAGGGGGCGGGGTCACCCATCATGTCACTCAGAAAGCCTGGGTTTTCCCTTGCTTCAGAGGGGGATGGGGTCACATGACAGGTGGCCCCGCCTTCACCTACATAAGAGATGTCACTGGCTGAAGCCGTGTCATTCCCGGAGTGTCTCCGGTGGAGACAGGTGATGCGTGCGCTTCGGAGTGCGGACATCTCATCGCTGGATCCTAGTGGACCTGGATGAAGAGGATATCTTCTCATCGCTGGACCCCGGAGAGGAGATCACCCGTCGCAGGATAACGACAGCGTTGGAGCGGAGACCAAGAGTGGATTACCACCTCTGGAATCTTTTTTTTATTTATTTTAAAAAATTTTAACAAAGGACTTTCCCAACGGTGTCTGTGTTTTTTTTTTACAATTGTTACATTTTCTTTGTGAAATGGTAGAGGTACAATATACCCCATTACCAATTTACATAGGGGGTGAGATCTGGGGGTCCCCTTTGTGAAAGGGGTCTTCCAGATTCCGATAACCCCCCCGCCCACAGACCCCCACAACCACCGGGCAAGGGTTGTGGGGATGAGGCCATTGTCTTCATCAACATGGGTACATGGTCCTCCCAATATTGAAAGCATGAGGCCTGGTACGGTTCAGGAGGGGGGGCGCTCTCTTATCCCCCCTCTTTTCCTGTGGCCTGCCAGGTTGCGTGCTCTGATAAAGGGTCTGGTGTGGATTTTTGGGGGGAACTCCATGCCATTTTTTTTTATTTGGGGTGGAGTTCCCCTTAAAATCCATACCAGACCTGAAGGGTCTGGAATGGATGTTTGGGGGAAACCCACGTCATTTTTTTTGTATTTGACACGGGGTTCCCCTTAATATCCATATTAGACCTGAAGGGCCTGGTAATTGAATTTGGGGGGACCCCCACGCATTAATTTTGAATTTTTTTATGAATGACTTTTCTCTGTATTGCCGGGAGCCGACAATTCATTATATCCACGAGTGATTTTAAATGACTTTTATTCCTTTAGGAATTACATTTTGTGCAAAGACCGTTCTAAGCACGGGAAACAATCGCTACTTCACACCCCCAACCCCCAGGTACAAAATGTAAAGAAATATTTCATTTTTATTGTTTCACTTTAAGCATTATTAAAATCACTGCTCCCGAAAAAATTCTACACCTTCAGTCCTATCAGTGCAGGCTTCAGAGAGGATTGAGGGTATAGTGGGGTTGGAGATCCCAGCAGATGAGGAGCAAGGAGAGGTCCGCTTTGTTCTTTGGCGGCGGCCTTATATAGTGTTTGGGGGCATGTACTAAACCCTCAGAGACATAATTGGCCAAAGCCATCCTGTTTATTTTACAGTTTTTCTTGATATCATTACCAAATTCCATAGAAATTACTTAGAACCACAAAATGATATTCTATAAATGATGTTCTATATTATTATCATACAGGATGTTATAGCGGCAACAGTTTGCGCAACGCTTTACATCAGGGAAGACAGTACAGTCACAATACAAATCAATACAGGAGGGATCAGAGGGCCCTGCTTGTTAGAGCTTACAATCTAGAAGGAAGGGTCAAGTGCAACAAAGGGTAGTTAGCTGTGGAGGATAATCAGATGGGATCAAATGAAAATACAGTTAGGTGTGGGAAGGATAGACTTCTCTGAAGAGGAGGGTTTTCAGGGATCCTCTAAAAGCTAATAGAGAAGGAGATAGATGGATAGATTGGGGTAAGGAGTTCCATAGGCTTGGAGAGGCTCTGGAAAAGTCCTGGAGACGAGCATGGGAGCAGGTGGGGTGGTACTGGGAGGTGGGTAGGGGCGGAGAAAAGGGGTGACTTGGAAAGGGGGAGTTCCTGCACCTATTGTCTATTTCTATTTATATTGGTGACATAATTGCCCAAATCTGGGGATCAGGAGCCATTTCCACCCTTTACTCTCGGCTGGGGTTCTTTGTATCCATATAACAGATGTTCTACATGACTAAATCTCACATCAATTTTACTGTAAAATCAAAGGGGCCAAAATGTCTCCCCCCCCCCCCCCCCCCGAGCAGTAATATATTTCTATCCCCCTTGGTGAGAGTGGAGATGACCCATCTATAAGGATATACAGTACATACACACACAGCACAAGGCCGTGTTCACAATACGAGATGTTTCTGCAGTTCCTCTGATCTCCACAAGATGGTAGACAGGAAGTCTCTATGGAAGACAGGAAGTGATGTCAGGCACAGACAGGAAGTTCCGGGTGAGAGGTGAGTCGGGAAGAAGTAGTGAGGAGACGTTGCTGGAAGAGGCAGCAGAGGAGGTAATAAGATCTTATTTTCTATTTACACCCAGTAACCCCGTCATGTCCGTCCTCTTCCTCCATAGTCACTGTGACGTCTTTTATCCCCAGCAGATGATGATACACACATATATAGTGTGGAGACCTTCATTAACCCCTTCAGGATCGGAACACTTCCCCACTTGTGGGGCCGGAACATTCTCCTCATTTTGGAGATGTGTCACCTTTCCCACCAATCACCTTCTCACCTCATCAGTCTATACTAACAGTTATATGACGTTTATTAGAGATGGGGGGGTATGTAAGGAGGATTGGAAAGTGTATGGCCCGGATTCACAAAGCACTTACGCCGACGTATCTACAGATACGCCGCGTAAGTGTAAATATGCACCGTCGTATCTATGCGCTGGACTCTGAAAACAAGATACGCCTGAAAATAGGCTACATCCGACCGACGTAACTTTCCTACGCCGGCGTATCGTGGGCGCATATTTACGCTGGACATAGGTGGCGCTCCCATTGATTTTCTATTCACATATGCTAATGAGGGAGATACGTCGATTCACGAACGTACTTGCGCCCGGCGCATAATATACGCGGTTTACGTAAGTTGTATGCCCGGCGTAAAGTTATTCCCCATATATGAGGCGCAACTCAAGCAAACGTATGGACCAGGGAACACAGCCGTCGTATTTTACGTAGTACGTGAATAGGGCTGGGCGTAGGTTACGTTCACGTCGTAGGCAGTGATCCGTCGTATCTTAGGGAGTATTTCCGACGTGATTCTGAGCATGCGCACTGGGATACGTCCACGGGACGGCGCATGCACCGTTCGTTTTAAGTACTTGTATGGCACTCGGCCCATCATTTGCATGGGGTCACGCCTCATTAGCATGGCTCACGCCCACTTCAACTTACGACAAATTACGCCGAGGGAATCCAGTGCAGTTTGGGAGGCAAGTGCTTTGTGAATTCGGTGCTTGCCTCTCTGTGTCGGCGTAGCGTATATTAGATACGCTACGCCGGCATAAATATGTGCCGATGTATGTGAATCCGGGCCTATGTCTTTATTTTATAAGATTCAAATAGGAAGAAAGAGGGAAAAATTTAATTTGTAGTGAATGTCCTGAAAACGAATATCTCCATAATTAGGGGTGCAACGGATCAAAAACTCACGGTTCGGATCGTTCCTCGGATCAAGAGTCACGGGTCGGATCATTTTTTGGATCGGCAAAAAAATAAAATACTCCGCCACTGTAATATCCACATCTCCCCCCCCACTGTAATATCCACATCTCCCCCCCACTGTAATATCCACATCTCCCCCCCACTGTAATATCCACATCTCCCCCCACTGTAATATCCACATCTCCCCCCCCCACTGTAATATCCACATCTCCCCCCCACTGTAATATCCACCTCTAACCCACTGCATTGGCGTCACTAGTGATGGTGTCACCCGGTGCAGAAAAAAATGGTGTCACCCCCCCCCCCCCCCACTCCCACCAACTATAGTCCCCCCTCAGTAAAGAACCCCCTTGGTGCAGACACCCCCCCTCTCAGTACAGACACCCCCCAGGTAGTATAGGCAGACACCCCCCAGGTACTACATGCAGACCCCCTACCCCCCAAGGTAGTACAGGCAGACCCCCCACTAGGGGTGCAATGGATCAAAAAACTCACGGTTCGGATCGTTCCTCCGATCAGGAGTCACGGATCGGATCATTTTTCGGATTGGCAAAAAAAAAAATTCTCCCCCACTGTAATATCAACATCTCCCCCCCCCCCACTGTAATATCCACATCTCCCCCCCACTGTAATATCCACATCTCCCCCCCACTGTAATATCCACATCTCCCCCCCCCACTGTAATATCCACATCTCCCCCACTGTAATATCCCCATTCCCCCACTGTAATATCCACATCTCCCCCGCCACTGTAATATCCACATCCCCCCACTGTAATATCCACATCTCCCCCCCACTGTAACCAAGATGGCCGTGGCTTCCGGAGCTAGGCCGAAGCCGTGGCCTTTCCTAATGTTATGGCCGCGGCTCCGGAGCTAGACTGAAGCCGCGGCCTTTCCTAATGTTATGGCCGCGGCTTCGGCCTAGCTCCAGAGCCGCGGCCATAACATTAGGAAAGGCCACGGCTTCGGCCTAGCTCCGGAGCCGCGGCAATCCGCGGATCACAGTGTGTGCCGATCCAAAGGGGGTGACCAGTTCGCATCACGGATCAACTGTGATCCGTTGCACCACTACCCCCCACCCCCCCAGGTAGTACAGACAGACCCCCCCAGGTAGTACAGATTGACCCCCCCAGTAGTATGACTCCCAGCAGTGTGTCCCACGAGTGCTGGCTCCTCCTCCTCTGTGGGTGTAAACAGAGAGGAGGGCTGCCGCCAGGTGTACCAAGATGGCCGTGGCTTCGGCCTAGCTCCGGAGCCGCGGCAATCCGCGGATCACAGTGTGTGCCGATCCAAAGGGGGTGACCCGTTCGGATCACGGATCAACTCTGATCCGTTGTACCACTATCCATAATGATCCCATTCTCAGATCTTCATCCTAAAATGTGATCAGTAAAGTCTCCGGAGTAGACGGAGATCACAGGAATATGATGTGTCCTGGCAAAGCCTAAAGACAACGTTCATCTATTATTTAGGAGAGGTGTGACGCACCCGGGAGAAATGACTCTATGTGTACAGATACCTCACAGAGCGCCCCTCACAGCTCCTCCTCTCAATGTCCCTCCAACCAGAGTCAGCAAACGTTATGACATCACAGCCATGAATAAGCACTGATTTTGTGTGAAGCGTCGGCTGTTCCCCTGTTTCTGTCGTTGTGATGTATTTGCTGTTCATTTAATAAAAGACAACCAGTACGGTTTTTGGAGTGCGGCCATCCATCCTTCATCTATCTTTTATGCTTGCCTAGTGCACCGCCAGCACCCTTGGAATCCTGTATCAGTGTGTGACCGTATAGTAGACCCACCTGGAGCGGTGACTTTCTTTCTTAAAGTCTCCGGAGTAGACGGAGATCACAGGAATATGATGTGTCCTGGCAAAGCATCTCTTATTTAGGAGATGTGTGATGCACCCTGGAGAAATTACTCTGTGTGTACAGATACCTCACAGAGCGCCCCTCACAGCTCCTCCTCTCAATGTCCCTCCAACCAGAGTCAGAGAATCCTATGACATCACACTAGCCTCACAGCTCCTCCTCCCAATGTCCCTCCAATCCAATTTAGAGAATCTTATGACATCACACTGGCCTCACAGCTCCTCCTCTCAATGTCCCTCCAACCAGAGTCAGAGAATCCTATGACATCACACTAGCCTCACAGCTCCTCCTCCCAATGTCCCTCCAATCCAATTTAGAGAATCTTATGACATCACACTGGCCTCACAGCTCCTCCTCTCAATGTCCCTCCAACCAGAGTCAGAGAATCCTATGGCATCACACTAGCCTCACAGCTCCTCCTCCCAATGTCCCTCCAATCCAATTTAGAGAATCTTATGACATCACACTGACCTCACAGCTCCTCCTCTTAATGTCCCTCCAATCCAAGTCAGAGAATCCTATGACATCACACTGGCCTCACAGCTCCTCCTCTCAATGTCCCTCCAACCAGAGTCAGAGAATCCTATGACATCACACTGACCTCACAGCTCCTCCTCCCAATGTCCCTCTCACAAGCAAAAGCAAGATTGTTGGTCCCAGAATTCCTTGCAATAAGCTTTTAACCTACAAAGTGGGGGGCCCTGTCTGGTTAAATTATATCCCAAGTGGGGTTTTGATAAAAAAGGAGACCTGATTGGTGAGGTGAGGAGGATTCTGGGAATGTCATTTGATTTTACTACATGTGTTCAAATCTAGAGTTTTCCTCCTGTGAAGTCTGGAGATCCTATGATAATCACATTGCCTCCACCTCCCTCCCTGATAGAATAGAGAAATACAAAGAAGATTCTAGAAGTCACCAGAGAGATCATCAAACTGCTGACAGGAGACATGAGCGGTGCCGGGAAGGACGCCATGATGGAGAATCAGCCGCCCCTCACATCACCGGGTAAGAGGAGACTTTATTGTAAAGGAGAGAGCAGTACAGAGGCTCCACCTAGATCCCCCATCATCTGATAAACACATAGAAACAATGTATTCAGTCAGTGTGTGTGTTTCCTACAGATGGATCCAGTAATGGGAACCCCCCAGAGAGATGTCCCCGTCCTCTGTATTCCCGGGATTCCACACAGGAAGGTCACACCATCCCCCACCATCATCAGGTAGATGAGTGACAATTATTGGTAGTTCTGATTTATACACAGCATGTTTGTTACAATGAATGTTTTATTATATATTCAGAGTGGAAATCTCGGGGATGATAATATTGATGTTAAAGAAGAGTATAAAGAGGAGGATGAGGAGTATGGAGTGATGGAGGAGTTTTCAGAAGGACACAAGGATATGATGGAGCCACCTAATACCAGGAACCCACCAGAGAGATGTCCCCGTCCTCTGTATTCCCGGGATTCCACACAGGAAGGTCACACCATCCCCCACCATCATCAGGTAGATGAGGAACAATCACTGATAGTATCATTAGGATCTGTACATTATCTGCATTGTTACCATTGATGTCATTTTTATTCTATATTCAGAGTGGAGACCTGAGAGATCCTAAAGTTGAGATTAAAGAAGAGATAAAAGAGGAGGATGAGGGGATGGAGGAGTCAGAGTCTCTAAAAGAACACAAAGATCTGTACCAGGACACCATTATGGAGCCACCTAATACCAGGAACCCCCCAGAGAGATGTCCCCGTCCTCTGTATTCCCGGGATTCCACACAGGAAGGTCACACCATCCCTCCTTATTTAAAGGTTGGTGGGACGGAACATCTAGACGTGGACTTGTGGGGGGCTGTGTGGATTTTATAGATGTGATGTCACAATAATAAAGATTATATCTTACAGATGATATTCTCTCTCATTCTCTTGGTTTAGAGTGGAGATCCAATCGATATAGAATTTGAGGTGAAATCAGAAGAAGAAGAGACGTATGTGAGGGATGATCAGCAGTCTATGGAGGAGGATGGAATAACGGGGACATTTATAGAGGAGGACACTCCTACAGAGATCAGCACAGGTGGGTCATTAACACTAAATCCATTCCTCCACCCATACTGCTCACTGATTGGTCCAGAGTAGGCCAAGGACTGGGTGATAATCTTCCTTCTCTGTGATGCAGACACAATTTATTTGTACTCAGAGCCTCTTGTGGAACTAGGGGAAGGAAACAGAAGAAAACTGAAAGGTGATCTGGGGTGTGCCGTGGTCAGTATGCCTAAAAGGGGGTAAAAACAAAAGACATTAGGATGAGTATATAAAGGAGGTTTATTAAAACGATACAAATTAATTGGCCAAATTAACAAATGCTTGAGACCTCTCAATGAGTGGCTCCGGGATGTACCTGGAGTAACATGATGACGTCCACCTGCCTAACCTTTTAATAATGTAAACCGAGACACCCTGGCGCGATGCCGCAGAAGCGGCACCAACCCTAAATGAATGACCTGAGCAGGACATGGGATTCAACTCCAGATTCCCTAAGAGGGTGCAACAATACTTTATGAAAAGTGCAGAGGTGAGAGGGGCCCCGTTAACCATCAAAAGAGGACTAGCCCTGGGTTCCCCTGATAACTGGGCCATGAGTAAAACCGATACCGGGCACCAACCAGCCTCAATCTTGAAATACCTGATATCGGTACCAGCCCCAGTTTGCTGCGTTTTACATGTCTCTAGGTGTAACACGAAATGGTCAGGGTACCTGATCGACTGACTAATCAGTGTACAGGAATTATCTCCCATACAAGCGAACTCCCCCGGTCTAAGGAAACCATAAAAGGCTAAATAGCCGCCTTCAGCACCAGGCTAGGTAGCTGCCCAAAAGGAGACCTAGACAAAATATCCGACATGGCCCGGAAGATGTGCCCTGCGATAGGCAGCCTGTTAGTAGGGCTCGGGGGGTTGCTCTTCTGAATACCCCTGAGGATAGCTTTCACAGAATGAGCTGCAAACAATGACTGCCTACCGGGATGAAGTAGAGAAATAAAATGTTGGCTACCTGCCAAATACCCCTTGATGGTATTGTGGGACAATTTCAGTTGAAAATGACAGTAGGCCACAAAAGACAAAAGGTAGTGATTATCAAAACAATCGGACCTAGGGTACCGGGTTAGGAAAGACTGAAATGTTCTCCAGGCCGTACTGTAAGCCCTCCTTGTGTTGATAGACAGTCACCTGTCAATCAACCCTAATGCCCGTGTCCAGTGCGTGTTTAATCCATCCTCAACAGCGAGACATGCAGGGACGGGGGGCACAGAGGTCTGCATCCGGAACCTGCTGAAAAAAGGACGAGAAATCAAAACGAAACAGAGCGTCTGTTGCCGAATTCTGCACCCCACTAATAAACCTGCAGTGGATGTGGAACCTAAACTGTAGGGATAGCCAAATGAGCCTGCGTATGAAAGCCATGATGTGTAGTGAATAGGGATGAGCTTCGTGTTTGAGTCAAACTCATGTTCGACTCGAACATCAGCTGTTCACTCATTCGCCGAATTTTGAACATAATGGTGCGTTCGCGCCAAATTCAAGTGGCGCATCACGGCCCATAATTCACTGCGTCATCGCAGTGCATTGCTGGCTGATGATTGGCCAAGCATGCACTATGACCTGCATGCTTTGGCCAATCGTAGCGCTGTCAGCACAGAGAGCCATAATTGGCCAAAGGAAGGGTGCCTTTGGCCAATCATGGCTCAGGGGAGTAGGGACACGCCCCACACTATATAAGACTGCCTGCATGTCGGCCTTGTGTAGTGTGTTGCGGCATGTGAGAGAGATAGAGAGAGAGTCAGAGTGTCATTGAATTTCAGTTAGAGCAGGCAGGCGATTCAGGTAGCTGCAGTCAGTTAGCCAGATTTATAAAAACGTACGACGGCGTATCAGTAGATACGCCGTTGTAAGTCTGAATGTGGCGCCGTCGTATCTATAAGCGTATTCTCAAACTGAGATACGCTTCTCTGTTGCTAAGATACGACCGGCGTAAGTCTCCTACGCCGTCTTATCTTAGCTGCATATTTACGCTGGCCGCTAGGGGCGTGTACGTTGATTTACGCCTAGAATATGTAAATTAGCAAGATACGCCTATTCACGAACGTACTTGTGGCCAATACGCTGTTTACGTAAGGCGTTTTTCCGGGGGAAAGATAAACCACCAAAAAGATGGCGCAGCCCATGCGTAAGCGTACGTGAATGGGGATGGGCGTAGGTTACGTTCACGTCGAAAGCAAGGAGTATTTGCGATGTGATTCTGAGCATGCGCCGTACCAATGGCCCTTATTTACATGGAGTCACGATTCATTACCATACAACACGCCCCCTACCTGCCTATTTTGAATTAGGCGGGGTTACGCCGGGCCATTTGCGCTACGCCGACGTAACTTAGGAGGCAAGTGCTTTGTGAATACAGTACTTGCCTCACTATGTTACGTCGACGTAGTGCAAATGGGATGCGCTACGCCGGCATAAAGATACGCCGCCGTACGTGAATCTAGCTAAATATGTCTGGAAGGACAACAAGAAGCTGTAGACACTCGCAGGCCAATAAAAGAGGGCAAGCAGGCTCTGTGCTGGTCGTGGATATGGTGCATCCTCATCAGCACGTGGCCATGGGACACGCTTGTCCTTTTTTTCAGCAGCTGGCCATGTTGAGCCGCAACATGCATAAGAGTTGGTAGAGTGGATGACCAAGCCGTCCTCATCCTCCTCATCCTCTCTCACCCAGGCTCAGGGTACTTTGTCTGCCAAAGCAGCTGCCAAAGCGGCCTCTTCCCTCTGCTCAATGGCATCAGTCACTCCTTCCCTAGCCCCACCATGTCCTCCTGAGGAGTCCCCCGAACTGTTTGACCACAGTGTTGGGTACATGCTGCATGAGGATGCCCAGCGTTTTGAAGGCTCCGATGATGGTACCCAGCTAGAGGAAGGCAGTAACATAAGCCCAGAGAAAGGGGGTGTCCAAGATGGACAGCAATCTGGCAGTCATGTTCCCCCAGCTGCAGCATACTGCCAGGTTTTCTACAGTGATGAGGAGGGATGGGATGATGAGGTCACTGACTCCACGTGGGTGCTTGAGAGAAGGAGGAGGCACAGGCACATCTCCAACGAGGCAGGATGCCCTCCAGGGGCCAGCCTAAGGACAGCCTAAGGACAGCACACCAACTGCATCACACCGCAGAGCTCCTCATGTGCAGGGCGCTGCTGTCTCTCGGCGTTATTCCAAAAGTTCTCTGGTGTTGGCTTTTTTGAGACGAGTGCATCAGATCGCACCACTGCTATTTGCAACATATGTCTCAAGCGTATCTCGCGTGGCCAAAACATCACCCGCTTGGGCACCACATGCTTGACCAGACATATGTCGACCTGCCATGCAGTTCGTTGGCAAGCTTACATAAAAGATCCACACCAAAGAACAAAGCGGACCTCCCCTTGCTCCTCATCAGCTGGGATCTCAAACCTCACTATACCTTCAGTCCTCTCAGAAACCTGCACTGATAGGACTGAAGGTGTCGAATTAGGTGTGTCACAGGCAATTTTCTTTTGGTACACCAATGTCCGATTCCCTGACCCAGCTGCTGCCCCAGCGAAAGAAGTTCGCTCCCAGCCATCCACATGCCCAGCGGTTGAATGCTAGCTTGACTAAATTGCTAGAACTTCAACTGCTGCCTTTTCAGTTGGTAGATTCTGCCCCCTTTCCATGAGTTTGTGGAATGTGCGGTACCTTAGTGGCAGGTTCCCAAACGCCACTTTTTTTCTAGAGTCCACAAGCTATGGTGCCAATCTCTGAAAATTGATCACACCTGAAGCACTGACGGCCTATCTCATTTCATGAGACCCTAACATGCCAGAAAAGTACAAATACCCCCCAAATGATCCCTTTTTGTAAAGAAGACATTCCAAGGTATTTAGAAAGAGGCATGGTGAGTTTTTTTGAATTTGTCATTTTTTTCCCACAATTCTTTGCAAAACCAAGTTTTTTTTTTTTTTATCGTACACCACGGGACACAGAGCCTCTATTCATTACCACTGCAGCCCTCACAATTTCCACTCGCATACTAGCATTTGGCGAGTGGATTTAAGCTGGGGGCGAGTGATGACAGGGCTGCATGAGCAATCTCCCTGCAATCTGTGCCTACACTTAGAGTCCAGATGAGATTGGCGGCCGAAGAGAAAAGGTGCATGCTCGGGAAAAGTAGTCTGTTGAGCCGCGCACAGGCAGAGCAGTACACAGGTGCTCTCCTTACAATTCTCATTAAGCCATGGGACCTAACAGTATGACCTCTCTGAGCCTGCCCCCCTCCCCCGGGCCCCGACCAATGTAGCTGGAGAGCAGAAAGTAATGAGTGAGGTGGAGGATTGCAAAAATTACCACTCCGGTGCAGCGCTCACTGAAAGTTGCCCTGACATGAGAGCGGCAGCCTTCTAGTTTGTGCAGTTTTCTTCTCCTTGTGCTCTATGTAAGTGTCCAACAGTTTAGCCTGAGCACTGTGATCAGACTGGTCTCAATGTGTGCTGTGCGCTGTCAGTGTGCGCTGTGCTATGGTGTCAATGGCTGTGCAGTTGTGTGGATCTCAGCGCTGGATTGTACTCCCTCCCGCTGTGCTGCAGCTCCTCTCCTCTCTGCCAGCATGAATAAAAGGGGGAAGTGGGGACATGTAAGTGTGGAGCCGCACACACAGGCTCCTGATGATGAGATGAATGGGAGAGAGAGGATGGATGGGAGTTGCAGAGGAGACAGCAAGAGAATGGGGAAGAGACCCAGTTATAGTGTCCTGTCCCTCTGGTCTGCCCCAGTGTCCTGTCCCTCTGGTCTGCCCCCAGTGCCCTGTCCCTCTGGTCTGCCCCCAGTGCCCTGTCCCTCTGGTCTGCCCCCAGTGCCCTGTCCCTCTGGTCTGCCCCCAGTTCCCTGTCCCATTTTGTTAAAGTTGTTGTTGGTAATATTTAATTTTGTAACTTGATTCTGCATAAAACATTGTCATTCCATGAGATAATCTACGAGGGCGTGTTTACGTGTGCAATTAGGCGCAGGGCAGTGTATGAATTAGGTGGGGCAACTGGTGGCGAGGCCTGGCTAGTGGCTCAGGACTTGAAATTTTGAGCCCTGATAGTGGGTTGTATAGCTCACCAGAGGTGATTGGACACTGGCACAACCAATGAAGACAAGTTCCCCTCTATATAACCCCTCCCCTAAGGAATGTGCCTCAGTTTTTTCACCAGCATCTAAGGTGTTGGATGCGATTAGGATGTGCTTAAGGAAGCTCTGCCAAAGAAGCCCTCTGGGGGTAAAAGAGCTACACTTTCGGGTCCATCCAAGACGCCTAAATTATTACGCCAAAACTGGATGCTATCCGGGCCTCATGGATGAGGTGTCACCTGTAATGTCTCTCTTTGGAGGATTGGGCTCTAGGGTCCAGTACTTTCGCTAAACTATTTGCTAAAAGTCCTGGCAAAGTCTTTTACAAGGCCCTGGGAAGAGGTCTCCTTTAAGTAGGAACCCATATTCCTGAAGGTTGGCACACATATTCACTGTGATGGGTGAAGATTGGTTCTGTCTGGTCTTCAGCACACCTGCGGCAGGGATAAGGTAAGCCAGAAAAGAGTCCCAAGCATTAATCTTAAAATGGAGGTTCACCCAAAAAATACATTTTTAACATTACATTCAGCCGAGTTGTCCTAATGACAATCGGCTGTTTTTTATTTTTTTCCCCGTACATACTGTATTTTCACCGCCGCTTCCGGGTATGTCTTCTGCGGGACAGGGCGTTCCTAATTGATTGACAGGCTTCCGACCGTCGCATACTGCTCGTCACGAGTTGCCGAAAGAAGCCGAACGTCGGTGTGCAGGCGCCGTATAGAGCCGCTTCGGCTTCTTTCGGCAACTCATGACGCGCTGTATGCGACGGTCGGAAGCCTGTCAATCAGATAGGAACACCCAGTCCCGCAGACGACATACCCGGAAGCGGCGGTGAAAATACGGTATGTACGGGGGGAAAAACAGCCGATTGTCATTAGGACAACTCGGCTGAATGTAATGTTAAAAATTTATTTTTGGGTGAACCCCCGCTTTAAGGACCTTTCCTATATTGGATAGGTGTTTTCTCTTTTACCGCCACTAGAGGGAGCAAAGAGTTGAGTGTTCACTCACCAGGCTCCATTACAGTGTCGGCTCCTTCAGGACAGCACACTACTCTGCTGCAGGGGTCGCACTTTATGTGCATGGCGAAGGGGGGCGGGGTCGCGAGCATGCACGTGCGTGGGCACGCTATTCTTCAGCAACCAGAAGGGAGCCTAACAAGCCTGGAGCTCCCTCCTTTGACGGTGTCGCAGCAGCTTGAGGGCACGTAAGACTCTATGTGGTTGGCTAAGCACTCCCGAATAAGACACCTACTCAAAGCATGAAACTGTGTGTTATTAGTTGCATACTTTATGTAGATTGCTGAACTAGCACAGTAGTAGATGCGTTTTGGTACCTCAGCTTTTGCTTAGTAATATGTCTTCCCAAGGGAGAAATTCAGGGACTAAAAAAGACAAAAAAGCAGCGCCGCCTGAGACAGGATGCTCTAACCTTTCCATTCTTGGTACCTTCCTCTCCTGTAATATCTGAAGCACCTATACAGGATGAGCCATTGTCTCTATCAGGAGTAGCAGCCTCTCCTGTGGTGCCTGTGCCTGCATATGTCACTGAGGACACTTTGGCGGCAGTCCTGAACAACTTATAAGGGAGAATCGCTACGTTAATTGCAAAGTCCTCACAAAAGGACAAAAAGCGAAGCAGATCTCCTTCTGTTGTTTTAGATCTCCTTGCAGAAAGATCTGAGGAGGAGGATGTAACACCTTCAGGGGATAAGGATGAAGAATCGGAGGGATTAGGGATATCAGAAGAACCCTTTTCTGCTTCCCAGGTTCTGAAATCACGGGTGCGATGTTATGCTGAAGCAGTATGCTCTACATTACCCTCTTCGGAGTGAACTGAATCCCGTGTCTCCTCTCTGGGTTCATTAAAATCCCCGCAGGCTGCATGCTCTTTTCCAGTTCATCCTTTACTGGAGAATCTGATTTACACAGACTGGCTACATCCAGATAGGCGTTTTTCACCTCCTAGGAGATTTGGGGCCAGATTCACAAAGAACTACGTTACGCTGCGGCGGCGTAACGTATCCCATTTACGCTACACCGCCGCAAGTTTACAGCGTAAGTGCCTGATTCACAAAGCTCATACCTGTAAACTTGCGGCGGTGTAACGTAAATGCGCTCGGCGCAAGCCCGCCTAATTCAAATGGGGCGGGCACCATTTAAATTAGGCGCGTTTCTCGCGCCGAATGTACTGCGCATGCTCCGTCGGGAAAATTACCCGACGTGCATTGCGCTAAATGACGTCGCAAGGACGTCATTGGTTTCGGCGTTAACGTAAATGGCGTCCAGCGCCATTCACGGACGACTTTCGCAAACGACGTGAAATTTCGACGCGGGAACGACGGCCATACTTAGCATTGGCTAGTCCACCTAGAGGGCAGCCTTAGTTTTACGCGGCGTATCTCGACGGAAACTACGTAAAGTTAGAGCGACGGGTAACGCGGACGTTTGTGAATCGCCGTAACTAGTGATTTGCATATTCTACGCCGACCGCAATGGAATCGCCACCTAGCGGCCAGCCTAGAATTGCATCCTAAGATCCGACGGTGTAAGTCAATTACACCTGTCGGATCTTAGGGCTATCTATGCGGAACTGATTCTATGAATCAGCCGCATAGATACGAAAAGCGTATCTCAGAGATACGACGGCGTATCAGGAGATACACCGTCGTATCTCTTCTGTGAATCTGGCCCACGGTTTTCTATCCCATGGAGGAGAAGTTTACCAAGAAGTGGAGTCTGCCCTCTGTAGCTATTTCTTGTGTAAATAAGAACATGACTTGTCAAGGACGCATATTTACATGTGCCTATCCATCTCACTCGCCAAAAGTTCCTAAGGTTCGCGGTAGAACATTCACTTCCAGTTTGTAGCTCTGCCCTTTGGTTTGGCAACTGCGCCGCGGGTATTTACAAAGGTTCTGGCCCCTCTGTGGGCAAAGCTGAGGGCACGGGGCATAGCGGTGATGACCTATCTAGATGATCTACTTGTGATAGATCATTCAGTGGCAGGATTAAATCCAAGCTGTGATAAGGACGGTAGAATACCTGGAGCATTTAGGATGGATCATAAACCTACAGAAATCCTCTCTACAAGCCCTAACAAGGATAGAGTATTTGGGCATGATCATACAGCCCAAAGCAGAGTATTCCTGCCAAAGCCAAAGATCAAGTCTCTAAGAGAATTGATCCACAAGGTCAGGGCGAAGAAGGGACCATCTATTTGCCTTTGCATGAGGCCATTAGGGAAGATGGTGGCCTCTTTCAAGGCTGTTCCTTATGCCCATTTTCATTCGAGACTACTTCAAGGCAGTATTCTATCTACCTGGAACATGAGAAGACAAGCTCTGGATTTACCCATGCGCCTGTCTCCACAGGGGTGCCAAAGCTTCAGTTGGTGGTTAAAGACCAAGAACTTGCGGAAAGGAAAATCCTTTCTCCCAGTCACCTGGAAGGTGGTGTCTACGGATGCCAGCCTGTTGGGCTGGGGAGCAGTGTTAGAAGAAGCTTCAGCCCAGGGAACCTGGGCCAAGACCAAAGAGAGCCTGCCCATCAACATACTGGAGATTCGGGCAGTATACTTAGCCCACAGAACCTGGACACACAGGTTACAGGGCCACCCTGTTCGGATTCAATTCGACAATGCTACTGCAGTAGCTTATATCAATCACCAAGGAGGCACCCGAAGTCGGGATGCTCAGAAGGAGGTGAATCGGATTTTGGCATGGGCAGAATATCATGTACCTTGTCTTTCTGCAATCTTCATTCCAGGGGTAGAGAACTGGCAAGCGGACTACCTGAGTCGCCAGCAGCTATCACCAGGAGAATGGTCTCTCCACCCCGATGTCTTTCAGGCCATATGCCAGAGATGGGGGACCTTGGATGTAGATTTGCTAGCTTCCAGGCTCAACAGGAAGTTGGACAACTTTGTGTCAAGGATGAGAGAGCCTCTGGCCTACTGAACGGATGATCTGAAAATTCCTTGGAATCAGTTTTCACTGATCTATGCATTCCTCAATCCCTCTCTTACAGAGATTTCTGGGCAGGATCAAGAAGGAGGGAATAGCAGCACTTCTAGTGGCCCCAAATTGTCCCAAGAGGCCCTTGTACGCTGAGATCATAAAGATGGTGATAGGAAGACCTTGGGTGCTTCCGCTTCGTCACGACTTACTGTCACAGGGTCCAGTGTTTCATCCTTCCTTACAAAAGCTAAATTTGACGGTCTGGCTACTGAGACCTACATTTTGAAGAAGTGAGGGCTCTCGGGTCCAGTTCTTTCCACGCTCATTAATGCTAGAAAGCCAGCCTTCAGGCTTATCTACTACAGAGTCTGGAAGGCTTATGTTTCCTGGTGTGAATCCAGAGGGTGGAATCCTCAGAAGTATGTCATACGTAGGATTCTCACCTTTTGCCAATTAGGAGTGGATATGAAATTAGCCCTGAGTACCATCAAGGGTCAAATATCGGCTATATCAGTCTTTTTTCAGAAACCGCTGGCATCTCATTCCCTAGTTCGGGCTTTCATTCAGGGGGTGCTGTGGATCAATCTGCCAGTCAAGTCTCCCTAATGTCCCTGGGATTTGAATTTAGTATTGTCAGTCTTGCAAAAGCAACCTTTTGAACCTATCTGCCATATTCCGTTGATTCTTTTAAGCAGGAAATTGGCCTTTCTGATTGCTATCTCCTCTGCTAGGAGAGTATCAGAATTAGCAGCTCTTTCTTGTAAAGAGCCTTATTTAATTTGTCACAAAGACAACATTGTACTACGCCCCCATCCTACCTTTTTACCAAAGGTGGTGTCGACGTTTTATTTAAATCAAGACATTGTTTTATCTTACCTTTTTCCTGAGCCGCAAACAGTGGGGGAAAAGTTATTGCACTCCCTAGAAGTAGTGAGAGCAGTAAAAGTTTATCTGCAGGCAATGGCTCAGATACGTAAAACAGATGTTTTGTTTATTGTGCCAGATGGTCCCAAGAAGGGCCAGGCGGCATCAAAATCCACCATTGCTAGGTGGATTCGACATGCAATTGTTCAAGCTTATGGTTTAAGGAACAAGATTCCTCCTTTTTCTGTTAAGGCGCATTCGACCAGGGCAATAAGTGCTTCATGGGCAGTACATCACCAGGCTTCGATGGCTCAGATCTGTAAAGCTGCAACTTGGTCTTCAGTCCATACAGTCACCAAATTCTATCAAATAGATGTGAAAGGACATGAGGATACCGCCTTTGGGCGAAGTGTGCTGCAGGCAGCAGTATAGGGCTTCTTGCCCATTAGCAGCCTGCTTGATCTGTATCTCCCACCCCTCATTGAGCATTGCTCTGGGACGTCCCACTTTGTAATGAATAGAGGCTCTGTGTCCCATGATGTACGATAAAGAAAATAGGATTTTATCTTTTACCTGTAAAATCCTTTTCTTGGAGTACACCACGGGCCACAGAGGTCCCCCCCTTCTCATGGGATCCTTACTGCTTTGCTACAAAACTGAGGTACTTCCCTTAGGGGAGGGGTTATAAAGAGCGGAACTTGTATTCATTGGTAAAGCCAGTGTCCAATCACCTCTGGTGAGCTATAAAACCCACTATGTAATGATTAGAGGCTCTGTGTCCCCGTGGTGTACTCCAGGAAAAGGATTTTACAGGTAAGCTGTTATAAAAATTCAAGTTTTTTTTTCTTCACAAAATTTGTCATATTATCAGGTTATAGCATATGCATACCACAAATTACACCCCAAAACACATTCTGCTATTACTCTTGAGTATGGCGATACCACATGTGTGAGACTTTTACACAGCGTGGCCACATACAGAGGCCCAACATGCAGGGAGCACCTTCACATGTGTGAGACTTTTACACAGCGTGGCCACATACAGAGGCCCAACATGCAGGGAGCACCTTCACATGTGTGAGACTTTTACACAGCGTGGCCACATACAGAGGCCCAACATGCAGGGAGCACCTTCACATGTGTGAGAATTTTACACAGCGTGGCCACATACAGAGACCCAACATGCAGGGAGCACCTTCAGGCATTCTGGAGCACCCAGGCCAATTCTGATATTTCTCTCCTACATGTAATAATCATCATTTATTTGCTAGAATATGACATAGAACCCCAAAACATTATGTATGTTTTTTTTAGCAAACACCCTAGAGCAGGGGTCCTCAAACTTCTTAAACAGGGGGCCGGTTCACTGTCCCTCAGACCATTAGAGGGCCGGACTATAAATAAAACTATGAACAATTTCCTATGCACACTGCACATATGTTATTTTGAGCTCACCGTCATTTCAAGCCATCATTGCAAGCCCCCCTCACCACCATTTCAAATTCAAGCCATCATTTCAAGCCCCCCCTCACCATTGCAAGCTTCTCATGATCATTGCAACCCTCCCCTTCATCATTATAAGCCCCTCATTGCAAGCCCCCCCTCACAATCATTAATTGCAAACCGATCATGATCATTGCAAGCCCCCCCCCCACCTCACCATCATCATTACATCATCATCTCCTCATTGCAAGCCCCCCTCGCCATCATCATTGTAAGCCCCTCATCGCAAGCCCCCCCCTCACAATCATTAGTTGCAAGCCGATCAAGATCATTGCAAGCCCCCCCAATCATCATTACATCACCATCAGCCCCTCATTGCAACCCCCCTCACCTTTGCAAGCCCCCCTCACCATCATCAGCCCCTCATTGCAACCCCCCCCCCACCATTGCAATCCACCCCCACCTTCATCATTACATAATCCACCCCTCATTGCAAGCCCCTCCACCATCATCATCATCATTACATCATCATTTCATCATCATCAGCCCCCCCACCATCATCATCCCCCCACCATCATCATTACATCATAATTTCATCATCCTCAGCCCCCCCCCCACCATCATCATCATCATTTCATCATCATCATCATTACATCATCATTATCAGCCCCCCTCACCATCGTAAGCCCCTCACAGCCTTTCTCCTTACTGTGCCAAACTGCTGTCACGGTCCCGCTGTGTCACGATCCTACTGTGTCACAAAGCTCACAGTGTTGGTAACAGTTCTGGCGCACTGTGATAAATGTCCCGCCCTCCTCCTCATAGACCAGCTCGTGTGATAGACAGAACACTGGCTCTATCACACAAGCTAGTCTAGGAGGAGGAGGGCGGGACATTTATCATAGCGCGTCCGAACTGTTACCAACACTGTGATCTCCGTGACACAGCGGGATCGCTGTGTTACAACCTGCCGTGTAACCGGCGTTGCCTGTCAGAGTCGGTTGGGCCGGTTAAAACCCCTGTCCTAGAGAATACAGTGGCGGTCGTTGCAACTTTTTATCTTGCACTGTATTTGCGCAGCAATTTTTCAAACGCTTTTTTTGGGGAAAAAAACAGTTCTGTGTTTAAAAAAAAAAAACGGTAAATTAGCCCAATGTTTTTGCATAATGTGAAAGATGAAGTTATGCTGAGTAAATAGATACCCAACACGTCACCCTTCTAAATTGCACACGCTCATGGAATGGCGCCAACCTTCGATACTTAAAAATCCCCAAAGGCGACGCTTTAATTTTTTTTACTGGTTACATGTTTTTATTTACAGAGGAGCTCTAGTGCCAAAATTATTGCTCTCGCTCTAATGTTCGCAGCGATACCTCACGTGTGTGGTTTGAACACCATTTTCATATGTGGGTGGGACTTACGGATGCGTTCGCTTCTGCATGCGAGCACACGGGGACAGGGGCGCTTTAAAAAAATATTTTTTTATTGTTCATTTTACTTTATTTATTTTAGTTTAACACTTTTTCCCCCCAAAAAATATTTTTTGATCACTTTTATTCCTAATACAAGGAATGTAAACGTCCCTTGTAATAGGAATATGGCATGACAGGTCCTCTTTACAGTGAGATATGGGGGGGGGGTCAATAAGACTCCACATCTCGCCTCTAGGCTGGGAAGCCTGAAATCCCCCCCCCCCCCAAAAAAAATCCTGGCTTTGATCGTAGTGGTGAGTCGGTATAAGCACCGGAGGGTGGCGGGAGGGGGCATGTCCCCTCTCGCCTCCCGGAAGAACAATCAAGCAGTGGAACAGCCGCCAGGATCATTCTTATGGTGTAGGGAATTGCCGGCTGAAAAAGCTGATATCTGAATGATGCCTGTAGCTGCACCCATCATTCAGATATCCCCGCACAAATTCAAGGACGTCATATGACGGCCGGCGGGCGGGAAGTGGTTAAAACGCATTTTTTTAACACAAAGTTGTCCATTTATACAATATTTCTAACACATAGCATGTACATACCAAAAATGACACCCCAAAATAGATTCTCCTCCTCCTCCTGAGTACGGCGATACCACATGTGTGAGACTTCCACAGCCTGGCCACATGCAGAGGCCGAGTACAGGAGAGCATGTTAGAGTGCGCCCGGGCATGGCAGAGTGCGTCCGGGTATGGCAGAGTGCGTCCGGTTATGGCAGAGTGCGTCCGGTTATGGCAGAGTGCGGCCGGGTATGGCAGAGTACGTCCGAGCATGGCTAAGCATGGAGGGATGGCTGAGCATGGAGGGATGGATGTGACTGCAATTGTCACTGAGCAGCGCTGTGGGCACTACAGATCCAGCCCACAGTGCTGCTGCCACCGAACTCTCCCCCTCTCCTCTCACACTGTACCGATCGGTCCACAGAGGGGAGAGAGGAACCGGCGTCAGAACATGACGCCGGTTTGTTTACAAGTGATCGCTCCGTCATTTGATGGAGCCATCAAGTGGTAAACGACCGCTATCAGAGGCCATTTTCCATGATTGACGTCCTCCCAGGGGGTGCGATTCTGGGAGGACGTCAATGTACACACTCCCAGAATTAATGAACCTCTCTGTAGCCGTCAGTCGGCTATGGGCTGGTCGTTAAGTGGGTAACACTAAATATATTCCTCCACCCATACTGCTCACTGATTGGTCCAGAGTAGGGCGGGGACTGGGTGATAATCTTCCTTCTCTGTGCTGCAGACACAATTTATGTCTCTAGGCTGGATTTATGGAGATTCTGGGGATCAGCAAAAGGTAGATTTTCACCATAGATGTTGCTCTACCTAGACACCTGGGGTATGTGCTTTGGGTCTTCTGCCCCATACCCGGGTCTAGCATGATCTCTGACAGAACAATTCTCCCAGGATTACTTGTTCTGTTGTCTGCTGGCTGTGCCGGGTGGAGAGATATGTCTGTATAGTCTCAGACCCAAGTCACTGAGTGCAGTCTCAGGAGATGGGAGGCAGCGGTGTGGGATCTCTGCAACTTGTCTCATGTAAACATTTTATCTTCCACTGATTACTGAATACCAATATTATGAGTCCTGCCCCCTACCCTGTATATTGTACATTACATAATCCTGACCCCTGCACTATATACTCTATGTTGTACATTAAATACTCCTGACCCCTGCACTGTATACTCTATATTGTACATTACATCATTCTGATACTATATAGTCCTATCTGTTGTATCTTATACAATATGTTGTACATTACATAGTCCTGACTTCTGCTCTCTCTCCTCTACCCACTGTTATATATACACATAATATGTATTCTCTTTTCTTACACCCATTTCCTACCAGCTGGACATTTTATATCTGATGATTTGATTGGAGCACAGACTTTTACATGGTGATAATAATGTGATAACATCCTCAGACTTTGGAACCTTAAACAGAAAGTGATAATGAGGGGGAGGAGTCACTAACCCAATGATGGAGGTCTTCAGGATCAGTCCAGTCTTCATCTTGGTTTCCCCCCCCCCCCATCCTCACTCTCTGACCTCTGGTGGGGCTCAGCCCTGCTGTTATTCATGACTAAATCATGGACTAAATAAGGAAGTGCAGGACTTCTTGTGTTGGGAAGATGACAATGAGTGATAGAGGGGGTGGGGACACTCGCCCTATAATCCCCTCATCACTGTCACTCCTATAAAAGACAGTTCTCGTTGTTTCCTTACTCTCTGACTAAGGTCCATGAATAAAGAAATGATCTGGTAGGAGATCAGAGGAGCCATTTAATAGTTACCTTGAGGGGGGAATTGTAAGATCCTCAGAGACAAAGCTGCCTGATGTGGGCGGAGTCCTGGTTTAGGGGAACCAATCAGCTGATGTCTAGTAATAATCTTTGTATTTCTATTTTAGTAGATGGACGGGAGATGAGGAAAACCTCAGAGGATTGTCTCACTTTGTCTCCAGACTATAAAGTAGAAGATGAGGACATCACACAGTATAGTCCAGGAGAAAACCCGACTACCTCAAATGTCCATCCGGCACCACACAGTGTAGATGGACCATCGTATTCCTCTTATCCTGAGGAACCTCAGACTGTGCGGGACGGTGCCGGACCATCGTATTCCTCTTATCCTGAGGAACCTCAGACTGTGCGGGACGGTGCCGGACCATCGTATTCCTCTTATCCTGAGGAACCTCAGACTGTGCGGGACGGTGCCGGACCATCGTATTCCTTTTATCCTGAGGAACCTCAGACTGTGCGGGACGGTGCTGTCCTTGCAACAGATGAGAGCTTGTCCTGTCCCGAGTCCGGGAAGTGTTTCAGTTCCAAAGGCAGTCTTAATAAGCATAAAAAATCTCACACAGTTAAGAAGCCGTATTCCTGTCCTGAGTGCGGGAAATGTTTTTCAGTAAAGTCCAGTCTTTCCAGACATCAGAGATCTCACACGGGGGAGAAGCCGTTTTCCTGTCCTGAGTGTGGGAAATGTTTTTCAATCAAGTCCCATCTTTCCACACATCAGAGATCTCACACAGGGGAGAAGCCGTATTCCTGTTCTGAGTGTGGGAAATGTTTTTCAATGAAGTCCTATCTTTGCGCACATCAGAGAATACACACGGGGGAGATGCCGTATTCCTGTCCTGAGTGCGGGAAATGTTTTTTAGATAAGTCCAATCTTTACACACATCAGAGATCTCACACGGGGGAGAAGCCGTATTCCTGTCCTGAGTGCGGGAAATGTTTTTCACAGAAGTACCATCTTTACACACATCAGAGATCTCACACGGGGGAGAAGCCGTATTCCTGTCCTGAGTGCGAGAAATGTTTCTCACGGAAGTCCAGTCGTTCCAAACATCAGAGATCTCACACGGGGGAGAAGCCGTATTCCTGTCCTGAGTGCGGGAAATGTTTTTCACAGAAGTCCCATCTTTACACACATCAGAGATCTCACACGGGGGAGAAGCCGTTTTCCTGTCCTGAGTGCGGGAAATGTTTTTCAGTGAAGTCCTATCTTTGCGCACATCAGAGAATACACACGGGGGAGAAGCCGTATTCCTGTCCTGAGTGTGGGAAATGTTTTTCATATAAGTCCATTCTTTCCAGACATCAGAGATCTCACACGGGGGAGAAGCCGTATTCCTGTCCTGAGTGCGGGAAATGTTTTTCATTGAAGTCCAATCTTTCCACACATCAGAGATCTCACACGGGGGAGAAGCTGTATTCCTGTCCTGAGTGAGGGAATTGCTCCTCACTGAAGTCCTGTCTTCCTGTACATCAGGGATCCCACACAACCCTCGAGGTGTATTAGTGAGTGCGGGAAATGTTTTGTATATGAATGTTGCTGGACATCACAGCTCTCATGTGGGGAAGAAGCACACCCTGATATACACCTCAGATATACTCCATGGCTGATCTTCATCATGTAAGAAACACTTCATAAGGAGATCAGAGATCACCAAAGACATGGATGAACTGTTGTACCGTGTTGGCCATTGATAGCAGGAGAAAAATAAAAATGGAGTCATTACCTCTCATTGGCTGAGTACATTTTGTGGTGGAAGATTTCACAAACACTTAGAGGTCGGTATAAAATAAAAATAGTTGAATGAATTTCCTATAAGTAGAGCCCTCAGTTTGCTCTGTCAGACATGATTTCATACTAATACCTGAGATCATACTCATACACTTATCAGTACAGCAGATATTGGGGGATAGAAGGGAAAGTGTATGGAAGCCTCACCTTCTAATACAACCCATTCCGTTTATAATAGAAATGAAAGGCAAAACATTTGTGTATAGATATAAAATATATTAGAAGTACTTTTCTCCCCTTTTTTATAAGTGATCACATTCCCTCTGTTCTCAGCTGCGTAAGAGTTGGGATAGGAGAAACAGCAACACACCGGTCTTCCCAGTGAATGGCTGTGCAGGGGGGAGGTTGTAAGTGCAAGTCTGATCATTGGAGGAGAGCAGGTTGATTTCCAAGCTCAGCACAGCCAGCAAACTGACCATGTTGTGCTCTCTTGCCTAGTGTGGTCAGTTCTTAACCGGAAAGTAGAGGGAGTGGCAGGATCACCAGGGATTTCACACAAAGGAAGCAATACAAAGAGAACAGGAGACTTCTTCATACCAGTACATGGGACAGCAGACACAGATCAGGAAGAGGAAATGTTGGACTTATATATTCTTTACCCAGTTCAGCCTTTGGAAGGTTTTACTCCCCTCCCTTCATGACCAGCCCAGGCCATTGTTTGCTATTTAATACTGCGCTCCTTTACCTGGTAATTGCTTAGTCATGTGACGCTGTACACAAATGACATTTATATTATTGTTTCACACTGACATCACCAGTGACACCAATACAGAGATCAGTGATAATACTATGCACTGTCACTGTACTAATGACACCGGCTGGGAACTGACATCACCAGTGACACCAATACATAGATCAGTGATAATACTATGCACTGTCACTGTACTAATGACACCGGCTGGGAACTGACATCACCAGTGACACCAATACAGAGATCAGTGATAATACTGTGACGGATTAGGTAAAATGACCATTTTCTAGGCATCTTTTCTATACTATAAAGTCTATATTTTTTCTGTATATAAACTGCTTTTATATTCCTTGCTCAAAATGGCCTCTAGTAGCACCCCCTCCCATCGAGTGAAGAATGTAACTAAAAGATGGCGCCTCCGCCCAGGACTACACCCTATCTGATGACGCTCAGATCCTGGAGGAAGTTCACCTTACATGGACACAACCAATCAGAAGCTACAAGTATCTAGATAACGTTATGCTAATGATACATTTGCTTACAGCATTAGTCGCTCACCTATAAAACCCCCCATGTATCCGGAACCAATAAAGAGAGTATCTTCAATCTGAGCACAGTCTCAGTGTGGTCCTTTTCTCGTGCATGCACTACATCATATAGGTCTAATCAGGACGGGGGCAGATACTCACCAGACGATTAGTCTGATCCATATCAGCTGGCGCCCTAACGTGGGGCCCCGGGTTGTGAAGCAGTGGACAGCTGATCGCAAAGGTGCCGAGGTGGACCAATGTGGATGAGCTGGAGACTGATCACCTCCAGAGTACGGTAAGACATACCTTTCAGTACCTTACCAGTACGTGACCCATCTCCGTTGTTGGTCTATCTCTGTGTCTGATGTGGTTGCCGGCAGTCACCAGAGACAGGTAATTGCTTGCCCGGGGTCTAATTTGTATCGAACCTGTACCTGAGTATCTGCTGCCCAGTTTTGTGTTTGTGTAAATGTGCCATGTGGTCTCGGAGAGAGGGAGAACCTGAGGGCGAGTGCTGTGCAGAGGGTATTGAATTGGCACGGGAACTCCTCATTCACGGCATCGTGAGAGGAGGTGTCGGGTGCGCGTCACGGGTGGTGACGGCGCAGAGACTCTGTGGGGGCCCCTCTCCCCAGAACATATCTCTCTCTTTGCGGCCGGTTGATAGGTCATGTCCTAAGTGTGTTTGTGGATTAATGTTTGGCATCCATGAGGGTGTTTGGGGTTTACTAAGAGTTCAGGAGTCAGGATATAGTCGGGAACTACTAGGACGCCACCCTCTGCTGCCCGAAAAACCTGAAGTCTTAGTCTTCCGCCTGAACGTTCACTATCTGGTCAAAGGGAAAATAGGAAAGTCAATACAGCAGATAGAGGTAGAGGCAGAGTGGGAGGGGCCCGGTATCGAGAAGTGTCCCTGTCATCAGGAAAGGCCAGAAGAGTGTGAGGGGACAGAGAAAGAGCGAGTAAGAAACCTCGGGTTCTTGTTGGGAGGGCCCCGGCAGAGAAGAGAAGACGGGACAGAAAACGGTTAAACCAGAAAAGGGAGTTTCAGCATCTGACCTTGTGGCAGAAAGGGAGGGGGTGGAGTATGTGAAGAGATTGGGAAAGCTGGCAAAAGTATGTGGGATGACCGCGAGTGGAGGCCGGCTACAGCCGGAAGAATGGCGGAAGATAATGAAAGACAAACGAGGCGTTTTGTCAGATAACAACTTCCTGAAAACAGCAGAAGCCTGGTATAATGTGGCAAAGGCCGTCCACAGAGAACAATGGACAGAGCAGGAAGTGTGACGGGGGAAACAGACGGTGTATCACCAATGCATTGATAAGAGTGATCCATTATGTGTGCTGACTGAAAATAATCGGCCGCCTCCCTATGATGACTGGAACACTTCATAGTCACTCCATCCTCTCTTTCTGCTGTCTCTTGTCTCTCCATCCTCTATTGCCGAACAGCGAACAATTTGGGGTGTTCACGGCAAATTCAAAAAGCCGCGGAACACCCTGTAAAAGTCTATGGGAGAAATCTAAAGTGCTAATTTTAAAGGCTAATATGCAAGTTATTGTCCTAAAAAGTGTTTGGGGACCCGGTCCTGCCCCAGGGGACATGTATCAATGCAAAAAAAAGTTTTAAAAATTGATGTTTTTTTTGGGAGCAGTGATTTGAATAATGCTTAAAGTGAAACAATAAAAGTGTTATTTCTGAAGGAAAAAAGTCATTTAAAATCACTCGCGGCTATAATGAATTGTCCTAAATTAAATAAAAGTGCAGGGTGATGGCGCTGCTATATTGCAATGTGGTAATATGAGTCTAAGTGCTCTGAGTGCTCCAATTTGGCGTATATATGCCAGGTGTCGGGTGCCTATGTGTGGCAAGTTCTTATATATAAGAAACCTCCACTAGAGATAGGTCCCATGTTAATCCATGTGCCGGTGCACAAGTGATAAGTGTGCTAAATCCAAGTCTCCCTGGCAGCTAGAATGAAAAACAACTTTAAGTGGTAAAAATGATATGTATGACCTTAGGTGGATGTGCGTCTGCCCAATATATGAGTGTGAGTGAAGAGTATCAGCTCCTGTGCAGTGTGAGATACTCCACCCCTGTGAATGATGAGGGTTGGCCCTCTAGAAGGCCTCACGTGACCAGTATCTCAAGTGATGTTGGTGATGAAAATAAAAAACAAAAGAACCTATTTGCAAACAGTGACACTGTACAGGAAGTAACAGGGAAAGAAAATAACCTTGAAAAATATATAAAAGTAGGACAATAATTGTAAATGTGCCCTGTTTCTCTATTGAGTGTCCTCACAGACCACCTAGGTCTGGGGGGCTCAGCACAGGCTAGAGAAACCAGTCCAAGCAGCGCCATCACCCTGCACTTTTATTTAATTTAGCACAATTTATGGTTTCTGAGTGAGAAGTCATTCAGGGGGCAGCAGCTCATTTACCCACTCCTAGCGCGGAAGCCCATCACCTTTATCTATAATTAATTGTCGGCCCCCGGCAATACAGAGATAAGAGTTCAATAAACTTTGAATTTCAAATTTTGACAGACATAACAACAACAACAGCCGGGTCATAAACCCGACATAGGTTTACCCGATTAATAAAAGTAAGTGAAAAATGTTTTGTTATAAATGATATAAATAACGTTCAAATTACCGTAGCCAGTGTTTGGAGAAGAAAGATACATAGAATTAAATGTTAGGTAGGCACGTTAATAAAGTATACATATATGGATAATACCTGGTAAGTTCTAGCCGAACAAGAAATTAAAGCCATCCGAGTCCCGGCTGCCCCTCTGGAAACCTACTGCAGCCGAGACTGGGGCGGTAATTATCTGTGTTATTTATATAGTCATGGCTCGGAAAGAGAACCAAGAAACAAATACATTGTTGTCTGGGAACCAGGTGAAAGTACCGAGCCCACAGATAACAGATAAGAGGAAAAAAAAATATGATCTATTTAGTTTAATTAACCCTAAGTAGAGGCCACATAGCAAGAATAGAACAGAACTAAAAATATATGATAGAGTCAAAAGAGAAGACTAAAAAGAAAAGCAGGAGAAGAAAAGAGAAAAGAAAATAAATGAAAAGGGAGGGGGGGGGGGGGGGGGAGGGGGGAGTCTGCGTCTTCCCATTCAAGGCGGCCTTTCATCCTAATAAGATGGTATAGGCCGGCATTTTTAGTAATTCACAAGGGGTTAATGTGAGCTCAGCCTAGATTTTAGTCTATCCGAGGTACTGTATTGTTTCCATACATTCCAAGTAGAAAGAAATCCAGCCTGGATGTCGAGAGATTTGGCATGCATTTCCTCCATGAGCATAATATTATTCATCTCACTTACCCATTCAACCAGAGTCGGGGGGACAGCGGATCTCCAATGTCTGGAAATCAACTGTCTGCCAGCACTGACACAGAATTTCAAAAGGGTATGATTTTCAAACTTAAAAGAACCGGGGAGGATGGAAAGAAGGGCTATAGAAGGAGAAGGGGTTAGTATTTTATCATAGAGGTCTCCATATATCTGAAAAATCATTTCCCAGAAAGGGCGAATTTGGTCACAGTCCCACCATGTATGGCAATATGTACCAGTATCATGATTGCATCTCCAGCAGGAGTCAGAAGCGGAAGGAAACATGATCCTGAGGGTGACTGGGACGCAATACCATCTTGCCAATACTTTGTAATTTTTTTCTTGAGCGTAACTCGAGATGGGGGACTTGTGTGTATAAAAAAAAGATTTACGCCAATCTGCCTCGCTGATATCTTTGCCTAAGTCCTCCGACCAAGCTGCGGCAAACCTGGGTAAGAAGTTATGTGTATGACCCAAGATCAATTTATATATCTGGGATAGCGTGTGTAGCGGAGTATGGGAGACCGAGCATAGTTGCTCAAAGTCAGTCAATGGTCTATGGACCTGGCCACTTTCATGAAGCGATTTACAGTATGTTGAAAGATGTAGTTGAGTAAGCCAGGTCACACGAGAAGAATTCATGGGCTTAGATGTGATAAATGTCCCAGACAAGGCATTCAGGTAGCAGTTAGCAGTAGGCCATGAGTCTCTCTTATAGTTATCTATTGTCGAAATACATCTACTCTCCGGCAAGGCTGAATTGTCGAACAATGAAGTCAGAGGCCCTGGGTCAGTTGAAAGAGCATATGCCTCCCTCTTCCTATACCAGATATCCAGGGCGTCTAAAGTCAAAGGAGACAACCCTCTGAAAGACCGGTATATCTTAGCGTACCCCCATGGTAGGGCCCTGATGTCTACAGGGGATAGATCTTGCTCCACCATAGTGGAGACTTTGCAGAGGGGGCGGGGAAACCACTCTAGAACGCGAGAAAGTACCGCGGAAGTGTGGTATAATTCGAAGTCAGGGAGGGCTGTTCCTCCACTAGTAATAGGGGAGCATAAGAGTTTATGTTTTAGCCTTGGGGGATTTCCTCTCCAGACAAACCGGATGGCCATTGATCGAAGTGAACGAAAAAACGCAGAAGGCAGCACTATCGGTAGTGCCTGAAATAGGTATAGTGTCTTGGGCAGGACGTCCATTTTCAAAACATTCAAACAAAGATATGGGAAGATCTATACGATCCTCCATAAGGCGTCTTAGTTTTGTTAAAAGAGGACAATAATTTAGGGTATAAACCTCCGATAGCTTTGCAGGAATGGCTGTTCCTAGGTAAGAAATGGAGCTCTCCCTCCATTGAAATGAAAAATTAGTTTTTAGGATGTTGAGAATTGATTGAGGTAGTGATATGTTTAAAGCTTCCGTTTTAGATAGATTTAATTTATAGTTGCTAAACCTACCAAACCTGGCCAATTCCTGCAAAATAGACGGGATACTTATATGGGGATGGGTTATATAAAGAAGCAGGTCGTCTGCATATAGAGATAATTTACAGTTGGAGGATGGTGTTTGTATTCCTCTTATACTAGGGTTTGTTCTAAGTGCCTGGGCCAGGTGTTCTATAACTAACACAAAAAGGAGAGGGGATAAGGGGCATCCTTGTCTAGTGCCATTCCCGTGCCTGACTGAACACCGTTCACCAGCACAGTGGCATGAGGGGACGTGTACAAGGACATAATGCGAGATAGCATCTTCGGTCCCAACCCTATCTGAGTGAGTGTTGCTTGCAAAAAAGGCCAACTGACCCTATCAAATGCCTTCTCTGCATCACAGGAGAGAAGGCACGCTGGTATCCGGTGAGTTTGAGCATAACTAATCAGATGGAGAGTCTTGGTGGTGTTATCCCTGGCTTCACGGCCAGGGACAAACCCCACCTGATCTCCGTGCACGATGTTTGAAAGGGATGGCGCAAGACGGTTTGCGAGAATTTTTGCAAATAACTTTAGGTCGATATTCAGGAGAGATATCGGCCTAAAGTTAGAGCACTGGGAATGGTCTTTACCTGGCTTAGGGATAACCACTATATGTGCCAGTAAAAGAGAGGGGGATGGAGGACATTGTTCACTAATGATATTGAAAGCTTTCGCTAGAAGAGGGGCTAGTTGTTTTCCAAATGTTTTATAAAAACGGGAAGTGAACCCGTCCGGGCCAGGGCTTTTACCGTTTTTTAATTCTTTGATGGTAGATAAAAAATCTATATCAGTAAGTGGTTGTTCTAGTTCATTGGAATCCGTTTTTGTGATAGGTGGGAGTGAGGTTTCAGTGATGTAGGCAGACATATCCGGTGGTAACCCACTATGGTCCGATGGAAATAGAGGGGTCTGGGGGGGAAGGTTATAAAGATCTGAGTAATATTGGCGGAATTCCTCTGCAATAGCAGAGCTGGCCATCAGTTTACCCTTACTCGTGGAGGAAATGAACGAGATATGTTTCCTAATCTGGGGCGAGTTTAGTACCTTTGCCAGTCGTTTACCACACTTATTCGCTTGGGAATGATATGAAAATCGTCCTTTGTCTCTAGCCACCAGAGATCGGTCGGCAATAATCTGCAATAAATCCCGACGAGCATTAACCAGATCCACAATTTTTGATACGTCAAGGGAACGCTTATTGGAATCCTCCAAAGAAGCAATAATCGCCAGAAGGCGATTGGTGTCTGCCTGGCGTTTTTTTTTTAATCTGGAGCCGTGTTTAATAAACGTGCCTCGTAGAACACATTTAAGTGCTTCCCATTTTATAAGCGGATTAGTGTCGTCGTTTGTATGGTCAATGATAAAATTTGTGATAGTCTGAGTAATATCGGCAATACAAACTGAGTCTGACAATAAGTTGTCATTAAGCCTCCAGGAGGTTTTAGGTTTATGAAGAGGTTCTTTTCCCAAGGTCATGTGAATAGGTGCATGGTCTGACCATAGTGTAAGGCCAATCGAGGTAGTAGGGGAGAAATCCAACAGCGACTGGGAAATAAATATATAATCCAGTCTGCTGTAGGATAAGTGTGCGGGGGAGAAATATGTATAGTCCCTGGCAGAGGGATGGAGTACTCTCCACACGTCTACCAGGGAAAGGTCCAAGAATAAAGTGCGCAACTTGGTGATAGTGGCCAAAGAAAGCGAGGACTTACCATTTGATGTATCTAGGCGGGGTATTAAAGCAACATTGAAGTCACCTCCTAGAATCATGTTGGTTACGCTGAACTTCCTCAGGCGGGAGAGCATGGAGCTAAAAAATGGCAACTGGTCCTGGTTAGGAGAATATACATTAATCACTGTGTATATGACTTTCTTATAAGACAATTTTAGAAAAATAAATCTTCCAGCAGGGTCTATATAGGAGTCTAAAATGTCTGGCGTGAAGGAAACATGAAAAAAGATGGAGACCCCTTTAGACTTCGATATAGGATTAGTGCTATGAAGCCCAGTGGGATATTGTTTATGAAAGAATTTAGGGATTGAGCCTAGTCTAAAGTGAGTCTCTTGTAACAGGAGAATTTGTGTATGGAGTTTATGAAAGTGATACATAATTTGTCTCCTCTTCTCCGGGGCATTCAGGCCTCTAAAGTTCAGAGAGGATACAGTTAGGTAAGCGGAAGAGGCCATAAGAAAAGGGAAAGAAAAAACTCATCAAAGGACCGATGCTTACTTACCGAAAGGGGGTACGCCGACTCCAGGGTAACGAAGGAAGGAGGATAGAGGGAGAGAAGAAGGGAGAAGAAAAAATAGGGCCTAAGTGGCCAATCTAACATTGTTGCTAACAACATTTCAGCCAATCCCATATGGGGAGCTGAGAATCCTAAATGGGGTACCGTTATCCTCACACAGAGAGGGAAACAACCCACACACACCGCCTACAAAAAAAAAAAAAGAAAAGGAAAAAAAAAAAAAGTACAAAATCTGATGCAATACGAAATATGATGCCAACAGTAACAAATGTTGCAGCAAATGCTACAAAAGTGGGATTATGACCCAAATATTGATGGTTATCACATCTCCACAGAAGTGAGGTGGTAACCTAGACAGTAGTGGTCGTCACGTCACCCCAGAGGAGGCTTAGGTGTCTCAGCTCGGGGGGTTCGTGGTTTCTTAGATTGAGTCTTCCAGATAGATGGAAACTGAAGTCTCGGGGGTACTGCCCGCAAGGGCCAATCAAGTATGGCGATCTGAGGTAGTTCAAATGTTCCTACAAACTTAGGGAGATCTTCCAAAGTACGAAAGTATGCAGATTTGCCCTCATGGAATGCGGTTAACTGGAAGGGGAACCCCCAGCGATATTTAATATGTTTAACACAGAGGGCTTCGGTAAGGGGCTTTAGGGCCCGGCGTAAGTCTAAGGTTAGTTTTGAGACGTCTGGTAAAAGATGTATTTGGGTTTCGTCAAATTGAATGGATTCCTGCTTGCGGGCTGCTTGCATAATAGCATCTTTAACTGCATAGAAATGAACCCTGCAAATCATGTCTCTAGGGTGTTCCGGGTTTGGGTTTTTAGGACCCAATGCTCTATGTACTCGGTCGAGCTCTATTGGAGCTTCTTTATCTTTCTGGAGCAAATTGTTAAAGATGGCGGTGATCACTGAAGCCAGATCTTTAATTTCGATCGACTCAGGGAGGCCGCGCACGCGGATATTATTTCGTCTGACTCTATTCTCCTGGTCGTCTTGGGCTAACATGAGCTGCTGAATCTGGGCAGAGTGATCGTTCAGTATAGTTTCATGAGACTGTAAGATTGTCACAGTATCCTCTACACTTTGCTCCAGGTCTTCTAACCTGTTAGTGACATCCCTGCGGAGTTCAGATATCTCTTGTTTATAGGAGCGCTCCATGCGTTGAACGAATGCCTCAAAGTCGTGCATAGTGGGCAATCTATCCCAATCTGTGTGTAGGTGACGGGATTCTGGAGAGCGACCAGTTGAGCGGGCTGAGCCAGCTGAGCCAGCATCTGAGTCAGGAGGAGAGTGAACCCTCTGCCTCGTCTTCATGCCAGTAGTTTGGCGCTGTGAGCGTTGTTGTGAGGATGAACCATGTGATCCATGCGATCCACGCGACCCATGTGGTTCACGTGGTGCCTCATGAGGAACCATGGAACGACCTGAAGCCATCTCTGCTAGGGGTGCTAGGGGTGCGCCCCGCTGGTCTGGTCTCAGGCGAGAGAAAAAGAAGCGATCTATATCACCTTCCCTATTTAATTCCGTGGGATGACGAGCTTCTCCTCCTCCTCTCTTCCGTCCCATTACCTGGATCCCAGGGCCGGGAATCGAGCGTGTACAGAGCAATACAGAGCAATATGTAAATCGATATACCTGTGTACCGCGGGTGACCAGCGGCTCACCTAACCAGATACTGACCAGCGGCTCTCAGTATCTCTGTATATGTCTCAATGTCAATGTCAATGACTCTCAATATCTACCTAGCTTAGACTCCCCTCTGCCAGGTACGGAACAATATACAATATACAATATATATAGGCTGTACGGGGTAGGGCAGGATGGTGTAGAACAGTACGGATCAGTATCGTTCAAGTGAAACAGGTGAACAGCGCCTCTTGGCAGTTCTTACTGATATGCGCTTCTTGGCAGTTCTTTACTGATAAAAGGTGTACAGCTGATGGATAATGGATAATGGATAATGGCTCACATCTAAATAATACTTCAGCTGATGTCAACCAAATATGTCAGTTATGTTAGGTAGATGTCAGATAGTATGCAGAGCGGAGCGGCAAAGCAGAGTGGCAAAACGGCAAGCAGAGCGACATGGAGCTGGTATGCGATAAACTATAAGCTGTAAGCTGTAAGTTGCATATAGAGCAAAGCAGTGTTGATGGCTGGGCGAGCAGCGAGCTTCAAGCCAAATCTGGAGCGGTGTGAAGCAGTATGCAGGGTGGATGCAGAGTGGATGCGGCGTGGAGTGGCATGGAGCAAATGGGCAGGTAAGAGCAGGTAAAAGCAGTAAGCAGATAAGCAGGTAAGGTACTGTAGGGTACTGTGTGATGCAAAGTCTTTCAATCACTCGGTGGGTCAGCTGATCAGACAATCAGCGGTCAGCGGTCTTGAGGAACGAGCCTCACCTCACCTTCTCCTCTCCTCTCCTCTCCACTCCTCCGTTCCTCCGTTCCGGTATGCAGAGTATGCGTTGCGGTATACGTTGCGGTATGCGCGGTATGCAGACAGTCGGCCGGTCAGCTGGTCACTGGTCACCGGTCTTGTGGAGCCTCGCCTCACCTCTTCTCTCCTTCGTTCTGGTTTACAAAGTATGCCGGAACGTATGCGGGATGCAACAATGAAGAGCGATGTCCAGCGGATAAACAGGGGCTCACAGCTCTCGGCTCTCGGCTCTCTTAGGCTCTCTTAGCCTCAGCATTCAGCATCCGGCATCCAACGTTCAGCATGCAGCTTCCAGCGTCCAGGCTTGACGGACTAAACATGCTCCATCAGCTGGTGATGTAAGACATCAGCATCAGCTGGTGATGAGCGGTGATGAGCGGTGTGTCTGGGAGCTCCTGAACACACGTCCTAACTCTCCATGTGTCGGACAACTCCGCAATACAGAGATAAGTCATTCATTAAAAAAAAGCATGGGGGTCCCCCCAAATTCAATTACCAGGCCACCCATCATGTGACCCCTGTCCCCCTATGATGCAATGGAAAACCCAGGTTTTCCCAGTGACATGTGGTTGACCCCGCCCCCCCCCTGATGTAATGCAGGTTTGCCATTACATCAAAGGGGGCGCGGTCACCCATCATGTCACTCAGAAAGCCTGGGTTTTCCCTTGCTTCAGAGGGGGATGGGGTCACATGACAGGTGGCCCCGCCTTCACCTACATAAGAGATGTCACTGGCTGAAGCCGTGTCATTCCCGGAGTGACTCCGGTGGAGACAGGTGATGCGTGCGCTTCGGAGTGCGGACATCTTATCGCTGGATCCTAGTGGACCTGGATGAAGAGGATATCTTCTCATCGCTGGACCCCGGAGAGGAGATCACCCGTCGCAGGATACCGACAGCGTTGGAGCGGAGACCAAGAGTGGATTACCACCTCTGGAATCTTTTTTTTATTTATTTTAAAAAAATTTAACAAAGGACTTTCCCAACGGTGTCTGTGTTTTTTTTTTACAATTGTTACATTTTCTTTGTGAAATGGTAGGGGTACAATATACTCCATTACCAATTTACATAGGGGGGGGGTGGGATCTGGGGGTCCCCTTTGTGAAAGGGGTCTTCCAGATTCCGATAACCCCCCCGCCCACAGACCCCCACAACCACCGGGCAAGGGTTGTGGGGATGAGGCACAAAATGATATTCTATAAATGATGTTCTATATTATTATCATACAGGATTTATATAGCGGCAACAGTTTGCGCAGCGCTTTACATCAGGGAAGACAGTACAGTCACAATACAAATCAATACAGGAGGGATCAGAGGGCCCTGCTTGTTAGAGCTTACAATCTAGAAGGAAGGGTCAAGTGCAACAAAGGGTAGTTAGCTGTGGGGGATGATCAGATGGACTCAAATGAAAATACAGTTAGGTGTGGGAAGGGTAGGCTTCTCTGAAGAGGAGGGTTTTCAGGGATCCTCTAAAAGCTAATAGAGAAGGAGATAGATGGATAGATTGGGGTAAGGAGTTCCATAGGCTTGGAGAGGCTCTGGAAAAGTCCTGGAGACGAGCATGGGAGCAGGTGGGGCGGTACTGGGAGGTGGGTAGGGGCGGAGAAAAGGGGTGACTTGGAAAGGGGGAGTTCCTGCACCTATTGTCTATTTCTATTTATATTGGTGACATAATTGCCCAAATCTGGGGATCAGGAGACATTTCCACCCTTTACTCTCGGCTGGGGTTCTTTGTATCCATATAACAGATGTTCTACATGACTAAATCTCACATCAATTTTACTGCAAAATCAAAGGCCCCCCCCCCCCCCCGAGCAGTAATATATTTCTATCCCCCTTGGTGAGAGTGGAGATGACCCATCTATAAGGATATACAGTACATACACACACAGCACAAGGCCGTGTTCACAATACAAAATGTTTCTGCAGTTCCTCTGGTCTCCACAAGATGGCAGACAGGAAGTCTCTATGGAAGACAGGAAGTGATGTCAGGCACAGACAGGAAGTTCCGGGTGAGAGGTGAGTCGGGAAGAAGTAGTGAGGAGACGTTGCTGGAAGAGGCAGCAGAGGAGGTAATAAGATCTTATCTTCTAATTACACCCAGTAACCCCGTCATGTCCGTCCTCTTCCTCCATAGTCACTGTGACGTCTTTTATCTCCAGCAGATGATAATACACACATATATAGAGTGGAGACCTAGATTAACCCCTTCAGGATCGGAACACTTCCCCACTTACAAGGCCGGAACATTCTCCTCATTTTGGAGCTGTGTCACCTTTCCCACCAATCACCTTCTCACCTCATCAGTCTATACTAACAGTTATATGACGTTTATTAGAGATGGGGGGGTATGTAAGGAGGATTGGAAAGTGTATGGCCCGGATTCACAAAGCACTTACGCCGACGTATCTACAGATACGCCGCGTAAGTGTAAATATGCACCGTCGTATCTATGCGCTGGACTCTGAAAACAAGATACGCCTGAAAATAGGCTACATCCGACCGACGTAACTTTCCTACGCCGGCGTATCGTGGGCGCATATTTACGCTGGACATAGGTGGCGCTCCCATTGATTTTCTATTCACATATGCTAATGAGGGAGATACGTCGATTCACGAACGTACTTGCGCCCGGCGCATAATATACGCGGTTTACGTAAGTTGTATGCCCGGCGTAAAGTTATTCCCCATATATGAGGCGCAACTCAAGCAAACGTATGGACCAGGGAACACAGCCGTCGTATTTTACGTAGTACGTGAATAGGGCTGGGCGTAGGTTACGTTCACGTCGTAGGCAGTGATCCGTCGTATCTTAGGGAGTAGTTCCGACGTGATTCTGAGCATGCCCACTGGGATACGTCCACGGGACGGCGCATGCACCGTTCGTTTTAAGTATTTGTATGGCACTCGGCCCATCATTTGCATGGGGTCACGCCTCATTAGCATGGCTCACGCCCACTTCCACTTACGACAAATTACGCCGAGGGAACCCAGCGCAGTTTGGGAGGCAAGTGCTTTGTGAATTCGGTGCTTGCCTCTCTGTGTCGGCGTAGCGTATATTAGATACGCTACGCCGGCATAAATATGCGCCGATGTATGTGAATCCGGGCCTATGTCTTTATTTTATAAGATTCAAATAGGAAGAAAGAGGGAAAAATTTAATTTGTAGTGAATGTCCTGAAAACGAATGTCTCCATAATTAGGGGTGCAACGGATCAAAAAACTCACGGTTCGGATCGTTCCTCGGATCAAGAGTCACGGGTCGGATCATTTTTTGGATCGGCAAAAAAATAAAATACTCCCCCACTGTAATATCCACATCTCCCCCCCCCCCCCACTGTAATATCCACATCTCCCCCCCACTGTAATATCCACACCCCCCCCCACTGTAATATCCACATCTCCCCCCCACTGTAATATCCACATCTCCCCCCCCACTGTAATATCCACATCTCCCCCCCCACTGTAATATCCACATCTCCCCCCCACTGTAATATCCACATCCCCCCCACTGTAATATCCACATCTAACCCACTGCAGTGGCGTCACTAGTGTTGGTGTCACCCGGTGCAGAAAAAAATGGTGTCACCCCCCCACTCCCACCAACTATAGTCCCCCCTCAGTAAAGAACCCCCTCGGTGCAGACACCCCCCCTCTCAGTACAGACACCCCCCAGGTAGTATAGGCAGACACCCCCCAGGTACTACATGCAGACCCCCTACCCCCCAAGGTAGTACAGGCAGACCCCCCACTAGGGGTGCAATGGATCAAAAAACTCACGGTTCGGATCGTTCCTCCGATCAGGAGTCACGGATCGGATCATTTTTCGGATTGGCAAAAAAAAAAATTCTCCCCCACTGTAATATCAACATCTCCCCCCCCCCCCCACTGTAATATCCACATCTCCCCCCCCCCCCACTGTAATATCCACATCTCCCCCCCCACTGTAATATCCACATCTCCCCCCCCACTGTAATATCCACATCTCCCCCGCCACTGTAATATCCACATCCCCCCCACTGTAATATCCACATCTCCCCCCCACTGTAACCAAGATGGCCGTGGCTTCCGGAGCTAGGCCGAAGCCGCGGCCTTTCCTAATGTTATGGCCGCGGCTTCGGCCTAGCTCCGGAGCCGCGGCCATAACATTAGGAAAGGCCACGGCTTCGGCCTAGCTCCGGAGCCGCGGCAATCCGCGGATCACAGTGTGTGCCGATCCAAAGGGGGTGAACAGTTCGGATCACGGATCAACTGTGATCCGTTGCACCACTACCCCCCACCCCCCCAGGTAGTACAGACAGACCCCCCCAGGTAGTACAGACTGACCCCCCCAGTAGTATGACTCCCAGCAGTGTGTCCCACGAGTGCTGGCTCCTCCTCCTCTGTGGGTGTAAACAGAGAGGAGGGCCGCCGCGAGGTGTACCAAGATGGCCGCGGCTCCGGAGCTAGGCTGAAGCCGCGGCCTTTCCTAATGTTATGGCCGTGGCTTCGGCCTAGCTCCGGAGCCGCGGCAATCCGCGGATCACAGTGTGTGCCGATCCAAAGGGGGTGACCCGTTCGGATCACGGATCAACTCTGATCCATTGTACCACTATCCATAATGGTCCCAGTCTCAGATCTTCATCCTAAAATGTGATCAGTAAAGTCTCCGGAGTAGACGGAGATCACAGGAATATGATGTGTCCTGGCAAAGCCTAATGACAACGTTCATCTATTATTTAGGAGAGGTGTGACGCACCCGGGAGAAATGACTCTATGTGTAGAGATTTCTCACAAAGCGCCCCTCACAGCTCCTCCTCTCAATGTCCCTCCAACCAGAGTCAGCAAACGTTATGACATCACAGCCATGAATAAGCACTGATTTTGTGTGAAACGTCGGCTGTTCCCCTGTTTCTGTCGTTGTGATGTATTTGCTGTTCATTTAATAAAAGACAACCAGTACGGTTTTTGGAGTGCGGCCATCCATCCTTCATCTATCTTGTATGCTTGCCTAGTGCACCGCCAGCACCCTTGGAATCCTGTATCAGTGTGTGACCGTATAGTAGACCCACCTGGAGCGGTGACTTTCTTTCTTAAAGTCTCCGGAGTAGACGGAAATCACAGGAATATGATGTGTCCTGGCAAAGCATCTCTTATTTAGGAGATGTGTGACGCACCCTGGAGAAATGACTCTGTGTATACAGATACCTCACAGAGCGCCCCTCACAGCTCCTCCTCCCAATGTCCCTCCAACCAGAGTCAGAGAATCCTATGACATCACACTAGCCTCACAGCTCCTCCTCCCAATGTCCCTCCAATCCAATTTAGAGAATCTTATGACATCACACTGGCCTCACAGCTCCTCCTCTCAATGTCCCTCCAACCAGAGTCAGAGAATCCTATGACATCACACTGACCTCACAGCTCCTCCTCCCAATGTCCCTCCATCAAGAGTCAGAGAATCCTATGACATCACACTGACCTCACAGCTCCTCCTCCCAATGTCCCTCCAATCCAATTTAGAGAATCTTATGACATCACACTGACCTCACAGCTCCTCCTCTTAATGTCCCTCCAATCCAAGTCAGAGAATCCTATGACATCACACTGACCTCACAGCTCCCCATTCCAATGTCCCTCCATCCAGAGTCAGAGAATCCTATGACATCACACTGACCTCACAGCTCCTCCTCCCAATGTCCCTCCAATCCAAGTCAGAGAATCCTATGACATCACACTGACCTCACAGCTCCTCCTCTCAATGTCATTCCAATCCAAGTCAGAGAATCCTATGACATCACACTGGCCTCACAGCTCCTCCTCTCAATGTCCCTCTAACCAGAGTCAGAGAATCCTATGACATCACACTGACCTCACGGCTCCTCCTCCCAATTTCCCTCTCACAAGCAAAAGCAAGATTGTTGGTTCCAGAATTCCTTGCAATAAGCTTTTAACCTACAAAGTGGGGGGCCCTGTCTGGTTAAATTATATCCCAAGTGGGGTTTTGATAAAAAAGGAGAACTGATTGGTGAGGTGAGGAGGATTCTGGGAATGTCATTTGATTTTACTATATGTGTTCAAATCTAGAGTTTTCCTCCTGTGAAGTCTGGAGATCCTATGATAAGCACATTGCCTCCACCTCCCTCCCTGATAGAATAGAGAAATACAAAGAAGATTCTAGAAGTCACCAGAGAGATCATCAAACTGCTGACAGGAGACATGAGCGGTGCCGGGAAGGACGTCATGATGGACAATCAGCCACCCCTCACATCACCGGGTAAGAGGAGACTTTATTGTAAAGGAGAGAGCAGTACGGAGGCTCCACCTAGATCCCCCATCATCTGATAAACACATAGAAACAATGTATTCAGTCAGTGTGTGTGTTTCCTACAGATGGATCCAGTAATGGGAACCCACCAGAGAGATGTCCCCGTCCTCAGGATTCCCGGGATTCCACACAGGAAGGTCACACCATCCCCCACCATCATCAGGTAGATGAGTGACAATTATTGGTAGTTCTGATTTATACACAGCATGTTTGTTACAATTAATGTTTTATTATATATTCAGAGTGGAAACCTCGGGGATGATAATATTGATGTTAAAGAAGAGTATAAAGAGGAGGATGAGGAGTATGGAGTGATGGAGAAGTTTTCAGAAGGACACAAGGATATGATGGAGCCACCTAATACCAGGAACCCACCAGAGAGATGTCCCCGTCCTCTGTATTCCCGGGATTCCACACAGGAAGGTCACACCATCCCCCACCATCATCAGGTAGATGAGGAACAATCACTGATAGTATCATTAGGATCTGTACATTATCTGCATTGTTACCATTGATGTCATTTTTATTCTATATTCAGAGTGGAGACCTGAGAGATCCTAAAGTTGAGATTAAAGAAGAGATAAAAGAGGAGGATGAGGGGATGGAGGAGTCAGAGTCTCTAAAAGAACACAAAGATCTGTACCAGGACACCATTATGGAGCCAACTAATACCAGGAACCCCCCAGAGAGATGTCCCCGTCCTCTGTATTCCCGGGATTCCACACAGGAAGGTCACACCATCCCTCCTTATTTAAAGGTTGGTGGGACGGAACATCTAGACGTGGACTTGTGGGGCGATGTGTGGATTTTATAGATGTGATGTCACAATAATAAAGATTATATCTTACAGATGATATTCTCTCTCATTCTCTTGGTTTAGAGTGGAGATCCAATCGATATAGAATTTGAGGTGAAATCAGAAGAAGAAGAGAGGTATGTGAAGGATGATCAGCAGTCTATGGAGGAGGATGGAATAACGGGGACATTTATAGAGGAGGACACTCCTACAGAGATCAGCACAGGTGGGTCATTAACACTAAATACATTCCTCCACCCATACTGCTCACTGATTGGTCCAGAGTAGGGCGGGGACTGGGTGATAATCTTCCTTCTCTGTGCAGCAGACACAATTTATTTGTACTCAGAGCCTCTTGTGGAACTAGGGGAAGGAAACAGAAGAAAGCTGAAAGGTGACCTGGGGTGTGCCGTGGTCAGTACGCCTAAAAGGGGGTAAAAACAAAAGACATTAGGATGAGTATATAAAGGAGGTTTATTTACAAATTAATTGGCCAAATGAACAAATGCTTGAGGCCTCTCAATGAGTGGCTCCGGGATGTACCTGGAGTAACATGATGACGTCCACCTGCCTAACCTTTTAATAATGTGAACCGGGACACCCTGGCGCGATGCCGCAGAAGTGGCCCCAACCCTAAATGAATGACCTGAGTAGGACATGGGATTCAACCCCAGATTCCCTAAGAGGGTGCAACAATACTTCATGAAAAGTGCAGAGGTGAGAGGGGCTCCGTTAACCGTCAAAAGAGGACTAGCCCTGGGTTCCCCTGATAACTGGGCCATGAGTAAAACCGAAACCGGGCACCAACCAGCCTCAATCTTGAAATACCTGATATCGGTACCAGCCCCAGTTTGCTGCGTTTTACATGCCTCTAGGTGTAACACGAAATGGTCGGGGTACCTGATCGACTGACTAATCAGTGTACAGGAATTATCTCCCATACAAGCGAACTCCCCCGCTCTATGGAAACCATAAAAGGCTAAATAGCCGCCTTCAGCACCAGGCTAGGTAGCTGCCCAAAAGGAGACCTAGACAAGGCCCGGAAGATGTGCCCTGCGATAGGCAGCCTGTTAGTAGGGCTCGGGGGGTTGCTCTTCTGAATACCCCTGAGGATAGCTTTAACAGAATGAGCTGCAAACAATGACTGCCTACCAGGATGAAGTAGAGAAATAAAATGTTGGCTACCTGCCAAATACCCCTTGATGGTATTGTGGGACAATTTCAGTTGAAAATGACAGTAGGCCACAAAAGACAAAAGGTAGTGATTATCAAAACAATCTGACCTAGGGTACCGGGTTAGGAAAGACTGAAATGTTCTCCAGGCCGTACTGTAAGCCCTCCTTGTGTTGATAGACAGTCACCTGTCAATCAACCCTAATGCCCCTGCCCAGTGCGTGTTTAATCCACCCTCAACAGCGAGACATGCAGGGACGGGGTGGCACAGAGGTCTGCATCCGGAACCTGCTGGAAAAAGGATGAGAAATCAAAATGAGACAGAGCATCTGCTGCCGAATTCTGCACCCCACTAATAAACCTGCAGTGGATGTGGAACCTAAACTGTAGGGATAGCCAAATGAGCCTGCGTATGAAAGCCATGGTGTGTAGCGAATAGGGAGGAGCTTCGTGTTCGAGTCAAACTCATGTCCTACTCGAACATCGGCTGTTCACTCATTTGCCAAATTTTGAACATTATGGGCCGTTCGCGCCAAATTCGAGTGGCATGTCATGGCCCATAATTCACTGCGATATCGCAGTGCATCGCTGGCTGATGATTGGCCAAGCATGCCCTATGACCCCCATGCTTTGGCCAATCATAGCGCCGTCAGCACAGAGAGCCATAATTGGCCAAAGGAAGGGTGCCTTTGGCCAATCATGGCTCAGGGGAGTAGGGACACTCCCCACACTATATAAGACTGCCTGCATGTCGGCCTTGTGTAGTGTGTTGCGGCATGTGAGAGAGATAGAGAGAGAGTGAGAGTGTCATTTAGGGCCTGATTTACCAAGCCTTTACTCCATGACTCATGGAGTAAAAGCAGGAGTAGCAGCCGTTTGGCCATTTACTAAAGAAATACGCTGCTAGTGCAGTGTATTTCCCTAGTTACTAATGTGCTCCGTGCGCCCAGGAGAGGGTGCATTGTGCACCAGTACAGACCTGGCGCACGGCACATTAAACTGTAAATTGCGGGGGTTTGGGCGGGAGTTTATTAGGGGGGGAGGTGGGGGGATGCAGGGGAAGTGAAGTGACATGTGTTTGAAAGTGTTTGGCGGGCCGAATTGAAAGGGAAAGTGTTTTTTGAAAACAGATCCCCGTACGCTTGCACAGTGCGCCTGAACCTCGGGAGGTTCATTTGCATACTGGGCATGCGCAGAGAGAAAAGTCAGGGATTCCCGTGCGCCTTGTCAGTACGCCGTGAAAATCTTGGTAAATACCAAGCGGCGTACCCGTGATTGCGCTGCGTGACGCGGCGCACGGGAATCTCCGAGCTGTTTTCAGCCCTGAAGGGGAACTCGGCGCCAAATTTCAAACTTGAAATCGGCGCGGGTCCCCCTTCAGGGCTACATTAGGCTCTTAGGCTTGGTCCGGAACGTGAGGGGTTAAACCCGCGCCGATTCGGCGCGGGGGTCCCCCCCAGATCCAAACCAAGCCCTCATCCCAAGCATGCAGTCTGGCCCGGACAGGAATGGGGGAGGGGACGAGCGAGCGCCCCCCCCCCCCTCCTGAGCCGTACCAGACCGCATGCCCTCAACATGGGGGAGTGTGTGCTGTGGGGGAGGGGGGCACTGCCCCCCCACCCCACAGCACTCTTGCCCCCATGTCGATAGGGACAAGAGCCTCTTCCCGACAACCTTTGCCATTGGTTGTCGGGGTATGCGGGCGGGGCTAATCGGAATCTGCGAGCTCCCTTTAATAAGGGGGCCCCCAGATGCCGGCCCCCCACCCTATGTGAATGAGTATGGGGTACATCGTACCTCTACCCATTCACATGGGGGAAATGTAAAGTAAAATAAAACACCACACAGAATAAAATATTTTATTAATCTGCTCCGGAGCCCCCCTTTCTTCTTTAGCTCTCTTAGAAGGGGGGGTTTCTTCTCTCCCGATCTTCCGCCGGGACCCTGGGCTTCGGTGATTTCTGCCGGGGGAGGGCGCCATCCCTCGGTCCTCTCCGGAGCCTTCCGCCGGATGCCCCCACCCCATTTAAGCTCTTTTTCATTAGGGAGGGGCATCCGGACTTCGGGGTCTTCTGCCGGGGGATGGCGCCTATCCCCCGGTCTTTCCGGTGCCTTCCGCCAGGGTTCCGGTCTTCCTGGTCTTTTGCCGGGGGTGCGCCAACTCCCAGGTCTTTTCTCTTCTGTCTTCTCTGCTCCCTCTTCTGCCTGGCTCCCCCGCGGAGCCAGGGCTTTCTTCCGTCTTCTTTCTTCTCTCTTCCTTCTTCTGCCTGTCTCCTCCGGGAGCCCAGGGCTTGTCTCCGCTGTCTTCTTGCTTCTCTTCCATTGGATGTTGACACGACGAGGTCCGGCGCTGGAATGCCGTCTGAGCAGTGGGCATGGACTTATATAGGGCAATGCCACCATGTGACCTCAACCCATGTGACATCACATTCCCATCATGCCCAGGGAATGTGATGTCACATGGGTTGAGGTCACATGGTGGCATTACCCTATATAAGTCCATGCCCGCCGCTGACACGGCATGTCAGCGCGGAACCTCGTCGTGTCAACATCGAATGGAAGAGAAGGAAGAAGACAGCGGAGACAAGCCCTGTGCTCCGCGGAGGAGACAGGCAGAAGAAGGAAGAGAGAAGAAAGAAGACGGAAGAAAGCCCTGGCTCCGCGGGGGAGCCAGGCAGAAGAGGGAGCAGAGAAGACAGAAGAGAAAAGACCGGGGAGTTGGCGCACCCCCGGCAGAAGACCAGGAAGACCGGAACCCTGGCGGAAGGCACCGGAAAGACCGGGGGATAGGCGCCATCCCCCAGCAGAAGACCCCGAAGTCCGGATGCCCCTCCCTAATGAAAAAGAGCTTAAATGGGGTGGGGGCATCCGGCGGAAGGCTCCGGAGAGGACCGAGGGATGGCGCCCTCCCCCGGCAGAAATCACCGAAGCCCAGGGTCCCGGCGGAAGATCGGGAGAGAAGAAACCCCCCCTTCTAAGAGAGCTAAAGAAGAAAGGGGGGGCTCCGGAGCAGATTAATAAAATATTTTATTCTGTGTGGTGTGTTTTTTTTACTTTACATTTCCCCCATGTGAATGGGTAGAGGTACGATGTACCCCATACTCATTCACATAGGGTGGGGGGCCGGAATCTGGGGACCCCTTTATTAAAGGGGTCTCTCAGATTCTGATAAGCTCTCCGCCCGCATACCCCGACAACCAATGGCAAGGGTTGTCGGGAAGAGGCTCTTGTCCCTATCGACATGGGGGCAAGAGTGCTTTGGGGTGGGGGGGCAGTGCCCCCCTCCCCCACAGCACACACTCCCCCATGTTGAGGGCATGTGGTCTGGTATGTCTCAGGAGGGAGGGTGGCGCTCGCTCGTCCCCACCCCCATTCCTGTCTGACCAGACTGCGTGCCTGGGATAAGTGCTTGGTTTGGATCTTGGGGGTGACCCCCACGCTATTTTTTTTTGCGCGGGTTTAACCCCTTATGTTCCAGACCAAGCCTAAGAGCCTGGTATGCACCTGGAGGGAACCCACCTTATTTTTTATTGGGGGGGTCTGGAGTTCCCCTTCATGAACAGCGATCTGTCATTTACACATGTCAGTCCCCCCCCCTACAGTTAGAACACACCCAGGGAACATATTTAACCCCTCCCTCGCACCTAGTGTTAACCCCTTCCCTGCCAGTGGCATTTTTTGAGTAAGCAATGCATTTTTTACAGCACTGATCGCTAGAAAAATGCCAATGGTTCCAAAAAACTGTTCGATGTGTCCGCCATAATGTCGCAGTACCGATAAAAATCGCTGATCGCCCCAATAACTAGTTAAAACAACAAAAAAAAAAAATTTGTAGACGCTATAACTTTTGCAAAAACCAAACACTAAACGCTATTTGCGATTTTTTGGAACCAAAAAGATGTAGAATACGTATCGGCCTAAACTGAGGGGTTTTTTTAGTTTTTTCAATATATATTTTTGGGGATATTTATTATAGCAAAAAGTAAAACTAATTTTTACATATGTGGGCGGGACTTACGCAAGTCCCGCCCACATATATAAACATCGTTCAAACCACACATGTGAGGTATTGACGCGTGCGTTAGAGCGAGAGCAATACTTTTACCACTAGACCTTCTTTGTAACTATAAACTGGTAACCTGGAAAAAAAAGAAAAAGGTCGCCTATGGGGATATTCACGGAATTAATTTTGGCCCCATTGCAGGAGTGTTTCCAATAGTAAAGCGTGACATGTAAGGTATCTATTTACTCAGTGTAACATCATCTTTCACATTATCCCCAAAAATTGGGCTCACTTTTGTGTTTTGTTAATTTTTAACCACTTGAGCCCGGACCATATTTCTGGTCAATGACCGGGCAAGTTTTTGTGATTCGGCACGGCGTCGCTTTAACTGACAATTGCGCAGTCGTGTGACGTGGCTCCCAAACAAAATTGGCAACCTTTTTTTTCACACAAATAGATTATTAAATGTGCGTGTTTACTTCTGTCTTTAACACCTCCCCTTCAGGCTGGAAAGCATCAGATCAGGGGAAACAAAAAAAAAAAAGCTCTCATTCCATTGCAGCTTGGTTCCTACATGTGTGATGAACTGAGCATGCTCAAACACTTAGAAAAAAAATATCCTTTCTTTTTAAAAGGTGAAAAACACTCATTGGATGCTCATAGAGCGTGGTTTGGATTAATTGCAGGTGTGCCCAATTACAAGCTCACCCAAACTAGAGACTGCAATTTGTTCATGTGATTTCAATTGCTTCATTACTAGCACTGTTATAAAAAGCTTGGATCGATCAGTCCTCAGCTGCCCTCAGAATGGGCAGGCTGGCAGAAATGCTGTTGCTAAACACAAATGTGGTTTGTTGCATGGGTTTTGTTTTATTTTGCCAATGGTTTTGGTTTATTTTTAAATGATGTTCACTTTGATGTATTTGTCTATGTGGCCTTATTTTATGAAAAATGTGTAAAGCTATGGTTATTTAGAATTTTGAAATGTATTTTTGTTTGTTTGTCTTTTTTTGCTTTCCTTGTTTTGTTGACCAATAAAAATTACTTTAAAATTGTTAAGTTTGTCTTTTGTTACTTTTTCATGCTACATATGTTGACAGCTGCAGCTGAACTAGGTTTGGGCCTAACAAATTATGTGTGATTTTTGTCTAAGCTTCTTTCCTGGTGTGTAATCATGAAATGTTTGCCATGTTTATTCTCCCTGACTTTAAAGACAAAAACTGGTAAGTATTTTATTTATTCTGCAGTGGTCCTCAGCCCTCAAGTACCCCCGACAGGACATGTTTTGGGGATTTCTCTTATCAAGAATTGCTGTCCAGACTGTATTTTAAAGCACATGTGCAAGATGAAGGAAAACCTGCAAACATGGCCTGTGGGGGGGGGTTTGCTATTGGTGGACAGGCTTGACGTGCTGATTTACAGCACTGTGCTTAAATCTAGCGCAAGGCAATCCTATTCAAATTGTGGGTGTTTGAGGGAAGCCTAGTGAGTGTTAGAACCCCTGCTTTGTGTTTTTTTATTTTTGTGTTGAGCTTTGTGTCCCTTTTCTTAAAATTGGCTTCACTTCCTGTCACACAGCTGAACAGGAAGTGAGGTTAAAACCCTACCAGTGTCATTTCTTGGGGACACAGGTCAATCTAACTAGTGTCCCCATTAAGCAAATTGCACTCCAGCACTGCTGTGTACACCCCAAATCATGGGTCTTCAAACTACGGCCCTCCAGTTGTTCAGGAACTACAATTCCCATCATGCCTAGTCATGTCTGTGAATGTCAGTGCATTACAAGGCCTCATGGGATGTGTAGTTCTAAAACAGCTGGAGGGCCGTAGTTTGAGGATCCCTGCCCCAAATGATTATTTAGTTTGGGGTTTAGTAAAGGCAAAGCCACTCTGCAGTACAAGCATAGTTGCTGAAAATCAGAGAGGAAGCACTGATGGTTTTAACATCCAATCCTGTAGAAGCAAAGTTGTTTTGTTTTCTTTCTTCCTTGCTTTGCACTTGTAGTGCAAAGTGGATTTGCCTTTAGTCAATGGACCCCAAAGTCCAAGATCCCTAATAATTTGGGGTGTACACAGCAAAATGCTAGAGTGCAATTTACATAATGGGAAACTATTTAGCTTGATCTCTGTGTCCCCAAGAAAAGATATTAGTAAGGTTTTACCCTCACTTCCTGTTTGGCTATGTGACAGGAAGTGAATGAATTAGAAAGGGTGAAGACACCTCACAAATGTTGTCACTATCAGGGGTGCAGACATCCCCAAAAAATGAGCAGATAATACTTATTTGCAAATTAATAATTTTTTAGTTAACATTGGGTGGGGTGCTCTAACGCACACATTCCTACATATTAGCAACGCTCTATCCTGGCCTATTGGCATGGTTATATTTTTTGGGGCTCTCAATAAAACTCTATGAAATTTGTGCTTAAACTAGAACCAGGGGCGGACTGACAACTCATGTGGCCCCCGGGCAATAGAAGATTATGGGGCCCCTCTGGCTTACAGATGACCACCACGCCAGGAGGTAGTGCAGAGGCGGGCAGCTAAAATCTTGGGATATTCACATTAAAAGCATGTCATTTTCGGACATATCAGGGACAGATCTAAAAAAAACACAGATTTTTACATACTGTCCCTGGTTTTACTGAGCCTGGCAACCCGGATGGGGCCCCCTAGTGGCATGGGGCCCTTGGGCAGTGCCCGAGTGACTCAATGGTCAGTCCGCCCCTGACAAGAACTATAATCAACAAGTTTTATTTTCTTTAATTTTGGATAGAGTGAGGGAGGGTTATAGGCCCTGTCAGTTTATTTTGTATTATCTGTGTCCAATTGGGGAGATTTGCCTTCACTTCCTGCCCCATAGCCAAACAGGAAGTGAGAGAAAAACTATGCAAATTAACCACTTCCCGCCCAGCCTATGGCCGATTTACGTCCGGGAAGTGGTTACACAATCCTGACAGGACGTCCTGCAGGATTTCATGCCGCGCGCGCCTGTGGGGGCACGCAGTGCGGCGATCGGTGATGCGGGGTGTCAGTCTGATCTCAGTAAAGAGTCTCTCACGGAGACGGAGACTCTTTACCACGTGATCAGCCGTGTCCAATCACGGCTGATCACGATGTAAACAGGAAGAGCCATCGATGGCTCTTCCTCACTCGCGTCTGACAGACGCGAGTATAGGAGAGCCGATCGGCGGCTCTCCTGACAGGGGGCGTTCGCGCTGATTGTTTATCAGCGCAGCCCCCCCTCGGATCACCACACTGGACCACCAGGGATGCCCACCCTGGACCACCAGGGTGTGCAAAAACAAAAAAAATATAGAACAAAAAAACAAAAAGCAATAAAAAATAAGAAAAAAGATGCCAATCAGTGCCCACAAATGGGCACTGACTGGGAAAATCAGTGCCACCCCACAGTGTCCATCAGTGCCACCCCACAGTGCCCATCCATGCACAGTGCCCACCTATCAGTGCCCACCTGTGCCACCCATAAGTATCCATCAGTGCCACCCATAAGTGCCGCCCATCTGTGCCGCCCATGAGTGCCCATCAGTGCCGTATAGCAGCGCCGCCAATCAATGCCACCTCATCTGTGCCATCAGTACTACCTCATCGATGTCCATCAGTGCCATCTCATCGGTGCCCATCAGTGCCGCCATATCAGTGCCCGTAATTGAAAGAGAAAAACTTATTTACAAAAAAATTAACCTAAAAAAATAAAAACTTTTTTTGTTTCAAAATTTGCAGTCTTTTTTTAGTTGTTGCGCAAAAAAAAAAAACGCAGAGGTGATCAAATAACAACAAAAGAAAGCTCTATTTGTGGGGAAAAAAGGACGCCAATTTTGTTTGGGTACAGTGTTGTATGACCGCGCAATTGCCATTCAAAGTGCGACAGTGTTGAAAGCTGAAAATTGGCTTGGCGGGAAGGTGCGTAAGTGCCTGGTATGGAAGTGGTTAAGGGAATCCAGTGCCCCCCCAGAACTAGTGTGTGGGTCCCCTGAAAATTACTGGGCGGGGTTATACAAAAACAGGGTGTGACCTTGACAGGAAGGGGTGGGTCATTTTTCTATTAGGAGGTGCAGATATGTAGTCAGGCCTAGGGCAGAACCAAACCTAAATATACTACTGCATATTAGGGCTTATTTAGACCGGAACCGATTTACAGCGTGTTTTTATATTGTGGGAGGAAACCCACGCAGGCACAGGGAGAACATGCAAACTCCATGCAGATGCTGTCACGGGCGGGATTCGAACCAACGACTCTTTTGCTGCTAGGTCAAAGTGCTATACACTACACCACTGTGGTGAACGAACATGATTGCAGCTGAAAGCATGAGAACTTTTATTTATTTTTTCAATACCATGCTTTCCAGCCTTATTGACCCCGCCTCTCTCCATAAAGAGGACCTGTCACACACTAGTCCTATTACAAGGGATGTTTACATTCCTTGTAATAGGAAGAAAACTGATCATTTTTTTTTTATTTTTTTATTTCAGTGTAAAACATTATAAAACTAAATACAAATAAATAAGAAAACCCCCAAAAAAAATTTTAAAGCGCCCCGTCCCGACGAGCTCGCGCACAGAAGCAAACGCATACGCGAGTAGCGCCCGCATATGAAAACGGTATTCAAACCACACAAGTGAGGTATCGCCGCGATCGTTAGAGTGAGAGCAATAATTCTAGCCCTAGACCTACTCTGCAACTCAAAAAATGCAACCTGTAGAATTTTTTAAACGTCGCCTATCGAGATTTTTAAAGGGTAAAAGTTTGATGCCATGCCACGAGCGGGCGCAATTTTTAAGCGTGACATGTTGGGTATCATTTTACTCGGCGTAACATTATCTTTCACAATATATAAAAAAATTGGGCAAAATGTATTGTTGTCTTATTTTTTAATTCAAAAAAGTGATTTTTATCCAAAAAAAGTGCGCTTGTAAGACCGCTGCGCAAATACGGTGTGACAAAAAGTATTGCAATGACTGCCATTTTATTCCCTAGGATGTCTGCTAAAAAAAAATATATAATGTTTGGGGGTTCTGATTAATTTTCTAGCCAAAAAATTGTGATTTTCACATGAAGGAGAGAAGTGCCAGAATTAACCCGGTGGGCAAGTGGTTAAAGTACTCATGTCTATAAAGAATAGAGTCATTGCTCATTAAAAAAAAAAAAAAAAAAAGGGGGTCCCTCCAAATTAAATTACCAGGCCCTTCAGGTCTGGAATGGATATTAAGGGGAACCCCGCCGTAAAACCCCCCCCAAAAAATGGCGTGGGGTCCCCCCAAATATCCATACCAGACCCTTCAGGTCTGGTGTGGATTTTAAGGGGAACTCCACCCCAAATTGAAAAAAAAATGGCGTGGAGTCCCCCTAAAAATCCACACCAGACCCTTATCCGAGCACGTTGACCTGGCCGGCCGCAGAAAAGAGGGGGGGACAGAGTGCGGCCCCCCCTCTCTCCTGAACCGCACCAGGCCACATGCCCTCAACATGGGGAGGATGTCCCCATGTTGATGGGGACAAGGGTCTCATCCCCACAACCCTTGCCCGGTGGTTGTGGGGGTATGCGGGTGGGGGGCTTATCAGAATCTGGAAGACCCCTTTAACAAAGGGGACCCCCAGATCCTGCCCCCCCCCCTATGTGAAATGGTAATGGGGTACATTGTACCTCTACCATTTCACCCCAAAAAAAATGTCAAAGTGTTAAAAATGACAGTAGCCGGTTTTTGACAAATCTTTTAATAAAATCTTCTTTTCTTCTTTCCTTCGGGTTTCTTCCGCTGCTTCTTTCTTCTAGTCCACATCTTGCCCGACGTGTTCTTCTATCTTCTCCGTCCGTCCTTCAGCCTTCTGGTCCCGCATCTTGCCCGTTGTCTTGTCCTGTCTTCTTCTCCGTCCGCCTCCTCGTCCGCATCTTGGGTCTTCTGCGGTGTTCTTCTCGTCCCCGGACCCAGCGTTTGAATTTGATTTGGCCGCCGTTTTCCCGCTCCTGGGACCCGCCCCCCTCTGACGCCACAAGTAAACTCCTTAGAAGGTCATGTGCGTCAGAGGGGGGCGGGGTCACATGAGTGTGACACGGCGGGAACTTCTTCTCCGGGCGGCGCGATTGAAATTGAATTCCCCCGCTGTGTGACGCTCTGCGACCCCGCCCCCCTCTGACGCACATGACCTTCTAAGGAGTTTACTTGTGGCGTCAGAGGGGGGCGGGGTCACATGAGTGTGACACGGCGGGAACTTCTTCTCCGGGTGGCGCGATTGAAATTGAATTCCCCCGCTGTGTGACGCTCTGCGACCCCGCCCCCCTCTGACGCACATGACCTTCTAAGGAGTTTACTTGTGGCGTCAGAGGGGGGCGGGTCCTAGGAGCGGGAAAACGGCGGCCAAATCAAATTCAAACGCTGGGTCCGGGACGAGAAGAACACCGCAGAAGACCCAAGATGCGGACGAGGAGGAGACAGGACAAGACAACGGGCAAGATGCGGGACCAGAAGGCTGAAGGACGGACGGAGAAGATAGAAGAACACGTCGGGCAAGATGTGGACGAGAAGAAAGAAGCAGGAAGCGAGAAGAAACCCGAAGGAAAGAAGAAAAGAAGATTTTATTAAAAGATTTGTCAAAAACCGGCTACTGTCATTTTTAACACTTTGACATTTTTTTTGGGGTGAAATGGTAGAGGTACAATGTACCCCATTACCATTTCACACAGGGGGGGGTCAGGATCTGGGGGTCCCCTTTGTTAAAGGGGTCTTCCAGATTCTGATAAACCTCCCGCCCGCATACCCCCACAACCACCGGGCAAGGGTTGTGGGGATGAGACCCTTGTCCCCATCAACATGGGGACATCCTCCCCATGTTGAGGGCATGTGGCCTGGTGCGGTTCAGGAGAGAGGGGGGGCCGCACTCTGTCCCCCCCTCTTTTCTGCGGCCGGCCAGGTCAACGTGCTCGGATAAGGGTCTGGTGTGGATTTTTAGGGGGACTCCACGCCATTTTTTTTTTCAATTTGGGGTGGAGTTCCCCTTAAAATCCACACCAGACCTGAAGGGTCTGGAATGGATATTTGCCGGGAACCGCACGTCTTTTTTTTTTTTGGTTTTTACGGCGGGGTTCCCCTTAAAATCCATTCCAGACCTGAAGGGCCTGGTAATTTAATTTGGGGGAACCCCTACACATTTTCTTGTTTGTTTTATGAATGAATCCCTTTAGAATTGTCAGAGCCGACAATTCATTATAGCCGCGTGTGAATTTTTAAATGACTTTTTTCCTTCTGAATGTCACTTTGTGCAGGGGGAGTTCTAAGTGCGGGAAAAATGCGCTATTTCACATGCTGACATTACACCCCCCCTAGGTACGAAATTTAAAGGAATATTTCACTTTTATTGTTTCACTTTAAGAATTATTAATTTCACTGCTCCCGAAAAAACGGCCGTTTTAAAAAATAAAAAAAGCATTGATACATGTTCCCTGGGGCAGGACTGAGGTCCCCAAACACTTTTTAGGACAAAACTTGCAGATTATCCTTTAAAATGAACACTTTTGATTTCTCCCATAGACTTCTATAGGGAGTTCGGCGCGGCTTTACATATTAGTTTCAATGCGCCGGCTGCTACGCTGGTTCATGCGCCCAATTAAGCCTCCACCCGGAGTACTAATTAACGCATGAACCAGCGCAGCGCACAGAGCATAGTAAATCAGGCCCACAGTGTCTTAACCAGATAGATAGATAGATAGATAGATAGATAGATAGATAGAGTAGGAAGTGTAGTCAGTATAGTTAAAAGTACAGTTTGTAGAGAATATATTCACATCCTTAGGCGTTGTCAATATATTTATAAACTGTACAGCTCAGCTAGTTTATCTATCAGGCAGGAGATTGTTCTACATGCAGCGCTCTAACGTGTTGTATTGCCTGCATTAGGGATTTACTTTAAATATAATTATTCTGTGTTATTTAACGTGTGCTAGTTAATTGCACACACAGACGCATTACCTGTTACTGCACGTGTGCAATTTATTTGCACAGAAGCGCAGTCGCTGTTAATGCAACTGGGCTATTGAATTGCACAGAAACGCAGTCGCTATTACTGCGTGCGTGCTGTTTAATAGCAACTAAAGGCAGTTGGTGTCACTGCGTGCGTGCTGTTAAATCGCATTTGACCGCAGTCGCTATTACTGCGTGCGTGCTGTTTAATAGCAACTAAAGGCAGTTGGTGTCACTGCGTGCGTGCTGTTAAATCGCATTTGACCGCAGTCGCTATTACTGCGTGCGTGCTGTTTAATAGCAACTAAAGGCAGTTGGTGTCACTGCGTGCGTGCTGTTAAATCGCATTTGACCGCAGTCGCTATTACTGCGTGCGTGCTGTTTAATAGCAACTAAAGGCAGTTGGTGTCACTGCGTGCGTGCTGTTAAATCGCATTTGACCGCAGTCGCTATTACTGCGTGCGTGCTGTTTAATAGCAACTAAAGGCAGTTGGTGTCACTGCGTGCGTGCTGTTAAATCGCATTTGACCGCAGTCGCTATTACTGCGTGCGTGCTGTTTAATAGCAACTAAAGGCAGTTGGTGTCACTGCGTGCGTGCTGTTAAATCGCATTTGACCGCAGTCGCTATTACTGCGTGCGTGCTGTTTAATAGCAACTAAAGGCAGTTGGTGTCACTGCGTGCGTGCTGTTAAATCGCATTTGACCGCAGTCGCTATTACTGCGTGCGTGCTGTTTAATAGCAACTAAAGGCAGTTGGTGTCACTGCGTGCGTGCTGTTAAATCGCATTTGACCGCAGTCGCTATTACTGCGTGCGTGCTGTTTAATAGCAACTAAAGGCAGTTGGTGTCACTGCGGCTATTTTGTTACTTTACACTTGAGCCAAGTCGCTCTTACTGTGTGGTTGCTGTTTAATACCATCTGAAAGCAGTTGGTGTGACAGCGACTATTTTGTTACTTTACACTTGAACCAAGTCGCTCTTACTGTGTGATTGCTGTTTAATACCATCTGAACGCAGTCGGTGTGACAGCGACTATTTTGTTACTTTACACTTGAGCCAAGTCGCTCTTACTGTGTGGTTGCTGTTTAATACCATCTGAACGCAGTTGGTGTGACAGCGACTATTTTGTTACTTTACACTTGAGCCAAGTCGCTCTTACTGTGTGGTTGCTGTTTAATACCATCTGAACGCAGTTGGTGTGACAGCGACTATTTTGTTACTTTACACTTGAACCAAGTCGCTCTTACTGTGTGATTGCTGTTTAATACCATCTGAACGCAGTCGGTGTGACAGCGACTACTTTGTTACTTTACACTTGAGCCAAGTCGCTCTTACTGTGTGGTTGCTGTTTAATACCATCTGAACGCAGTCGGTGTGACAGCGACTATTTTGTTACATAACACCTGAACGCATAACTATGGCTGGAAGGACAAAGAGAGGCAGAGAGTCACGAGGGCAAGCAGGCTCTGCATCTAGAGGTAACGCTGGTGATGGATGTGGTGCATCCTCTTCAGCACGTGGCCGTGGCCGCTCGTCCTTCTTTTCGGGAGCTGGCCGTGTTGAGCCTCAACATGCTGAGAAATTAGTTGAGTGGATGACCAAGCCGTCCTCATCCTCCTCATCCTCTCTCACACAGACTGATTATAGTTTGTCTGGCAAAGCAGCTGCCAAGGCGTCCTCTACCCTCTGCACAATGGGATCACACAATCCTTCCCTAGTCCCACCGTGTCCTCCTGAGGAGTCCCCCGAACTGTTTCAACACAGTGTTGGGTACATGCTAGCTGAAGATGCACAGCGTTTTGAAGACTCCGATGACGGAACACTGATAGAGGAAGGCATTGATGTGAGCCCAGGGAGAGGGGGTGGCCGAGAGGGACAACAATCTGGGAGTGATGTTCCCCCAGCTGGAGCATACTGCCAGGTTGTCGCCAGTGATGATGAGGAGGGAGGGGATGATGAGGTCATTGACTCTACCTGGGTGCCTGGTAGGAGAGAGGAGGAGGAGGAAGAGGACGAGGCACAGGCACATCTTCAAAGAGGCAGGAAGCCCTCCAGGGGTCAGCTTAAGGGCAGTACACCAACTGCATTACGTGGCGCTGCTGTGTCTCAACGGTACAGCAAAAGTTCTTTAGTGTGGGCCTTTTTTGAAACCTGTCCATCAGATGCTACCTTTGCTGTTTGCAACATATGTCTCAAGCGTATCTCGCGTGGCCAAAACATCACCCGCTTGGGCACCACATGCTTGTCCAGACATATGTCGACCTGCCATGCAGCTCGTTGGCAGGCATACCAGAAAGACCCACACCAAAGACCAAAGCGGTCCTCCCCTTGCCCTTCTGTGACCTCAAACCCCACTAGACCCCTAGTCCTCTCTGCAGCCTGCACCGAAGGTGTAGAAATAGGTGTGTCACAACGTAGTAGTGGTAGTACATCCGGCCAATCTACTGATATTACCAGACAAATTTCCCTGCCCCAGCTGCTGCAGCGCCGAAAGAAGTACGCTCCCAGCCATCCACATGCCCAGCGGTTGAATGCTAGTTTAGCAAAATTGCTAGCACTTCAACTGCTACCTTTTCAGTTGGTAGATTCTGCCCCCTTCCGTGAGTTTGTGGAATGTGCAGTACCTCAGTGGCAAGTACCCAAACGCCACTTTTTTTCACGGAAGGCGATTCCGGCTCTCTACCGGCATGTGGAAGGCAATGTCCATACCTCGCTGGACAGGGCGGTCAGTGGTAAGGTGCATCTTACCGCTGACTCATGGTCCAGCAGGCATGGACAGGGACGTTACCTGTCTTTTACGGCCCATTGGGTGACTCTGCTGGCAGCTGGGAAGGACGCAGGTCAAGGTACAGTAGTTTTGGAGGTTGTTCCACCACCACGCCTCCAAAACACTACAACTGCTTGTGACACACCTCTCTCCTCCACCCCCTCCTCTTCTTCTTCCTCTGTGGCCTCTTCCTGTGGTGATGTTGGCTCAGAACCAGCCGTAGGCGTACGACGGGCTACGCAGGAATGCAGGCCAAGAGATGCCATGCGGTCCTAGAGCTGGTGTGCTTGGGAGACAGGAGCCACACTGGGGAAGAGGTTCTTTCAGCTCTGCAGGGGCAGGCTCAGAGGTGGTTGACGCCACGCCAGCTGAAGCCTGGAATGGTGGTCAGCGATAATGGCACCAACCTCCTCTCTGCCCTGCGACGTGGAAAACTCACCCATGTGCCCTGTTTTGCGCATGTTCTCAATTTGGTGGTGCAGCGGTTCTTGGGCAGGTACCCTGGCTTACAGGATGTCCTGAGGCAGGCCAGGAAAGTCTGTGTGCATTTCCAGAGGTCATATAATGCCACTGCTCGGCTGACAGACCTCCAGCGGGAATACAACCTGCCCAAGAACCGCCTAATCTGTGACATGCCCACCAGATGGAACTCTACGTTGGCCATGCTGCAGCGGCTGCACACGCAGCAGAGGGCCATCAATGAGTACCTGTGCCAATATGGCAGCAGAACTGGCTCAGGGGAGCTTGGGTTTTTTTCACCACGCCAGTGGGCCTTGATCAGGGATGCATGCACTGTCCTGTCACCATTTGAGGAGGCCACGAGGATGGTGAGCAGTGACAGTGCATGCATCAGTGAGACTGTCCCGCTTATTCACATGTTGGAGCACACCCTACGTGGAATAATGGACAGGGCCCTTGAGGCAGAACAGAGGGAGGAAGAGGAGGACTTCCTTACCTCTCAAGGCCCCCTTTATCCAGACACTGTTACTGCTTGCCCACCTGGAACACAGGAAGAGGAGGAGGAGGATGAGGAAGAGGAGGAGGAGGAGGATTGTATCAGCAGCATGGAGGTGGAGCCTAGCACTCAGCATCAACAGCAGCAGTCTTCAAGGGATCATTTACAGTCCCAAGGAACACGTGGACTTTTACGTGGCTGGGATGAGGTGGCTGAGGATCCTGTCATCCTCAGTGACCCAGAGGACTGTGCCCCGAATGCCTCTGCAAACCTACGCTGCATGGCCTCCCTGATCCTGCAAAGCCTGCGTAAGGATCCTCGTGTACGTGCTATCAAGGAGAGGGATCATTACTGGCTGGCAACTCTCCTTGATCCACGTTACAAGAGTAAGGTAACGGATCTTATGTTGCCATCGCAGAGGGAGCAGAAGATGAAACTACTGCGGGAGGCCTTGCAGAAGGGTCTGTGCAATGCGTTCCCAGAACCGGGGGGATTACCAAAACCTGGCCCTGGACAACGTCTTGCTGAGGCTTCGATGAGTCAGAGAAGGAGCGGTGGAGAAGGTGGCCGTCTGACCGATGCGTTCAGACAATTTTTTAGTCCGCAGCTCCAAGGTCTGACCGGTTCCAGCGTCTGGTTTACATGGTCCGGGAATACCTCGCGGCAAGATCCGACTTGGACACCTTCCCCACGAAAAATCCTCTGGCTTACTGGGTCTTGAGGATGGATCACTGGCCAGAGCTTGCACAGTACGCAATTGAGCTACTGGCTTGCCCTGCATCCAGTATTCTTTCAGAACGCACATTCAGTGCTGCTGGAGGCTTTGTGACCGATCACAAGGTACGCCTCTCCACCGACTCTGTTGATCGACTGACCTTCATCAAAATGAATCAGGCTTGGATCAACACCGGCTACCAAGCACCTGATGCTGATGTTACTGAATAAGAATTTTGTGTTGAAATATCAGATCCCTTTGAGACTGCTGATGCTGAGTGACTGTCCTGTTATGCTGCTGATGGAATATCCTTCTCCTCCTCACTTTTCATGCTGTTAGCTAGTAAGAAATTTAGTTTTTCTGTGCTCCGCCGCCTAATTTTTCTGCCCCTGTTTAACAGGGGCGCCTAATAACAATTTTTGATGCAATACTTTGCACGTGGCCTAAGGCCTAATTTTTGTGCCCCTGTGTAACAGGGGCATCTAATAACAATTTTTGATGCAATACTTTGCATGTGGCCTAAGGCACAATTTTTGTGCCCCTGTGTAACTGGGGCGTCTAATAACAATTTTTGATGCAATACTTTGCACGTGGCCTAAGGCACAATTTTTGAGCCCCTGTGTAACAGTGGCGCCTAATAACAATTTTTGATGCAATACTTTGCACGTGGCTCCTTGTTGCGCTCCAATTACAGATATTGGGAGGGGTTGCAGTGTTATGTTGCGCCTACGGACACATTTTTATGCCCCTGTGTAACAGGGGCACCTAATAACAATTTTTGATGCAATACTTTGCACGTGGCTCCTTGTTGCGCTCCAATTACAGATATTGGGAGGGGTTGCAGTGTTATGTTGCGCCTACGGACACATTTTTATGCCCCTGTGTAACAGGGGCACCTAATAACAATTTTTGATGCAATACTTTGCACGTGGCTCCTTGTTGCGCTCCAATTACAGATATTGGGAGGGGTTGCAGTGTTATGTTGCGCCTACGGACACATTTTTATGCCCCTGTGTAACAGGGGCGCCTAATAACAATTTTTGATGCAATACTTTGCACGTGGCTCCTTGTTGCGCTCCAATTACAGATATTGGGAGGGGTTGCAGTGTTATGTTGCGCCTACGGACACATTTTTATGCCCCTGTGTAACAGGGGCACCTATTAACAATTTTTGATGCAATACTTTGCACGTGGCTCCTTGTTGCGCTCCAATTACAGATATTGGGAGGGGTTGCAGTGTTATGTTGCGCCTACGGACACATTTTTATGCCCCTGTGTAACAGGGGCACCTAATAACAATTTTTGATGCAATACTTTGCACGTGGCTCCTTGTTGCGCTCCAATTACAGATATTGGGAGGGGTTGCAGTGTTATGTTGCGCCTACGGACACATTTTTATGCCCCTGTGTAACAAGGGCGCCTAAGAAAAATTTTTGATGCAATACTTTGCACGTGGCTCCTTGTTGCGCTCCAATTACAGATATTGGGAGGGGTTGCAGTGTTATGTTGCGCCTACGGACACATTTTTATGCCCCTGTGTAACAAGGGCGCCTAATAACAATTTTTGATCCAATACTTTGCACGTGGCTCCTTGTTGCGCTCCAATTACAGATATTGGGAGGGGTTGCAGTGTTATGTTGCGCCTACGGACACATTTTTATGCCCCTGTGTAACAAGGGCGCCTAATAACAATTTTTGATGCAATACTTTGCACGTGGCTCCTTGTTGCGCTCCAATTACAGATATTGGGAGGGGTTGCAGTGTTATGTTGCGCCTACGGACACATTTGTATGCCCCTGTGTAACAGGGGCGCCTAATAACAATTTTTGATGCAATACTTTGCACGTGGCTCCTTGTTGTGCTCCAATTACAGATATTGGGAGGGGTTGCAGTGTTATGTTGCACCTACGGACACATTTTTATGCCCCTGTGTAACAGGGGCGCCTAATAACAATTTTTGATGCAATACTTTGCACGTGGCTCCTTGTTGCGCTCCAATTACAGATATTGGGAGGGGTTGCAGTGTTATGTTGCGCCTACGGACACATTTTTATGCCCCTGTGTAACAGGGGCACCTAATAACAATTTTTGATGCAATACTTTGCACGTGGCTCCTTGTTGCGCTTCAATTACAGATATTGGGAGGGGTTGCTGTTGCGCCTACGGACACATTTTTATGCCCCTGTGTAACAAGGGCGCCTAATAAAAAATTTTGATGCAATACTTTGCACGTGGCTCCTTGTTGCGCTCCAATTACAGATATTGGGAGGGGTTGCAGTGTTATGTTGCGCCTACGGACACATTTTTATGCCCCTGTGTAACAAGGGCGCCTAATAACAATTTTTGATCCAATACTTTGCACGTGGCTCCTTGTTGCGCTCCAATTACAGATATTGGGAGGGGTTGCAGTGTTATGTTGCGCCTACGGACACATTTTTATGCCCCTGTGTAACAAGGGCGCCTAATAACAATTTTTGATGCAATACTTTGCACGTGGCTCCTTGTTGCGCTCCAATTACAGATATTGGGAGGGGTTGCAGTGTTATGTTGCGCCTACGGACACATTTTTATGCCCCTGTGTAACAGGGGCGCCTAATAACAATTTTTGATGCAATACTTTGCACGTGGCTCCTTGTTGCGCTCCAATTACAGATATTGGGAGGGGTTGCAGTGTTATGTTGCGCCTACGGACACATTTTTATGCCCCTGTGTAACAGGGGCGCCTAATAACAATTTTTGATGCAATACTTTGCACGTGGCTCCTTGTTGCGCTCCAATTACAGATATTGGGAGGGGTTGCAGTGTTATGTTGCGCCTACGGACACATTTTTATGCCCCTGTGTAACAGGGGCGCCTAATAACAATTTTTGATGCAATACTTTGCACGTGGCTCCTTGTTGCGCTCCAATTACAGATATTGGGAGGGGTTGCAGTGTTATGTTGCGCCTACGGACACATTTTTATGCCCCTGTGTAACAGGGGCGCCTAATAACAATTTTTGATGCAATACTTTGCACGTGGCTCCTTGTTGCGCTCCAATTACAGATATTGGGAGGGGTTGCAGTGTTATGTTGCGCCTACGGACACATTTTTATGCCCCTGTGTAACAGGGGCGCCTAATAGCAATTTTTGATGCAATACTTTGCGCGTGGCTCCTTGTTGCGCTCCAATTACAGATATTGGGAGGGGTTGCAGTGTTATGTTGCGCCTACGGACACATTTTTATGCCCCTGTGTAACAAGGGCGCCTAATAACAATTTTTGATGCAATACTTTGCACGTGGCTCTTTGTTGCGCTACAATTACAGTATGTTTGAGGGGTGTCCTTTTTTCTACAATTTTGCTTTCCCAAAAAGATAATGCCACCCCCCCACCACCCCTAAAATAATCGAGATATTGTTCCCACACAGCACGTGCGCAACCAGTATTAAATTACTTTGTTCTTATAATAATTTAATGTTGTGCAGGGACATTTCTAAACATGTGCCACTACTAGAGACACACAGCAGGTGTGATATTTGAAGGAATTTTTCATTTTTTTTTTTTCACTTTAAACATCATTAAAATCGCTGCTCCGCAAAAACGTCCGTTTTTAAAATATTTTTTTCGATTGATACATGTTCCCTGGGGCAAGACCCGGGTTCTGAAAGACGTTTACCAACATTAAATTGAATATTGGTCTTTAAAATGATCGTTTTTGAATTCGAACGTTCGAGTCCCATAGACTTCAATGGGGTTCTAAATGTTCGCGCGAACCTGCGGTCTGTTCGAACGTTCTGATGCGAACCGAACCCGGGTATGTTCGGCTCATCCCTACCCTTGACACAACGGGCTCAGTTCAAGATGGGGTGTCTTGTGCATAAGGCCATCCATGGTCTTGGACCGGGCTATCTCAGAGAAAAATTCATCAGACATGTGCCTACCAGATCGCTGCGGTCTGAGAATTTGGCTTTGTTGAACATCCCCAAATTTGCTAAAAACAAATGAGGTGGGAGGACCCTGGAATTTCAATGAGCTCAGTTCTGGAACTCCTTGCCCCTTCATATAAGACTGGAGAATGATCTCCTAAAGTTTAGGAGATTGTTAAAAACATGGCTATATATCCAGGCTTTCGGGGTGACTTAAATATTAAACATTCTAATAGCTCTAAATTTTATATATTTAACTTTGTATGTTTTATATTTTCTTGTTCGCTGACTGTTATTGTTTTATTGTCACTTGTTTGGTCGATGTAGTTTTTGCCCCTTTTCTGTTTTGTTTTTATCCCGCCAGCGCATCGAGGCACGTGTGTAAGACTGCGCTGTTGTTTTATAAGCATTTTAATAAATAAATAAATAACATGAGAATCGATCTACAAAGCTTCATAAACAGGCACTCAGAGGAAAGCGATCTCCCCTGAGAATGCCTAAGAACTGAATAGCGGTATTTTACCGCACTTTCATAAAAGGACACCTATGAGACGTTTCTCTGGGCTGCAGTTCCTCTGATCTCCACAAGATGGTGATCTCACTTCTACCATAGAGAGAAGTCTCTATGGAAGACAGGAAGTGATGTCAGGGACAGACAGGAAGTTCCGGGTGAGAGGTGAGTCGGGCGAAGGTAGCGAGGAGACATCTTTGGAATCGGCAGCAGAGGAGGTAATAAGATCTTGGCCCAGATTCACGAAGCAGATACGACGGTGTATCTCAGATACACCATCGTATCTCGGATTTTTTCTGGTCCTATCTATGCACCTGATTCATAGAATCAGATACGCATAGATAGGGCTGAGATCCGACAGTGTCACACTGTGTTACACTGTCGGATCTTTTTTTCGATTTAAAAATGGCGCCGGGGGCGTTCCCGCTGATTTACACTGAATAATATGTAAATCAGCGAGATACGCGAAATTCACGACCGTACGCGGACCCGACGCGGTGTTCTTACGTCGTTTCCGTAGCGCGGTACCCGTCGTATACTTACCCATGCTAAAAGCAGGGGTAAGTATTGTTAAGTATGGCCGTCGTTCCCGCGTCGATTTGTATTTTTTTACGTAGTTTCCGTAAGTCGTTCTCGAATACGGAACTACGTAGTTTGCGTACGCATCGAAACCACTGACGTCCTATTGACGTCAGTGGGAGCAATGCACGCCGGGAAATTCCCCGGACGACGCATGCGTATTTAAATCGGCGCGGGAGCGCGCCTGATTTAAATATGACACTCCCCTAGCCGCGGAATTTGAATTCCGCTGGGGGAGTTAGGATCCGCCGTCGCAAGTTTGGAGGTAAGTGTTTTGTGAATTTGACACTTTCCTCACAAACTTGCGAGGGCGGATCTTAATTCACATAGGTTACACGGATCTAAAGATCCGCTGATCTACGTGAATCTGGCCCCTTATCTTCTATTTACACCCAGTAACCCCGTCATGTCCGTCCTCTTCCTCCATAGTCACTGTGACGTCTTTTATCTCCAGCAGATGATGATACACACATATATAGTGTGGAAACCTAGATTAACCCCTTCAGGGGCAGAACATTCCCCCACTTACAAGGCCGGAACATTCTCTTCATTTCAGTTTATACTAACAGATTATACGATAATACGGGTTGTTTTTTTTTTTTAGAGGTGGACTTATGAAACTTGTTTTTGATTTTATAATCTTTATGGAGGAGGAAATAACTATTCTTGATGTCTGTGAAGGTTCAACACAAGGGATGTGTCTGGATGATGACTTTTTCTTTGTGAGTATCAGGTGATGTCACTGTCTATTTCCCTATGTAGGAGTATTTAGAAGGACACAAGGATCTCTACAAGGACGTCATGATGGACAATCAGCCGCCCCTCACATCACCGGGTAAGAGGAGACTCTATTGTAAAGGAGAGAGCAGTACGGAGGCTCCACCTAGATCCCCCATCATCTGATAAACACATAGAAACAATGTATTCAGTCAGTGTGTGTGTTTCCTACAGATGGATCCAGTAATGGGAACCCACCAGAGAGATGTCCCCGTCCTCTGTATTCCCGGGATTCCACACAGGAAGGTCACACCATCCCCCACCATCATCAGGTAGATGAGGAACAATTATTGGTGGTTATGATTTATACACAAACATGTTTATTATAATGAATGTTTTATTATTTATTCAGAGTGGAAATCTCGGGGGTGATAATATTGATAATAAAGAGGAGTATGGAGTGATGGAGGAGTTTTCAGAAGGACACAAGGATATGATGGAGCCACTTAATACCAGGAACCCCCCAGATAGATGTCCCCGTCCTCTGTATTCCCGGGATTCCACACAGGAAGGTCACACCATCCCCCACTCTTACAAGGTTGGTGGGACGGAGCATCTAGAACATGGACTGGTGGAGATGATGTGTGGATTTTGTATGTAAGTTTATATCTTACAGATGATATTCTCTCTCATTCTCTTGGTTTAGAGTGGAGATCCAATCGATATAGAATTTGAGGTGAAATCAGAAGAAGAAGAAGAGACGTATGTGAGGGATGATCAGCAGTCTATGGAGGAGGATGGAAAAACGGGGACATTTATAGAGGAGGACACTCCTACAGAGATCAGCACAGGTGGGTCATTAACACTAAATCCATTCCTCCACCCATACTGCTCACTGATTGGTCCAGAGTAGGGCGGGGACTGGGTGATATCAGCCTGTAATCCCCTGGTCACTTTCCTGAGCTGTGTTCCCCGTCCTGTATTCCTGTATTTCTCTCGGATAATCTTCCTTCTCTGTGCTGCAGACACAATTTATGTCTCTAGACTGGATTTATGGAGATTCTGGGGTTCAGCTCAAAGCAAAATGTTGATTTTCACCATAGGGTTTGCTTGACCTAGACACCTGGGGTATGTACCTTGGGTCTTCTGCCCCATGCCTGGGTCTAGTGAGAACTCTGACAGTACAATTCTCCCGGGTTACTTGCTCTGTTATTTGCTGGCTGTGCCGGGTGGAGGGACATGTCTGTATAGTCTCAGACCCAAGTCACTGAGTGCAGTCTCAGGAGATGGGAGGCAGCGGTGTGGGATCTCTGCAACTTGTCTTCAGTAAACATTTCACCCAACACTGATTACTGAATACCAATATCATGAGTCCTGACCCCTGCACTATATACTCTATGTTGTACATTACATACTCCTGACCCCTGCACTATATACTCTATGTTGTACATTACATACTCCTGACCCCTGCACTATATACTCTGTGTTGTACATTACATACTCCTGACCCTCGTCCTATAATCCCCTCATCACTGTCACTCCTATAAAAGACAGTTCTCGTTGTTTCCTCACTCTCTGACTAAGGTCCATGAATAAAGAAATGATCTGGTAGGAAATCAGAGGAGCCATTTACTAGTTACCTTGAGGGGGGAATTGTAAGATCCTCAGAGACAAAGCTGCCTGATGTTAGCGGAGTCCTGGTTTAGGGGAACCAATCAGCTCATGTCTAGTAATAATCTTTGTATTTCTATTTTAGTAGATGGACGGGAGATGAGGAAAACCTCAGAGGATTGTCTCACTTTGTCTCCAGACTGTAAAGTAGAAGATGAGGACATCACACAGTATAGTCCAGGAGAAAACCCGACTACCTCAAATGTCCATCCGGCACCACACAGTGTAGATGGACCATCATATTCCTCTTATCCTGAGGAACCTCAGACTGTGCGGGACGGTGCCGGACCATCGTATTTCTCTTATCCTGAGGAACCTCAGACTGTGTGGGACGGTGCCGGACCATCGTATTCCTCTTATCCTGAGGAACCTCAGACTGTGCGGGACGGTGCCGGACCATCGTATTCCTCTTATCCTGAGGAACCTCAGACTGTGCGGGACGGTGCCGGACCATCGTATTCCTTTTATCCTGAGGAACCTCAGACTGTGCGGGACGGTGCCGGACCATCGTATTCCTCTTATCCCGAGGAACCTCAGACTGTGCGGGACGGTACCGGACTATCGTATTCCTCTTATCCTGAGGAACCTCAGACTGTGCGGGACGGTGCCGGACCATCGTATTCCTCTTATCCCGAGAAACCTCAGACTGTGCGGGACGGTGCCGGACCATCGTATTCCTTTTATCCTGAGGAACCTCAGACTGTGCGGGACGGTGCTGTCTTTCCAACACATAAGAGGTTTTCATGTCCTGAGTGCAGAAAATGTTTTTCAATGAACTCCCAGCTTTCCACTCACCAGAGATCTCACACGGGGGAGAAGCCTTTTTCCTGTCCTGAGTGCGGGAAATGTTTTTCACAGAAGTCCCATCTTTCCAGACATCAGAGATCACACACGGGGGAGAAGCCTTTTTCCTGTTCTGAGTGTGGGAAATGTTTTTTACAGAATGCCAATCTTTCCAGACATCAGAGATCACACACGGGGGAGAAGGCTTTTTCCTGTTCGGAGTGCGGGAAATGTTTTTCAGAGAAGTCCAGTCTTTGCACACATCAGAGATCTCACACGGGGGAGAAGCCTTTTTCCTGTTCTGAGTGCGGAAAATGTTTTTTAATGAAGTCCAAGCTTTCCACACACCAGAGATCTCACACGGGGGAGAAGCCTTTTTCCTGTCCTGAGTGCCGGAAATGTTTTTCAAATAAGTCCTATCTTTCCACACATCAGAGATCACACACGGGGGAGAAGCCTTTTTCCTGTCCTGAGTGCGAAAAATGTTTTTCACAGAAGTCCCATCTTTCCACACATCAGAGATCTCACACGGGGGAGAAGCCTTTTTCCTGTTCTGAGTGTGGGAAATGTTTTTTACAGAAGTCCGATCTTTCCAAACATCAGAGATCTCACACGGGGGAGAAGCCTTTTTCCTGTTCTGAGTGTGGGAAATGTTTTTTACAGAAGTCCGATCTTTCCAAACATCAGAGATCTCACACGGGGGAGAAGCCTTTTTCCTGTTCTGAGTGCGGAAAATGTTTTTCAGTGAAGTCCAGTCTTTCCACACATCAGAGATCTCACACGGGGGAGAAGCCTTTTTCCTGTTCTGAGTGCGGAAAATGTTTTTCAGTGAAGTCCCATCTTTCCACACATCAGAGATTACACACGGGGGAGAAGCCTTTTTCCTGTTCTGAGTGCGGAAAATGTTTTTCAGAGAAGTCCAGTCTTTCCACACATCAGAGATCTCACACAGGGGAGAAGCCTTTTTCCTGTTCTGAGTGCGGAAAATGTTTTTCAGTGAAGTCCAATCTTTCCACACATCAGAGATCACACACGGGGGAGTGGCATTTTTCCTGTTCTGAGTGGGGAAAATGTTTTTCAGATAAGTCCAATCTTTCCACACATCAGAGATCTCACACAGGGGAGAAGCCTTTTTCCTGTTCTGAGTGCGGGAAATGTTTTTCAGTGAAGTTCACTCTTTACAGACATCAGAGATCTCACACAGGGGAGAAGCCTTTTTCCTGTTCTGAGTGCGGGAAATGTTTTTCACAGAAGTCCAATCTTTCCACACATCAGAGATTTCACACCGGGGAGAAGCCGTATTCCTGTCCTGAGTGAGGGAAATGTTCCTCACTGAAGTCCTGTCTTCCTGTACATCAGGGGTCCCACACAACCCTTGAGGTGTATTAGTGAGTGTGGGAAATGTCTTGTATGTGAATGTTGCTGGACATGTGGGGAAGAAGCACACCCTGATATACGGGTGAAACTCGAAAAATTTGAAAATCATGCAAAAGTTCATTTATTTTTCTAATAGGCGAGACGAATATATGAGAGAGACTCATTACATGCAAAGCAAGAGGGTTCAAGCCGTGATTTGTCATCATTGTGATGATTGTGGCTTCCAGCTCATGAAAACCCCAAATCCACAATCTCAGAAAATTCCAATATTCCATGCAATCAATAAAACACGGATTGTACAGAGAAGGATATCGCACCTCTGAAAAGTAGAAGCTGCGTATTAATTGTGTGAAAATAGTGCAGCGCTGCGTATCTATAAATCTTATAGAAACAAATAATTATACATTCCATAAAACTATTTATGAAAAAAAGAAATAAATGATAAAAAAACAGTTCATATGAAGGTTTCCAAAGCTGTCACCGCTGTGAAAAATCCGATTTAAATGGATCCAATATTCAGTGCGCACCCCCACCTGCTAAAATGCATGCTCACCTCAAGGGTGAGTATAAAACTCATAGACAGATCACTCCTCGTGTCCGATCACGATCCGTCCACTTTACCAATGGTAGTAATTCCTACAGTCTCCAGACTGCACCTCTGTGTGGGGAATCAACGTATAAATTGTCTCCAAACACCACCTTCCTCCATTCACTTATTAATAATCAATTCCACTTCTATATCCCGGGGGGAAGGACATGAAAGAAAAAACACAAGTACCATAGTGCTTTCTGCTTCTGAATTTATTATAAAAGACCCCCCTAAAAAGTTACACAGGAACAAAAATTGTCTCTGGACAGCCGCACCCTGAACAAATTGTCGCCTTTATTAAAAGAAGGACAGCACTACAAGTCACAGCAAAATAAAACCTGACTGCTGACGCGTTTCGCACTGAATCTAGTGCTTAGTCATAGCTAGAGTCCCCTAAAAAGTTACACTTACAAAAAATAACAATAAAAACGGCAAGTATCAAATCACCAGCTCATTCACCGCCGATCTAGACCCACGGCGCTTCGCCTGACATCACAGATAGGGCTCATCCCTTCTAAACGCGTGTCGGCCTCTCGTTGGCCTTCGTCAGTAGATGGGTGGGTCAAATGAGGTGAAACCTTATATACCTGCCTGTTGCCTAGGCAACCGTTCAGGCATCACCACAGTCTGTGAGGCACGCCCTCTTCCTGTGACTACAGAGCTCACATTCATAGAGCTGGAGAGCGTGTCGCCTGAATCTGCAAACCAGCAGGGCGCTCTCACTCGATCACACCGCTGAGCTCTGTGGTAATGTCCCGTTACAATCTAATCTCCACATGAGTGTGCGATGTATCGCCATATACATACAATAAAAAAACAAGTCTAAAATAAAATGAAAAGATGTTCCTATGTATATCTTTATCTACCGGGACAAATTCTATCTTTATTAGGACCTCGTTGTCCATTCATTAAAAATTATTATAGAAAACATAAATATGTATGAATCAATCACATATATGAAAAATCAATTGTACACCGATCCTAAAAAATAATAATAATCTATAAAACTACGGCTTGTCCAGGATTTGAATATGGGGCCTCTCGCACCCCGAGCGAGAATCGTACCCCTAGACCAACGAGCCGAGTTACCCCTCCCACATTTCATGAGCTTATATCACTTTATAAACATATTACAATCAATCATTAATAAAATCTAATGTGAATGTCGATCGGCGGTGAGTGAGCTGGTGATCTGATACTTGCTGTTTTTATTGTAAATGTAACTTTTTAGGGGGGCTTTTATAATAAATTCAGAAGCAGAGAGCACTATGGTACTTGTGTTTTTTCTTTCATGTCCTTCCCCCTGGGATATATAAGTGGAATTGATTATTAACCACTTAAGGACCGGGGCCTGTTTTTCAGACTTGGTGTTTTTAAGATTAAACAGTTTTTTTTGCTAGAAAATTACTTAAAACCCCCAAACATTATATATATTTTCTAATACCCTAGAGAATAAAATGGTGGTGATTGTTAAGGTGTTCCTCGTACACAAATTTCCCCTTAATATCTGGGTTTATTTTCTCCTTTTCCCCCATTTTCTATGGTGTGATCTTTTCTACAATACTTTGTTATAATAATGGAACACGTTGTGTATTGTATTGTATGACTCCGCCTCCACATTCCAGACAAGTCATTTTCCTGACCAATCGCATTTCTACCTTTTTACTATTTCCTGATTCTATGACTGTAATCTGTTTAAAAGTAAAAATTATAATAAAAAAATGAATTGAAGAGAAAAAAAAGTTGTGTGTGTCGGTGGAATGAGAAGAATTGCTGGTGGTGTTGTCACCTGTCACAGCCGTCACACCTGGTTTCCCGGCCAATGCACCAGATAAATGTTGCAGCAAAACGGCTCTTTGAGTTCTGGGAAACCAGGAATGGACTCCGGACACGGACTCCAGGAAAACAAACCTTTTATTTCACCAGGGAAAGGAGCGACTCACGCCAGGATGCCAAGTGGCCTCTTCTAGGCGTTTACAACATATAGATTTCCTCTTGTATAGACATTCCTTGGAACTTCGTAAAACATCTAAAAGCTTGTTAGCGAGTGACATCTGCGGCTTCTCAGTTATCTGTCTAATTTATAGGGATGAGCCGAACACCCCCGGTTCGGTTTGCGGCAGAACATGCGAACTGGCAGTAAAACACTGTTAAAGTCTATGGGACACGAATGTGAAAAATCTAAAGTGCTAATTTTAAAGGTTTATATGCAAGTTATTGTCATAAAAAGTGTTTGGGGCCCCGGGTCCTGCCCCAGGGGACATGTGTCAAAGCAAAAAAAGTTTTAAAAACAACAGTTTTTTCATGGAGCAGTGATTATAATAATGCTTAAAGTGAAACAATAAAAGTTATATACTCCTTTCAATTTCGTACCTGGGGGTGTCTATAGTATGCCTGTAAAGTGGCGCATTTTTTTTTCCCTGTTTAGAACTGTCCCGCAGCAAAATGACATTCCTAAAGGAAAATAATTTGTTTAAAACTACTTGTGGCTGTAATGTAATGTTTGAAAGTAGGGGGCCGCCTGTATCTACTATGCGGACTGCACTATATACTCTGCCGAAAATTGGGCCTTAGGTGTTGGTGGTACCCGAACACTGTAACCCCTCACAGTTACTCTTGGTGGGTGCTGGAACAGGCCCTGCTGTGAAATATTGGATCAAAAATTTTAACTGCACGCCCCTGTTAAACGGGGGCAGAAAGTTGGGTCTTTGGCCGTGGTGGTGGTGCCACAACACTGTAACCCCTCACAGATACTCTTGTTGAGCACATGAACGAGTCCTGCTATGAAATATTAGATCAAAAATTGTAATTACATGCCTCTGTTAAACAGGGGCAGATAAATTGGGCCTTAGGTAGTGGTACGTTGAACCAAAAATATTCATAGAAGCTAGCATCATCAAGATTGAGGAGGAATAGGATAGTCACTCAGCATAATAGGATAGTCACTCAGCATAGGCAGTCTTCAAGGGATCCCACATCCATCGAAAAATCAATTGGTTACATCAGCATCAGGTGCTTGGTAGCTGGTGATCCAAGACTGATTCATTTTTTTTTTTTTTACAAATATCTATTTTATTTTCAATAAAAAAAGGCAGTTCCATGTCAAACCAACAATAATGATATAACAATAATGTACCGATAAACATAACATATATATACATCACATCAATAGGTATCCACAAAGTCCAAAGTAAAACATCATACTCATATCTTATACCTATGGAAAATAAACAACCCTCTCCTATCATCCTGAGATTGGGAGTCATCATAACGCTGGATACACTAAACACATGGGTCGCCTGCCTTATATAATTCTTTCCCTATATATCCCCCTAAAAAAAAAACGGGAAAAAGAGCCCCCCCCCTAACTAAAAACATATATAGACATACATATACCCATATATATCTAACTCTGTCCGCCGGATGGTACAAAGACCCCGCCTACTCCACCACCCTATATCCTTGTTCTCCTACATATTTGTTGCATTGTCGAGAAGAGTTTTCCCTCGTCAGAAGCGAGAAAGGCATTCCAGGTCCCAGAATATCTCTCTTGCTGATGGCGGGAGGAGAGCACCAGATCTTCCAATCTACTAATCTCCCTCACTCTACAGACCCACATCTGTATTGTTGGTGGTAATGTTGATTTCCACTTTAGTGGTATACAAGCTTTTGCAGCATCTAGAAGAAGACAAATAATTGATTCCTTGTATGCCTTCTCCGACAGGTCATTAACATGTAAGAGGCAAAATGCTGGCTCTTCCGGTATTGTTGAGTCTGTGAAGCGTTGAAGAATTTTTAGGATCTCCCCCCAAAAACTTTTCAGCCTTGGACAGTCCCAAAAGATGTGTAACATGGTACCTTTCTCTTTCTGACATCTCCAGCACCGATCTGTGGTGTTGGGGAAGATTTTTTTTTTTAGTTTTTATGGTGTTTTGTACCATCTAGAAAAAATCTTATAGTTAGTTTCCTGTGTTTTAGCACATCTTGATGTTTCATGTATAAATTTAATCATCCTTTGTTGCTGTTCCAGGCTAAAAGTCTTCCCTAGCTCCCGTTCCCAATCCCGAATACACTTCAGCGAATGTGTTTCCGACTGCATATTTAGTAACCCACTAACGAAAGTGTATAGGATATTGCTCCTCTACCACTACAGAGTTTTCAAATGTATTAAGGGGTCGTATGAACCGTCCTGGTTCTGGGAGGGACCTGAGAAAGTAGGTAATCTGTAATGCACTCCAAAATTTAAGTTTGAATCTATTCCTTTGTTCAGTCAGTTCTCCTATTGTCAGCCAGGTCCCATTATGAATAAAGCTGGAAGCATAAATGCATCCCATATTAACTAACTGTCGATAGTTATTTCTTCACATTCTGGCTGAAATAGGGGGTTGCCTAGTACCGGATATAAGGGAGAGGTCATGGGAGCTATCCCCAAAGTGGGCAGCAATGCCGCGCAAAGCCTGATCGTGTTGCCCATCAGGCAGGGAACATGGGTCATTTTGGAGGCGTGGTGGCGGAACAAGCTCCAACAATACTGAACCCTATCCTGCATCCTTTCCAGCTGTCAGCAGAGTTACCCAGTGTGCCCTGAAGAAATGGTAACGTCCCTGTCTATGCTGGACCATGAGTCAGCAGTAATATGTACCTTACTGCTGACCGCCCTGTCCAACGAGGCCCAGACATTGCCTTCCACGTGCTGGTAGAGAAACCGGAATGGTCTTCCGTGAAAAGAAATGGCATTTGGGAACCTGCCACTGAGGTACCGCACATTCCAAAAATTCATGAAAGGCGGCAGAGTCTACCAGCTGAAAAGGCAGCAGTTGCAGTCCTAGCAATTTAGCCAAGCTAGCATTCAACCGCTGGGCATGTGGATGGCTGGGAGCGAACTTCTTTCTACGGTTTAGCAACAGGGGTAGGGAAATTTGCCTGCTAAAATCGGATAGTGGTGTACTGCTAGCAGATTGGCTGCAAGGACTTGGGACACTTATTGCTATACCTTCATTCCTCTCAGTGCAGGTTTCTGAGGACTGAAGGTATAGTGGGGTTTGAGATCCCAACTGATGAGGAGCAAGGAGAGGTCCGCCTTTTTTTATGTTGGTCTTTTTAGTGCTGTTGCCAATGGACTGCATGGGAAGTTGTCATATGTCTGGTCAAGCATGTGGTGCCCAGGCGGCTGCTGTTCTTGCCACTCTTGATCCACTTCAGACAAAGGTTTCAAACAGCAACGGTGCGATCTTCTGCACACGTGTCAAAAAAGCCCACACCAAAGAACTTTTCAAAATACACGGGGAGTCAGCAGCACCCTGCACTTGCGAAGCTCTGCAGTGTGATGCAATAGGGTGACTTCCCTAAAGTTGCCACCTGGAGGGCATCCTGCCTAATTGGAGATGTGCCCCCCCCCCTTCCCCTCCTCCTCTCTTCTATCAGGGACCCAATTAGAGTCAGTGACCTCATCATCCCTTCCCTCCTCGTCACTGGAGCAAACTTGGCAGTATGCTGAAGCTGGGGGAACATGACTGCCAGTTTCTTGTCCTTCTTGGGCACCCCCCCCCCTCTCTAGGCTCATGTTACTCTCTTCCTTAACCTGGGTACCATCATCAGAGCCTTCAAAACGCTGCGCATCCTCCTGCAGCATGTACCCAACACTGTGGTCGAACAGTTCGGGGCACTCCTCCGTGCATGATGGTGGGGCTAGGGAAGGATTGACTGAGGACATGGAGCCAATGAAATAGGCCGCTTTGGCAGCTGCATTGGCAGACAAACTACCATGAGCCTGGGTGACAGAGGATGAGGACGGCTTTGTTATCCATTCCATCAACTTTTCTGCATGTTCTGGCTCAATAACAAGGCCAGCTGCCGAAAAAAGGACAAGCATGCCCCACGGCCACTTGCTGAAGAGGATGCACCGTGTCCATGACCAGCACTGTTGGCTGTAGACACAGAGCCTGCTTGCCCCCTTTTAGTGGCCAGTGAGCGTCTGCCTCTCCTTGGTGGCCTTCCGGACATGATGTCAATTTTGTTTAGCAAAACCACACTACACTGTATTGTGTACGGTGTACACCACCAGAAAAGTAGTAGCAACTGCACTAGGTGTGCACTGTATTGTGTACTGTGTACACTGCCTGAAGTATATTAGAAAAAGTACACCAGGAATGGACTGCAGTCAGGTATAGGCTACACTGGATGCAGAGTGTATATATACACACGAGACTGACTATATATATATATATATTGAATACACTGCAGATAACTAACTGAATCACCTGCCTGCTCAATCTAAATCACACTATCTCTCTGTCCACGCCAACAACACACTACACAGGGCCGACGTGCATGCAGCCTTATATAGTGTGGGGTGTGGACTTAGTCCCACTGAGCCATGATGGGCCAAAGGCACCCTGCCTTTGGCCAATTATGGCTCTCTTAGCTGATGGCGCTGGGATTGGCCAAAGCATGCGATCTCACAGTGCATTATGGGGCGTTACGTGGCAGTCGAATTTGCAGCGAACACCCCATAATGTTAATATTTTGACAAACGGGTGAACACCAGATGTTCAAGTCGAACTCATGTGGCATATAAAGCTCACAACACCCTTCTGGAACTCGGCTGGAATACTCTCCTTCCATTCTATCAGGGCATATGTGCAGTCTTCTTCAAACTCATGTTTCAGGTCCAAGAGGTAGGACCCCTTTTCCGGAGCGACCTTCCTCATCAACTGCCGTACCTCCCTGTCAAACCACTGGACTCCTGGTAATCTCAGAACTATGGTTTGCTCTGGTCGACTCCCATACTCCTGACTCCACTGTGCGGCTGTGGCTGAGTCCATTGTCTCTTCCACTCTGGACGCATCAACTGAGATGGGGTATCTCGTGGGACCTCCAAATGTAGCAGTACCCCCATGGGGGCTGCTGATTGACTCTCTTACCTCTGACACCTTGGGTTCCATTGTAAAATACCACGTTAGTAATGAGAAACTCAGACAAAGTCACTGAACCACTCAAAGAACGTTTACTATGGTAAAAGATAACACAACGGAATGGTACGATTAAACACTGAATGAACACAGGTTATGATTGACAGAGGTATTTGTTCAATACAATGATATCATACACTTGTACCCAGTAACAACCTGATGAGGGTATATGTGAACAGGTACACAGGGAGATAGATCTTCAATACCTTTTCACACATGTATTGAATACCTTCCCACTGAGGACTCAGCACACAGACCAATGCACTAAGAGAATGCACAACAGTGAATACAGTAATACAATACAAGTTCTAACTATATCTCACTAAATGGCTCCCCCTAGGTTGCAGCTCAGAGCACTTCTCCAATGTAGAGCAGTAAGCTTTGTAAAGGAATAATGTGGTGAATGATCCTCAAGTTCCAGTTTGTCTTCAGCTAGCTTATTTTATACTGCAGTGTTGAGTTGTGTAATTCTTTGTAATCCAAGAGAAACAGAGGGAAAGCAATGACTGTAGAAATACGAGGATATGGATTCCTTAGCTGAAGAACTATTCCCACTTGTAATTCCTTTAATATGTGAGTAATATAGTACTGACCTTACAGCATGGGGGAAAGGAAAGCAAGGCCCCAAAGTCTGGTTGTAAGATGCTCAGGTGCAGCAGATCCACAGCCGTGGAACTACAGGTCTCAGCAGCAGTCTGTAGGAAAGAAACTCACTCAGCAATACTGCAGTCACTACTTAGATAGGCAGGTGCCCTCTCACCACTGTGGATCCCAGCTGGCTGGCAGACTCCGTTCGGAATCCCCTGCTGGTGCTTCCGTCAGTGAAGATGGCTCTACCATGCCGTGCTGCCACTCCAGATGGGCAGGAAGGCAGATGGCCCCAAACACTCCGAAGTGCAGGCCGATCCACCCGCTCGATTAGCAGGGCCGTCCACAAAGATCCCTTTGGGGGCAGTCAATCCGACTCTCCGCTGTAGGCCGCAGTCTCTCACTCCTGGTCACACAGACCTCCTGCTGGCAATTGAATGGAGTCCAGAGAGGCCAAAAACAGGCCACGCCTGTCCTTTTATCTCTCTACCGAACAGGCTGTTCTGTAACTTGGCATTGTGGGTCTGTGACCTGGCATTGTGGGTCTAGTAGTTCCCAGACTGATTTAACAACATGAGTCACTTCCTCATCAAACTACATATCCCACAATGCATAACTGTTTGCTTCTTAAAAAGAAGGAAGATTCTGATAGAGTTCAGCGGTCACTAGAGGGAGACAAACCCTTACTTAAGGAACAATAAACTACTCAACATAATAACTTTATTAGCAACCCCTGGCTACAAATGTCTTAGGGGAGGGGGGGGGGCCATACAGTTTTTTGTGCTTCTTTTAATATTTTGTTTACATTAACTGGCCAACCAGCAAATCCCCTGTATACAGCTGAATAAGCCTGGTGGGTGTACATCACTGGGTATTCGAAAACTTGTGGTAACCAACCTCCTATCAACCAACCTGAGCAGGAAGCTGCCACATTTAGAGGCGGTAGTAATACTGCAGCCAGAAGTTGTAATTGGCTGAACACATATTTAGTTCATCCATTCGCCATCCACCTAAACAAGCTAAATTCTGTTCAAACATGGGTTCCGTCCACACCCAGAGCTCTAGTTTTAGTGGTCTGTTTATTGGTCTCTTACAGTGGTGACCAATTGGAGAAGGACCCTCTTACTAGAGATGTACAGAACTGTTCGCCGGCGAATAAATCGCGGCGATTTTTGCGCGTTCGCCGATGCGCGCGAACATATGCGATGTTCGATCCGCCTCCTATTATTTTTCATTGAGCAAACTTTGACCCTCAATGTCACAGTCAGAAGACACATTCCAGCCAATCAGCAGCATACCCTCCCTCCCTGACCCTCCCACCTCTAGGGCAGCATCCATTTTAGATTCATTCCGAACCTGCATTCTTAGTGAGAGGAGGGATAGTGCTGCTGCTGCTGAATTGATAGGGAAAGAATAGCTAGAGTAGTGTTTTCAGTGTCCTGAACGACTCATCTGATCTCTGCTGTAAGGACAGCACCCCAAAAAGCCCTTTTTAGGGCTGGTATATCAGTCTGCTTTTTTTTCTCTGTAATCTTATCTCATTGCAGTTGCCTGCTAGGAAGGCAGCCTGTGTGTGTGTCAGGATCACAGCGTACACTGTGCCCAGTGCCATCCACCACTCATCTATCTTGGTGGCTTTTTTTCTCTGTAATCTCATTGCAGTTGCCTGCTAGGAAGGCAGCCTGTGTGTGTGTGTCAGGATCACAGCGTACACTGCCCAGTGCCATCCACCACTCATCTATCTTGGTGGCTTTTTTTTCTCTGTAATCTCATTGCAGTTGCCTGCTAGGAAGGCAGCCTGTGTGTGTCAGGATCACAGTGTAAACTGTGCCCAGTGCCATACACCACTCATCTATCTTTCTTGGCACAGTAGATAACATTAAAAAAAAAAAAAAAATATTACTGCAATATAATTGCAGTCAGTTGCCTGTCTGCCAGCGTGTGTCAGGGTACAGCGTACACTGTGCCCAGTGCCACCCACCACCCATCTGTCTTGGTGGCACAGTCGATAACATTAAAAAAAAAAAAATATTACTGCAATATAATTGCAGTCAGTTGCCTGTCTGCCAGCGTGTGTCAGGGTACAGCGTACACTGTGCCCAGTGCCACCCACCACCCATCTGTCTTGGTGGCACAGTAGATAACATTTAAAAAAAATAAAAAATTATTACTGCAATTTAATTGCAGTCAGTTGCCTGTCTGCCAGCGTGTGTCAGGGTACAGCGTACACTGTGCCCAGTGCCACCCACCACCCATCTGTCTTGGTGGCACAGTCGATAACATTTAAAAAATATATTTTTATTACTGCAATATAATTGTAGTCAGTTGCCTGTCTGCCAGCGTGTGTCAGGGTACAGCGTACACTGTGCCCAGTGCCACCCACCACCCATCTGTCTTGGTGGCACAGTACATAACATTTAAAAACCCCTAAAAATTTACTGCAATAGAATTGTAGTCAGTTGCCAGCGTGTGTCAGGCTCATAGTGTAAACTGTGCTCACTTGCCCAGTGCCACCACTCATATATCTGGTGGCATAGTATATTAAATTTAAAAAGAAAAAACACAATTTTGACTGCAATAGAATAGCAGTTAATTGTCTGCCGGCGTGTGTCAGGCCTACAGCGTCTACTCTGCCTACTTCCGCCAGTGCACAGTGCCACTCATATCTGGTGTCACAGTAGCTTGCACGCATAGTACAACTAAACAAATACTAAAAAATGACTGGCAGAGGCAGGCCACCCCGCAGGGGCTATCGTGCTCGTGGTGCTGTGATTCCCTTTGGCCCTAGAATAATGCCGAGTGTTCAGAGGCCACGTACCCTGAACTCGAAAAGTTCTGAGGACATAGTTGACTGGCTAACACAGGACACCCAATCTTCTACAGCTTCCGCTCATAACCTTGACACACCATCCTCCTCCAGCTCAGCTTCGGGCACCTCTCAAGTTACCACTTGCCCGCATGCCGCCACCACCAACACTAGCATCACAGCTGCTTCACTTGATCCGTCAGAGGAGTTATTTACACATCAGTTGGAAGAAATGAGTGATGCGCAACCATTATTGCCCGAGGTTGTAGATAAAAGGGATATGACTCAGTCAGGCAGCATTACACACATGGACGTATGGTGTGATGATGATGTACCCGCTGCTGCTTCATTTGCTGAGTTGTCAGATACAAGTGAAGCGGTTGATGATGACGATGTGTCCGGGGATGTCACGTGGGTGCCCGCTCGAAGAGAGGAAGAAGAGGGGGAAAGCTCAGATGGGGAGACAGAGAGGAGGAGGAGACGAGTTGGAAGCAGGGGGAGGTCGACGCAGGGAGCAAGTGGCACAGTCAGACAGCATGTATCGGCACCCAGGGTCAGCCAGACAGCATGCCAATCAACACATGCTGTTGCCACCACCAGAATGCCGGCATTGCAAAGCTCAGCAGTGTGGCATTTTTTTTGTGTGTCTGCCTCTGATAACAGCGATGCCATTTGCAACCTGTGCCAAAAGAAACTGAGTCGTGGGAAATCCAACACCCACCTAGGTACAACTGCTTTGCGAAGGCACATGATCACACATCACAAACGCCTATGGGATCGACACATGATGACGAGTACAAGCAGCACACAAGCTCAAAGTCACCATCCTCCTCCTGCTGCAGCATCTTCAGTCACATCAACCACTGCTGTCTCCTTGCCCCCTCTCAACCATCCGCCACTCCGTCTCTCACCTTGAGCAGTTCCTGCTCATCTGCCCACAGTTAGGTGTCTGTCAAGGACATTTTTGAGCGTAAGAAGCCAATGTCACAGAGTCACCCCCTTGCCCGGCGTCTGACAGCTGGCTTGTCGGAACTCTTAGCCCGCCAGCTTTTACCATACAAGCTGGTGGAGTCTGAGGCCTTCAAAAAATTTGTAGCTATTGGGACACCGCAGTGGAAGGTACCCGGCCGAAATTTCTTTTCACAAAAGGCAATCCCCAACCTGTACTCTATTGTGCAAAAGGAAGTCATGGCATCCTTGGCACACAGTGTTGGGGCAAGGGTCCATCTGACCACTGACACCTGGTCTGCAAAGCACGGTCAGGGCAGGTATATCACCTACACTGCGCATTGGGTAAACCTGCTGACGGCTGACAAGCATGTAATGCGTGGCTCTGCAGAGGAGTTGGTGACACCGCCACGACTTGCAGGCAGGTCTGCTGCCACCTCCTCTACTCCTCCTACTCCATCCTCTTTGATAACCTCCTTGGCTGAGTCGTCTTCTGCTGCTGCGTCTTGCTCCACATCAACTTCACCCCCCCAGCTCCCCAGGGGCTATTCCACATCACGCATACGACAGTGTCACGCCGTCTTGGGGTTGTTGCCTGAAAGCAGAGAGTCACACCGGACCAGCACTCCAGTCCACCCTGAACACACAGGTGGATCAGTGGCTGACTCCGCACCAACTGGAGATCGGCAAAGTGGTGTGTGACAACGGAAGCAATTTGTTGGCAGCATTGAATTTGGGCAAGTTGACACATGTTCCGTGCATGGCACATGTGATGAATCTGATTGTACAACGCTTTGTGCATAAGTACCCAGACTTACAGGATGTGCTCAAGCAGGCCAGGAAGGTGTGTGGCCATTTCAGGCGTTCCTACACGGCCATGGCGCACTTTTCAGATATCCAGCGGCGAAACAACATACCAGTGAGGCGACTGATTTGCGACAGCCCGACACGTTGGAATTCAACACTCCTAATGTTCGACCGCCTGCTCCAACAAGAAAAAGCCGTCAATGAGTATTTGTATGACCGGGGTGCTAGGACAGCCTCTGCGCAGCTGGGAATTTTTTTGCCACGTTACTGGACGCTCATGCGCAATGCCTGTAGGCTCATGCGTCCTTTTGAGGAGGTGACAAACCTAGTCAGTCGCACTGAAGGCAGCATCAGCGACATCATCCCATTTGTTTTCTTCCTGGAACGTGCGCTGCGAAGAGTGCTGGATCAGGCCGTAGATGAGCGAGAGGAAGAGGAAGAGTTGTGGTCACCATCACCACCACCAGAAACAGCCTTATCAGCATCGCTTGCTGGACCTGCAGAAACGCTGGAAGAGGAGTGTGAGGAAGAGGAGTCAGAGGAGGAATGTGGCTTTGAGGAGGAGGAAGACCAACCACAGCAGGCATCCCAGGGTGCTCGTTGTCACCTATCTGGTACCCATGGTGTTGTACGTGGCTGGGAGGAAGAACAGACCTTCAGTGAGATCAGTGAGGACAAGGAACGGGACATGAGTAGCTCGGCATGCAACCTTGTGCAAATGGGGTCTTTCATGCTGTCGTGCCTGTTGAGGGACCCTCGTATAAAAAGGCTGAAGGAGAACGACCTGTACTGGGTGGCCACACTACTAGACCCCCGGTATAAGCAGAAAGTGCCTGAAATGTTACCGAATTACCGGAAGTCGGAAAGGATGCAGCAGTTCCAAAATAAATTAAAAATTATGCTTTACACAGCATACAAGGGTGATGTCGCAGCACAACGGGAATCTAACAGGGGAAGAGGTGAAAGTAATCCTCCTCCTACCATGACCACGCCGGCAAGGACAGGACGCTTTACAGACGTGTTGTTGATGGAGGACATGCGGAGCTTTTTCTGCCCTACGCGTCGCCACAGCCCTTCGGGGTCCACCCTCAGAGAACGAATCGACCGACAGGTAGCAGACTACCTCGCCTTAACTGCAGATATCGACACTCTGAGGAGCGATGAACCCCTTGACTACTGGGTGTGCAGGCTTGACCTTTGGCCTGAGCTATCCCAATTTGCGATAGAACTTCTGTCCTGCCCCGCTTCAAGTGTCCTTTTAGAAAGGACCTTCAGTGCAGCAGGAGGTATTGTCACTGAGAAGAGAAGTCGCCTAGGTCAAAAAAGTCTAGATTACCTCACCTTTATTAAGATGAATGAGGCATGGATCCCGAAGGGACTGACAGTGGGCGATACATTTGACTAAAGGCCTGATGAGATGAGCTTCCTTGGGCTACAAATGGTCCACACGCTGCTGTATTTTATCTCTGCCGGATGACTTGCGTGGCTTATCCGCCACCAACTAGGGTTCAAGCCTCAATGTTTTAGTGCACTTTCTGCCTGGAAAACGTAAATTTTTCTGGCCGCTGCTACAGCAGCAGCTGCAACAATACTTAATTTTTTAGACATGTGTACATGCCTAATTTTTCTGGCCTCTGGTGCTGCACTGTGGCTGCAAAAAAAAAAAAAAAAAAAGGCACAAACATGTGTCAATTCCCCTTCGTGATCGCTACCTTGTTGTGGTGAAGGGGCTTGCGTATCACGATGAAGCGACCACCTCTATGAGTGTGTTGGCAATGACAATGCTGGCACACCCCAGATGATAAGGTCGTTGCTTCATTGTGATCAGACCAAAAGCGATCAGCTGGATAATTTTGCATAGAAAAACCATTAAATTTCTTTGTGATCATCTTAGGTGATCATTAAAGCCTACTAGGCCAACAATGGGCCCACACTGCAGAATCATTGTTTTCTGGGTCACTTAACTGTCACTGAACTACCTCAGCACGACCATAGGCTTTGAAAAACCCCCATCGCTTGCAATCTCAAAAACGTTCATTGACGTCAGTGAGGACAAGGAACAGGACATGGCTAGCTTGGTATCCAACCTTGTGTAAATGGGGAGTTTGCGGTTGTGCAAATGGACTGTTTGCAGGTGTTTGCGGTGCGTTAAACGGGGAGTTTGATCTGTCAGAGTTTGGTCTGTCACTGTGAACCCTAACCCTATTACAGACAGGGTTAGGGTTACAGATAGGGTTAGGGTTACAGATAGGGTTTGGGTTAGGGTTACAGATAGGGTTAGGGTTACAGATAGGTTTAGGGTTACAGATAGGGTTAGGGTTAGGGTTACAGTTAGGGTTAGGGTTACAGATAGGATTAGGGTTACAGATAGGGTTAGGGTTACAGATAGGGTTAGGGTTAAAGAAAGGGTTATGGTTAAAGAAAGGGTTAGGGTTAGGGTTACAGATAGGGTTAGGGTTACAGATAGGGTTAGGGTTACAGACTGTAACCCTAACCCTATCTGTAACTCTAACCCTACCCTAACCCTAACCCTAACGCTATCTGTTACCCTAACCCTAACCCTATCTCTAACCCTAACTGTAACCCTATCTGTTACCCTAACCCTAACCCTATCTCTAACCCTAACCCTAACTGTAACCCTATCTGTTACCCTAACCCTAACCCTATCTGTAACCCTAACGCTATCTGTTATCCTAACCCTAACCCTAACCCTAACCCTTACACTACCTGATCGATATAACATCATACTTGATGTTTTAGAGCACGTTATTCCAAACAATTTATGAATGTTAGGTGATTTATACCCCTTATGGATTAAAGACGGACTCTGCGACAACTACGTCATTTTCCATTGGAGTTTTGCCATGGATCCCCCTCCGGCATGCCACAGTCCAGGTGTTAGTCCCCTTGAAACAACTTTTCCATCATTATTGTGGCCGGAAAGAGTCCCTGTGCGTTTTAAAATTCGCCTGCCCATTGAAGTCTATGGCGGTTCGCGCGGTTCGCGCATGCGCGAACATATGCGCAAGTTCGCAATAGGCGTTCGCGAACGCAAAATTTTAGGTTCGCGACATCACTACCTCTTACATCTGTGGTCAGTGTAGTGGTCCCTTACATTGATGACCAATGACAGAAGGACCTCCTTATTTCAGTGATCAGAGGATAAGGACATTCTTACATCGTCATCGGTGGGAAGACTGCCCTCCTTGATGTCAGTTGTTAGAGAGACAGAAATTGTCCATTGCTCAAGAAACCCCTAGAACCCTTTGGAGGAACCCTGGCTGAGAAAGGCTGGACTAGGCAGTAATATATTTCTCTCCCCCTTGGTGGGAGTGGAGATGACCCATCTATAAGGATATACAGTACATACACACACAGCACAAGGCCGTGTTCACATTACGATGTTTTTTGGGACTGCAGTTCCTCTGAGATCCACAAGGTGGTGATCTCACTTCTACCATAGAGAAAGGAAATCTCTATGGAAGACAGGAAGTGTTGTCAGCTTCAGTTCCGGGTGAGAGGTGAGTCGGGAGAACAAAGAGGGAAGACATTGCTAGAAGACGCAGCAGAGGAGGTAATAAGGTCGTATCTTCTATTTACACCCAGTAACCCCGTCATGTCCGTCTTCTTCCTCCATAGTCACTGTGACGTCTTTTATCTCCAGCAGATGATGATACACACATATATAGTGTGGAGACCTATATTAACCCCTTCAGGGTCAGAACATTCCCCATAGAGAATTCTCTTCATTTTGTCGAGGGGTCTGTATTAGAGACCCCTTGACATTTTGGGGCGGGGGGTTCTATAGACAAAGGGTTAGATGCGCCCAGACGCTAAAACCCATTACAAATGCTAAAAGGAATGTTCCTTTATGTGTAATCCCACTGGGGGTGGGGGCTGTTCTTACATGATAGAATCCCTCATATTACCCCCCATACACCCCCATCCTAATATTATACAACCAGTACAGTCCAGATTATTCTCTCTTATCAATTATTGGTCTACAGGTAACCTGTATACATCACATGACCAATGAGGATGGAGGAGGCCCGGAGTGACATGACTGAGAGGATACTAAACCTCACCCTGGAGATCATGTACCTGCTGACCGGAGAGGTGAGGAGGATTCTGGGAGGTCACATAACACCACTCTTATCTCTATTAATAAAACACAGACCTGACCGGAGAGGTGAGGAGGATTCTGGGAGGTCACATGACATCACTCTTATCTCTATTAATAATACACAGACCTGACCAGATAGGTGAGGAGGATTCTGGGAGGTCACATGACATCACTCTTATCTCTATTAATAATACAGACCTGACCGGAGAGGTGAGGAGGATTCTGGGAGGTCACATGACATCACTCTTATCTCTCTTAATAAAACACAGACCTGACCGGAGAGGTGAGGAGGATTCTGGGAGGTCACATGACATCACTCTTATCTCTATTAATAATACACAGACCTGACCGGAGAGGTGAGGAGGATTCTGGGAGGTCACATGACATCACTCTTATCTCTATTAATAATACAAACCTGACCGGAGAGGTGAGGAGGATTCTGGGAGGTCACATGACATCACTCTTATCTCTATTAATAATACACAGACCTGACCGGAGAGGTGAGGAGGATTCTAGGAGGTCACATGACATCACTCATCTCTATTAATAATACAGACCTGACCGGAGAGGTGAGGAGGATTCTGGGATTCTAACATGATATTCCTATTGGTTCTCCAATACAGAGATTTCCTCTTGTGAAGTCAGGTGATCACATGACCATCACAGTGCCTCCATGTGACTCCCTAAAACCTGAGAGACACAACATGGAGAAGATTCTAGAAGTCACCAAGAAGATGATGGAGCTGCTGACAGGAGAGGTGAGGAGGATTCTGGGACATTATCCAGTAACAGACAAGGGGTGTGTCTGGATGGTGACTGTATCATTGTGTGTGTCAGGTTCCTATAAGGTGTCAGGATGTCACTGTCTATTTCCCTATGTAGGAGTATTTAGAAGGACACAAGGATCTCTACAAGGACGTCATGATGGACAATCAGCCGCCCCTCACATCACCGGGTAAGAGGAGACTTTATTGTAAAGGAGAGAGCAGTACGGAGGCTCCACCTAGATCCCCCATCATCTCATAAACACATAGAAACAATGGATTCAGTCAGTGTGTGTGTTTCCTACAGATGGATCCAGTAATGGGAACCCACCAGAGAGATGTCCCCGTCCTCTGTATTCCCGGGATTCCACACAGGAAGGTCACACCACCCCCCACCATCATCAGGTAGATGAGGAACAATCACTGATAGTATCATTAGGATCTGTACATTATCTGCATTGTTACCATTGATGTCATTTTTATTCTATATTCAGAGTGGAGACCTGAGAGATCCTAAAGTTGAGGTTAAAGAAGAGATAAAGGAGGAGGATGATGAGGATGGGGTGATGGAGGAAGGTCACACCATCCCCCACCATCATCAGGTAGATGAGGAACAATTATTGGTGGTTATGATTTATACACAAACATGTTTATTATAATGAATGTTTTATTATATATTCAGAGTGGAAACCTCGGGGATGATAATATTGATGTTAAAGAAGGGTATAAAGAGGAGGATGAGGAGTATCGAGTGATGGAGGAGTTTTCAGAAGGACACAAGGATATGATGGAGCCACCTAATACCAGGAACCCACCAGAGAGATGTCCCCGTCCTCTGTATTCCCGGGATTCCACACAGGAAGGTCACACCATCCCCCACTGTTACAAGGTCGGTGGGGCAGAGCATCTAGAACATGGACTGGTGGAGATGTGTGGATTTTGTATGTAAGTTTATATCTTACAGATGATATTCTCTCTCATTCTCTTGGTTTAGAGTGGAGATCCAATCGATATAGAATTTGAGGTGAAATCAGAAGAAGAAGAGACGTATGTGAGGGATGATCAGCAGTCTATGGAGGAGGATGGAATAACGGGGACATTTATAGAGGAGGACACTCCTACAGAGATCAGCACAGGTGGGTCATTAACACTAAATCCATTCCTCCACCCATACTGCTCACTGATTGGTCCAGAGTAGGGCGGGGACTGGGTGATATCGGCCTGTAATCCCCTGGTCACTTTCCTGAGCTGTGTTCCCCGTCCTGTATTCCTGTATTTCTCTCGGATAATCTTCCTTCTCTGTGCTGCAGACACAATTTATGTCTCTAGACTGGATTTATGGAGATTCTGGGGTTCAGCTGGCAGCAAAATGTTGATTTTCACCATAGGGTTTGCTTGACCTAGACACCTGGGGTATGTACCTTGGGTCTTCTGCCCCATGCCCGGGTCTAGTGAGATCTCTGACAGAACAATTCTCCCGGGTTACTTGCTCTGTTATTTGCTGGCTGTGCCAGGTGGAGGGATATGTCTGTATAGTCTCAGACCCAAGTCACTGAGTGCAGTCTCAGGAGATGGGAGGCAGCGGTGTGGAACCTCTGCAACTTGTCTCATGTAAATATTTAAGTTTCCACTGATCACTGAATACCAATATTTTGAGTCCTGACCCTTACACTGTATAATTTATATTGTACATTACATATTCATGACCCTTGCACTATATCCTCTATATTGTACATTACATACTCCTGACCCCTGCACAATATGTACTCTATGTTGTACATTACATCATTCTGATACTATATAGTCCTATCTGTTGTATCTTATACAATATGTTGTACATTACATAGTCCTGACTTCTGCTCTCTCCCCTCTACCCACTGCTATATATACTGTGAACTTTTGGGGTTGTTTGGCTCTGTGGAATTAAGTGCGTAAACCGGTAACGTTGAACAAGAAGGTTTTTTTTTTGTGACCAAATCAAAAACAACACTTTCTTCAGCACACAGGGAAAAACATTAAAGTAAAAGTCCGCTTGTCTCCAGCATAAACAAAAAAGTCTGTTTTTCTTCAGCACAGTAAAAAATCAAAACAAAGGCACATACGGTTTTAGGCAGAACTTCCAGTCCTTGCTGACCCTTTACCAGCTTCTCAGCAGTACACAGCTTCTGCAGACAGATGCACTCCCATACGCCTCCACACCCTCTATCCCCTCTATCAGCACTTCCTGTCTTTTAAGCTGATTTCCTGGAAGTTCTTAACCACCTGTGTGCTTGGCAGCCAGTGGTCAGGAGAGGAGGCTCTTTGCCTCCCAAACGTCACTTTAGAGCCTCCGAAATTCTGGGCCCCAAATGACATTTTAACAAGGGCAGAGAGGATTGTAGGCCAGTCCTCTCTGGAACAAATTTTATTGCCCAGAATTTCTCACCCCCTCTGGGTGACCTCTTGAACCCTATACTATTGCCTTATAGGGACCACACTCCAAATATTGGTCCAACATAGCGTCCGTCCAGGACCCAACCCTGGCGTCCTGTACATATCCCCCCCTGCCTCAACGCGGAGGTGTTGGAGGCACCACTCGACATCATACAGTGGACTCGGGAGAGGGCATCGGCATTCTGATGCTGTCTTCCGGGTCTGTGCTCTACCATGAAGTTGAACTCCTGAAGAGACAGAAACCACCTTGTTACCCTGGAATTGGTGTGCTTGTTCTGTCTCCTCCACGTAAGAGGAGCATGGTCTGATATTACGCGAAACCTCCTTCCTAGGAGGAAATACCGTAGGGAGTCTAAAGCCCACTTGACGGCAAGACATTCGCGTTCCACCACCGCATAGTTTTTCTCAGCTGTACTATAAAATCCTTCGCAAAATCCGGAGCTAAAAGCACCGGATCCTGGCACAGTGCTGTCTTAAGCATTTGAAAAGTTTTTTCAGCCTCGGCATTCCATTTGATCATCACCGACTTTCGGCCTTTGGTGAGGTCAGTCAGCGGTGCCACAATGGTGGCAAAGAAAATGCTCTGACCTGTTTCTTGGTTAGAGGGCAGGGGCAGCCCTTTATGGCCTCTACCTTGCTCATTTGGGGCTTCACTAGCCCTCTACCTACAATGTATCATAGATACTTTGCTTTCTCCACCCCAACCGCACACTTCTCCGGATTAATGGTGAACCCTGCCCTTCTCAAGGAGTCTACCACTGCCTGAACCTGGGGAAGATGGGACTCCCAATCCGTGCTGAAAATGACTATGTTATCTAGGTAAACAGAGGCATACCGTTGGTGTGGACGCAAAGTTTTGTCCATGGCCCTTTGGAATGTGGCGGGGGCGGAGTGTAGACCACACAGCACTCTCTTATACTGGAAGTGGCCTTCCGGGGTAGAGAAAGCTGTTTTCTCCCTGGCCTCCTTGGTCAGGGGAATCTGCCAATACCCTTTTGTGAGGTCCAGTGATGTACCTGGCAGGACCCAATCTCTCAATCAGCTCAACTTCCCGTGGCATGGGGTATACATCGAACTTGCAGACTTAGTTAAGTTTTCTAAAGTCGTTGCAGAAGCGGAAGGTACCATTGGGTTTGGTCACCAACACGATCGCACTGGACCACTCGCTCTGTGACTCTTCGATGGCCCCAAGTTCAAGCATCCTTTTAACCTCTCCAGACACTGCCATTTTGAGGTTCTGGGATATAGTAGGATTTAAGCCGGATTTTTACCTTGGGCTTGGTCACAATGTTATGCCCGATGACGTTGGTGAGCCCAGGCAACCCTGAAAACATGTCCCTATTTCTTTGCAGAAACTCTTCTACTTGCTGGCTTTGGGGCCTAGTTAGGGTAGCTGCAACCTGCACCAGGTCGATCCCTACATGGTCCCCTGACTACCGCCACCACCGCGGACACCGGTTCTCTGTCTCTCCAGAGCTTCAACAAATTTATGTGATAAATTTGGTAGGGTTTTCTTTTCCCTGCCTGGTGTACCTTATAGTTTACCTCACCCACTTTCTCCACTACTTCAAACGGACCTTGCCACTTGGCCAAGAACTTGCTCTCCACTGGGACAGCTACCCTGTCTCCTCCTTGGAACAGTCTCACTTTAGTCGACCGGTTATATTCTCTTCTTTGGGCATCCTGAGCCTTCTGCATGTGCTCCCTCACCAGCGGCATCACCTTAGCCACCCTTTCTCGCATTTGAGAAATATGCTCTACCACGGTTTTATGCGGTGAGGACTCACTTTCCCATGTTTCTATTACTAGATCAAGCAACCCCCGGGGCCTTCGTCCATACACTAGGTCAAACGGTGAGAAACCTGTGGATGCTTGTGGAACCTCCCGGATATCGCACAACAGGGCAGGGAGTAACATATCCCAATCCTTCCCGTCTTTCTGGTCCACTCTTTTTAACATGGACTTTAGAGTTTTATTAAACCTCTCAACTAGGCCATCGGTCTGCGGGTGATAGACAGACGTCCTTAACTGCTTAATTTGAAACAGTTTGCACAAGTCCGCCATCACCTTTGACATAAAAGGGGTGGCCTAGTCCGTTAGTATTTCTTTGGGGAACCCAGTTTGTGAGATCATTTGAAATAACTCCCGGGCAATGGCTTTAGAGGAAATGTTTCTCAACGGTACTGCTTCTGGATATCTAGTTGCATAGTATGGAATGACCAATATGTATTGGTGCCCCCTTGCTGACTTTGCCAGGGGTCCCACAAGATCCATAGCGACTTGCTCAAATGGGATCTCAATAATTGGCAAGGGGGTTTCTATAGCGGGGCACTGGGGCAGTTAACTGGCAAATGGGACAGGATGCACAATATCTTTTAACCTCGGCCTTCTCCCCTGGCCAGTAAAACCGGTCGGTTATCCTGCCTCTGTTTTCTCCACCCCCAGGTGTCCTCCCAGTGCGTCATTGTGGGCTAGATCAAGGAGCATCCGCCTATACGGTTGAGGAACCAGCAACTGCTCTATGGGTTCTCCTTGGCTTTCAGCCACTCGATAGACTAGGTCCCCCCTCAACGCAAAATGAGGAAACCTCTGATCTGCACCTGGTATTTGTGAAACCCCATCAATGACAGAAACCTGCTCTTGAGTGTTGACCAAGGTAGGATCCTGTAATTAGGCGGTGCCAAATGCACCCCTGGATACATCCAGGTCTGGATGCACTGGCCTTGAGGATGTTTCCCCTTCACCCTCCTTAACCGGGGAGAGCTCCTCGTCATCCTCCCCCCAGCATGACTTGTAACGGGGAGACCCCCCCCCCCCCCCAAAGGTCAACTTGGTTTTTGAGATCTGAAACAGGACCATTATTATCCAAACTAACATCCTCTGCAATGTCATTATCAACAACAGGTATCGCCACATTAGAGCGGTGTGTTGTGGAGGTTTTAGGCCCGGACACCCCAGACTCTGTCCCTTCCAAGCCCAGTGTCCCCAGTTCTCCTGGCAGCCCTGTCTGTACCTGGTTCCATAAATAGTGGACAGTCCCGCCCCACTATAATGTCATTTATTAAACTGTTTACCACTCCAACCTCCTGTGTAACTGAGGTATGGCCATAGGAAACAGTCACCGGGTACTCCTTGGTGTCCCCATGGATACATACTACCTGTAGAGTCTTAGTTACTGTACCAAGCCTCCCAAGTACCCTGGCATGTAACAGTGTTACCTTGCTACTGGAGTCCAGTAGAGCCCTGGCAGGAAGGTGGTTCACCCACACTTCACACTCAAACTGTCCGAAAGCTAGATCAAGATGCGTGGCACACGCTCTTTGCACATAAAAAGAGCTTCTTCGGGCAGTCCCGCAATCCATAGGCTCCTCCTGAAGCGGGCACTGTGCCCGTGTAAGCCCAACGCCAACACTGTATGTCCCCCATCTTTGGCACAGGAACCGACCTCCGTGGTTCTATGGCAGATGGTGTAGACCTGCGGATTCCAACGTCCGGCAAGGCTTCTCTCCTCGGGGCGGTGGCTGGTCTGGGTGTGCTTGGTGTGGGTTCCCGACGCTTGGCAGGCCCAAGCAGGACCTCCACCACGGTGTACCGTTTGACCAGCTCGACCAGCTGGTCAGTGTTTGTAGGGTTTCCATGGCTTACCCAGCGCTGTAGGTCATCTGGCAGGGACCGTAGGTACCAGACCATCACCACTCGTTCCACCATTTGTGGACCTGACAACTTTTCTGGCTGCAGCCATTTTTTAGCTAACTGTATTAGTTCATGCATTTGGGACCTGGGTGGTTGGTCGGGTTTGTACCGCCAGCGATGCACCCTCTGAGCCCGGACGGCTGTGGTTACCCCCAGAATGGCCTAGATCTCTGCCTTCAGTCGCTCATAGTCGCTGATGTGCTCAGATGGGAGGTCAAAATAGGCCTTTTGCGGGTCACCGGTGAGGAAAGGGGAGATAATGCCAGCCCATTGGTCACGGGGCCACCCCTCTCTCTCTGCCATCCTTTCAAAGGTAGTAAGAAAGGCCTCTACGTCATCGCTGGGTGTTAATTTTTGTAAAAAATGGCTGGCTCTCAGGGACACTTGGTTGCCAGCGGCAACGACTGCTTGCTCTCGTCCCTGAGCCAGCTGCTGTACCGCCACCTGCAAGGCAGCCACCTGAGCTTGAGTGGATTCCTGCTGGGCCGTAAACTGGGCGGCTAGCAGCCGTGTGTTTTCCTGCTGTGCAGCTATAGCCTGTGCCAGGGCCTGCTGCTGACTTTACCCAAGACATGCCATAAGCACACTGTCTCTTTAAATGTCAGTTTTTAGTTTTAAACGTTTTTTGCGCCTGCAAATGCACTTTGCCCGCATTCTCCACCAGTTGTGAACTTTGGAGGTTGTTTAGCTCTGTGGAATTAAGTGCGTAAACCGGTAACGTTGAACAAAAAGGGTTTTTATTTGTGACCAAATCAAAAACAACACTTTCTTCAGAACACAGGGGAAAAACATTAAAGTAAAAGTCTGCTTGTCTCCAGCATAAATAAAAAAGACTGTTTTTCTTCAGCACAGTAATAAATCAAAACAAAGGCACATACGGTTTTAGGCAGAACTTCCAGTCCATGCTGACCCTTTACCAGCTTCTCAGCAGTACACAGCTTCTGCAGACAGGTGCACTCCCATACGCCTCCACACCCTCTATCAGCACTTCCTGTCTTTTAAGCTGATTTCCTGGAAGTTCTTAACCCCCTGTGTGCTTGACAGCCAGTGGTCAGGAGAGGAGGCTCTTTCCCTCCCGAACGTCACTTTAGAGCCTCCGAAATCCTGGGCCCCAAATGACATTTTAACAAGGGCAGAGAGGATTGTAGGCCAGTCCTCTCTGGAACAACTTTTATTGCCCAGAATTTCTCACCCCCTCTGGGTGATTTCCTGAACCCTATACTATTGCCTTATAGGGACCACACTCCAAATATTGGCCCAACATAGCGTCCGTCCAGGACCCAACCCTGGCGTCCTGTACAATACACATAATATGTATTCTTATTTGTTACACCCATTTCCTACCAGCTGGACATTTTATATCTGGTCATTTGATTGGAGCACAGACTTTTACACAGCGATAATAATGTGATAAAATTTTCAATCTTTGGAACATTACACAGAAAGTGATAATGAGGGGGAGGAGCCAATAACCCAATGATGGTGGTCTTCAGGATCAGTCCAGTCTTCATCTTGGTTGTTCTCCCCCCATCCTCATTTTCTGACCTCTAGTGGGGCTCAGCCCCGCTGTTATTTGTGACTAAATCATGGACTAAATAAGGAAGTGCAGGACTTCTTGTGTTGGGAAGATAGCAATGAGTGATAGAGGGGGTGGGGACACTCGTTCTATAATCCCCTTATCACTGTCACTCCTATAAAAGACAGTTCTCGTTGTTTCCTCACTCTCTGACTAAGGTCCATGAATAAAGAAATGATCTGGTAGAAGATCAGAGGACCCATTTACTAGTTACCTTGAGGGGGGAATTGTAAGATCCTCAGAGACAAAGCTGCCTGATGTGGGCGGAGTCCTGGTTTAGGGGAACCAATCAGCTCATGTCTAGTAATAATCTTTGTATTTCTATTTTAGTAGATGGACGGGAGATGAGGAAAACCTCAGAGGATTGTCTCACTTTGTCTCCAGACTGTAAAGTAGAAGATGAGGACATCACACAGTATAGTCCAGGAGAAAACCCGACTACCTCAAATGTCCATCCGGCACCACACAGTGTAGATGGACCATCGTATTCCTCTTATCCTGAGGAACCTCAGACTGTGAGGGACGGTGCCGGACCATCGTATTCCTCTTATCCTGAGGAACCTCAGACTGTGCGGGACGGTGCCGGACCATCGTATTCCTCTTATCCTGAGGAACCTCAGACTGTGCGGGACGGTGCCGGACCATCGTATTCCTCTTATCCTGAGGAACCTCAGACTGTGCGGGACGGTGCCGGACCATCGTATTCCTCTTATCCTGAGGAACCTCAGACTGTGCGGGACGGTGCCGGACCATCGTATTCCTCTTATCCTGAGGAACCTCAGACTGTGCGGGACGGTGCCGGACCATCATATTCCTCTTATCCTGAGGAACCTCAGACTGTGCGGGATGGTGCCGGACCATCGTATTCCTCTTATCCTGAGGAACCTCCGACTGTGCGGGACGGTGCCGGACCATCGTATTCCTCTTATCCTGAGGAACCTCAGACTGTGCGGGACAGTGCCGTCCTTCCAACAGAGAAGATGTTTTCCTGTACTGAGTGTGGGATGTGTTTCCGTTTTAAATCTGATCTTAATGTGCATACAAGATCTCACACGGGGGAGAAGCCGTATTCCTGTCCTGAGTGCGGGAAATGTTTTTCAGTGAAGTCCAGTCTTTCCAAACATCAGAGATCTCACACGGGGGAGAAGCCGTATAACTGCCCTGAGTGCGGGAAATGTTTTTTAGAGAAGTACTATCTTTACACACATCAGAGATTTCACACGGAGGAGAAGCCTTTTTCCTGTTCTGAGTGCGGAAAATGTTTTTTAATGAAGTCCAGTCTTTCCAGACATCACAGATCTCACACGGGGGAGAAGCCATATTCCTGTCCAGAGTGCGGGAAAGGTTTTTCAGATAGTTCCGTTCTTTCCAAACATCAGAGATCTCACACGGGGGAGAAGCCGTATTCCTGTCCTGAGTGTGGGAAATGTTTTTCACAGATTTCCAGTCTTTACACACATCAGAGATCTCACACGGGGGAGAAGCCTTTTTCCTGTCCTGAGTGTGGGAAATGTTTTTCAGTGAAGTCCAATCTTTCCAAACATCAGAGATCTCACACGGGGGAAAAGCCGTATTCCTGTCCTGAGTGCGGGAAAAGTTTTTCAGTGAAGTCCAATCTTTCCGCACATCAGAGATCTCACACGGGGGAGAAGCCGTATTCCTGTCCTGAGTGTGGGAAAAGTTTTTCATTGAAGTCCGAGCTTTCCACACATCAGAGAATACACACGGGGGAGAAGCCTTTTTCCTGTTCTGAGTGCGGGAAATGTTTTTCACAGAAGTCCAGTCTTTCCATACATCAGAGAATACACACGGGGGAGAAGCCTTATTCCTGTTCTGAGTGCGGAAAATGTTTTTCAACAAATCCAAGCTTTCCACACATCAGAGATCTCACACGGGGGTGAAGCCATATTCCTGTCCTGAGTGAGGGAATTGTTCCTCACTGAAGTCCTGTCTTCCTGTACATCAGGGGTCCCACACAACCCCTCGAGGTGTATTAGTGAGTGCGGGAAATGTCTTGTATATGAATATTGCTGGACATGTGGGGAAGAAGCACACCCTGATATACACCTCAGATATACTCCATGGCTGATCTTCATCATGTAAGAAACAGTTGATAAGGAGATCAGAGATCACCAAAGACATGGATGAAGTGTTGTACCGTGTTGCCCATTGATAGCAGGAGAAAAATTAAAAATGGAGTCATTACCTCTCATTGGCTGAGTATATTTTGAGGTGGAAGATTTCACAAACACTTAGAGGTTTTTTTTTTTTTAAATAGTTGATCGTTTATGACCGGCATTCACCCAGCTGTGATGAATATTGGATGTATTTTATTTCATACTCTGATTTCCTTGACTCCATCTAGTGACCATAATGCAGTATTGCACTAATTGAGGTATTTCAGGAAAAATACCCGATTATGGCCACTAGATGGAGCTGATGATCATAGGAAATCACTGTGTTAGATCACAGCCAGAAATTGTAACAGCTGGATGAATGATTGTCACATTAGTCCAATAAATTCTTTGAAAAACAGACATCTTATTTCCCTTCATCAGACATGTCTTCATACTAATACCTGAGATCATACTCATACACTTATCAGTACAGTACACACTGAAGGATAGAACTTCAATAAGACAACACTATTAGACTAACCATTGAATTAAAACAAGAAATTCTATGTTTGGGCTTTAGATGGCGCTAAGTATAATAGCAATTATCTCCAGCTAGTGACAAATGTAGTATTTTCTATTTTAAATCAATGGAAATTATTCGACCAGCAAATAGCCAATTAAACTCCATTTTCCCCTCATTCACACAGAAGGAATGTACATGTATTTTCACCAGGAAAATTGCTGTACAATTATTTATGACTAGACCCCTAAATGTCAGGAGACGTTTATATAAAGATGGGAAGTATGGAGCAGATAAATGAATAGACCTCCTAGCAATGTTATTACCAGGCTGCAGCTAGGGGGAGCTCTAATGATTAGAGTGTGACCACAGCAGAGTGATCCCATCTAGCTCACATTAACCCTTTCACTGCCAGAGCTGGTTTTCCATTCTTTTTGCACACATGGTAAAATGCAGATTTTGGGCCTGAAGATTAGATAAAACCCCCAAACATATATTTTCTGAAAGCAGAGGCCCTGGAGAATAAAATGGTGGTAATTGTTAAGGTGTTCCTCGTACACAAATGTCACCTTCATATCCGGGTTTATTTTCTCCTTTCCCCCATTTTCTATGGTGTGATCTTTTCTACAATACTTTGTTATAATAATGTAACACGTTGTGTATTGTATTGTACACAAATTAATAATGACTCCGCCTCCACATTCCAGACACGTCATTTTCCTGACCAATCGGATTTCTTCCTTTACTATTCCCTGATTTTATGACTGCAATCTTGTTATAAGTAACATTATAATAAAAAGTTTATTGAATGAAGAAAAATAAAGAGTGTGTGTCGGTGTAATGATGAAAATCTGTGATATGAAACATTTCTCATCGGTGACACTATAAAAGTCTTTACAGGTCATCAGTTTAGAGTTCGGGGTCATTATTCTCACCATCTGCAGAGATCTGCCTTGTTCTGCACTAGGGAAATGCACATCTGTGCAAGACACATAGATAACAATTGTTTTCTATGTCTGGTTCACACCCAAACCCGTGTGTGATGTGCGGGGCGGAGCTGTGTGGGGTTATGCAGCATGTCTGCAGTTTTCCGCACCTAAACTGAAGGAAACTGACAGCGCCGCTCTGCACTCCATGTGAGAGGAGAGTCGTGTGTCCCCACAGATAAGAGAGGACAGCAGGAGGAATCATGGTGGACAGGAGCATGTGATCAGTGTGGTGGGGGAGGGGGGCAATTATAAGAACTGATCTCCTGTGTGTCTCTCCCTGCAGCTGCTGAAAGCTGCTTCTCCTCCTCTCCCTCTTGCCAGCTTTCAGTGACTGCAGGGAGAGAAGCCAAGGAGATCGATTCCTGGGGGAGGGGGCTTGGCCAACGACCGAGATGTGAGGATGTGCTTTGCCTGAGCTCCGTCCGTGCTGCACACATCCTGCCTCAATCCTGCTGAACCGATTGCCATCTGAGGATCCCACCGGTCCCCACAGCCTCCAGGGAGCATTGTGCCTGTCGGGAGATGGTTAAATACGGCCCGCCGATGAAGGAAGCATCAGGATTCGTCCTGCAGCCCCCACCATGTAAAACGGGGCAAGATGGAGCCGGTCACCATGCTGCAGGAACACACAGTCAGCCATCCTCCCCATCTGCTGGAACTGATCCGCGGATCAGTTCCAGCAGATAGATCCGGTGGTGTGTACGTCCGAGCGGACATTTCCCGGCGGATAAAAATCCAGCCGACGGATTCCCAGCGGATAAAAATTTCTTAGCATGCTAAGAAATCTATCCGCTGGAATCCAGTCCAGCGGACTGATCCGGTCGTCTGTACAGACTCACCGGATCAGTCCATCCGCTCCCATCCCTCGCATGCGTCGTAATGATTCGACGCATGCGTGAAAGTATTTACCTTCCAGCGTCGCGCACGTCGCCGCGTCAGTGTCGCGGTCACAGCGCAACACGTCACCGCGGATGTATTCCGCGCGGATTTCGATCTGATGGTGTGTACAGCCATCAGATCCAAATCCGCCAGACCGTTTCCAGCGGATATCCTCTCGTGTGTACGGGGACTAATGGAAGCGGAATAACTATTTTTACTGATTTCTCAGTAGCCACACAAAAGCAACGGGCCACCTTCATTGCCATTAAATGCAGGCTCCGTGAGCTTCATCTTCCCTACGGCATGCTGTATCCTGCTCGTGTGAGAATCATTCACCAGGCATGGGCGTCCGCTCCATAGGGCAAGGGAGTGCACTTGCCCCCCCCCTAGAAATCAGTGCCATGATCCTCGGTGAGAAAAACAGCGGGCAGGAAGTAAGGCGGCAGCACGGCGAATCCAATTAGAGCCGCTCTCTCTTCTAGCTCCAGCTGACAGAGAGGGGGAGGGGGTTGTTATTCCCTTGGGGGGGGGCTCCATTTTTTATGATATTGTTATTCAAAGTTGATAGTTGCATCAGGTTTCTCAAAACTTTGCATGCCTGCGCTTTATGTGATAATGACTAAGCCCCTCCCCTTCATGACATTGTCAAAAAGGGACCGAGCATGGATGACCTTAAAATGATGCCCCCCCTGAAAAAAGTTCAGCGGACGCCCATGTCACCAGGGCAAGGCCTACTTCTTTACTGATCCTAAGGAGGCATCCCACTGGGTGGACACCCTGGGACGACCGGAATGCAGGAACCAGGACCGAAGGCCCCCACACTGAAAGTGAACATGCTGAGTATATGTTCCTTGACCCTTTTCTCAAATATTTTGGGGTGGTGGGGTACCCTCTTGTGCCATTGTTTGCACACCATTTGTCCAGACTGGAGGGCTGGGGTCATCCTGTTCCTGCTGATGATTTTATTATTATATTATTTGCCTTTTCTACCCATTTTTTTGAACGCCTTACCTGCTGTTTTTTTAACCCTCCGTCCTGATTCGGGATCCCCTGTTATGTTTGTTCTGTGCGGTCGCGGACGGCGGTCAGCGTCTAAGGACCTCTACCACTTCTCAGGGATTGTTGTTGGGGGGTCTGAGTCATGGCCACCCCGCCTTGCAATTTTGGTTTTGGGAACAAAGCTCTCATATGTTTGGGTTTGGGAGCCGGGAGGGTTAGGGTGGGTTGGGCTGTTCAGGGACTTTTGTTCGGGACTGTTTTTGTGTTTTTTGCACTTTTTCTGAAATGCTGGTACTTGTTGTTGCATGTCTATCTATGGGCCGGACTAGCTGGCCTTGCTACTATGCACCTGATATTATGTATTGCTGGAGAAATGTTATATGTTTCTGACTTGCTCCTTAGTGTACGCATCCCTCGTGGTGCGTCGGGCGCCAGTTTCTGGCCACTCCCGGCGTGCGGCGAGGAATGAGTTCCTCCGGCCATACACTACATGCTTTTTCATGTCTAAATTACGTTTTGTGTCGTGGAATGTACGGGGGCTTAATTTAGATTGTTAATGTTTGAATATTTGGCGCGTCATAATCCGCATGTGATCCTACTCCAGGAAACCCACCTCCAGGGCTCTAGAGTAATTGCCCTTAAGCGGGCGAAAATCGCTTATGCTCTCCACTCCACATACTCTACTTATGCCAGGGGCACTTCCATTCTTATCGCCAAGTCTGCACCAGTTAGCATTAAACATGTTAAGCTTGATCCTAATGGTTGCTTTGTGATTGTCGTGATAGAATTCATGGGTAAACCATATATGGTAATTAGCTTATATGCTCCGCCCCCATTCACTAAAGTATTCTTTGAGCGGGGTAATGAACTCCATATTGGCGATAGCAGAGGGTCCCTTATTGATAGCGGGTGACTATAATACAGTATTGGATAATGCCATAGATAGATTGCGTTGCTCTACACTACCCCCCACCCCCTTGGGATCCTTTTTAACTCAATTTGACTTGGTGGAGGCCTGGAGGTGGAAGCATGCGGATGGGAGGGAGTATTCTTGTCATTCTGAGTCTCACGGTACTCTATCCCGGATTGATTTATGTTTGGTCTCATCAGATCTGTTGAATTCGGTGACTGAGGTCAAGTACCTCCCCAGGGCGGTGTCTGGTCATTCCCCTTTGTTGGTGGACCTCGCCCTGGGCACCTCCTCCTCCTCCTATCGAGCGTGGCGACTGAGCCCGTTATGGTTGGCGGATGAGGTTGTGGTGAACCAGTGTATGACAGAGATGGGTTCTTACTGGGTGACTAACAGGCAGAGCGCCTCAGTTCCGATGGTGTGGGACGCCTCTAAGGCCACCACACATGGCTCTTTTGCTGCGGCCATTGGCCAGACGCGCAAGGCCTCGCTAACTTGACTGACAGATGCAGAGAGGTCTCTCAGAGAGGCAGAGGCCGCTTATTCAGCGACCCCCTCTCCTGAGACACACGCCGCTTGGAAGCATGGGGCCAGGGAACTGGACCTGGTGCTTTTGGAGCGTACTCAGAAGAAGCTGCTGTATCAGAATCAGCGGATCTTTGAGATTGGGGATAAAAACAGTCGCCTCCTGGCGTATCTCTCCAGAACGGACTACCAGCCTTGTAGTATACCTAGGATTAAGGATTCTGGGGGAATTGTAGTAGAACAGAATAAGGAGATCATGGAGGCCTTTGTCACATTTTATTCTTCCCTTTATGCTACTAGAGCACATTACACAATTGTGGAATTGGATGACTATCTTTCTGAAATCTCACTGCCTAGGCTTCAGGCCCAACAGGCGACACTCCTTGACGCTCCTCTGACGGCTGAGGAAATTGGGGAGGCTATCCAATCCTTTGCCAGAAACAAGACACCGGGATTGGATGGTTTCCCCATCGAGTGGTATATGCAGTACAGGGATCTGCTTGTGCCTCATCTGGGCAGGGTGTATGATTTTGCTATCAGGACGGGGCAGCTGCCGCCTTCTATGTCAGAGGCACTGATTGTCCTTATTCCTAAGCCACACAAGGATCACCTCCTCTGTGAATCTTGCAGGCCGATCTCACTCCTTAATTCGGACATAAAAATTCTAGCAAAGGTACTTGCCCGGCGACTGAACACGGTCATTACTACTATTATTGGTGCAGACCAAACTGGGTTCATCCCGGGGCGATCGACCACCATCAACCTACGTAGATTATTTACCAATCTGCAGGCCACCCATGAAGAGATGGGCTCTAGGGCCATTTTGTCCTTAGATGCACATGAGGCATTTGACTCGGTCAAATGGTCTTACCTGCTGGAGGTCCTGGCGAAGTTTGGATTCGGCAATACCTTTATCAGGTGGGTGCAACTACTGTACTTGAAGCCCACTGCTAGACTAAGAGTGAACGCAGCCATATCTGATCCCTTTCCGATAAAGAGAGGCACCAGACAGGGGTACCCTCTGTCGCCGCTGCTCTTTGCGCTGGCAATAGAGCCTCTGGCGGCATTGATGAGCTCCTGCAATGCTGACGATTGGGGGTCTAGAGGAGAAGGTATCTCTCTATGCTGATGACATGTTAATATACTTGTTGGACCCCCAGTCGTCCCTCCCGGCCCTGCTGGATCTCATTGGGAGGTTTGGCCACTTTTCGGGATTCCAGGTTAATTGGGACAAGTCCATTCTGTTTATGATGGACCAGGCGAAAGACACCCTTCAGTTACCGGTACTGGAGGGCGGGTTGGCCCTCCCCTGCCTTCAAACGTATTATATTGCCTCTCAATTGGCCCACGTACACTGGTGGTTTTACCCCGAAGCCAACAATGCAGCCACTGCATTGGAGGCAGCCATCCTCACCTCCTATGAATCCCTGCAAAATTTGATTCATCGTATGTCCCTTGGGGGGCGGGAGGGAACGAGTATTATAGCAATGACTCTACGGATTATTAAACTCACTAAATTGCAAGTCCCCTCCAGCAGTAATACATACTCACCGAACACTCCAATGTGGGGGAATCCGAACCTTCCGGAATTTTTCCGTAGATCGGATGGGGGATACTGGTCGAAAAGGGGGGTAAAAACTATTTTACATTTGTTCTCAGGCAATGTGTTTCGTACCTTTGAGGAATTTCGTAGAGACTATAATCTGCCACGCACGGCTTACTTCCTTTACCTACAGATACGCCACACTGCAGCAACGCAGTTTGGCCTTCGTAACATAGTCATCCAGCTTTCTCGGCTGAAGCGACTACTAACTAACCCCTCACACACCAAGTTAGTCTCCACATATTATGGGTCTCTCCTGCACACTACAACTCAAAGGCTGAGAAAAGCGGCTGCTAGCTGGAGAGCCGACATCCCTGAGCTGACGGAGGAGATCTGGCAGGAGGGGTTGCCCCTCCAGGTCCCCTCTGTCATTTCGTCCCGTGACAAGGTAATACAGACTAAACTGTTATACAGATCCTACTTCACACCATGCTTACTGTTCGAACTGAGCAGAATCCCCTCAGCGCTATGCTCCCGATGCGGCGCGGCCGATGGTACGTTCTTTCATATGATGTGGGAGTGTCCTCCGATTAGAAGGTTCTGGTCGGGGGTCACGGCCAGGGCAGGACTTAGGGTGGTGGGGGCCCCTAGGCTTAAGTGTAGAAGGGGCTCCCTGGAGCCGAGAATTGGGGGGGATCGAAGGTGTTGAGCGAGGGGGGGATCATAGTTGTTGAGCGGGGGGTGCGCATTAAAGTTGTTGTTGAGCAGGGGGGTGCGCATTAAAGTTGTTGAGCGGGGGGGTTGCGGGGGGGTTGCCTCTCTCCTGTGCCGACAGCCGGGGCCACAGGCTGTCATTAGCCCGGCTGTCGGCTTTCTTACCTTCAGCAGCCACAGTCCTCCACACACCTCCGGTTCCTCCTGCTTCCGTGCTGCCTCCTCTTGCAGTGCGGGAAAATTAACCCTTTCACGGGACTGCGGGAAGAAGCTGTCTGTGCGGGAAAGTCCCGCAGAATCTGTGCGTGTTGGGAGATATGCACAGGGCCGCCATCAGGAATTTTGGGGCCCCTTACACAGCTTAAGGCATGGGCCCCCTGGAGCAGAGAACCGGGGGGGGGGTGCTGCCACCTGAAATTGAGAAGCAGGGGGGGGCCTTTACAAAAAAAAGAAGAAATAAAGAAAAAAATATATATAATATATATATATATATATATATATATATAAAAAAAGGGGGGTAGCCATCCGGGGCCCTGGGGACCTCTGGGCCCTTTAATAAAAAGAAACCTCTGGGCCCTTTAATAATAAAAAAATAAATAAACATTTCTATATATATAAAATATATAAAAAAACATTTTTTTAAATAAAAAAATAAATAAAAAAAAGGGGGGGTTGCCGTCCGGGGCCCTGGGGGCCTCCGGGCCCCTGGGGACCTCCAGAACCCTAAAAAAAAAAAAAAAAAACCCAGTCAAGCCCAATGGTAAGTCCGGCCCTGGTCACAGCCTTCTTTAGCTCGCTGACTGAGATACCCAATATATGTAATCCTCTGAGGTGTTTACTGGGCCACATTGATGACGAGACTATATCTAAGAATATGCAAACCTTCCTGCGGATAGTACTGTTCTGTGCTAAGAAGTCTATAACCTTCCACTGGAAGTCTCCATCCTTACCTACCATTGTCTTCTGGCTCACCACCATCAATCGTGCTATACCGCTGTATAAGATGACATATGAGGCCAGAGGGTGTCCAAAAAAAATTCTTGAAGGTCTGGGGCTCTTGGGTTGATTCCGAGAGCACCATACCTCCTGCTCCTTGAACTTTGACTGATGACTGATACCTCTGCCCGTTGAATAGATCTAAGTGAGTAAATTAACGATTTTGTTGTTTTTCTCCCACCTTTCTCTCTGTGTTTTTATGAAAATGCTCAATGTGTACCAGCTACCAAGGTTTTGTAAAATGATGTACCGGCGATGTTCGCCTAGGATGTGTGTTTGTTGTACTGTCTGTTTTGTATGTACAAAAATTTCAAAATAAAAATGTACCTTTAAAAAAAAAAAAAAAACGTTGGATATTCAGAAGAATGTGGAATCTTCTGTTCAGATACAGTGCTCCTCCGTAATGCAGATTATTGTTAGTGTGTGGAAGTGATTGTATTTGGCAGACAGGGATCTGTATGTGTGTGTATCACTGCCCGACACATCCATTGTTGGTGCCAATGAGATAAAACAAGTTCTATCATAGGTGTCGGTGAGATAAAAGCCAATCTTTGGCTTCAGTAAGATAAAATAAGCCCTGTCTGGTTTCAGTGAGATAAAATAATCTCCATCACTGATGTCATTAAATAAAACCCATTGTTGGTGTCACAGAGATAACAAAAAGTAAGTGAGACAAAATAAGAACCATAGTTGGTGCCAGTGTGATAAAAGAAGTCGTGAAGCAAGTGTTGGTGTCACTGAAATAAACTAAGTGAGATAAAATAAGTACCATTGTTGGTGTCAGTGATATAAAATAAGAACCATTGTTAGTGTTACGGAGATAAAATAAGCCCCATTGTTGGTGTCAGTGATATAAAATAAGCCCCATTGTTGGTGTCAGTGATAATAAATAAGCCCCATTGTTGGTGTCAGTGATAATAAATAAGCCCCATTGTTGGTGTCAGTGATAATAAATAAGCCCCATTGTTGGTGTCAGTGAGAATAAATAAGCCCCATTGTTGGTGTCAGTGAGATAAAATAAGCCCCATTGTTGGTGTCAGTGATAATAAATAAGCCCCATTGTTGGTGTCAGTGAGAATAAATAAGTCCCATTGTTGGTGTCAGTGATAATAAATAAGCCCCATTGTTGGTGTCAGTGAGAATAAATAAGCCCCATTGTTGGTGTCAGTGAGAATAAATAAGCCCCATTGTTGGTGTCAGTGATAATAAATAAGCCCCATTGTTGGTGTCAGTGATAATAAATAAGCCCCATTGTTGGTGTCAGTGAGAATAAATAAGTCCCATTGTTGGTGTCAGTGATAATAAATAAGCCCCATTGTTGGTGTCAGTGATAATAAATAAGCCCCATTGTTGGTGTCAGTGATAATAAATAAGCCCCATTGTTGGTGTCAGTGATAATAAATAAGCCCCATTGTTGGTGTCAGTGAGAATAAATAAGCCCCATTGTTGGTGTCAGTGATAATAAATAAGTCCCATTGTTGGTATCAGTGATAATAAATAAGCCCCATTGTTGGTGTCAGTGATAATAAATAAGCCCCATTGTTGGTGTCAGTGAGATGAAATAAGCCCCATTGTTGGTGTCAGTGAGATGAAATAAGCCCCATTGTTGGTGTCAGTGAGATGAAATAAGCCCAATTGTTGGTGTCAGTGAGATGAAATAAGCCCCATTGTTGGTGTCAGTGATAATAAATAAGCCCCATTGTTGGTGTCAGTGAGATGAAATAAGCCCCATTGTTGGTGTCAGTGAGATAAAATAAGCCCCATTGTTGGTGTCAGTGAGATAAAATAAGCCCCATTGTTGGTGTCAGTGAGAATAAATAAGCCCCATTGTTGGTGTCAGTGATAATAAATAAGCCCCATTGTTGGTGTCAGTGATAATAAATAAGCCCCATTGTTGGTGTCAGTGAGATAAAATAAGCCCCATTGTTGGTGTCAGTGATAATAAATAAGCCCCATTGTTGGTGTCAGTGATATAAAATAAGCCCCATTGTTGGTGTCAGTGATAATAAATAAGCCCCATTGTTGGTGTCAGTGATAATAAATAAGCCCCATTGTTGGTGTCAGTGAGATAAAATAAGCCCCATTGTTGGTGTCAGTGATAATAAATAAGCCCCATTGTTGGTGTCAGTGATAATAAATAAGCCCCATTGTTGGTGTCAGTGATAATAAATAAGCCCCATTGTTGGTGTCAGTGATAATAAATAAGCCCCATTGTTGGTGTCAGTGAGAATAAAGTGTAACCCCAGCCCAGCATTGGTGGTCAGTGGTGGTACTTACCTGATCACACACTCCCGCTGCCTCTCTGCTGATGTCGGAGTTCTACTATCACTGTCAGAAAGGAGATCACTGCTCCCCACAGTCTGGTATAATTGCAGTGCCTGGTGATGGGACCCAGAGAATGTTCCCCCCGTCATCCCCTCACTGACACTCCGCACTCGGAGTCCTGGAACCTGTGAGATGAGGACATGAGGGGACAGAGGAATAAATCCCGGGACTGTCATTCATCATCCAGGAACACTTATCAACAAAGGCAAGGCAGTGTTTCCACAACGAGATGTTTCTGAGGGCTGCAGTTTCTCTGAGCTCCACAGGGTGGTGATCTCACTTCTACCCAGATAAGAAGTCTCTATGGAATACAGGAAGTGATGTCAGGTACAGACAGGGAGTGATGTCAGATATAGACAGGAAATGAATTGAAGCACATGCTAGAGAGCACATGTTGGGGTTCTTCAAAAAAGTGGGGTTCTTTAAATAAGTGACACTTGCGCTTAGTGATTTGCACAAAGCGAAAATCGACAGCAAACTACTTTACAGATCACTAGTCTGCAGGTAACCTCGTTGCCAAAACATCTCTCCTTCCTCTCTGAAACATGCGCTCCTTACCTCTCCTTTTCACAGGTGCAGCCTATCTCCTTAAACTCTCTTTTCTTCACCCCACAATCTGTATTTATCACCCTCATTTATGTCCTCTCCCTATTACTGCAATCATCGCCTCCAGGGATGGACTGGCCATAGGGACTACAGGGAGTTTCCCGGTGGGCCGATGGCTCAGTGGGCCGTTTTTTAAAACAGAGACTCTCTCAGAGCCCCCTGTCTCTCAGTCCCCCCCCCCTCTGTCTCTCAGTCCCCGTGTCTCTCCTTCCCATCCTCTTTTAGCCCCCTCCTCGGTCTCTCAGCCCCCTCTATCTCTCGGCTCCCTCCCTCTGTCTCTCGGCTCCCTCCCTCTGTCTCTCGGCTCCCTCCCTCTGTCTCTCAGCTCCCCCCTCTGTCTCTCAGCTCCCCCCCTCTGTCTCTCAGGCGCTATTTTTAGCCCAAAAGCGCCTAAAAAACACCTCAGTGTAAAAAGGGGTCCCACACTCACCCCTTCTCCTTTACACTCACTCTCTTTTTCATACACTCACCCCCCTCTCTCACCCACCCCCTTTCCCTCAACCCTCCCTCTCTCTCTCATATTCCCCTCTCTCTCACCCTCTCATGATATACAATAATGGATGTAGGGGCCTTTTGGTGGGCGTAGCATTTTATTGAATTAAAGTGGGCCGGTCTGGATGAAGTCCAGGGCCAAATTTTTGTCCCAGTCCAGCCCTGATCGCCTCCTCCTAATTCTAATCCCAAATGCTGATAAAACTCTGAGGATTCTGAGGCATGTCCCCACATATAAATCACACTCTCATATTACCTCCCTTACTTCTCCTTACCTCTGGAGATATATCCCCTAAATCCTGGTCTCCCTTATTTAACTGTACCCAACACTCCCATCACCCCACACCTGGCAGCAGTCACAATCTGTGTGATTTAGTCCATGTTCCTCTTTCCAAAATTCTCCTGTGCCCTCCGGAATGCCGCTCTGTCTGCAACAAACTCTCCGCTATTCTCAACCTCTTTGTCACAAACTCCTTTAATCTACTTGCTGTCACTGAAACGTGGCTTCATGACTCTGACACTGCTTTTCCTGCTTCCTTCTCCCACAGTGGCCTTCTCTGGCCTCACTATCCTAGACCAAGTGGATGCAAGAGAGGTGGAGTGGGATTCCTCCTATCCCCACAGAGCCCCATCCCAGTTCTCCACTCTCCTTCTTATTGATCCCTTTCATCATTTGACGCTCACTGTATATGTCTATTCCCTTCAATTTTCTTGAGAATTGTTGTGATCTACTGGCCCTCCTGGACCATTATCAACTTTCCTTGATGACTTCTCTGCCTGGCTACCCTACTTTCTCTCTTCTGAAATCCCCACAATCCTTCTTGTCAACTTTAACATCCCTGGGCCAGATTCAGATAGAGATACGACGGCGTATCTCCTGATACGCCGTCGTATCTCCTGATACACCGTCGTATCTCCTGATACGCCGTCGTATCTCTGAGTTCCGTCGGTCGGATCTATGCGGCTGATTCATAGAATCAGGCTCCGCATAGATCTCCCTAAGATCCGACAGGTGTAAGTGACTTACACCGTCGGATCTTAGGCTGCAATCTCACGCTGGCCACTAGGTGGCGCTTCCATTTGTATACGCGAGGAATATGCAAATGAGGAGTTACGCCGATTCAGAAACGAACGACCGCCCAGCGCTTTTTTTTTTTTACGTCGTTTGCGTTTGGCTTTTTCCGGCGTATAGTTACTCCTGCTATATGAGGGGTAGCTAATGTTAAGTATGGCCGCCGTTCCCGCGCCGAGTTTTGAATTTTTTACGTCATTTGCGTAAGTCATTTGCGAATACGGATGGACGTAATTTACGTTCACGTCGAAAGCAATGACGTTTTGCGGTGGATTTTCGAGCATGCGCACTGGGATGTTTTCAAGAACGGCGCATGCGCCGTTGAAGTAAAACGTAAAAAATGCGCGGTCAAGGGAAATTTAAATAAAACACGCCCCCTACATCCCCATTTTAATTACGCGGCCTTACGGCGCACCACCTTTCCCTCCAATCGCCTAACAATCACCCAAAGAAACCTTTGCCACTTCGACCCTTCTCTTCTCTATTTTGCCCCTGACCACCTCTATGACAAAATCTCACCCCTGTCCTGCCCCAATCTAGCCACTTCTGTCTACAATAGATCCCTGTCCTCCACTCTGGACGTGCTCGCCCCCTCACTACACACAAAATTAGGCCCGACCCCTACAACCCTGGCACACAGATGGCACCAGCAGTCTCAAAAATGTTGCTGCACTCGAGTGTCTGTGGCATAAGACCAAGTCTCTCAAAGACTTCAACCAATATAAATCTGCCCTTCAAAAATGCAATTTTTGCTTTCACACTGCCAAGCAGACCCATTTTATTACTCTCATTAACACCTTCTCATGCAGCCCCCATCAACTCTTCTCTACCTTTACTTTGACCTCCTTTGCTTCCACCCACTAACTTACTCACTGCCCAGGAGATCACCAATCACTTCAAACATAAGAATGATGCAATTTGTGAGGAAATCTCAGCTGTACAGATAATTTCTCCACTGAACACCCCATGTACACAAGTAAAATCATTACTTCTCTCATTCAACCCCACCACTATAGACGAGGTTGCTAAACTTCTTGCTAACGTCCTGCTAACCTTCTTGCTAAAGTCCTGCTAACCACCTGTCCCCTGGACCCATGTTCCCTTGCAAATGCTATGGTCACCCTCTGACCCCATTCTACACTCTTTAACTCACATCTTCAACCTCTTCCTCTCTTATGACAATTTCCTCAACTCTAAAACATGCTCTAGTCACCCCCATATTTTAAAAGCTCTCACTACACTTTACCATTCTTAACAACCTACGCCCCATCTCTCTGCTCCCCTTTTTATCCAAATTCCTTGAAAGTCTTGTCTACAACCGACTGAGCGACCACCTCACTGAGAATAATCTTCTTGATCCCCTTCAGTCTGGATTTCGCCCTCAACACTCCAAATGAACTGCCCTCCTAAAACTAACAAGCAATCTACTAACGGTCAAAACCAATGGACACCATTCTGTACTTCTACTTCTGGACCTTTCTGCTCCCTTTGATATGGTTGACCACCCCCTCCTCCTCAAAAAACTCCACGCCTTTGGTCTTTGTGATTGTACTCTTCACTGGTTCTCTTCCTACCTATGCAACTGCACCTTTAGTGTTACTTACACTACTTTCTCCTCTCCTCTTCCTTTCTCTGCTGGGGTCCCCCAAGGTTCTGTTCTCAGACCTCCTCTATTCTCGATCTACAGCTCCTCCTTAAGATAGTCTTCCAAAGCTTTCGATATAATTTCTATGCTACCGCTCAGCGCACTCTATCAGTTGCCTCATGTATCACTAATTTACTGACAGACATATCAGCCTTAATGTCACACCACTTCCTCAAACTCAATCTATCCAAAACCAAGCTCATTACATTTGCTCCCCTACGTGCTCCTTCCCCTGATGTCTCCATCAAAATCAATGGTTCAGATATCATCCCATCCCCACATGCCAGGATGTTAGGCGTAATCCTGGACTCTGAACTCTACTTTTGGCCCCACATCCAATCACTTTCCAAAGCTTGCAGTCGCAACCTCCGCAACATCTCCAAAATACTCCTCATTCTAACCAATGACATCACAAAGCTGCTAAGCCTCTCCCTGGTCATCTGTCATCTTGACTACTGCAACTCCCTCCTCATTGGCTTACCTTTACATAGGCCATCTCCCTTCAGTCCATCATGAATGCTGCTGCCAGACTCATCCACCTTACAAACCGCTCAGTGTCTGCTACTCCTCTCTGCCAATCCCTCCATTGGCTTTCACTCACCCTACAAGTTAAATTTAAAATACTAACAATAAGTTACAAAGCCATCCACAACTCGGCCCCCAGCTAAATCACTAACCTAGTCTCTAAATGCCAACCTAATCTTTCTCTTTGTTCTTCCCAAGACCTCCTGCTCTCTAGTTCCCTTGTCACCTCCTTCTATGCTCGCCTCCAGAACTTCTCCTGAGCCTCTCTCATGCTCTGGAACTCACTAACCCAATATGTTCGACTATCTCCTACTCTATCCACTTTTAGGCGATCCCTGAAAACTTTTCTCTTCAGAGAAGCCTATCCGGCCTCCACCTAACAACTGTACATTTATTTTCTCCATCAGCCCATCTCCCACAGTTATCACCTTTTGTATCACTTGACCCTCCCTCTTAGATTGTAAGCTCTAATGATCAGGGCCCTCTGATTCCTCCTGTATTGAATTGTATTGTAACTGTACTGTCTGCATCTCATTGTAAAGAGCTGTTGGTGCTTTATAAATCCTGAATAATAATAAAAATATATGACTGCCTAGTCCAGCCTTTCTCAGCCAGGGTTCCTCCAAAGGGTTCTATTGGCTCCTTGTCACTTCCTTGGGCTGTACCAAGGAAGTGTCACCTACCAGACATTTCTGGATACTGAAGATTGTCATCATTGCACCGACACGCACAATTTATTTTATTTAACATATTTTTTTATAATTTTAACAAGAGTAGAAAGCAATAAAATAGTAAAAGTAGAAATCCAATTGTCGGGAAAATGACGTGTCTGGAATGTGGAGGCGGAGTCATTATTAATTTGTGTACAATACAATACACAACGTGTTACATTATTATAACAAAGTGTTGTAGAAAAGATCACACCATAGAAAATGGGGGAAAGGAGAAAATAAACCCGGATATGAAGGTGACATTTGTGTACGAGGAACACCTTAACAATCACCACCATTTTATTCTCCAGGGCCTCTGCTTTCAGAAAATATATGTTTGGGGGTTTTAGCTAATCTTCAGGCCCAAAATCTGCATTTTACCATGTGTGCAAAAAGAATGGAAAACCAGCTCTGGCAGTGAAAGGGTTAATGTGAGCTAGATGGGATCACTCTGCTGTGGTCACACTCTAATCATTAGAGCTCCCCCTAGCTGCAGCCTGGTAATAACATTGCTAGGAGGTCTATTCATTTATCTGCTCCATACTTCCCATCTTTATATAAACGTCTCCTGACATTTAGGGGTCTAGTCATAAATAATTGTACAGCAATTTTCCGGGTGAAAATACATGTACATTCCTTCTGTGTGAATGAGGGGAAAATGGAGTTTAATTGGCTATTTGCTGGTCGAATAATTTCCATTGATTTAAAATAGAAAATACTACATTTGCCACTAGCTGGAGATAATTGCTATTATACTTAGCGCCATCTAAAGCCCAAACATAGTATTTCTCATTTTATTTCAATGGTTAGTGTAATAGTGTTGTCTTATTGAAGTTCTATCCTTCAGTGTGTACTGTACTGATAAGTGTATGAGTATGATCTCAGGTATTAGTATGAAGACATGTCTGATGAAGGGAAATAAGACGTCTGTTTTTCAAAGAATTTATTGGACTAATGTGACAATCATTCATCCAGCTGTTACAATTTCTGGCTGTGATCTAACACAGTGATTTCCTATGATCATCAGCTCCATCTAGTGGCCATAATCGGGTATTTTTCCTGAAATACCTCAATTAGTGCAATACTGCATTATGGTCACTAGATGGAGTCAAGGAAATCAGAGTATGAAATAAAATACGGCCAATATTCATCACAGCTGGGTGAATGCCGGTCATAACCGTTCAACTATTTTATTTATAAACAGACCTCTAAGTGTTTGTGAAATCTTACACCACAAAATGTACTCAGCCAATGAGAGGGAATGACTCCATTTTTATTTTTCTCCTGCTATCAATGGCCAACACGGTACAACACTTCATCCATGTCTTTGGTGATCTCCTTATGAAGTGTTTCTTACATGATGAAGATCAGCCATGGAGTATATCTGAGGTGTATATCAGGGTGTGCTTCTTCCCCACATGAGAGCTGTGATGTCCAGCAACATTCATATACAAGACATTTCCCGCACTCACTAATACACCTCAAGGGTTGTGTGGGATCCCTGATGTACAGGAAGACAGGACTTCAGTAAGGAACAATTCCCTCACTCAGGACAGGAATGCGTCTTCTCCCCCATGTGAAATCTCTGATGTCTGTAAAGACTGGACTTCAATGAAAAACATTTCCCACACTCAGGACAGGAATACGGCTTTTCCCCCATGTGAGATCTCTGATGTGTGGAAAGATTGGACTTCACTGAAAAACATTTCCCGCACTCAGGACAGGAATACGGCTTTTCCCCCGTGTGAGATCTCTGATGTGTGGAAAGACTGGACTTATCTGAAAAACATTTCCAGCACTCAGGGCAGTTATACGGCTTCTCCCCCGTGTGAGATCTCTGATGTTTTGAAAAACCGGACCTTTCTGCAAAACATTTCCCGCACTCTGGACATGAATACGGCTTCTCCCCCGTGTGAGATCTCTGATGTGTGTAAAGACTGGACTTTTGTGAAAAACATTTCCCACACTCAGGGCAGTTATACGGCTTCTCCCCCGTGTGAGATCTCTGATGTTTGGAAAGACCGGAACTATCTGAAAAACCTTTCCCGCACTCTGGACAGGAATATGGCTTCTCCCCCGTGTGAGATCTCTGATGTCTGGAAAGACTGGACTTCATTAAAAAACATTTTCCGCACTCAGAACAGGAAAAAGGCTTCTCCTCCGTGTGAAATCTCTGATGTGTGTAAAGATAGTGCTTCTCTAAAAAACATTTCCCGCACTCAGGGCAGTTATACGGCTTCTCCCCCGTGTGAGATCTCTGATGTTTGGAAAGACTGGACTTCACTGAAAAACATTTCCCACACTCAGGACAGGAATACGGCTTCTCCCCCGTGTGAGATCTTGTATGCACATTAAGATCAGATTTAAAACGGAAACACTTCCCACACTCAGTACAGGAAAACATCTTCTCTGTTGGAAGGACGGCACTGTCCCGCACAGTCTGAGGTTCCTCAGGATAAGAGGAATACGATGGTCCGGCACCGTCCCGCACAGTCTGAGGTTCCTCAGGATAAGAGGAATACGATGGTCCGGCACCGTCCCTCACAGTCTGAGGTTCCTCAGGATAAGAGGAATACGATGGTCCGGCACCGTCCCGCACAGTCTGAGGTTCCTCAGGATAAGAGGAATACGATGGTCCATCTACACTGTGTGGTGCCGGATGGACATTTGAGGTAGTCAGGTTTTCTCCTGGACTATACTGTGTGATGTCCTCATCTTCTACTTTACAGTCTGGAGACAAAGTGAGACAATCCTCTGAGGTTTTCCTCATCTCCCGTCCATCTACTAAAATAGAAATACAAAGATTATTACTAGACATGAGCTGATTGGTTCCCCTAAACCAGGACTCCGCCCACATCAGGCAGCTTTGTCTCTGAGGATCTTACAATTCCCCCCTCAAGGTAACTAGTAAATGGCTCCTCTGATCTCCTACCAGATCATTTCTTTATTCATGGACCTTAGTCAGTGAGTGAGGAAACAACGAGAACTGTCTTTTATAGGAGTGACAGTGATGAGGGGATTATAGGACGAGTGTCCCCCACCCCCTCGATCACTCATTGCTATCTTCCCAACACAAGAAGTCCTGCACTTCCTTATTTAGTCCATGATTTAGTCACGAAATAACAGCGGGGCTGAGCCCCACTAGAGGTCAGAAAATGAGGATGGGGGGAGAACAACCAAGATGAAGACTGGACTGATCCTGAAGACCACCATCATTGGGTTATTGACTCCTCCCCCTCATTATCACTTTCTGTGTAATGTTCCAAAGATTGAAAATTTTATCACATTATTATCGCTGTGTAAAAGTCTGTTTTCCAATCAAATGACCAGATATAAAATGTCCAGCTGGTAGGAAATGGGTGTAACAAAAGAAAATACATATTATGTGTATTGTACAGGACGCCAGGGTTGGGTCCTGGACGGACGCTATGTTGGGCCAATATTTGGAGTGTGGTCCCTATAAGGCAATAGTATAGGGTTCAGGAAATCACCCAGAGGGGGTGAGAAATTCTGGGCAATAAAAGTTGTTCCAGAGAAGACTGGCCTACAACCCTTTCTGCCCTTGTTAAAATGTCGGAGGCTCTAAAGTGACGTTCAGGAGGGAAAGAGCCTCCTCTCCTGACCACTGGCTGTCAAGCACACAGGGGGTTAAGAACTTCCAGGAAATCAGCTTAAAAGACAGGAAGTGCTGATAGAGGGTGTAGAGGAGTATGGGAGTGCACCTGTCTGCAGAAGCTGTGTACTGCTGAGAAGCTGGTAAAGGGTCAGCAAGGACTGGAAGTTCTGCCTAAAACCGTATGTGCCTTTGTTTTGATTTATTACTGTGCTGAAGAAAAACAGTCTTTTTTATTTATGCTGGAGACAAGCAGACTTTTACTTTAATGTTTTTCCCCTGTGTTCTGAAGAAAGTGTTGTTTTTGATTTGGTCACAAATAAAAACCCTTTTTGTTCAACGTTACCGGTTTACGCACTTAATTCCACAGAGCTAAACAACCTCCAAAGTTCACAACTGGTGGAGAATGCGGGCAAAGTGCATTTGCAGGCGCAAAAAAACATTTAAAACTAAAAACTGACATTTAAAGAGACAGTGTGCTTATGGCATGTCTTGGGTAAAGTCAGCAACAGGCCCTGGCACAGGCTATAGCTGCACAGCAGGAAAACACACGGCTGCTAGCCGCCCAGTTTACAGCCCAGCAGGAATCCACTCAAGCTCAGGTGGCTGCCTTGCAGGAGGCGGTACAGCAGCTGGCTCAGGGACGAGAGCAAGCAGTCGTTGCCGCTAGCAACCAAGTGTCCCTGAGAGCCAGCCATTTTTTACAAAAATTAACACCCAGCGATGACGTAGAGGCCTTTCTTACTACCTTTGAAAGGATGGCAGAGAGAGAGGGGTGGCCCCGTGACCAATGGGCTGGCATTATCTCCCCTTTCCTCACCGGTGACCCAATCCAAGATGACGCCGGGCCGCGTCGATACACGAGGCAGCCAGGCCTCCAAGACGCAGAAATCTCAGCAGGAGGAAGAGGAGATCCTGGCTGACCATCCCAGGGATCCCTTCTCCTCTCAGTCGTCGGGAGAACAAGAGGCTGAGCTGCAGGGTGAGTCTTCCTCACAGCCCCAATCCCCTGCCACATATAGAGGCATGCAGGACATGGCTGATTCACCTATGTCATCCATGGACAGAAATATGGCAGAGCTGACAGAGGCTGTGTTTAGTCAATCTAGCCTAAATGCCCTGACACCTCAACCACCAACATATTCTGGGGATGCAGTTCTGCTAACTCGCTTCTCAGCAATGCTGCAACAGGAGCTGTCTAAAGCATGCACATTGATTACCACAGACCTCAAAAGAGACATTCATGGCTCATGGAGGCTCATGGAGAGCGATTTGAGATCATTGAAACCAAAGTGGATAGTACTGTCAGAAAGGTTAACCAAAACTCAAATATGATTGCTGACCTTCAAGATAGGTTGGAGGAGGCTTATAATAAGATCGAAGATTTGGAGAACCGCTCTCGCAGGGAGAATGTGCGCATACGTGGTCTCCCAGAAAATCACACTGACTTAGAAGGAGCCATGAGAGATTTGATGAAAGACCTGATCCCTGACATTAAAGCACATCATATGGAAATCGACCGCATTCATCGGGCCCTAACGGCCCCAAGGAAGGACGGCCTCCCGCGTGATATTATAGTCAAGCCGCACTACTACAGTATCAAGGAACGGCTGATGCTAGCAGCTCGCAATAGACAGGATCTGTCACTGTACGGAGCTCAGATTCAACTCTTCACTGACCTAGCTCCTTCAACGGTGCAAAAACGCAGGAGCCTGAAACCTCTGCTACAGCAGCTTGTTCGTAAACAGATAAAATACCGTTGGGCTTTCCCCTTTCAGCTGTCGTTCTCATATCAGGGACGATCCCATTCCTTCACAAAGTTTTCAGAAGGCGAAGATCTTTTACTGGGTCTTGGTATCATCACTCAGGATTCAAATGCCTCCACCTCACGTCAGGAGCATCGACCCGTCTCTCCACTGTGGCAAAACCGACGAAACTCGCAGAAGGCTGGATCTTCTCAGATGACCTGAAAGCGGACGTAACTACCCCCTCACTCGGGGTGAGCAGATGCCTTTTTCTATTGACTGAACTTTAGTCCACTGATGCCCACGGCCCGGACTTAGTCACCCTGACAGCGCGGGAAGCGCACAGTTCCAGTTCTACTCGGATCGTTACGTTGAAGATTTTTGATTTTCGACTTCAAATTTTGCGAGGAAGACTGAGGAGAGATAAGAAGTTTTATTTTACTGTATTCTTTATTTTTTTTTATATTTTTAGATTTTCTCCTCTGGTTCCGGTCCATTTTTGGTTACTTGTTTTTTTTTTGTTTTTGTTTTTCTCTACACGGACACATAACTGTTCGGGTTCAATTGCATCGGAAGAATGTTCTATATATTTTTTATATGTTATTGGCCTGTATTTTTGGCCTTAGTAGGTTGGTTCGGGGGGGCTATCCATGCCACCCAGTTGCGAGACTACTTCTCCTCTTCGGAGGGGGGTACCCTTGCTAATACAGATCCGGATGTTGTATCCGGTTGGGGCTAATCCCCATAATGTTGTATCCTATCTCAGGTCGCCTGTAAATAATTTTGCAGGCCTATGGTCGAACGAATGTATTTTGCTCTTTTACCTATATCTTTTCTTTTCTTTCCTCTATGGCTCTACCCTTCCCCCCCGAGTTCCGGCTCCGTGCTCCACTGTGCCCGCTTGGTCCGGATCCCGGATCGTGCCGAAGTTACATCTTGATGGGGCCTCATGTTGGTTCTGGTTGACACAAGGTAAGAGTGATCTGCCCTACCACGATGGCCAGTAGTTTTCCCACAGACTATTCAATTATCACCCATAATGTACATGGATTTAATTCCCCCATTAAAAGAACTAAGGCCTTTCAATTCTATTAAAAACAAAAAGCAGATGTCCTTTTGTTGCAGGAGACCCATTTCTCTAAATCTTCAGCCCCTAGGTACCTAAATGTAAAATACCCACAATTTTACTTGGCTAGCGGACCTACCAAACGGGGAGGGGTGACGATCTGCTTGTCCAAGCGGACTCCCTTCACTCCCCTCACAGTGGTGAGAGATAGGGGAGGCAGATATGTTATGGTGGCGGGTCGCCTCCATGACCAGTTGGTCTCCTTTATATCCTATTACGCCCCAAATACGGGACAGACGGAATTCTTCAGCAAAATGCTCAGAATTTTGATGCCTAAGATATTGGGACAGGTGATTATGGGAGGAGACAGCAATATCCCGCTAGACGGAATAATGGACAAATCTGACCCAGCCAGACCGATTCTCAGACGACCACCGACCGGTAGCAGTAAGGTTGCGCGTCTACTCCATTTATATGATTTGATTGACGAGTGGAGGGAATGTAATCCCACGGTTAGAGACTATACACACTTCTCCCAGGTACATCACACGTATTCGCGGATCGACCACGTTTTAGTGTGCAGACCCTTGCTCCCGTACATGACGTCGGTTAGGATACTGTCGACCCCATGGTCAGATCATTCTCCAATTAAACTTTCAGTGAAAGGACTTTGGTCTAAACCTGGTCCTTCTCCATGGAGACTTAACCCTAGTTTATTAAACGACCCCTTACTGTACACAGAGATTGAAAAGGAGCTACAGGAGTACTTCAGAAATAACAAGGCATCAGACACCTCCCCTACCATTAATTGGGGGGCACACAAAGTCACGGTACGGGGTAAACTGATTCAATTGGCTGCTAGGGAAAAGAGTAACCGGGAACAGACAGTGCGGCAGTTAGAAGTTGACCTGGACCACCTGTTAGATGAACAGCGCAGAAACCCCCAGACCGACATTAGACGTAAAATTGACGATGCACGGTTGGCACTTAATCTAAGTCTGACCACCCAAGCAGAAAAGCATATTAGCTGGTCTAAGCATAAATTCTATACAATGGGTGATAAACCCACCACCATGTTAGCTAGGAAGTTAGTGCCCAGACAATATGTTTCAACATTACCTAAATTGCGATTACCCTCAGGTCACCCCACTCAGAACCCCGAATACATTCTCAGGGAATTTCAAAAATTCTATGCCACTCTATATAGCTCTCCCGCTAGCTACAAGTCCTCCAAAGCGGAACAGTTTTTTCACGACATGCAACTGCCCCGACTTACCCAGGCCCACATGGACTTAATGGACGGGGAATTTACAGAGGCGGAAATTAAATTGGCCATAAAAACTATTCATCCATCTAAAGCTCCGGGACCGGACGGCTTTACAGGCCATTACTATAGGAAATATAATGAGATTCTTGTACCACACCTGTGTTCCTATTTTAACGACTTGAGGAGGGGAAACACTATCCCTAATCACGAAAATGTAGCGTATCTCCATGTTATACCAAAACCGGGTCGAGATCATGGAGATTACGCCAACTATCGCCCAATCTCCCTGATCAATACAGATCTCAAGATAATGATTCAGATTAAATACGTTTCTTTCCAATTACATCCATCCAGATCAGGCTGGTTTCATCCCCAATCGTCAGGCATCGGATCAGACTCGTCGAATTATAAATTTCATTTCAGCAATTCAGTCGGACTGGGACGGGAAAGGTCCCAGGCGGGGAATGCTGCTTTCGTTGGACGTTCAGAAAGCGTTTGACTCCCTCTCGTGGGAATATTTATTCGATGTACTGCACCGTTTCGGCTTCGGCAAGCGCTTTCTGGTCCTCCTACGAACACTGTATGATTCTCCCTCGGCATCTTTGAGACTGCGGGGATATTCATCCCCACCATTCGATATTAGAAGGGGAACAAGGCAGGGATGTCCATTGTCACCGCTGCTATTCGCCCTAGCAATAGAGCCGTTGGCAATCAAGATCCGGTCGAGTCCAGATGTCAGGGGCATGGTTTGCGGTGAAGATGAGCATAAGTGCTTGCTCTTTGCTGACGACCTTTTATTGGCGTTGTCATCACCTATTACTTCCCTTCCTAACCTATACGTGATTTTACATCCATTTTCGGAAATATCGGGTCTGCAAATTAACCACGACAAATCGAGGGCACTTAATATTTCGTTACCGAAACCTATTCAGGAGACTCTTGAACGATCACACCAGTTTAAGTGGGAATTAGAGGCTCTTCCTTACCTCAGTGTAAATTTGACTTTGTCTATTCAAACGTTATATAGACGGAACTACCCAGCCCTATTTAAACGCCTAACAGACGATTTAGCCAGATGGCAGATTCACCCTCCTTCGTGGTTCGGCAGATTGCACTCAATAAAAATGAATGTACTACCAAAGGTTCTATATTTGTTTCGCACCTTGCCTGTGTCACTAGTGCGATCGGACCTCCACGCGTTCCAAAAAAAGGTTTTTCAGTTCATCTGGGGTGATAAGAGGCCTAGGGTGAATAAAGGAACTATGTACACTCCAAAGCAAAAAGGAGGCTTGGGAGTGCCTGATCTTATTAAATATTTCTATGCGGCCCAGTTGGCCCAACTCACGAGGCATCACTCTCAAAAACCCAACGCAATATGGATGACTATGGAATCCTATTCCTGTCGCCCTGAATTGATCTCCCACATTATGTGGCTACCTATGAAGGACAGACCGATCATACTGTGTCCCACTCTTTCCTTCTCCTTGGGAATTTGGGACAGGCTCTCGAGGTCAAAGAAATTTAAGTCCCCTCACAACCCATTAGCCCCCTTGTTGGGGAATAGAGATTTCACCCCGGGCCTCTCTCCCTTTGGGTTTAATTGGTGGACAAACAAGGGTCTTATACGAATAGCTGATATGTGCGATCACAAAGGGATATTGTCAGAAAGAACACTAGTTGAGAAATATAGAATGCCAGCGACTGAACGTTTCAGGTATACGCAACTCTATCATTTTTTGCAAGCTGTAGCTCGTAAAGGGGATCTAACCACTATGACTTCTATGGAATATGTATGTAAGCAATATGACAAAATAAGAGGCCATATTTCTGCTATATATTCTATTCTATCGTATACCTCTAACAAGCTGAGCTATATGCTCCAGTGGGAACAGGATCTCCAGGAGACGTTTGAGATTGATGAATGGCACAGGCTGTCGGAGTCAGCTTCTCGCTCAATCATGAATACCTCCATTATAGAGGCTAACTATAAGGTCTTGCTGAGATGGTATATGGTCCCGGCTAGACTGGCCGCTTTTGTGCCGGGTGCCTCTCGGGAATGCTTTCGGGGATGTGGCCAGACGGGTTCCACCTACCATATGTGGTGGACCTGCCCCAGGGTTCGGAGGTTCTGGATCAGGGTCTATAATTTCATCTATTCCCTGACCCAGATTAATTTGGTGAAATCTGCTAAACATGCGCTCCTGGGGGGTAAGGTACCTGACGGTTCTGGCTCCCAGAGACGACTGGTGGCATTCATATTCACCTCAGCGAAAATAACTATAGCGAGAAATTGGAAGTCAGCGGCCTTGACATTTGATCAGCTTATATATAAACTGTCCTGGCTTATGCTGAATGAGAGGCTAACGGCAATTACACAAGATAGGATGAAGCAGTTTTTACGGAGTCTGGGACCCATGGATCCGCTACTTGACAGGTGATCCTGGATCAAGCAGTCTTTAGGTTAATATTGTGGAATATTTATGGAGCACGGAGCCTCAACTTCCCCCCCTCCCTTTTATTACTATTCTTAGTCTTCCTTATCTCACTGTTTTCTTATTTGTCATTCCCCCCATGGGATTGAACCTTCTATTTCTGTACCTCCTTCTTTCCTTTTACACATTGGATGTATTGCTAAGTAATGTCTATTTTGCTTGCGACATACTGTGATGTTTCGTGTGCTAGAGGAGGTTATATCCTCAAAAGGCAATGGCACTTTGTGTTGCGATTCAGCTTGCTAAACCGTTTCTTAAGAATGATATTACTTTTGTATGTTTTATCCCCCCCTTTTTTTCTTTGAAAAAATTAATAAACACTATTGGAAAATAAAAAATGGCTGCAGCCAGAAATGTTGTCAGGTCCACAAATGGTGGAATGAGTGGTGATGGTCTGGTACCTACGGTCCCTGCCAGATGACCTACAGCGCTGGGTAAGCCATGGAAACCCTACAAACACTGACCAGCTGGTCGAGCTGGTCAAACGGTACACCGTGGTAAGGTCCTGCTTGGGCCTGCCACCAAGGACACCCAGACCAGCCACCGCCCCGAGGAGAGAAGCCTTGCCGGACGTTGGAATCCGCAGGTCTACACCATCTGCCATAGAACCACGGAGGTCGGTTCCTGTGCCAAAGATGGGGGACATACAGTGTTGGCGTTGTCGGTCCTGAGGGCATACCCGGGCACAGTGCCCGCTTCAGGAGGAGCCTATGGATTGCGGGACTGCCCGAAGAAGCTCTTTTTATGTGCAAAGAGCATGTGCCACGCATCTTGATCTAGCTTTCGGACAGTTTGAGTGTGAAGTGTGGGTGAACCACCTTCCTGCCAGGGCTCTACTGGACTCCAGTAGCATGGTAACACTGTTACATGCCAGGGTACTTGGGAGGCTTGGTCCAGTAACTAAGACTCTACAGGTAGTATGTATCCATGGGGACACCAAGGAGTACCCCTTGGTCCCGGTGACTGTTTCCTATGGCCATACCTCAGTTACACAGGAGGTTGGAGTGGTAAACAGTTTAATAAATGACATTATAGTGGGGCGGGACTGTCCACTATTTATGGAACCAGGTACAGACAGGGCTGCCAGGAGAACTGGGGACACTGGGCTTGGAAGGGACAGAGTCTGGGGTGTCCGGGCCTAAAACCTCCACAACACACCCCTCTAATGTGGCGATACCTGTTGTTGATAATGACATTGCAGAGGATGTTCGTTTGGATAATAATGGTCCTGTTTCAGATCTCAAAAACCAAGTTGACCTCTGGGGGGGGGGGGGGGGGAGTCTCCCCGTTACAAGTCATGCTGGGGGGAGGATGACGAGGAGCTCTCCCCGGTTGAGGAGGGTGAAGGGGAAACATCCTCAAGGCCAGTGCATCCAGGGGTGCATTTGGCACCGCCCAATTACAGGATCCTACCTTGGTCAACACTCAAGAGCAGGTTTCTGTCATTGATGGGGTTTCACAAATACCAGGTGCAGATCAGAGGTTTCCTCATTTTGCGTTGAGGGGGGACATAGTCTATCGAGTGGCTGAAAGCCAAGGAGAACCCATAGAGCAGTTGCTGGTTCCTCAACCGTATAGGCGGATGCTCCTTGATCTAGCCCACAATGACGCACTGGGAGGACACCTGGGGGTGGAGAAAACAGAGGCAGGATAACCGACCGGTTTTACTGGCCAGGGGAGAAGGCCGAGGTTAAAAGATATTGTGCATCCTGTTCCATTTGCCAGTTAACTGCCCCAGTGCCCCGCTATAGAAACCCCCTTGCCAATTATTGAGATCCCATTTGAGCGGATCGCTATGGATCTTGTGGGACCCCTGGCAAAGTCAGCAAGGGGGCACCAATACATATTGGTCATTCCAGACTATGCAACTAGATATCCAGAAGCAGTACCGTTGAGAAAAATTTCCTCTAAAGCCATTGCCCGGGAGTTATTTCAAATGATCTCACAAACTGGGTTCCCCAAAGAAATACTAACGGACCAGGCCACCCCTTTTATGTCAAAGGTGATGGCGGACTTGTGCAAACTGTTTCAAATTAAGCAGTTAAGGACGTCCGTCTATCACCCGCAGACCGATGGCCTAGTTGAGAGGTTTAATAAAACTCTAAAGTCCATGTTAAAAAGAGTGGACCAGAAAGACGGGAAGGATTGGGATATGTTACTCCCTGCCCTGTTGTGCGATATCCGGGAGGTTCCACAAGCATCCACGGGTTTCTCACCGTTTGACCTAGTGTATGGATGAAGGCCCCGGGGGTTGCTTGATCTAGTAATAGAAACATGGGAAAGTGAGTCCTCACCGCATAAAACCGTGGTAGAGCATATTTCACAAATGCGAGAAAGGGTGGCTAAGGTGATGCCGCTGGTGAGGGAGCACATGCAGAAGGCTCAGGATGCCCAAAGAAGAGAATATAACCGGTCGACTAAAATGAGACTGTTCCAAGGAGGAGACAGGGTAGCTGTCCCAGTGGAGAGCAAGTTCTTGGCCAAGTGGCAAGGTCCGTTTGAAGTAGTGGAGAAAGTGGGTGAGGTAAACTATAAGGTACACCAGGCAGGGAAAAGAAAACCCTACCAAATTTATCACATAAATTTGTTGAAGCTCTGGAGAGACAGAGAACCGGTGTCCGCGGTGGTGGCGGTAGTCAGGGGACCATGTAGGGATCGACCTGGTGCAGGTTGCAGCTACCCTAACTAGGCCCCAAAGCCAGCAAGTAAAAGAGTTTCTGCAAAGAAATAGGGACATGTTTTCAGGGTTGCCTGGGCTCACCAACGTCATCGGGCATAACATTGTGACCAAGCCCAAGGTAAAAATCCGGCTTAAATTCTACTGTATCCCAGAACCTCAAAATGGCAGTGTCTGGAGAGGTTAAAAGGATGCTTGAACTTGGGGCCATCGAAGAGTCACAGAGCGAGTGGTCCAGTGCGATCGTGTTGGTGACCAAACCCAATGGTACCCTCCGCTTCTGCAACGACTTTAGAAAACTCAACTAAGTCTCCAAGTTCGATGCATATCCCATGCCACGGGAAGTTGAGCTGATTGAGAGATTGGGTCCTGCCAGGTACATCACTGGACCTCACAAAAGGGTATTGGCAGATTCCCCTGACCAAGGAGGCCAGGGAGAAAACAGCTTTCTCTACCCCGGAAGGCCACTTCCAGTATAAGAGAGTGCTGTGTGGTCTACACTCCGCCCCCGCCACATTCCAAAGGGCCATGGACAAAACTTTGCGTCCACACCAACGGTATGCCTCTGTTTACCTAGATAACATAGTCATTTTCAGCACGGATTGGGAGTCCCATCTTCCCCAGGTTCAGGCAGTGGTAGACTCCTTGAGAAGGGCAGGGTTCACCATTAATCCGGAGAAGTGTGCGGTTGGGGTGGAGAAAGCAAAGTATCTATGATACATTGTAGGTAGAGGGCTAGTGAAGCCCCAAATGAGCAAGGTAGAGGCCATAAAGGGCTGCCCCTGCCCTCTAACCAAGAAACAGGTCAGAGCATTTTCTTCGCCACCATTGTGGCACCGCTGACTGACCTCACCAAAGGCCAAAAGTCGGTGATGATCAAATGGAATTCCGAGGCCGAAAAAACGTTTTTAAGACAGCACTGTGCCAGGATCCGGTGCTTTTAGCTCCGGATTTTGCGAAGGATTTTATAGTACAGCTGAGAAAAACTATGCGGTGGTGGAACGCGAATGTCTTGCCGTCAAGTGGGCTTTAGACTCCCTACGGTATTTCCTCCTAGGAAGGAGGTTTCGCGTAATATCAGACCATGCTCCTCTTACGTGGATGAGACAGAACAAGCACACCAATTCCAGGGTAACAAGGTGGTTTCTTTCTCTTCAGGAGTTAAACTTCATGGTAGAGCACAGACCCGGAAGACAGCATCAGAATGCCGATGCCCTCTCCCGAGTCCACTGTATGATGTCGAGTGGTGCCTCCAACACCTCCGCGTTGAGGCAGGGGGGGATATGTACAGGACGTCAGGGTTGGGTCCTGGACGGACGCTATGTTGGGCCAATATTTGGAGTGTGGTCCCTATAAGGCAATAGTATAGGGTTCAAGAGGTCACCCAGAGGGGGTGAGAAATTCTGGGCAATAAAATTTGTTCCAGAGAGGACTGGCCTACAATCCTCTCTGCCCTTGTTAAAATGTCATTTGGGGCCCAGAATTTCGGAGGCTCTAAAGTGACGTTCGGGAGGCAAAGAGCCTGCTCTCCTGACCACTGGCTGTCAAGCACACAGGTGGTTAAGAACTTCCAGGAAATCAGCTTAAAAGACAGGAAGTGCTGATAGAGGGGATAGAGGGTGTGGAGGCGTATGGGAGTGCATCTGTCTGCAGAAGCTGTGTACTGCTGAGAAGCTGGTAAAGGGTCAGCAAGGACTGGAAGTTCTGCCTAAAACCGTATGTGCCTTTGTTTTGATTTTTTACTGTGCTGAAGAAAAACAGACTTTTTTGTTTATGCTGGAGACAAGCGGACTTTTACTTTAATGTTTTTCCCTGTGTGCTGAAGAAAGTGTTGTTTTTGATTTGGTCACAAAAAAAACCCTTTTTGTTCAACGTTACCGGTTTACGCACTTAATCCTGCAGAGCCAAACAACCCCAAAAGTTCACAGTATATATAGCAGTGGGTAGAGGGGAGAGAGCAGAAGTCAGGACTATGTAATGTACAACATATTGTATAAGATACAACAGATAGGACTATATAGTATCAGAATGATGTAATGTACAACATAGATTATATAGTGCAGGGGTCAGGAGTATGTAATGTACAACATAGAATATATAGTGCAGGGGTCATGAATATGTAATGTACAATATAAATTATACAGTGTAAGGGTCAGGACTCAAAATATTGGTATTCAGTGATCAGTGGAAACTTAAATATTTACATGAGACAAGTTGCAGAGGTTCCACACCGCTGCCTCCCATCTCCTGAGACTGCACTCAGTGACTTGGGTCTGAGACTATACAGACATATCCCTCCACCCGGCACAGCCAGCAAATAACAGAGCAAGTAACCCGGGAGAATTGTTCTGTCAGAGTTCTCACTAGACCCGGGCATGGGGCAGAAGACCCAAGGTACATACCCCAGGTGTCTAGGTCAAGCAAACCCTATGGTGAAAATCAACATTTTGCTGCCAGCTGAACCCCAGAATCTCCATAAATCCAGTCTAGAGACATAAATTGTGTCTGCAGCACAGAGAAGGAAGATTATCCGAGAGAAATACAGGAATACAGGACGGGGAACACAGCTCAGGAAAGGGACCAGGGGATTACAGGCTGATATCACCCAGTCCCCGCCCTACTCTGGACCAATCAGTGAGCAGTATGGGTGGAGGAATGGATTTAGTGTTAATGACCCACCTGTGCTGATCTCTGTAGGAGTGTCCTCCTCTATAAATGTCCCCGTTATTCCATCCTCCTCCATAGACTGCTGATCATCCCTCACATACGTCTCTTCTTCTTCTGATTTCACCTCAAATTCTATATCGATTGGATCTCCACTCTAAACCAAGAGAATGAGAGAGAATATCATCTGTAAGATATAAACTTACATACAAAATCCACACATCATCTCCACCAGTCCATGTTCTAGATGCTCCGTCCCACCGACCTTGTAACAGTGGGGGATGGTGTGACCTTCCTGTGTGGAATCCCGGGAATACAGAGGACGGGGACATCTCTCTGGTGGGTTCCTGGTATTAGGTGGCTCCATCATATCCTTGTGTCCTTCTGAAAACTCCTCCATCCCTCCATACTCCTCATCCTCCTCTTTATACTCTTCTTTAACAACAATATTATCATCCCCGAGGTTTCCACTCTGAATATATAATAAAACATTCATTATAATAAACATGTTTGTGTATAAATCATAACCACCAATAATTGTTCCTCATCTACCTGATGATGGTGGGGGATGGTGTGTTCTTCCTCCATCACCCCATCCTCATTATCCTCCTCTTTTATCTCTTCTTTAACCTCAACTTTAGGATCTCTCAGGTTTCCACTCTGAATATAGAATAAAAATGACATCAATGGTAACAATGCAGATAATGTACAGATCCTAATGATACTATCAGTGATTGTTCCTCATCTACCTGATGATGGTGGGGGATGGTGTGACCTTCCTGTGTGGAATCCCAGGAATACAGAGGACGGGGACATCTCTCTGGTGGGTTCCCATTACTGGATCCATGTGTAGGAAACACACACACTGACTGAATACATTGTTTCTATGGGCCAGATTCACGTAGCTCAGCGGATCTATAGATCCGCTCGATCTACGTGATTTAAGATCCGCTCCCGCAAGTTTAAGAGGCAAGTGGCTAATTCACAAAACACTTACCTCCAAACTTGCGGCGGCGGATCCTAAATCCCCCGGCGGAATTCAAATTCCGCAGCTAGGGGGAGTGTACTATTTAAATCAGGCGCGTTCCCGCGCCGATTTAAATGCGCATGCGCCATCCGGGGAATTTCCCGGCGTGCATTGCTCCCACTGACGTCGCAAGGACGTCAGTGGTTTCGACGCTTACGTAAACGACGTACATCTGTATTCTAGAACGACTTACGCAAACGACGTTAAAAAATTCAAATTCGACGTGGGAACGCCGGCTATACTTAACATTGGCTGCGCCTGATAAAAGAAGGGGTAAGTATACGACGGGTACGCCGCTACGGAAACATCGTAAGAAGACTGCGTCGGGTCCGCGTACGTTCGTGAATTTGCGTATCTCGCTGATTTACATATTATTCAAGGTAAATCAGCGGGAACGCCCCCGGCGCCATTTTTAAATTGAAAAAAAGATCCGACAGTGTAACACTGTCAGATCTTAGCCCTATCTATGCGTATCTGATTCTATGAATCAGGCGCATAGATAGGACCAGTGTAAGTCAGAGATACGATGGTGTATCTGTAGATACACCGTCGTATCTCTTTGTGAATCTGGCCCTATGTGTTTATCAGATGATGGGGGATCTAGGTGGAGCCTCCGTACTGCTCTCTCCTTTACAATAAAGTCTCCTCTTACCCGGTGATGTGAGGGGCGGCTGATTGTCCATCATGACGTCCTTGTAGAGATCCTTGTGTCCTTCTAAATACTCCCACTCCTGCGCTGACAAAAATATAAATAAAGATTATTAAACAGTTTGCCACATGTAAAAAAATAAAGAAATGAATGACACCAGAAAACACAACTAATGTCCAATGTATTAAAAATTCCCCTTCAAATATTAGTTGCTTGAAAAACAAGAGGTAGGTGATCAGGTGCTGTGCCATTAGTAACAGATAAACACGTGACCACTTCCAGGTGACCCCACATGGATGACACTCACCACAATGGATGGACCTTCTATTACTAGATAGGTCTCACTGTGCATTTTTTTTGGTTGGACCCGCTGTGTATCTTGTCACCAACTTGTCCATTCACATATACCTGGATGCGATATCTTCCAATGCCATACACTGCCACTCCCCCGCTAATAGAAGTGGTAAAATCTATTTAGTATAGACCAACGGTCCCCAAACTGTGGCCGGGGGCTGCATATAGCCCTTTGCTTGCCTTTATCTGACCCTCGGGGTACTATTCCATCCACTGACACTAACTTTGGGGTATTATTTATCCCACTGACATCAACAATGGGTAATTAATTATCCCACTGACATTAATGATAGCGCACCATTCCTTTCATTGATATCAACAATGGGGCACAATTCCTTCCACTGACACCAATGATGGGACACAGTTCCTCTCACTGACACCAATGATGGGACATTGTTTACTTCCACTGGACATTTTCTACTCCCACTGGCCCCTCTAAAGACATCGCAGTGACTATGGAGGAAGAGGACGGACATGACGGGGTTACTGGGTGTAAATAGAAAATAAGATCTTATTACCTCCTCTGCTGCCACTTCCAGCAACGTCTCCTCTCTACTTCCTCCCGACTCACCTCTCACCCGAAACTTCCTGTGTGTGCCTGACATCACTTCCTGTCTGTCATTCTGATAGAAGTGAGATCACCATCTTGTGGAGCTCAGAGGAACTGCAGTCCTGAGAAATATATTGAAGTGGCCTTGTGCTGTGTGTGTGTATGTAGTGTATATCCTTATAGATGGGTCATCTCCACTCCCACCAAGGGGGAGAGAAATATATTACTGCCTAGTCCAGCCTTTCTCAGCCAGGGATCCTCCAAAGGATTCTAGGGGTTCCTTCAGAATTGATAAATTTCTGTCTTTCAGTAACAACAATTTCATGATAATGTAAAAAGCTTCTGAGTGTGTATGAAGGGGCTGAGCTCTGAGTGTGTAAGGAAAGGGCGGAGCTCTGAGTATGTATGAAGAGGCGGAGCCCTGTGTGTGTATGAATAGGTGGAGCTCCGGAGTGTGTATGAAGAGGCGGAGCTCCTGAGTGTGTATGAAGAGGCGGAGCTCCTGAGTGTGTATGAAGAGGCGGAGCTCTGAGTGTGTATGAAGAGGCGGAGATCCTGAGTGTGTATGAAGAGGTGGAGCTCCTGAGTGTGTATGAAGAGGCGGAGCTCCTGAGTGTTTATGAAGAGGCGGAGCTCCTGAGTGTGTATGAAGAGGCGGAGCTCTGAGTGTGTATGAAGAGGCGGAGCTCCTGCTGGAACAGTGGTCGGAGGAGGAAGCCGAGTCTAGGAGGGAGACTGACAGAAACTGCAGCAGACTTGCAGGAGTGAGCGAGGAGGATCCATCGGAGGTGAGGAGAGTGTGAAGGATGTTGGTGACTCTGGTAGATGAAAAGCTGGGAGTCATATTGCTCTGGTGAGTGGGGAAGCACCACTAAGGGGGTGCCCTGTGATAGATTATAATAATATGCCTATTTTTGAGTTAAGTTTAATTTTAGTTATTAGAACAACAGAAATGTCTTATCCTTTTTATATTATCTTAATTTCTTTTTTTCTTATATCTTTTTATGAAGTTATATTGGATTTTATATTAATTATATGCATGTGTGAAATATATGTATCACAACAAAGGTTTATATCAGGAATGATATATAATGGTTTTTAAAGTTATGAATCCAGCATTATACAAAATGACTTTTATCAAGAACAGATGTGTTCAAGCCTCCCCATCCCCCTTCTACATACTCTCGGGAACTGTTTTGTACTTGTGAATAGTGTTGCTCACGAATATTCGTATTGCGAATATTCGGCTCGAATATGGCATATTCGAGTATTCGCGATATATTTCGAATTTCGCGGTGAATATTCGCTATTCCGAATATTCGAATTTTTTCAATTTTATTTTTAGAACAGATCACATCCTAGAGATCTCCATCGACGTCTAAAAGCATTGCTGGTATGATTAGAGACCTTGGGCCGAGTAGCTGAAGCGATCATTTTATCTTGCTGAAAAATCGCAATGCGATTATTCGGCAATCGGAATATCGCGCGATTATTTTCTCCGCCCTTCTTTTGCATCAGAGCCAATCAGAGTGCTCCTACCGCAGTTGTCGAAATTTCGCAATAAATATCGCATTCGCATTTTGCGAAATTTCGATAAAATATCACGAATATTCTGAGCCAATCAGAGGGCTCCTACCGCAGTTGTCGAAATTCCGCAATAAATATCGCATTCGCATTTTGCGAAATTTTGATAAAATATCACGAATATTCTGAGCCAATCAGAGGGCTCCTACCGCAGTTGTCGAAATTCCGCAATAAATATCGCATTCGCATTTTGCGAAATTTCGATAAAATATCACGAATATTCTGAGCCAATCAGAGGGCTCCTACCGCAGTTGTCGAAATTCCGCAATAAATATCGCATTCGCATTTTGTGAAATTTCAATAAAATATCACGAATATTCTGAGCCAATCAGAGTGCTCCTACCGCAGTTGTCGAAATTTCGCAAATATTTTCGCATTCGCAATAGCGAAATTTCGCAAATATTTCATTTCGATAAAATATCACGAATATTCGAATTTAGCGAATATTTCTCGAATATTCGGCTATATATTCGTGATATATCGTGAAATCGAATATGGCGTATTCTGCTCAACACTACTTGTGAAAGGAAACCCTTGTCTTTTGAATGGCAGAAGGAACTTTGTACCTCGTAACAAAAGAACTGTTCATGCCTATTTACTCAGGAACCATACATGGTCAGATCCTTGCAAAGCTGTCCGGGAAATCCTGTGTATTCATTTTTGGACAAAGACATGGACATGTGCTCACAGGAGGGGAGGGTGAATGGGTGGGTCCGAGGGTGAGTGGGTGGATTGGTGGGTGTGTCTGTTTTATGTGAACCAATCAATTGTATGCCATGTGATGTCATGAGGCTATTAAAGCTGATGCCTGGCTGGAGCTCAGCCCCTTTTCTCCATTTTAACAAGCAAGAGAGCTGTGTGTGTGTGTGTGTGTGTGTGTGTGTGTGTGTGTGTGTGTGTGTGTGTGTGTGTGTGTGTGTGTGTGTGTGTGTGTGTGTGTGTGTGTGTGTGTGTGTGTGTGTGTGTGTGTGTGTGTGTGTGTGTGTGTGTGTGTGTGTGTGTGTGTGTGTGTGTGTGTGTGTGTGTGTGTGTGTGTCTCCTTGTTACAAGGGTTTGGGCCAGCAAATCATTGCAAGCTTCTCCTGTTTTGAAAGGAAATCGATCTTTGACAACCCTCACCATCACGTGTGTAAGAGGAGGAAGAAGGCGTGGCTACACTACAGCTGGCACAGTTTGGAGCACCGAGAACTTTCACACCTTATCAACTTTTCAGTGATTTGTGGACTTTTTTTAATAAGTTAAGTGAAATAGATGCAAAGTGGAAGCAGTGGACTTGCAGAGAACACGATATTGAGAACAAAATATTGTATGATTACATGAATTTACACAGGTTTTGAATTTGTTTAATAAAGCAGCAAACATTATAAGAATAAAGAAGTAGGTGTAAAGTGGAAGCAGTGGATCTGCAGGGAATATCATCCTGAGTACAAAGCTCTTTATGTTGTCTATGAATTTGCACATGGATCAGATTACTTCATTTATTGATAAACACCATAAGATGAATGAAGTAGATGTAAAGTGGAAGCAGTAGATCTGCAGAGAATATTATTGGAGCCCCTAGCACTTTATATATGAATGTCTCCACATATTTTAGTGTATTTGTGATAATTGATGGGCGGCACACACAATAGGACAGCGCTGTGACACATAATGCTCTTCTAGGTGATAAAGGGAAGACTTACCTTTGTTACAGCAGCAGTCCGGTAGAAGTTATTTCTGGAGGTATTTGAGTTGTTACACATAGCGCAGGTTTTTTTCTATTTATATTGGGGACATAATTGCCCAAATCTGGGGATCAGGAGCCATTTCCACCCTTTACTCTCGGCTGGGGTTCTTTGTATCCATATAACAGATGTTCTACATGACTAAATCTCACATCAATTTTACTGCAAAATCAAAGGGGCCAAAATGTCTCCTCCCTCCCCCGAGCAGTAATATATTTCTATCCCCCTTGGTGGGAGTGGAGATGACCCATCTATAAGGATATACAGTACATACACACACAGCACAAGGCCGTGTTCACACTACGAGACGTTTCTCTGGGCTGCACTTCCTCTGAGCTCCACAAGGTGGTGATCTCACTTATATCATAGAGACAGAAAGTCTCTGTGGATGACAGGAAGTGATGTTTAGTTACAGACAGGAAGTTCCGGGTGAGAGGTGAGTCGGGAGGAAGTAGTGAGGAGACATTGTTGGAAGTGGCAGCAGATGAGGTAAGATCTTATTTTCTATTTACACCCAGTAACCCCGTCATGTCCGTCCTCTTCCTCCATAGTCACTGTGACGTCTTTTATCTCCAGCAGGTGATGATACACACATATATAGTGTGGAAATGTGTGTAGCGCCTGGTTACTTCTAAGAACCGCTGCTAGTTTAAATTTAGAGGGGGTCAGAGAGTTGGTTACCTCTGACCAGGCTGATTTGTTCAAATTTGGGTCTCTGTTTCAGCTTGGCTGTGCTGTGGGCTCATTCTGTCATTTCTGGGGTCCTGAGCTCACCCCAGGATGACAGGTGGCAGCAGTGGAGTCGAGGAGGGAGTTTTCCTCGCTGTGCATGCTGGGGGAAGGTATTCGTGAGACAGATGCCATTAATCTGGGTCTTCTTCCAGCGTGGCACCCACCTTTAGGGTGACCATGTCACTGCGCCCCGGCAAAATGGCCTTCCAGGCCTTGGTGCGCGTGCCACGCGGTGTTCCTGTTTCTGGGACCACGTTGGTCCGGAACGTTTGAGCTGTGGCCGGGCCCCAGTGATCGACTGGGTCCCCAATCTTGAGAAGATCCCAAGTGTTGTTCCGTTGAGAGGAAGCTGTTCGGTGGGGTGTCCGGCTTGAGGAGAGCCAAGAGAGGCTCGCAATCCAACAGGGTCTCGACAATCCGCCGGGGATCAAGGTAACCGGGTACTGAAAGGCTGGATGTCGGTCACCTAACTGCAAACTACCTGAAGGAGATCCAGGTGTAAAGTCTATTGAGGAGGATCATCTCCGCTATCTCAATTCTAAGGAGGGTCTGTGGCAGGGACTTTTCCATTAACCCCTTCCATACAGGGCATTTTCACCCCCTTCCTGCCCAGACCAATTTTTAGTTTTCAGCGCTGTTGCACTTTGAATGACAATTGCGTGGTCATGTAACACTGTACCCAAACTAAATATTTATGTCCCTCCCCCCCCCCCCCCACAAATAGAGCTTTCATTTGGTGGTATTTGATCATCTCTGCGGTTTTTATTTTTTGCGCTATAAACAAAAGAAGAGCGACAATTTAAAAAAAAAACACAATATTTTTTACTTTTTTTATTTAATAAATATCACAATAAAAAAAAAACATTTTTTTTCCTCAGTTTAGGCCGATATGTATTCTTCTTCATATTTTTGGTAAAAAAAAAAATCTCAATAATCGTATATTGATTGGTTTGCGCAAAAGTTATAGCGTCTACAAAAAAGGTGATAGATTTATGGCATTTTTATTTTATTATTTTTTTTACTAGTAATGGCGGCGAGCTGCGATTTTTTTTTTTTTGTTTTTTTTTTTTTTTTTTATTGTGACCGTGACATTGCGGCGAACACATCAGACACTTTTGACACGTTTTTGTGACCATTCACATTTATACAGCGATTAGTGCTATAAAAGTATAAATATGCACTGATTACTGTGTAAATGTGACTGGCAGGCAATGGGTTAATAATGCTAGGGGGCGCTGAAGGGGTTAAAATGTTCCCTAAAGTGTGTTCTAACTGTAGGGGGAGGGGACTCACAAGGGGACTGTACTGGGAACACAGCATTGGTCTCCTCACCTCTGACAGGAGGTGGATCTGTGTGTTTACACACACAGATCCACACTCCTGCCTCTGATCACAGGCAATCGTGAGTGCCCGGCGGCAATCACGAGCAGTGCCGCTGGCGTGCGCACGCGCCCTAGATCGCTGGGAACAAAGGACGTCATATGACGTCCACCCGGTTCGAGGGAGGGTTCCTGCCGGCGTCATTTTACAATGCGCCGGTAAGGAAGGGGTTGTAAAGGAAACATTTCTTTCCCTAAATAGCTTCCTTTACCTTAGTGCAGTCCTCCTTCACTTACTTCATCCTTCCATTTTGCTTTTAAATGTCCTTATTTCTTCTGAGAAATCCTCACTTCCTGTTCTTCTGTCTGTAACTCCACACAGTAATGCCAGGCTTTCTCCCTGGTGTGGAGAAAGCCTCTTGAGGGGGAGGGGGCGAGCAGGCAAGTCAGGACACTCTTTACTTTGCAGATAGAGAAAGGAGCTGTGTGTTAGTGGACATCCTGACACTCCTGCTCGCCGCCTCAAGAGGCTTTCTCCACACCAGGAAGAAAGCTTTGCATTACGGTGTTGAGTTACAGACAGAAGAACAGGAAGTGAGGATTTCTCAGAAGAAATAAGGACATTTAAAAGCAAAATGGAAGGATGAGGTAAGTGAAGGAGGACTGCACTAAGGGAAAGGAAGATATTTAGGGAAAAATGTTTTTCCTTTATAACCCCTTTAAGTTCCAAGTGATACTCTGGCTGGCAGGTCAGTGAGAGAGGCCTGTCCAGGTACACTATACCCACTCAGGCTGGAGTGGCGAAAGAAACGTTACACGTGGAAGCAGGACTGTTTCCTTATTGCTACGCCTGAATCTGCTATTTCTCCTTCTGCTAAATCTCTACTTTTCACCACAAGTTTTATTGTTTTTACCCCGCTGGGTAATAAAGAGCACAGAAAAAGACACCTGTCATGAACATTCCGTTACTACTACTTTCACCATATACCTCTAGACGGCGGAGGAGCCACAAGGTAACATGCCACCCAAAACAAACCAGCAGCTCCTCGGGGGTAGTGCTACATGTAGAATAACCCCGTATATTACAATGAGGGAATTTATGGTCTGTACCACGAGGGGAGTTATTGATGTCGGTAAATGTCGGTTCCAGACACTGTATGTGGGGGGAATGAAATGATAATTAAAGGTCGGGATTAGGGAAGATTTCTGCAAGATTTTACACAGGAATGATCAGCGCCCCTCCAGAGACACTATGATGAGTCTCACAATAGGAGTCTGAAAGGGACGGGATTTTGGGGTATGAGACTGTGAACCCGGAGGGGGGCGATTTAAAAAAAAAATGTCCAGATTGAAATTAAAAATGATTTTCCAGCTGAATACAATTGCTCCTGCATCTGTTTTATGTATCTTTATAGTGTTTTTATATTTGTATACCTTTCCTTGTTAAAGAAGAGGAGGATGAGGAGTTTGGAGTGATGGAGGAATTATCAGAAGGACACAAGGATATGATGGAGCCACCTAATACCAGGAACCCACCAGAGAGATGTCCCCGTCCTCTGTATTCCCGGGATTCCACACAGGAAGGTCACACCATCCCCCACCATCATCAGGTAGATGAGGAACAATCACTGATAGTATCATTAGGATCTGTACATTATCTGCATTGTTACCATTGATGTCATTTTTATTCTATATTCAGAGTGGAGACCCGAGAGATTCTAAAGTTGAGGTTAAAGAAGAGATAAAAGAGGAGGATGGAGTGATGGAGGAAGGTCACACCATCCCCCACCATCATCAGGTAGATGAGGAACAATTATTGGTAGTTATGATTTATACACAAACATGTTTATTATAATGAATGTTTTATTATATTTTCAGAGTGGAAACATCGGGGATGATAATATTGATGTAAAAGAGGAGGATGAGGAGTATGGAGTGATGGAGGAGTTTTCAGAAGGACACAAGGATATGATGGAGCCACCTAATACCAGGAACCCACCAGAGAGATGTCCCCGTCCTCTGTATTCCCGGGATTCCACACAGGAAGGTCACACCATCCCCCACTGTTACAAGGTCGGTGGGGCGGAGCATCTAGAACATGGACTGGTGGAGATGATGTGTGGATTTTGTATGTAAGCTTATATCTTACAGATGATATTCTCTCTCATTCTCTTGGTTTAGAGTGGAGATCCAATCGATATAGAATTTGAGGTGAAATCAGAAGAAGAGACGTATGTGAGGGATGATCAGCAGTCTATGGAGGAGGATGGAATAACGGGGACATTTATAGAGGAGGACACCCCTACAGAGATCAGCACAGGTGGGTCATTAACACTAAATCCATTCCTCCACCCATACTGCTCACTGATTGGTCCAGAGTAGGGCGGGGACTGGGTGATATCAGCCTGTAATCCCCTGGTCACTTTCCTGAGCTGTGTTCCCCATCCTGTATTCCTGTATTTCTCTCGGATAATCTTCCTTCTCTGTGCTGCAGACACAATTTATGTCTCTAGACTGGATTTATGGAGATTCTGGGGTTCAGCTGGCAACAAAATTGATTTTCACCATAGGGTTTGCTTGACCTAGACACCTGGGGTATGTACCTTGGGTCTTCTGCCCCATGCCCGGGTCTAGTGAGATCTCTGACAGAACAATTCTCCCGGGTTACTTGCTCTGTTATTTGCTGGCTGTGCCGGGTGGAGGGATATGTCTGTATAGTCTCAGACCCAAGTCACTGAGTGCAGTCTCAGGAGATGGGAGGCAGCGGTGTGAGATCTCTGCAACTTGTCTCATGTAAACATTTCATCCACCACTGATTACTGAACTTCAATATCATGAGTTCTGACCCCGGCACTATATACTCTATGTTGTACATTACATACTCCTGACCCCTGCACTATATTCTCTATGTTGTACATTACATACTCCTGACCCCTGCACTATATACTCTATGTTGTACATTACATACTCCTGACCCTCGTCCTATAATCCCCTCATCACTGTCACTCCTATAAAAGACAGTTCTCGTTGTTTCCTCACTCTCTGACTAAGGTCCATGAATAAAGAAATGATCTGGTAGGAGATCAGAGGACCCATTTACTAGTTACCTTGAGGGGGGGATTGTAAGATCCTCAGAGACAAAGCCTCCTGATGTGGGTGGAGTCCTGGTTTAGGGGAACAAATCTGCTCATGTCTAGTAATAATCTTTGTATTTCTATTTTAGAAGATGGACGGGAGATGAGGAAAACCTCAGAGGATTGTCTCACTTTGTCTCCAGACTGTAAAGTAGAAGATGAAGACATCACACAGTATAGTCCAGGAGAAAACCCGACTACCTCAAATGTCCATCCGGCACCACACAGTGTAGATGGACCATCGTATTCCTCTTATCCTGAGGAACCTCAGACTGTGCGGGACGGTGCCGGACCAACGTATTCCTCTTATCCTGAGGAACCTCAGACTGTGCGGGACGGTGTCGGATCATCGTATTCCTCTTATCCTGAGGAACCTCAGACTGTGCGGGACGGTGCCGGACCATCGTATTCCTCTTATCCTGAGGAACCTCAGACTGTGCGGGACGGTGCTGGACCATCGTATTCCTCTTATCCTGAGGAACCTCAGACTGTGCGGGACGGTGCCGGACCATCGTATTCCTCTTATCCTGAGGAACCTCAGACTGTGCGGGACGGTGCCGGACCATCGTATTCCTCTTATCCTGAGGAACCTCAGACTGTGAGGGGCGGTGCCGGACCATCGTATTCCTCTTATCCTGAGGAACCTCAGACTGTGCGGGACGGTGCCGTCCTTCCAACAGATAAGAAGTTTTTCTGTCTTGAGTGCAGGAAGTGTTTCAGTTGCAAAAGCAGTCTTAATACGCATAAAAAATCTCACACAGGTGAGAAGCCTTTTTCCTGTTCTGAGTGCGGGAAATGTTTTTCACAGAAGTCCAATCTTTCCACACATCAGAGATCTCACACGGGGGAGAAGCCTTTTTCCTGTTCTGAGTGCGGGAAATGTTTTTCAGAGAAGTCCAGTCTTTCCAAACATCAGAGATCACACACGGGGGAGAAGCCTTTTTCCTGTTCTGAATGCGGGAAATGTTTTTCACAGAAGTCCCATCTTTACAGACATCAGAGATCTCACACGGGGGAGAAGCCTTTTTCCTGTCCTGAGTGCGGGAAATGTTTTTTACGGAAGTCCCATCTTTACAGACATGAGAGATCTCACACGGGGGAGATGCCGTATTCCTGTCCTGAGTGCGGGAAATGTTTTTCACAGCAGTTCAGTCTTTCCACACATCAGAGATCTCACACGGGGGAGAAGCCTTTTTCCTGTCCTGAATGCGGGAAATGTTTTTCAATGAAGTCCAAGCTTTCCAGACATCAGAGATCTCACACGGGGGAGAAGCCTTTTTCCTGTTCTGAGTGTGGGAAATGTTTTTTACAGAAGTCCTATCTTTCCACACATCAAAGATCACACACAGGGCAGAAGCCTTTTTCCTGTTCTGAGTGCGGGAAATGTTTTTCAATGAAGTTCAAGCTTTCCACACATCAGAGATCACACACGGGTGAGAAGCCTTTTTCATGTTCTGAATGCGGGAAATGTTTTGAATATAAGTCCAGTCTTTCCACACATCAGAGATCACACACGGGGGAGAAGCCTTTTTCCTGTTTTCAATGCGGGAAATGTTTTTCAGTGAAGTCCAGTCTTTCCACACATCGGAGATCTCACACGGGGGAGAAGCCTTTTTCCTGTTCTGATTGCGGGAAATGTTTTTCAATGGAGTCCAAGCTTTCCACACATCAGAGATTACACACGGGGGAGAAGCCTTTTTCCTGTTCTGAGTGCGGAAAATGTTTTTCAGTGAAGTCCCATCTTTCCACACATCAGAGATCTCACACGGGGGAGAAGCCTTTTTCCTGTCCTGAGTGCGGGAAATGTTTTTCAGTGAAGTCCAATCTTTCCACACATCAGAGATCTCACACGGGGGCGAAGCCGTATTCCTGTCCTGAGTGTGGGAAATGTTTTATGCATAAGTCCACTCTTTCCAAACATCGGAGGTCTCACACAAAGAAGAAGCCACTTCCCTGTCCTGAGTGAGGGAAATGTTCCTCACTGAAGTCCTGTCTTCCTGTACATTAGGGGTCCCACACAACCCTTGAGGTGTATTAGTGAATGCGGGAAATGTCTTGTATGTGAATGTTGCTGGACATGTGGGGAAGAAGCACACCCTGATATACGGGTGAAACTCGAAAAATTTGAAAATCATGCAAAAGTTCATTTATTTCACTAATGCAACTTAAAAGGCGAGACTAATATATGAGAGAGACTCGTTACATGCAAAGCAAGAGGGTTCAAGCCGTGATTTGTCATCATTGTGATGATTGTGGCTTCCAGCTCATGAAAACCCCAAATCCACAATCTCAGAAAATTCCAATATTCCATGCAATCAATAAAACACGGATTGTACAGAGAAGCATATTGCACCTCTGAAAAGTAGAAGCTGCGTATTAATTGTGTGAAAATAGTGCAGCGCTGCGTATCTATAAATCTTATAGAAACAAATAATTATACATTCCATAAAACTATTTATGAAAAAAGAAATAAATGATAAAAAAAACAGTTCATATGGAGGTTTCCAAAGCTGTCACCGCTGTGAAAAATCCGATTTAAATGGATCCAATATTCAGTGCGCACCCCCACCTGCTAAAATGCATGCTCACCTCAAGGGTGAGTATAAAACTCATAGACAGATCACTCCTCGTGTCCGATCACGATCCGTCCACTTTACCAATGGTAGTAATTCCTACAGTCTCCAGACTGCACCTCTGTGTGGGGAATCAACGTATAAATTGTCTCCAAACACCACCTTCCTCCATTCACTTATTAATAATCAATTCCACTTCTATATCCCGGGGGGAAGGACATGAAAGAAAAAACACAAGTACCATAGTGCTCTCCGCTTCTGAATTTGTTATAAAAGCCCCCCCCCTAAAAAGTTGCACAGGAACAAAAATTGTCTCTGGACAGCCGCACTCTGAACAAATTGTCCCCTTTATTAAAAGGACAGCACTACAAGTCACAGCAAAATAAAACCCGACTGCTGACGCGTTTCGCACTGAAACGAGTGCTTAGTCATAGCTAGAGTCCCCTAAAAAGTTACACTTACAAGAAACAATAAAAACAGCAAGTATCAAATCACCAGCTCATTCACCGCTCATCTAGACCCACGGCGCTTCGCCTGACATCACAGATAGGGCTCATCCTTTCTAAACGCATGTCGGCCTCTCGTTGGCCTTTGTCAGTAGATGGATGGGTCAAATGAGGTGAAACCTTATATACCTGCCTGATGCATAGGCAACCCTTCAGACATTACTACAGTGTGTGAGGACACGCCCTCTTCCTGTGACTACAGAGCTCACATTTCATAGAGCTGGAGAGCGTGTCACCCGAATCTGCAAACCAGCAGGGCGCTCTCACTCGATCACACCGCTGAGCTCCGTGGTAATGTCCCGTTACAATCTAATCTCCACATGAGTGTGCGATGTATCGCCATATACATACAATAAAAAAACAAGTCTAAAATAAAATGAAAAGATGTTCCTATGTATATCTTTATCTACCGGGACAAATTCTATCTTTATTAGGACCTCGTTGTCCATTCATTAAAAATTATTATAGAAAACATAAATATGTATGAATCAATCACATATATGAAAAATCAATTGTACACCGATCCTAAAAAATAATAATAATATATAAAACTACGGCTTGTCCAGGATTTGAACACGGGACCTCTCGCACCCGAGCGAGAATCGTACCCCTAGACCAACGAGCCGAGTTACCCCTCCCACATTTCATGAGCTTATATCACTTTATAAACATATTACAATCAATCATTAATAAAATCTAATGTGAATGTCGATCGGCGGTGAGTGAGCTGGTGATCTGATACTTGCTGTTTTTATTGTAAGTGTAACTTTTTAGGGGGGGGGGGGCTTTTATAATAAATTCAGAAGCAGAGAGCACTATGGTACTTGTGTTTTTTCTTTCATGTCCTTCCCTCCGGGATATAGAAGTGGAATTGATTATTAACCACTTAAGGACCGGGGCCTGTTTTTCAAACTTGGTGTTTTCAAGATTAAACAGATTTTTTTGCTAGAAAATTACTTAAAACCCCCAAACATTATATATTTTTTTCTAACACCCTGGAGAATAAAATGGTGGTGATTGTTAAGGTGTTCCTCGTACACAAATTTCCCCTTAATATCCCGGTTTATTTTCTCCTTTTCCCCCATTTTCTATGGTGTGATCTTTTCTACAAGACTTTGTTATAATAATGTAACACGTTGTGTATTGTATTGTACAACTCCGCCTCCACATTCCAGACAAGTCATTTTCCTGACCAATCGCATTTCTACCTTTTTACTATTTCCTGATTCTATGACTGTAATCTGTTTAAAAGTAAAAATTATAATAAAAAAATGTATTGAAGAGAAAAAAAAGTTGTGTGTGTCGGTGGAATGAGAAGAATTGCTGGTGGTGTTGTCACCTGTCACAGCCGTCACACCTGGTTTCCCGGCCAATGCACCAGATAAATGTTGCAGCAAAACGGCTCTGGGAGTTCTGGGAAACCAGGAATGGACTCTGGACACGGACTCCAGGAAAACAAACCTTTTATTTCACCAGGGAAAGGAGCGACTCACGCCAGGATGCCAAGTGGCCTCTTCTAGGCGTTTACAACATATAGATTTCCTCTTGTATAGACATTCCTTGGAACTTCGTAAAACATCTAAAAGCTTGTTAGCGAGTGACATCTGCGGCTTCTCAGTTATCTGTCTAATTTATCATCTACTAAGCTGTAGACATGTGCACTGACCAAACATTTCTTTGTTTTCCTTTCATTTGTTTCTTCGTTTTTCAGGTCATTAGTTATGATCGACATTCATTCATTTGAATAAATTTGAAAACCCGGAAATTCAAAATTCGAAAATCCGATCGGAATTTTCTCATCAAATTTAGCTGTTAGGAAAAATTCATATTCATTACATTCACTAAGTAACGAATTATCCGAAATAACGAATGCCTCTTCTAAACGAATGGAACGTAATGAATTAATAATAATAACAAAACATTTCTTTGTTTCTGTTATAAAATTTTGTAAATGGGTACGTTTTCTCCTTTACTGATGGGCACTGATGAGGCGGCACCAATGAGATGGCACTGGTGGGCACTGACAATGGGCACTGATATGCAGCACTGATGGGACTCATAGGTGGCACTGATAGGCAACACTGATGGGCACTGAAAGGCAGCACTGATGGGTATATAGGAGTGGCACTGATATGCATCACTGATGGCACTGGCAGGCATTGCTAATGGGCACTGATTGGCATATCCCAGGTGATCCAGGGTAGCATACCTGGTGGGCATCCTTTGTAGGCAGCCTGGGTGGGGGGCTGCACTGACAAACAATCAGCACAGACCCCCCTGTCAGGAGAGCAGCCGATTGGCTACTCTCGACTGTCAGATGCGAGTGAGGAGAAGTCAATAAACGGCTCTTCCTGTTCACGCTGTGATTGGACACAGCTGATCATGTGGTAAAGAGCCTTCATCAGAGCCTCTTTATCGAGATCGGTGTTGCAGTGATCGCCGGGCTGTGTGCACCGTAGGGCACGAGTTTGCGGCTTATCCTGCTGGACATCATAAAATGGGCAGTCAGGATAACTGAACCACTTCCCGGCCGTCATTTTGCTATAGGCCGGGTAGGAAGTGGTTAAAAGCCTTCGTAGGTCATCAGGTTAAAGGTAACTCCGAATAATGGGTCTAGAGTGCAGTGGTCAAGAGTACATCATATACAGGGGTCAGGAGTATATCATATACAGGGGTCAGGAGTATATCATATACAGTGGTCAGGAGTATATCATATACAGGGGTCAGGAGTATATCATATACAGGGGTCAGGAGTATATCATATACAGAGGTCAGGAGTATATCATATACAGAGGTCAGGAGTATATCATATACAGGGGTCAGGAGTATATCATATACAGGGGTCAGGAGTATATCATATACAGGGGTCAGGAGTATATCATATACAGGGGTCAGGAGTATATCATATACAGGGGTCAGGAGTATATCATATACAGTGGTCAGGAGTATATCATATACAGAGGTCAGTAGTATATCATATACAGTGGTCAGGAGTATATCATATACAGGGATCAGGAGTATATCATATACAGGGATCAGGAGTATATCATATAAAAGGGGTCAGGAGTATATGATATACAGTGGTCAGGAGTATATGATATACAGTGGTCAGGAGTATATGATATACAGTGCTTCATCAGGAGCTTAATACGATTGTATTAAGCTCCTGATGAAGCCCTGTTTGGGGCGAAACATGTTGGGCAATGGGCATACCATGTACAAGCCATGAATGTGGCTCCTCCTTGAAGCTACGTATATTTGTCTAATGTGTGGATGTATTTATTTCCACTTTTTATGTATGTGATCAATTAAATAAATTATATATTTTTCTACTGATTATTTTTTCTTCATTTACTGACACCGTTTAAAGTGTCACTAAAAAAACCCTCACTAGACCCCACCTGCTTGAATAATTTAAGACCCACCTCCCTGCTCCCGTTTGCCTCCAAGCTCATCGAACGCCTTGTCCATGACCGAATGAGTCGCTACCTCATGGACAACAACCTTCTCGACCCTCTACAGTCCGGCTTCCACCCACAACATTCTACTGAAACTGCCCTACTAAAACTCACCAATGACCTACTAACTGCTAAAACCAATGGCCATACTCGTACTCCTAGACCTCTCTGCTGCCTTTGACACCGTTGACCACCTGCTCCTCCTCAGCAAATTACACTCCTTGGCCTCTGTGATTCTGCTTTATCCTGGTTCTCCTCCTACCTATCTCAGCGCACTTTCAGTGTCTCTTACAACTCCATCTCCTCCTCTTCCTCTTTCTGTTGGGGAACCCCCAGACTACGTCCTTGGGCCCTCCTATTCTCACTCTATACCTCTTCCCTGGGCCAGTTGATAACCTTCCATGGCTTCCAATACCACCTCTATGCCGACGACACCCAGATCTATCTCTCCACTCCTCCACTCACCCCCTCCATCTCCTCATCTCACCCCTTCCATCTCCTCATCTCACCCCCTCCATCTCCTCAACTCACCCCCTCCATCTCCCCATCTCACCCTCCATCTCACCCCCTCCATCTCATCATCTCACCCCCTCCATCTCCTCATCTCACCACCTCCATCTCCTCAACTCACCCCCTCCATCTCCTCATCTCACCCCCTCCATCTCCTCATCTCACCCCCTCCATCTCCTCATCTCACCCCCTCCATCTCCTCTCCTCATCTCACCCCTCCATCTCCTCATCTCACCCCCTCCATCTCCTCATCTCACCCCCTCCATCTCCTCAACTCACCCCCTCCATCTCCTCATCTCACCCCCTCCATCTCCTCATCTCACCCCCTCCATCTCCTCATCTCACCCCCTCCATCTCCTCATCTCACCCCCTCCATCTTCTGAACTCACCCCCTCCATCTCCTCATCTCACCCCCTCCATCTCCTCATCTCACCCCCTCCATCTCCTCATCTCACCCCCTCCATCTCCTCAACTCACCCCCTCCATCTCCCCATCTCACCCCTCCATCTCCTCATCTCACCCCTCCATCTCCTCATCTCACCCCCTCCATCTCCTCATCTCACCCCCTCCATCTCCTCATCTCACCCCCTCCATCTCCTCATCTCACCACCTCCATCTCCTCAACTCACCCCCTCCATCTCCTCATCTCACCCCTCCATCTCCTCATCTCACTCCCTCCATCTCCTCAACTCACCCCCTCCATCTCCCCATCTCACCCCTCCATCTCCTCATCTCACCCCTCCATCTCCTCATCTCACCCCCTCCATCTCCTCATCTCACCACCTCCATCTCCTCATCTCACCCCCTCCATCTCCTCAACTCACCCCCTCCATCTCCTCATCTCACCCCCTCCATCTCCTCACGGATATCAAACTTACTGAATGACATATCGGTATAGATGTCACACCACTTCCTCAAACTCAATCTTTCTAAAACTGAGCTTGTTATATTTCCTCCGTCCCAGACCCCCCCCCATGTGACTTCTCCAATAATATCAACAACACAACCATTGGTCCCTCCACACATGCCAGGGTACTGGGTGAAATCCTTGACTCAGACCTCTCCTTCAGCCCACATCCAATCTCTGGCTAAATCCTGCCGCCTTACCCTCCGCAACATCTCCAGAATTCGACCCTTCCTGACTAATGACACCACAAAGCAACTTATTCACTCCGCGATTATTTCCCGCCTTGACTACTGCAACTCTCTACTTAATGGTCTACCCTTACACAGGCTCCTCCCCTTCAGTCTATTATGAATTCTGCTGATAGACTAAAACACCTCACTAACCAATCCGTGACTGCTGCTCCTCTCTGCCAATCCCTTCACTGGCTTCCCCTCCCCCACGTGTAAAATTCAAAATGCTAACCACAACATACAAAGCCATTCACAACATCACCCCCATCTACATCACCAACCTCATCTGCAGATATCGCCCCAAATCATCCCCTCGGCTCCTCCAAGGACCTCCTACTTTCTAGCTCCTCCCGTGCTCGCCTTCAGGACTTCTCCAGAGCCTCTCCCATTTCTGGAACTCCGTGCCCCAGTATTTCCGATCAGCCCCTACCCTGTCCACCTTCAGAAGATCCCTGAAAACTCATTTATTCAGGAAAGCCGATCCCACCCCCACCTGACAACTGTCCCCGAGCCACCCACATCAAATTCTCTGCAGCTATTACCTTTTGTACCACCACCCGTCCCTTTAGAATGTAAGCGCTACGAGCCGGGCTCTCCTGTACCTTCTGTATTGTACTGTACTGTAATTGTGTTGTCCCCCCCTATACATTGTAAAGCGCTGCGTAAACTGTTGGCACTATATAAATCGTGTATAATAATAATATTGGGGCACCTATGGCTGAAATTGATGTTACATATCGCTGCGCAGGCCAGAATGAGAGCGATAATTCTATCATCAGACCTCCTCCGTAACACTAATCTGATGACCTATAGGGGCTTTTAAATCCTTGCCTATAGAAAATATAGAGTACTGAAGTTTGTCACCAAACTACAGGCGCACACAAATTTAAGGTTGGACATGTTGGGTATCTATTTACTTGGTGCAACTCGACTTTTATATTTTACCAAAACATTGGGTAATTTATTGTTTTTTTGTGCCCCCTAAAATTAACTTTAGTGTGTCTTTACAGAAATTTAGCATTTCATAGACTTTTGCGGAAATATCGTGTGACATAAAAAATTGGAACTACCACTATTTTATTCTCTAGGACAGCCCTTTCCACTTGCCTACTCGCATTTTGCCTGTGGAAAATTGTTTCTGGTGAGGAGCTGGGCTGCCTGGGAGCTGGGGGGAGCGCGGATACCGCCGGCATGTGGGGGTTGATCGGGAACCGTTCTCCCATCGATCACCCCGGGGAAGAGAGCATGGTGGAAGGAGAAAAGCCGCGGGATTACAGAGCAGATAACCCGCTGTTACAGCTGAGTTTACATTACACACGGCCCCGCCTCCTGACCCCGCGCCTGTGTCAGATAGACAGAATGCCAGTCCAATGCTGGGACGTGTTCTGTCTATCTGATACAGGCGCGGGGTCAGGAGGCGGGGCTGTGTGTAACCACGAGGGGAGCGGAGGCAATTGTAATATAAACTCAGCTGTAACAGCCGGCTATCCGCTCTGTAATCCCTTGGCATTTATCTTCCTCAATGCTCTCTTTCCTGGGATGATCCTCTGCACAGTTGAGCAGAGGCTACAATGGTGGGCACAGTGAGCAGAGGCTACAATGGTGGGCACAGTGAGCAGAGGCTGCAATGGTGGGTACAGTGAGCAGAGGCTACAATGGTGGGCACAGTGAGCAGAGGCTACAATGGTCGGAACAGTGAGCAGAGGCTACAATGGTGGGCACAGTGAGCAGGGGCTACAATGGTGGGCACAGTGAGCAGAGGCTACAATGGTGGGAACAGTGAGCAGAGGCTATAATGGTGGGCACAGTGAGCAGAGGCTACAATGGTGGGCACAGTGAGCAGAGGCTACAATGGTGGGCACAGTGAGCAGAGGCTACAATGGTGGGCACAGTGAGCAGAGGCTACAATGGTGGGCACAGTGAGCAGAGGCTACAATGGTGTTCACAGTAAACAGAGGTTACAATGGTGGGCACAGTGAGCAGAGGCTGCAATGGTGGGCACAGTGAGCTAATGCTACAATGGTGGGCACAGTGAGCTGAGGCTACAATGTTGGGCACAGTGAGCAGAGGCTACAATGGTGGGCACAGTGAGCAGATTCTGCAATGGTGGCATAGGTGAGCTGAAGCTACAATGGTGGACACAGGTGATCTGAGGCTACAATGGTGGGCACAGGTGAGCTGAGGCTGCAATGATGGGCACAGGTGATCTGAGGCTACAATGGTGGGCACAGTGAGCAGAGGCTACAATGGTGGGTGTGGCAGGAGGGCCCATGGAACCAAGAATCCGGTGGGTTACTTCCTGCAGTCTGGGACATCCAACCTCCACCTGGATCCAAGGTTCGGATCGCAGGAGAGGAGAGGAACAAGCTGACAGGGGACTCTAACTTTGGCAGTGATTTGGACGAAATCATGGATTTTCTCGGAAGTGCACTGGGCACTGGAAGATATAGAGTTTCTGGCCATTCAGGAATGGGAGCTGGAGATCGCCTACAGATGGCTGCTAGACTCTGCTCAGCACCAGGGCTGGGCTCCCTTTGCCTGGGACTATCAGGAAATACCAGTGGACAACTCTGAAATCCTGGCTGAAGAGTCGGCAATGTGGCAGAGTGACAGTGTGCTTTGCCACCCTGCCCCCGCAGCTATGGACCTGGAGGTCTTATGGCGGATGCAGCAAGTGCTGACTGACCTTTATGATCCTGTTTCTGCATGGGATGATCTTGGATGGTTGAATGTGCCTGTCCAACAGGCATGCCAGAGAATCGGCAGTGGAAAATCTGGAGATTGCCATCTCCAGAGCTGAAGAGTTCTGCTAACCTCTGCCCAGCACCGATAGCATCTTCTGGGTTTCCCACGGACAGGAGATGGTGAACCTCTATCCCCAGACACCAGTCGCAGAGACAGGGGACTTGATAGACTTTTCTGCTGAGGAAGAACAACCTGATGAGCCTCCAGCAGAAGAGCTGGTATCGGGGCCACACTTCACTGTGCTCTGCCCATCACCAACAGCAGTATCTGTGGAGTTGCAAGGAACTTCCCCAGCTGAAGCACTGGTCACCGGACAGAGGGCTTAAGACCTCTGCCCCACACCTGTGGCAGTTCCGGAGGCTCAGGGTGAGAAGGTGGAGATCACTTCCCAGCAGCATATACAGGGGGAGAAGGGAGAGGAGGTGCTCATCGTCCCTCCCCAACAGTTGGCCAGGGTGGAGAACGCAGTCTTTCCTCCCCAGCAAAGATCCGTGCACCTGGGAGATAGTACCACAGACATGTTGTACCAACAGCCAGATGAGGGAATGGAAAAGGAAGCAGCCAGCTCACCTCCCCAATGACAGCTACACAGTTTGGGTGTGGAGGAATCCAGCCTCCTTCCCCAATCCAGAGCGGATGATGGGGAGTGCCCAGCAGAAGTGCTGGCAACAGGGCAGAGTGCTACCAACTAGAGTTGAGCGGACACCTGGATGTTCGGGTTCGGCCCTGAACCCGGACTTTGACCCGAACCCGAACCCCATTGAAGTCAATGGGGACCCGGACTTTTGACTACAAAAATGTCTCTAAAAACCTAAGGGAAAGGGCTGGAGGGCTGCAAATGGCAGCAAAATGTCGGGAAGAGCATGGCAAGTACTCTTGAAATAAATGTGGATAGGGAAATAACTTAAAATAACATAAAAAAAAATAAAATGAAAAATATAATGATTTTTGACCTTTGAGGACGAGGTCCATACAGTTTTGTTCAAAATTATTCAACCCCCCAATGCTGTAAAGGGTTTTAGGGAATTTAGTGTACATTTGTAATTGTATTCAGAATGAAATCCTACAAGGACTTCATAAAGAACCATATGCAACTAATATGACATCAATTGGTTTTGTAATACAGTAGTAAATGCAAAATTCAAGGCAATGGGCACTGTTGAAACGCTACCTGGTCGTGGCAGAAAGAAGATGCTGACTTCGACTGCTGTGCGCTACCTGAAGTGTAGAGTGGAGAAAAGTCCCTGTGTGACTGCTGAGGAACTGAGAAAAGATTTGTCAGATGTGGGTACTGAAGTTTCTGCTCAGACAATACGGCGCACACTGCATAATGAAGGCCTCCATGCCAGAACTCCCAGGTGCACCCCCTTGCTGTCTCCAAAGAATAAGAAGAGTCGACTGCAGTATGCCGAAAGTCATGTGGACAAACCACACACGTTTTGGGATTGTGTTCTGTGGACTGATGAAACAAAATTAGAACTGTTTGGGCCCATGGATCAACGCTATGTTTGGAGGAGGAAGAACAAGGCCTATGATGAAAAGAACACCTTGCCTACTGTGAAGCATGGCGGGGGGTCAATCATGCTTTGGGGCTGTTTTGCTTCTGCAGATACAGGGAAGCTTCAGCGTGTGCAAGGTAGCATGAATTCTCTTCAGTACCAGGAGATATTGGATGACAATGTGATGCAGTCTGTCACAAACCTGAGGCTTGGGAGACGTTGGACCTTTCAACAGGACAATGATCCCAAGCATACCTCCAAGTCCACTAGAGCATGGTTGCAGATTAAAGGCTGGAACATTTTGGAGTGGCCATCGCAGTCACCAGACTTAAATCCGATTGAGAACCTCTGGTGGCACTTAAAGAAAGCAGTTGCAGTGCGCAAGCCTAAGAATGTGACTGATGGTGGAAGCGGCAGTGGAGGAGGAGGAGGAGGTAGCCAACACAGCAGGTTTTGGTTTTTAATTGATTTATTTTTTAAATTAGGGTAAACCCCAAAATAGTGAGACAGATCTAGGGTTGCTACCTCATCCCTTTAAACCTGAACACAGAGTTACACAGGTTCTGGGGCTAATTTGATGTCGATAAGGCACCAAGTGAGTTTAATTAGCAGCACCTTAATCAGCCAGAGAACCTGTGTAATTAATATGTTTTTGCTTTGAAAGGGATGAGATGGCAACCCTAGAAAGCTCCGAAAAAAACAATGGCTGGGTAAGGGCGGCCCGGTGTCTATTCTGCACAAGGTACGGACAACTCCTCTGGGATCCATGCCTGGTTCATTTTAATGAACGTGAGCTTGTCCACATTGGCTCTGGACAGGCGGCTGCGCTTGTCTGTGATAACGCCCCCTGCCGTGCTAAATACACGTTCAGACAATACACTGGCCGCAGGGCGTAAAGGGCAAGCTCAGGCCATGTGCCCAATTTGGAGACCCAGAAGTTTAAGGGGGCATAGCCGTCATTCAGTACGTGTAGGGGTGTGCTCACATACTGCTCCACCATGTTGCTGAAATGCTGCCTCCTGCTAAAACGTTCCATATCAGCTGGTGGTGCTGTTTGTTGTGGCGTGCTGACAAAGCTTTTCCACATTTCGGCCATGCTAACCCTGCCTTCTGAGGTGCTGGCGGTGCCCCTGCTGCGTTGGCGACCTCTTCCTCCTCCTCTGCTTCCACTGTGCCCCCGCTGCCAGGTGGGAATTGCACCAGCAGCGCGTCTACCAGCATGCGCTTGTACTCACGCATCTTGCGTTCACGCTCCAGTGAGGGGATTAAGGACGGTACATTGTCCTTGTAACGGGGATCCAGCAGCGTGGCCACCCAGTAATCAGCACCTGTCATAATGTGCGAAACACGCCGGTCGTTGCGGAAACACTGCAGCATGTAATTGCTAATGTGTGCCAGGCTGCCCAGAGGCAACGAAAAGCTGTCCTCTGTGGGAGGTGTATCATCTGTGTCCTCTGTATCCCCCCAGCCATGCACCAGTAATGGCCATGAGCTGGTCTGGATGCCATCCTGCTGTGAACATGGTTCCTCCTCCTTGTCTTCCTCCTCCTCAACCGCGTCATCCTCCAGAACTGTGCCCTTGCTGGACAATTGTGTACCTGGCCTTTGTTGGTGCACGAACCCACCCTCGGAGCCACTTGTGAATGACTGCCCTGAAAGCCTTGCAAATGATCCCGATTCCTCCTCCTCCTGTGCCACATCCTCTTCCATCATCGCCCGTAGCGTTTTTTCAAGGAGGCATAGAACTGGGATAGTCACGCTGATAGCGGCGTCATTGGCACTGGCCATGTTGGTGGAGTACTCAAAACAGCGCAACAAGGTACACAGGTCTCGCATGGAGGCCCAGTTATTGGTGGTGAAGTGGTTCTGTTCCGCAGAGCGACTCACGCGTGCGTGCTGCAGCTGGAACTCCACTATCGCCTGCTGCTGCTCGCACAGTCTGGCCAGCATGTGCAAGGTGGAGTTCCACCTTGTGGGCACATCACATATGAGGCGGTGAGCGGGAAGTCCGAAGTTAAGCTGCAGCGCTGCCAGGCGAGCAGCAGCAGGGTGAGAACGCCGAAAGTGCGCACAGACGGCCCGCACTTTCTGCAGCAGCTGTGGCGTATCGGGGTAAGTTTTCAGGAAACTCTGCACCACCAAATTCAGCACATGCGCCAGGCAAGGGATGTGCGTCAAACCGGCTAGGCCCAGAGCTGCTACGAAATTTCGCCTGTTGTCGCACACCACCAGGCCCGGCTTGAGGCTCACTGACGCCAACCACTCATTGGTCTGTTGTTCCATGTCCCTCCACAACTCCTGCGCGGTGTGTGGTTTTTCCCCCAAACAGGAACGTTTTAAAACTGCCTGCTGGCGTTTACCCATGGCTGTGCTGAAGTTGGTGGTGAATTTGTTACACTGACTGGATGAGGAGGCGGTAGAGGATGAGGAAGCGGAGTAGAAGGAGTTAGGAACAGGAGGCAAACTGAAGCGCCCTGCAATCCTCGGTGGTGGAAGGACATGCGCCAAACTGCTATCCGCCTCAGGCCCAGCCGCCACTACATTTACCCAGTGCGCTGTTAGGGAGATATTAAGTCCCTGACCGTGCTTACTGGTCCACGTATCCGTAGTTAGGTGGACCTTGGCACAGATGGCGTTGCGCAGTGCACACCTGATTTTGTCCCCCACTTGGTTGTGCAGAGAAGGGATGGCTTGCCTGGAAAAGTAGTGGCGGCTGGGCACGACGTACTGTGGGACAGCCAATGCCATCAGGCTTTTAAAACTCTGCGTCTCCACCAGACGGAACGACAGCATTTCAAAGGCCAGGAATTTTGAAATGCTGGCATTCAGGGCCAGGGATCGTGGGTGGGTAGGGGGGTACTTCCTCTTCCGCTCCAGTGTTTGGGAGATAGAGAGCTGAATGCTTCCATGGGACATTGTGGAGATGTTTGGTGACCCAGGTGGCAGTGTTGCTTGCCGACCCTCTAATTGCAGGGTGGCACTGTCACTACAGAGGTGGATGAAGAGGCAGAGAGGCCCGAGACTGAAGCAGAAGAGGAAGCAGGAGGAGCCAGAGACCTTTCTTGGTTTTTGAGGTGTGTACTCCACTGCAGCTCGTACCTTGCACTTAGATGCCTGGTCATGCAGGTTGTGCTCAGGTTGAGAACGTTTATGCCTCGCTTCAGGCTCTGATTGCACAGCGTGCAAACCACTCATGTCTTGTCATCAGCACATTGTGTGAAGAACTGCCATGCTAGGGAACTCCTTGGACCTGGCTTTGGTGTGCTCGGTCCCTTGCTGCGTTGGGCAGTAGCAGGCGTACTGTCTAGGGGACGGACGCTCCGCTTTGGCACCCTGCTCCCTCTTCTGCTGTGCTAGTGGCTCTGTGCGACCACCGCCTCTTCCTCTGAACTACATGGGTCACCTGCATGAGGTTGATTCCATGTCGGGTCGAAGACCTCATCGTCCTCCACATCATCTTCCACCCAGTCTTCACCACTGCCCTCCTTGTCGGTCTGTACAATTGCAAAGGCACCAGCAGTTGGCAACTGTGTTTCATCATCATCCAAGACGTGCTGTGATAGTCCCCCCATGTACTCATCTTGAAATATAAGTGGTTGGGCATCAGTGCACTCAATCTCTTCCACTTCTGGGGATGGGCTAGGTGGATGGCCCTGGGAAAACATGCTAACAGAGTCATCAAAAAGCAGAAGAGCCTGCTGCATGCTTTGGGGCTCAGACTGCTTGGCTGATTTGCAAGGGGGTGAGGTGAAAGACTGATGGACATCGGCTGCAGGTGCCAACTCTGATCTTTCAGCACAAGACTGGTTGGGAGACAATGTGAAGGAACTGGAGGCACTGTCAGCAACCCAATCTACTACCGCCTGTTCTGCTCCTGGCCTCAACATTCGTAGAGCCGGATTAGGCCCGATCAAATACCGCTGCAGGCTCTGTCGCCTACTCGCACCTGAGGAAGGTGTTTCACTTGTGCTTGTAGCTGGCACAGATCGACCACGTCCTCTCCCTGTAACAGGAGCTCCACCAGCAGCACCACGACCGCGGCCACGTCCCTTATTTGACGTTCTCATATGTAGGATCTTCCCCTAAATGGGTGTTTTTTTTAATAGCACAATAGAAAAACAGTATCTAAAGGGTGTATCTCACACGTACAGATATGCAGGAAACGCACCAAAAAAATAATATTTGCCCTAAATATATATTTTTTGAGTAGCACACTAGAAAAACAGTATCTAAAGTGTGCATCTCACATGTACAGATATGGAGGAAACACTGCAAATACTGGAGGAAACACTGCAAAATAAATGTTTTTGCCCTAAATGTTTTTTTTTTTTAATAGCACAATAGAAGAACACTAGCTAAGGTGTTCATCTCACATGTACAGATATGGAGGAAACACTGCAAACACTGGAGGAAACACTGCAAAATAATATTTTTTGCCCTAAATGTTTTTTTTTAATAGAACAATAGAAGAACACCAGCTAAGGTGTTTATCTCACACGTACAGATATGGAGGAAACACTGCAAACACTGGAGGAAACACTGCAAAATATATATTTTTTTGCCCTAAATGGGTGCTTTTTGAATAGAACAATAGAAGAACACTATCTAAAGTGTTTATCTCACACGTACAGATATGGAGGAAACACTGCAAATACTGGAGGAAACACTGCAAAAAAAAATTGATGTTTTTTGAATAGCACAATAGAAGAAAAGTATCTAAAGGGTGTATCTCACAGGAACATATGCAGTGCTGGTGTAATTTGATTTCTGAAGCAGGACAGTCTGACTCCTATCTAATTCTCTCCCTCAGAGCAGCAGCAGCAGCCTTTCCCTACACTATCTAAAGCAGAGTGACGTGCTGTGCTATGTGCCTCTAGCTTATATAGAGGCTGGGTCACATGCTGCACTGGCCAATCACAGCCATGCCATTAGTAGGCATGGCTGTGATGGCTTCTAAGTCACACGAGTAAAACAAATGGTGATTGGCTGCCCTGCAGCGCGACATTACATTGCCGAACACCGAACCCGAACTTACAGCAAATTGTTCGGGTTCGGATCCGGGTACCAAAAACCCAAAAGTCCGGGTTCGCTCAACCGTAGTTATAAACACTTACATGAAAGTGAAGATAAAACAGCATATCGATCAATATGTCAATGGCAGCAGTGGAATCACCCGACACGTTTCACAAAAACTTGCTTCGTCTGGAGTGTGACTTGCTTCAAACTGATTTTACAAAAGGACGTCAAACTTCCGACGCTACCAGAAGACTGATAAATGTAATACATAGTGTGAATTTGACATTTCATTAGACAGAGAAGGCGCTTGACAGGGTTTATTGGAACTACCTGACTCTGACACTTCAAAAATTCGGATTTATGGGACCTATTCTTGACGCCATATTGGCCCTTACACCACTCCCACAACACGAGTCTTCACTTCTAATCTTCTTTCTAAACCATTCCACATTTCCAACGGTACCCGACAGGGCTGCCCATTATCCCCCCCTGATTTTTAACATGATGATAGAACCCCTAGCTGAACATATCAGATCAAATACCAAAATATCTGGAGTTACTATAGAAAACCAAGTCCATAAAATTAGTTTATTTGCGGATGATGTGATCTTAATGTTAACCAGTCCCTTCTCTTCTCCAAAAAGTTTTATCCTGGTTTGGAAAGGTCTCATTCTACAAGGCGAATACCTTCAAATCATCCATTCTTGACATTGGAATTGACGCTGTGACTAGTAATTTACTTCAACACCAGTTTCCTTACATTTGGGCGGACACTAGTATCCCGTATTTAGGCATCCACCTCACCAGGACTACTAAATCATTATACGAATACAATTACATCACCCTTAGGAACAAGTTACAGACTGATCTTCACAAACTGAGTAAACACACATTTTCTTGGTGGGGCAGACTATCTGCTTTTAAATTGATTAATCTTCCACAAGTTCTATACTTTTTCGGAAATTTACCCATTCCTATTCCCACAATTTTTTTTAATCCATGCAATCACTTTTGTCCAGATTTGTCTGGAATGGGAAAAAATCCAGGTGTACTCATAACAAATTAATTAAACATAGACTCTACGGGGGAGTAGGCTACATAGATTTCCAGGATTATTATTATGCCTCCATTTTGACACAAATGAAGGAATGGTTTAACTCTACTCCTACTACACAATGGGGACTTATTGAATCCAGTTACTGCAAATACGGTCCAGCCAATCTATGGTTATTTGGGACCATATTGGGAGTTAAAATCCCAACGCATTTGCCTCCCACAATAGTCATTTCCATTAAAACGTGGCTTAAATTTTTTGCACCCACTAAACTCACAGGGCCAGATTCAGAGAGAGAGTACGCTGGCGTATCTACTGATACGCCGCCGTACTTTCAAATTACCCGCGTCGTATCTTTAGTTTGAATCCTCAAACCAAGAGACAACGGCATCTGAGTTCGATCCGACAGGCGTACGGCTTCGTACGCCTTCGGATCGTAGATGCAATATTTTGGCGTCCGCTGGGTGGAGTTTGCGTCGTTTTCCGCGTCGGGTATGCAAATGAGCTTTTTCCGACGATCCACAAAGTACGCACGGCCGTCGCATTCTCTTATGTTGTCTCTAGTCGGCTTTTTCCGGTGTATAGTTAAACCTGCTATTTTGCGGCGTATAGATAGACTTGCCATGTTAAGTATGGCCATCGTTCCCGCGTCGAAATTTTAATTTTTTACATTTTTTGCGTAAGTCGTCCGTGAATAGGGATGGACGTAAGTCACGTCTAAGTTCAAAAAATGACGTTGTTGCGACGTCATTTCGCGCAAAGCACGGTGGGAAATTTAGAAACGGAGCATGCGCAGTTCAATCGCCGCGGGGACGCGCTTCATTTAAATGAATCACGCCCCCCTAATCGCCAATTTGAATTCCGCCGCCAGAAATACACTACGCCGCCGTAACTTTCGGCGCTCAATCTTTCAGGATTCAAACCAAAGCCGGAAAAGTTACGGCAGCGTAGCGTCTCTGATACGCTGCGCCGATACATTTCTACGTGAATCTGGCCCACAGATCCTAACGTCAGTGTTGAGATCCCTTTCCAAGCGTTGCACCTTATCATTGAACATGTTCCGATTGCTTCTTGGAGCGGAAGGGGCATCACTTATATACACAAATTATACTCAAACGGTAGGCTTAAATCCTTACAGTCCGAATTTGACCTACCTCACACCAGCTACTTCCAATATGCACAGATAGTACATTATTTACAAAAATTGGGCAATTTATGTCAGTACATTCACTCATTGGCTTGGGCCTTCTTGACCTCTCCAGTGCAACAGAAAAAAGGCATTTCCTTATTTTATAATCTGTTACAACAAAAGCGTATTTTCACTAAATCTTCTTCCCATCTACTTTGGGAAAGAGACCTACAGTGTTCTTTTACAGATGACCAATGGCACATGGCTTGTAAAGCCAATCAATCTGCTTCTAACTGCACCTCCCTATGGGAATTATCGACCAAAATTACCCTGCGTTGGTATCTTACACCAGTGGTAATGTCCAAATTCGATCCCCAAACCCCTAACACATGTTGGAGGCTATGCCACGCCAAAGGAGACATATTGAATATATTGTGGAGTTGCCTCAAACTCACCACCTATTGGGCAAAAATTGTCACTATAATTTCTGATTTGACGCAGGTAACACCTGATCCAGCCTTAGCACTCCTATCTCTGGGGATTGACAAATTCCCAGCCAATCTATGGAGAACTATAACTCACTTACTCTTGGCGGCTAGACTATCGATCACGAGAAAGTGGAAAGACTCTAATCTCCCAATGATGCTATTGACCTGACCAACCTTCATAACGCGTATGAGAAAATTTTAGCATCATCCCTAGGTTCTCTACATACATATACGATCCACTGGGCTCCATGGAATCTCTGGTATGATAACTTGGCACGATTTACTTCACTTATTTGTTTATAGAATAGTTACTACTCATTGAAGGGAAGGACACCTCCCGGACACTACGAGTCCCCTTGGGGGTGTTCGGGAGGATTGAGTTCTCCAATTTACTGTTGTTGTTGCAATTTTGAATTGACTCTACAATTCTCTAGGAGTTTTTCTATCATATGTGCGAATGTTTGCTGTGTTCATTTTATCTACCTGGCACTTTATCTATGTACTTGCAAATGTATACTATTTCACCTCATGTATAATGTACCGCACTGTCTTATTATCTACTACTGTATAACTTTAAAATTATTAATAAAAATCTATTGAATTAAGAAAAAAAGATCAGCCATGGAGTATATCTGAGGTGTATATCAGGGTGTGCTTCTTCCCCACATGAGAGCTGTGATGTCCAGCAACATTTACATACAAGACATTTCCCGCACTCACTAATAGACCTCAAGGGTTGTGTGGGATCCCTGATGTACAGGAAGACAGGACTTCAGTGAGGAACATTTCCCTCACTCAGGACAGGAATACGGCTTCTCCCCCGTGTGAGATCTCTGATGTCTATAAAGATGGGACTTCCGTGAGAAACATTTCCCGCACTCAGGACAGGAATGCGGCTTCTCCCCCGTGTGAGATCTCTGATGTGTGTAAAGATGGGACTTCCGTGAGAAACATTTCCCGCACTCAGGACAGGAATGCGGCTTCTCCCCCGTGTGAGATCTCTGATGTGTGGAAAGAGTGGACCTATCTGAAAAACATTTCCCACACTCAGGACAGGAATACGGCTTCTCCCCCGTGTGTGATCTCTGATGTGTGGAAAGAATAACCTTCTGTGAAAAACATTTCCCGCACTCAGGACAGCAATACGGCTTCTGCCCTGTGTGAGATCTTTCATGTGTGTAAAGATGGGACTTATCTGAAAAACATTTCCCGCACTCAGGACAGGAATGCGGCTTCTCCCCCGTGTGAGATCTTTGATGTATGGAAAGACTAGACTTCACTGAAAAACATTTACCACACTCAGGACAGGAATACGGCTTCTCCCCCGTGTGAGATCGCTGATGTATGGAAAGATAGGACTTCTGTGAAAAACATTTGCCACACTCAGGACAGGAATATGGCTTCTCCCCAGTGTGAGATCTCTGATGTGTGGAAAGATAGGACTTCTGTGAAAAACATTTCCCGCACTCAGGACAGGAATACGCATTCTGCTCTGTGTGAGATCTCTGATGTCTGTAAAGATGGAACTTCCTTGAGAAACATTTACCGCACTCAGGACAGGAAAACGGCTTCTCCCCTGTGTGAGATCTCTGATGTCTGTAAAGATGGGACTTCTGTGAAAAACATTTCCCGCACTCAGGACAGGAATACGGCTTCTCTCCTGTGTGAGATATTTTATGCTTATTAAGATTGGATTTAGAAGGGAAACACTTTCCGCACTCAGTACAGAAAAAGCCCTTCTCTGTTGGAAGGACGGCACCATCCCGCACAGTCTGAGGTTCCTCAGGATAAGAGGAATACGATGGTGCGGCACTGTCCCGCACAGTCTGAGGTTCCTCAGGATAAGAGGAATACGATGGTCCGGCACCGTCCCGCACAGTCTGAGGTTCCTCAGGATAGGAGGAATACGATGGTTCGGCACCGTCCCGCACAGTCTGAGGTTCCTCAGGATAAGAGGAGTACGATGGTCCATCTACACTGTGTGGTGCCGGATGGACATTTGAGGTAGTCGGGTTTTCTCCTGGACTATACTGTGTGATGTCCTCATCTTCTACTTTACAGTCTGGAGACAAAGTGAGACAATTCTCTGAAGTTTTCCTCATCTCCCGTCCATCTACTAAAATAGAAATAAAAAGATTATTACTAGACATGAGCTGATTGGTTCCCCTAAACCAGGACTCCGCCCACATCAGGCAGCTTTGTCTCTGAGGATCTTACAATTCCTCCCTCAAGGTAACTAGTAAATGGGTCCTCTGATCTCCTACCAGATCATTTCTTTATTCATGGACCTTAGTCAGAGAGTGAGGAAACAACGAGAACTGTCTTTTATAGGAGCGACAGTGATGAGGGGATTATAGGATGAGTGTCCCCACCCCCTCTATCACTCATTTCCATCTTCCCAACACAAGAAGTCCTGCACTTCCTTATTTAGTCCATGATTTAGTCATGAATAACAGCGAGGCTGAGCCCCTCCAGAGGTCAGAGAGTGAGGATGGGGGAGAACAACCAAGATGAAGACTGGACTGATCCTGAAGACCACCATCATTGGGTTATTGACTCCTCCCCCTCATTATCACTTTCTGTTTAAGGTTGTTAGTCTGAGGATGTTATCACATTATTATCACCATGTAAAAGTCTGTGCTCCAATCTCATCATCAGATATATCATTTTCAGCTGGTAGGAAATGGGTGCAAAAGAATTCAGGATTATGTAATGTACAATTTATTATGTAGAATACAACAGTTAGGATTTTATAGTATCAGAATGATGTAATGTACAACATATAGTGTAGGGGTCAAGAGTATGTAATGTACAATATAAATTATATAGTGCAGGGATTAGGACTCATAATATTGGTATTCAGTAATCAGTGGTAGATACATTTTTTACACGAGACAAGTTGCAGAGATCTCACACCGCTGCCTCCCATCTCCTGAGACTGCACTCAGTGACTTGGGTCTGAGACTATACAGACATATCCCTCCACCCGGCACAGCCAGCAGACAACAGAGAGCAAGTAACCCCCGGGAGAATTGTTCTGTCAGACATCTTGCCATACCCGGGTATGGGGCAGAAGACCTAAAACACATACCCCAGATCGAGTAACGCCTATGGTGAAAATGAACAATTTGCTGCCAGCTGAACCCAAGAATCTCCATAAATCCAGTCTAGAGACATAAATTGTGTCTGCAGCACAGAGAAGGAAGATTATCCGAGAGAAATACAGGAATACAGGACGGGGAACACAGCTCAGGAAAGTGACCAGGGGATTACAGGCTGATATCACCCAGTCCCCGCCCTACTCTGGACCAATCAGTGAGCAGTATGGGTGGAGGAATGGATTTAGTGTTAATGACCCACCTGTGCTGATCTCTGTAGGAGTGTCCTCCTCTATAAATGTCCCCGTTATTCCATCCTCCTCCATAGACTGCTCATCATCCCTCACATACGTCTCTTCTTCTTCTGATTTCACCTCAAATTCTATATCGATTGGATCTCCACTCTAAACCAAGAGAATGAGAGAGAATATCATCTGTAAGATATAAGCTTTATTACTGTGACATCACATAAAAAATCCAAACATTGTTTCCACATGTCCATGTTCTAGATGCTCCGTCCTACCAACCTTGCAAAATGGAGGGATGGTGTGACCTTCCTGTGTGGAATCCCGGGAATACAGAGGACGGGGACATCTCTCTGGGGGGTTCCTGGTATTAGGTGGCTCCATCATATCCTTGTGTCCTTCTGAAAACTCCTCCATCACTCCATACTCCTTATCCTCCTCTTTATACTCTTCTTTAACATCAATATTATCATCCCTGAGGTTTCCACTCTGAAATATATAATAAAACATTCATTGTAACAAACATGCTGTGTATAGGGGTGTGTCAAGCTGCAGACCAAGATGGCCGCTCGGCTCTAGAACTCCCTGCCACAACCGGGTCTATATCTCGGCTCACAGCGCACTAGACAGCCACTTTTAACATTGGGGAACTACCAGGCTATGTACCACAGAAGAAATCAGATACCAGGACCGTGCCACATAACAGATTTCTTCATGCAGACGACCAGCAAGCATGCACAAGATGGCACCCGGGAGAAAGGCCACTCTTCTCTTCTTCCTCACACAGAGCCTTTACCTCCTACAGCCTCAAACGATCTCTCTGACATGGAGGACTCCTCACAGCAGCAATACAACCCCACAGCTTCTAATAGAGGTAAGAGAGCTGTAGAATCACCTGCACACTCTCCACAGAAACTTCCCAAAGCTAAGAAGCATCACTGGGATGACATCCCTGAGTCAGCAGCAGACACTCCAGCAAAGCACACAGCAACCCCAGCTGCCTTTTCTGCTTAAAAGGGGTGTTCCGGGCAAAAATAATTAAAAGCCAGCAGCTACACATACATTCCTGAAAGTGGGAAAGGATACCTGTCTTTGACATCCTGTCCCCCCTCCCCTGAAAGGTGCCAATTGTGACACCGGAGGGGGGGAGGAATCCGATGAGTGGAAGTTCCACTTTAGGGTGGAGCTTCGCTTTAAGACTCCCCTGCCTCTGAAAACACCATTACAGCTATGTTATTATCCTTCCAGGCTGGTCTGCATTATGAGCTACGCTCCTCAGTGTCCCACCTTACTCACAGAATAGATGGCATTGAAGACCGCACAGATCACCTACAATCAGTTAGGAGTGATCATAAAAAGCACATGGATGAAATGGTGGATGCTCATGTGGAACAGACAACGGACATGAACTACAAATTGAAAGTTGCAGATTTAGAGGATCGCTCCCGCCGCAATAATTTAAAAATAAGAGGGATCCCTGAAGCTGTTAAACCACAAGATTTCATACCTTACTTGCAGCAGATTTTCCTAAAGCTTATCCCAGATCTCACACCTAAAGATTTACTAATGGATAGAGCACACAGGATCACCAAACCAACACATCTGCCTGAAACAGTCCCTAGAGACGTGCCAATGAGGATCCATTTTTATCATATCAAAGAACGCCTACTCAGAGCGAGCAGATCCTCCTGCGCACTCTCCCCTCCACACACGGGGATAGCCCTGTACCAGGACCTGTCTGCAGCAACCTCAAAATTGAGAAAAGAATATACCCCCAGCACTGCGATTTTGAGAGACCACAATATAATTTGCCGCTGGGACTTCCCCACCAAATTGCTGGTCACATATCAGAGCCAACAAATCACCATCACGTCCCCTAAAGATGGCTACAAGATGCTCCATAACTGGGGCCTAAAACCTTCATCATCTACAAGTCACCCAAGTAACAACGCAATCCATAAATCATGAGAAATATGCTGCATAGCAATCTAAAACCTACCTGATTCTCTCATGATCACAAAGTCTACCTACCCCCCCTCAGACACAATGTCTAGTTCCTCATTACCCACTTGATCGGAGGCCCAGAATGTGAATGAAAATGTTATAACTTGTTCATCTGTTTAATGTTTTTCTGGTTATCACGCACCCTGGCACGAAGTATGATACGCACACAGCCTACATTCACTGCAATTGTTTCTATTATATTTTGTGCTAATTATGTCTGTTTAATCATAACCTACTGCTTATGATAATACTAACCTGAGTCCAGGTAACGTTCCTTACTCTCCCATGCACCTACAACTCGGTGGTACTTCTACATGTCAATATGTCCATCTGTATTACCACTATCAATGCAAATGGCCATAATAGCCCCTACAAAAAGGTCTAGAATGTGGCGAGAAGCCATTACTCAAAAAACAGACATACTTTGCGTTTGAAAAACACACAAAAAAACTCCCTCATGTCAACACCACCTCATACTTAGTTTCCACATGCTAACAAAAAAATTAGGGGTGTCATGATTGCTATACATAAATCCCTAGCTTTCCAGCTCCGTCACCTGGAGGCTGATCCCTATGGCAAATACCTAATCCTAGATGCCCTCTTTGACAATATACCATATGTTATAGCCAACATATATGCTTCTACTTCTCATAAAAAACAATAATGAATAATCCCATTACCTCATTACCCAAAGGAACGCATCATTTTATGCATTAAAAGTCAGCAGCTCCAGTGTTTGTAGTGGCTGACTTAAAAAAAAAAAAAATTACAGCTGGAGCACCGATTTAAGAAACTACAGGATATCGGCACCTCCCTCCGAACCACCCGGGCTTCCTGGGCTGGGAAGATGGCACTATCCAAAATGTTCCTCTTGCCTCACCTGCTATATATGTTCCGAACTCTCCCAGTATCGCTAATCTCTTCTCAACTGGACACGCTACAACGCACCATCAACAACTATATCTGGGATGGCAAACACCCCAGAGCTAAACACTCCAACCATATGCACTGCAGCGGCCAAAGCAGGAATGGGAGCTCCTAACCTCAAGAACTACGACAAAGCAGTTCTAAACCAAACCCAACATTGGTGGTCACAATCATCTCGCCCTCTGTGGGTGCAAATAGAAGAGTACCCCCACCAAATCTCTGCTAGCAGCCATATGGCTACAACATCGACTAACGCCATCTTTCTTAAGCACAGTAAACGCAACTCTCAAAGTCTGGAGTTCAATTCATCGCCAAAATAACGGTCTCTCGGAAAAAGCAATGGAATCTCTCCCTCTGGCTGCGCTGGAAATAATATGGTCTGATGTGTCCCTAGCCTCCTGGATAACAGCGGGCATTACCACAATTGGAAACATTCTACATGAAGGGAAGCTTCCAACACCTACATGAAGATTACAACATTCCCAATAAGGACTTCTTCAAGTACCTAAGAGTGTGACATGCTCTGTCCTCTCTCACAAAATAAGATCAACCCATCATGATGGGTCCATGGTACGTGTCTGGTGGTCCTGCCCTCTGCTCCTTCCCTTCTGGCAATCTGTTCAAACACTCATCACCAACATCACCGGCAACTCTACAAAAATCACACCCAACTGGCATTGCTAGGCTTGGGAATGGTAACATGGGATTCTTCTCATCATGTCACCCTTACTCACATCCTAATTGCAGCTAGACTTTCCATAACAAGTGGAATATCATATCGTCACCTTCTTCTCTACTAGTCTCCCAACTCCTATCTACAGATGGAACTTATGTTTGCCAAAGCAAACCTGACCCTACCTAAATTCCAGAGTGAATGGGCCCAATGGCTCAATTACTTCAATATTGACACCGCCGCCTTACTTTGTTGATTACACAGTACTGCTCTCTGTTGTACCTGATGATGTCTATCCTATTTGCTGAACACAACCCTCTCTCTCTGCCGAATCCCTAAGTATAAAGTTGTCCACTACCTCATCATAACACCCCCCCCCCCATGTACCCGGATCTGAAATCTGTACTCCATAACATATTGTCATAAGAATTCTGCTTTGATATATTTGTATTCACAAACGTTTTCTTGATTGTCATATTGTATATTGTATCACCTATGTCTTACGATGCACTCATAAGTGAAAATTTGTAAAATTTGCAATACTTTAATAAAAAACATGTTGTGTATAAATTGTCACTCATCTACCTGATGATGGTGGGGGATGGTGTGACCTTCCTGTGTGGAATCCCGGGAATACAGAGGACGGGGACATCTCTCTGGGGGGTTCCTGGTATTAGGTGGCTCCATCATATCCTTGTGTCCTTCTGAAAACTCCTCCATCACTCCATACTCCTCATCCTCCTCTTTATACTCTTCTTTAACATCAATATTATCATCCCCGAGATTTCCACTCTGAATATATAATAAAACATTCATTGTAACAAACATGCTGTGTATTAATCAGAACTACCAATAATTGTCACTCATCTACCTGATGATGATGGGGGATGGTGTGACCTTCCTGTGTGGAATCCCGGGAATACAGAGGATGGGGACATCTCTCTGGTGGGTTCCCATTACTGGATCCATCTGTAGGAAACACACACACTGACTGAATACATTGTTTCTATGTGTTTATCAGATGATGGGGGATCTAGGTGGAGCCTCCGTACTGCTCTCTCCTTTACAATAAAGTCTCCTCTTACCCGGTGATGTGAGGGGCGGCTGATTCTCCGTCATGACGTCCTTGTAGAGATCCTTGTGTCCTTCTAAATACTCCCACTCCTCCATGGAGAAATAGACAGTGACATCCTGACACCTTATAGGAACCTGACACACACAATGATACAGTCACCATCCAGACACACCCCTTGTCTGTTACTGGATAATGTCCCAGAATTCCCGGCACCGCTCACCTCTCCTCCATCATCTCTAGAATCTTCTTTGTATTTCTCTATTCTATCAGGGAGGGAGGTGGAGGCAATGTGATGGTCATATGATCTCCAGTAAATGTGTATATAGACTACGCTGCCAAAAATATAAATACAAATTATTAAACAGTTTACCACATGTAAAAAGGTAAAAAATAAAGAAATGAATAACACCAGAAAACACAACTAATGTCCAAAGAATCAAAAAGTCCCCTTCAAATATTTGCTTGAAAAACAAGAGGTAGGTGATCAGGTGCTGTGCCATTAGTAACAGATAAACACGTGACCCCTTCCAGGTGACCCCACATGGATGACACTCACCACAATGGATGGATCTTCCATTACTAGATAGGTCTCACTGCCCTTATGGTTGGACCCGCTGTGTATCTTGTCACCAACTTGACCATTCACATGTACCTGGGTGTGATTTCTTCCAATGATATACACTGCCACTCCCCCGCTAATAAAAGTGGTATAATCTTTAGTATAGACCAGTGGTCTCCAAACTGTGGCCGGGGGCTGCATTTGGCCATTTGATTGCCTTTATCTGGCCCTTGGGGTACTATTCCATCCACTGACACTAACAATGGGGCATTATTTATCCCACTGACACAAATTATAGGGCACCATTCATTTAATTAATAAGAACAATGGGGTACAGTTCCTCCCACTGACAACAATGATGGGACACAGTTCCTCCTACTGACACCAACAAGGGGGCATTGTTTACTTCCACTGGACATTTTCTACTCCCACTGGCCCCTCTAAAGTCTAAACTGGCCCTTTGATTAGAAAGTTTGGAGACCCCTGATATAGACTGATGAGGTGAGACGGTGATTGGTGGGAAAGGTGACACATCTCCAAAATGGAGAATGTTCCGGCCCTGTAAGTGGGGGAATGTTCTGACCCTGAAGGAGTTAATCTAGGTCTCCACACTATATATGTGTATATCATCATCTGCTGGAGATAAAAGACGTCACAGTGACTATGGAGGAAAAGGACGGACATGACGGGGTTACTGGGTGTAAATAGAAAATAAGATCTTATTACCTCCTCTGCTGCCTCTTCTAGCAACGTCTTCTCTCTACTTCCTCCCGACTCACCTCTCACCTGAAACTTCCTGTGTGTACCTGACATCACTTCCTGTCTTCCATAGAGACTTCCTGTGAATAAGTGAGATCACCACCTTGTGGAGCTCAGAGGAACTGCAGCCCAGTAAAACATCTCGTAGTGTGAACACGGCCATGTGCTGTGTGTGTATGTACTGTATATCCTTATAGATGGGTCATCTCCACTCCCACCAAGGGGGATAGAAATATATTACTGCCTAGTCCAGCCTTTATCAGCCAGGGTTCCTCCAAAGGTTTTTTAGGGGTTCCCTGTGAATTGATCAATTTCTGTCTTTCAGTAACAACAATTTCATGATAATGTAAAAATGTCCTTCTTTCACTGATCACTGATATGAGGGGATCCTTCTCCCATCGGTCACCAATAAGGGACCAATAAACAGATCACTTGTTTGGTTTTGTTTGGGTTTGGAGTGAATTTGGGTTTGAGTGTGTATGAAGAGGCGGAGCCCTGAGTGTTTATGAAGAGGCGGAGCCCTGAGTGTGTATGAAGAGGCGGAGCTCCTGAGTGTGTATGAAGAGGCGGAGCTCCTGAGTGTGTATGAAGAGGCGGAGCTCCTGAGTGTGTATGAAGAGGCAGAGCCCCTGAGTGTGTATGAAGAGGCGGAGCTCCTCAGTGTGTATGAAGAGGCGGAGCTCTTGAGTGTGTATGAAGAGGCGGAGCTCCTGAGTGTGTATGAAGAGGTGGAGCCCTGAGCGTGTATGAAGAGGCGGAGCCCTGAGTGTGTATGAAAAGGCGGAGCTCCTGAGTGTGTATGAAGAGGCGGAGCCCTGAGTGTGTATGAAGAGGCGGAGCTCCTGAGTGTATATGAAGAGGCGGAGCTCCTGAGTGTGTATGAAGAGGCGGAGCTCTGAGTGTGTATGAAGAGGCGGAGCTCCTGAGTGTGTATGAAGAGGCGGAGCTCTGAGTGTGTATAAAGAGGCAGAGCTCCTGAGTGTGTATGAAGAGGCGGAGCTCCTGCTGGAACAGTGGTCGGAGGAGGAAGCCGAGTCTAGGAGGGAGACTGACAGAAAGCGCAGCAGACTTGCAGGAGTGAGCGAGGAGGATCCATCGGAGGTGAATAGAGTGTGAAGGATGTTGGTGACTCTGGTAGATGAAAAGCTGGGAGTCATATTGCTCTGGTGAGTGGGGAAGCACCACTAAGGGGGCGCCCTCACCATCACGTGTGTAAGAGGAGGAAGAAGGCGTGGCTACACTACAGCTGGCACAGATTGGAGCACCGAGAACTTTCACACCTTATCCACTTTTCATTGATTGGTGGATTGTTTTTGGAGCAAAATAAGTTAAATGAAGTAGATGTGAAGTGGAAGCAGTGGACTTGCAGAGAACACTATATTGAGAACAAAATATTGTATGATTACATGAATTTACACAGATTTTAAGTTTATTTAATATAGCAAAAAATATTATGAATTTATAGAAGTAGGTGTAAAGTGGAAGCAGTGGATCTGCAGGGAACATCATCCTGAGTACAAAGCTCTTTATGTTGTATATGAATTTGCACATGGATCAGTTTCCTTCATTTATTGATAAACACCATAAGATGAATGAAGTAGGTGTAAAGTGGAAGCAGTAGATCTGCAGAGAATATTATTGGGGCCCCTAGCACTTTATATATGAATGTCTCCACATATTTTAGTGTATTTGTGATAATTGATGGGCGGCACACACAATAGGACAGCGCTGTGACACATAATGCTCTTCTAGGTGATAAAGGGAAGACTTACCTTTGTTACAGCAGCAGTCCGGTAGAAGTTATTTCTGGAGGTATTTGAGTTGTTACACATAGCGCAGGTTTTTTTCTATTTATATTGGGGACATAATTGCCCAAATCTGGGGATCAGGAGCCATTTCCACCCTTTACTCTCGGCTGGGGGTCTTTGTATCCATATAACAGATGTTCTACATCAGTGTTTCCCAACTCCAGTCCTCAAGGCACACCAACAGGTCAGGTTTTCAGGATTTCCCTCAGATGAAACGGCTGTGGTAATTACTAAGGCAGTGAAACTGATCAAATCACCTGTGCAAAATAATGGAAAGCCTGAAAACATGACCCGTTGGCGTGCCTTGAGGACTGGAGTTGGGAAACACTGTTCTACATGACTAAATCTCACATCAATTTTACTGCAAAATCAAAGGGGCCAAAATGTCCCCCCCCTCCCCCGAGCAGTAATATATTTCTATCCCCCTTGGTGGGAGTGGAGATGACCCATCTATAAGGATATACAGTACATACACACACAGCACAAGGCCGTGTTCACACTACGAGATGTTTCGCAGGGCTGCAGTACCCCTGAGCTCCACAAGGTGGTGATCTCACCTCTACACAGGACGTCTCTATGGAAGACAGGAAGTGATGTCAGGTACCACACAGGAAGTTCCAGGTGAGAGGTGAGTCGGGAGGAAGTAGTGAGAAGACGTTGCTGGAAGTGGCAGCAGAGGAGGTAATAAGATCTTATTTTCTATTTACACCCAGTAACCCCGTCATGTCCGTCCTCTTCCTCCATAGTCACTGTGACGTCTTTTATCTCCAGCAGATGATGATACATACATATATAGTGTGGAAATGTAGAATATCCCTGTATATTACAATGAGGGAATTTATGGTCTGTATCACGAGGGGGTTATTGATGTCAGTAAATGTCGGTTCCAGACATCGTATGTGGGGGGGGAATGAAATGATAATTAAAGGTCGGGATTAGGGAAGATTTCTGTAAGATTTTACACAGGAATGATCAGCGCCCCTCCAGAGACACTATGATGAGTCTCACAATAGGAGTCTGAAAGGGACTTGTATTTTGGGGGGATGGGATGGTGAACCCAAAGTGGGGGGGGGGCGGGGGATTTTATCAACGAGACATCCCGCAAACCACCGGAGTATCTGCAGCCAAGACTCTGGCGGTGGATTAGCACTTCTTCTCCTTGTGTTGGTGTTCACCATTTACTGCTATAGAGGTGTCTATTGTTTCTCAGGCACCACAAACTCTGTGGGACTACAGAGCCCAGCACACCTAGTCATCTACAGCTGGAGGTTTCTGAGTAAGTGCCGCCAGGTTACCCCAGGAGTTGTCTGACACTTTGTTATCAGGCACAGGGAGGCGGCAATTTGAGGCACAGTGAGGCTGCAATTTGAGGCACAGTGAGGCTGCAATTTTTTTTTTGCTGATCCGAAAAATGATCCGATCCGTGACTCCTGATCCGAGGAACGATCCGAACCGTGAGTTTTTTGATCCGTTGCACCCCTACTCTTCAGGGTCAGAGCATTTCCCCATTTATGGGGCCGGAACATTCTCTTAATTTTAGAGCTAAATCCTGATAATATATGTTACTGTGTCCCTGATCACCGCCACACCAGTAATTGTGTCCCCGCCAAAATCCATACAGTCCCTTATTCTAGCAGGCAAGAAGGGAGGAGACAAGTTAGTGCACCCCCTCCTGAATGATACTAGACAACATGCCATCAACATATGGGGTGCTTTGGGGCAAGGGGGCTGCCCCTAGGCAACTTGTTTCCATATTGATGAGCACAAGGGCCTCAACCCTGGCCAGGTGGTTGTGGAGATCTGCTGGTGGCGGGCTTATCGGAATCTGGAAGCCTCCTTTAACAAGGGGGCAGATCCCACCCCCTATGTGACTGGGTATGGGGTACGTAGTACTTTTACTTATTCACCCAAAAAAGGGGGGGTAGTCAGTAAAAACACACAGACAGTGTTTGACAATTATTTTATTCAACCCCTTCAAAAAATAAATAAATGTCCCCAGAAGTAGATCCAACATCAATCACAATGAACACCAGCCGCTGACCCAAGTGGGAAAAAAAACGGAAAATTGTATCATACTTACCAGTAATTTTCCTTTCCTGGTGCCTATCCATGGCAGCATACCTGTGACAAGCTCCGCCTTGGCTCCTCCCTCAGGAATAGTGAATATTATAAAAGAGTCGGTGAACACCGCCCCCACATTCTCCGTAATATAGAAAACCGAGGGTGGGAGCGTATGCTGCCATGGATAGGCACCAGGAAAGGAAAATTACTGGTAAGTATGATACAATTTTCCGTTTTCCTGGTGCCTCCATGGCAGCATACCTGTGACAAATAACTAGCTGAAACGGGTGGGATGCTGCTTAGAAAATTTATTACAAGGACATCATTAACAAAGGTTAACAAATAGAGGAGGCGACGGCTGACTTGATCGCCTGTCTGCCAAACTCTACCGAAGAGAGAGCTCCCGGGTCCACCCGGTAATGTTTTGGGACGACCAGGTCGCTGCCCTACAGATGGTCTCGATCGACACGTTTGCCCTTGCTGCCCAAGAGGCAGAAACTGCCCTCGTGGAGTGCGCCTTAATCGCCGATGGAGGATCCAGACCTCTTGCCCTGTACGCTTTATGAATTAGCTTCACAATCCATGAGGAGATTGTTCTCGCTGACGCCTCTTCACCTTTTCTTTTCCCCCAGGGGATTATGAGCAACTTGGAAGAGTTTCTGAAAGGCGCTGTGGCCTGGAGATAATGCTTCAGCGTGGAAGCAATATCTAGCTCGTGAAAAGAGCCTGAGTCCTGCTCTAGGAATGTTGGGAGTGCCCAGGGTTCCGACATGGATAAGGATGATGCAACTTTGGGGATAAACCCCCGAACTGTCCTGAGTTCCACCCTGTCGGGGTAGAACACGATGTGATTGTCGTCTGCTCCTAGAGCTTGGAGCTCTGAAACCCGTCTGCCCGATGTTATGGCTATCAAAAATGTAAGCTTCAAGGTTAGATTCCACAGTGATGCTGAGCCCGAAGGGGCAAAGGGCGGATTGACTAGGGACTCTAGGATGACAGCGAGGTCCCAGGTGGGAAAAGACTGCCTAGTTGGCGGCCGGATTCTTCTGACGGCCTTGAAGAATTGGACTATTAGTGGGTCCTCGGCCCACCTCTTCCTGGTTGCCGATGAAATTGCTGCTACTTGTACCTTTAATGTACTTAGGGCAAGACCCTTGTTTAGGCCTGCCTGCAAAAAATCAAGGATTTGAGAAGATGATGGAAGCTCCGGATCGCAGCTTTTGTCAGACATGAAGGACCTGAACTTGTTCCACACTTTCCCGTATATACTGTTTGTGGAAGGCTTTCTAGCCCTTAGGAGGGTAGCAATAACTTCGCTGGAGCAACCTAGAGATTCAAATTTTTGCCTTTCAGTCGCCAGATGTGAAGGTTCAGCCTGCCTGGATCTGGATGAGTGTGACACCCCTGAGACAGGAGGAAGGGTATCAGAGGAATCTTGACTGGGGGTTGCATACTCAGGAACATTGCCGTCGGAAACCAGGGACGTCTCGGCCAGTATGGTAGAACTGCTATTACTATTGTGGATTTGATCATTGCCCTCGCCAGGAGTTTTGGTATCAGAGGCCGTGGCGGGAATGCATAGGCCAGATCGCATGTCCAAGGGGCTGTGAGAGCGTCCACTGCCTCCGCTTGGGGATGCGGTAGCCTTGAGATGAACCTCGGAAGCTTGGAGTTGCTGGCAGTTGCGAATAGGTCCAGCTCGGGGAGCCCCCAGTGGTCTGTTATCCAATTGAAGACGTTGGGGTGAAGAGACCACTCGTTGGCGTCTACGAACTTGCGTGATAGGAGGTCGGCTTGCACGTTGAGGCGTCCTGGCAGGTAAACTGCCCTTAAATCCCCAAGATTTCTTTCTGCCCACAGGATTATGGGTTCTACTTCCCTTAGCAGGGGTCTGCTGTGTGTCCCTCCTTGACGATGTATGTAAGATACGGCGGCCCTGTTGTCCATCCGTAAGAGCACTGGTTTCCCTGAGATCTCGAACTCTAGGGCTAGAAATGCCCGGTAGACTGCCCGGATTTCCAGGATATTGGACACCAGGCCTGTCGCCTGAAAAGACCATCTGCCTTGCACTGAAATTTGATTGCAGTGTGCGCCCCAGCCTGCTAAGCTGGCGTCGGTGGTAACTATGGTCCAGTTGACATGCCCTAACGCACGTGGCTTCGTCAGAGTTTGTTTCTTCATCCACCAATGGAGGCCTCTGAGCATCAGGGTCGTCAGGCATATGTGTTGAGCTAGAAACCGTTTGTTCCACTGCCTCAAGAACTCCAGTTGAAAATATCTCAAATGCCAATGGGCCCAAGGGACCATCGGGATGCAAGATGACATCCTGCCTATCAGGCTCAGGCAGTTCGAGGCAGTCAGATATGGTCTGGAACTCGCATTCTTCATCTGTCGGATGATAGACTTCACCTTCTGGGGTGGAAGGGACACTGTACCCTTCTTTGTGTTGAAAAGTGCTCCCAGGTAGATCATTTCCTGGGTTGGAGACAGATGACTCTTCTCCTGGTTTACCTTCCATCCGAATCTCGTCAGTGCTGTCAAGAGAATTTCTCTGTGTTCCAGTAGCTGGGCTGGCTCTTTCGCTAGGAGAAGAAGATCGTCTAAATAGTGGTATACTCTGAGCCCCTGTTCTCTTAAAGGAGCTATGAAGGCGATCAGGGTCTTCGTGAAGACTCTTGGAGATGTACAGAGGCCGAAGGGGAGACTGCGAAATTAAAGATGCACTTGGCCTACTGCGAACCTCAGATACTTCTGGAAGGATGGGAGTATAGGTAAATGCAGGTAGGCATCCTGCAGGTCTATGGACAGCATCCAGTCCCCCGGTTGGACTACCCGAATGATCGTTTGTAATGACTCCATCTTGAATCTTTCTAGGGAGATGTAGCGATTTAGCCTTTTCAAGTCTATGACTGGTCTCCAACCACCCGTTTTTTTGGGGACCAGAAACAGAGTCGAATAAAAACCTGAAAACCTTTCGGATGGGGGTACAGGAACCACCGCCTGCTGATCCTGCAAGGAGAGAAGATATTGTTGCAGTGCTTCTGCTTTTTGAGGAGACTTTGACATCTCTGTCGGAGAGAAGAAATCTTTGGGGGGTTTGTCTAAAAACGTCCAGAAATGACCGTATTTGATCGTGGAAACTACCCACGAATCCTTGCACTCTTGCTCCCAGATCTTTGAGAAGAGTTGAAGTCTGGCTCCCACAGGGACTGCTTGGGACGGCATGGCGTCAAAAAGACTTAGTGGGATCCTGTGGAGTAGAGGCTGTTGTCTGTCTGCGGTTTTTCAGGAAGGTGGACTGGGTGCTCCTCCAGTTTTGTCTGAAGCCTTTTCCCTGCCTGGGTTGACGATAGTCCTTATTCCTAGAGTACTGGAATCTAGGCGCAAAAGACCTGGAGCGCCTGGGCCGTCTGTCTTGGGGTAACAGGCCCGATTTCCCACCAGTGACGCGAGAGATGGCTTTATCTAATTTTTCCCCGAAGAGGGCTTTTCCATCAAATGGTATCTTGCACCAATTCTGCTTCGACGCAACATCTGCCGACCAAGGCTTCAGCCACAGGGCTCGCTTGGCTAATACTGTGTGGAGCATGGATCTTGCGGAGCATCGAATTGAGTCGATGGCAGCCTCTCCAATAAAGTCTGCAGAAAGTTTAAGTTCATCTAAGGCCTTAATAATGTCCTCCTTCGGCACCTCCTGCTGGATGGCCGCCTCTATGTTATCCGTCCACACACGTAGCGCGTTGGATACTGACGTCAGGGCTATTGCGGGTTTACAGGCATTGCCCGCCATCTGGTAAGCTTTCCTTAAGTCTAGGTCCATTCGCCTATCGAGAGGATCCTTGAATGAAGTCGAGTCCTCCATTGGTAGTGTAACGTTCTTTGCTAATCTTACCACTGCTGCATCAACTGTTGGAGGGCCTTCAAGCATTGCGGAGTCGGCCTCTGAGAGGGGGTATAGTTTCCCCAGGCGGTTGAGGGAAAATCTTTTCTCCGTTCTCTTCCACTCTTCCTCGATCAGGCCTTTAATTTCATCCATGAGAGGAAAAACGGAAATCTGACGCTTGAGATGAGGAAAAAAGGCTTTAGACTTTTTGAGCTCTGTCTCGGGTTCATCCCAGCCGATTGCCTGCTTTACGGCTTGTACATAGGGTTGGACCATGGCAAAGGCAAAGCCAGATGCTTCCATGTCGTCAGAGGAGTCACCTGAGCCGTCATTCTCTTCTTGAGGTTTAGAGGAGGAAGCAGGCGCTGGGCGCGGCATTCCACTTGTGGAGGGCCCTGGGAGGGCCTCCTCACCTGGATGACCCTGCGGAGGAGATGCCGGCTGCTGTGGCGACATTGTGGCTACCAATTCTGCAAAAGAATCTTTTATGGCCTTTTTAAGGAGGTCCGCCACCTGTTTGCTTTCTGATTCTCTGTCCGATGCGTAGTCCTTCAGGCAGACTCGGCAAAGTCGCTTATGTGGAAGTGGGGTGGCCCCACAGGCCTGGCATTTTGGCGACCTCTGTCTGGGGGAGCGTGAGTGATGGCGCTTTTTGGCTGAAGCCTTCTTGCCATTCCCGTGGTCGTCACGTCTGGGGGACCTGCCTCTACTGAAGCTAGAATCTGAGTCTTCGTGCCGCCTGGAGGTCTTCTTAGACGTCTTCTGGCGTACAGGGCTGTAATACATAAAGTTACAGCCTCAGTGCACTCTTTTTTTTTTTCGGACCTACCTGAATGTTGGTCCTTACCTTAGGTGTGGAGTAGGTTCTTGTATGGTCGGCGAATGGCTCATTTTTTGGCGGCTTAACGGAGGCAGCAGCTAATGAAAAAATCAAGGAGAAGGCAAGAAAAGGTTAATGTCTTAGTCCTAACCCGACTCAGGGGTGCCATTGGTCCCCTGTTTTATATGCAAAATTACGCCCTGGGGTTCTTTTTTTTTTTTTTTTTTATCTTATATTTATTATTTATTATTTTTTTTTTTTTTTTATCTTATATTTATTATTTTTTTTATTTTTTTTGGGTACCCCCGACCTCCAAAGAAAAATAATACATTTTTTCCCCCCTTTTTTTTTTTTTTTTTTTTAAACCCTTTTTTTTTTTTAAATACCTGGAACAACAGGTATCTGGCAATGGAGTCCTTGGGCAGCTGGACCTCTCCCGACAGCCTCAGAGCCCTTCTGAGGCCGACAGGGAGTTTAAATAGGATCCACCTGGCAAGAAAAACGCCCCTTCCCTGAGCTCAGGGAGCTACTGGCAAAAAAACTTTATTTTTCCCTTAGCCAAAATGGCCGCCGCGGCCTCCGTGTCCATTGCGCATGCGCGAACCGGCCGCCCTAGGACCCAGCGGTCCCGGGCGCCGGCGCATGCGCAGAACGCGGCCGAGGACGCCGCGAGTGCAGAAAAGCCTGCAGGGATGGCGCGCGCGCTCCCTAGGGGGGAGAAGACCAGGGGCAGGTGCACACAGTGTGTGCAAGGGATCAGGCAAGCGCCAGCAGAGAGGGGAGCCCCAAGAAGGGAGAGGGGGGGTCGGATGAGAGACGTGCCTCAAGAGAGAAAGAGAGAGAGTGGACAAATGGGAAAGAGGAACAAAAAAAAAGGAAGAAAACAAAGATGCAGAAATAGCTGCTGCCTCTTAGCCATAGAGAGCTAATGCCTGATAGAAAACTTTACAGATAGCGCTCAGAGTTTTAAAGGGCTAAAACTGCTAGTCCCAAAAGAACCTACAGAAGGGACTCCCAACCTTATAAGCGCGTTTAGCTGCCCAAGAGAAGGGACGCATCCGGGAGAGGCCTGAACCCGGATGGACGCTGCCGAATGCAGAAGGTAAGGACAATTGTTCCAGTAAATTCACTGCCATGAGGTTTGAGGAAAAAAAGGAGAATGTGGGGGCGGTGTTCACCGACTCTTTTATAATATTCACTATTCCTGAGGGAGGAGCCAAGGCGGAGCTTGTCACAGGTATGCTGCCATGGAGGCACCAGGAAAACCTGACAGTTCCGCAGCCTCCCACCACTAAATAAAGAAAGGGGTGGGGCAACCTAATGACATCAGTGGGTGACTCCACCCCCTTACAACATCATCCACCCAGCATGCAACTCTCAATAGGGGTCTAGTATGGATTGGGGACCCCATGCTGTTTTTTTTTTTTACATTTTTTAATTCTGGCAATTCTTTTGTTTACCTTCTACTGTCAGTGGGGAATCTCACTGACAGCAGATGACTCATGGTTGCTACGGAAATGGCAGCCGCCCAATCATTAACAAACATGACAGTTACTGGTTGTTACGGATGCCAACAGCTGCTCACTCCTTAACAACCAGCCAGCTCTTTACTGCTTGTTAAAGCGGAGGTTCACCCTAAAAACATTTTTTTTTAACATTACATTGTGCTCACTTCCAACATTGACAGTATGCTGATTTTTGTATTTATTTTTTGATGCACATACTGTCGTATAGCTATTCCCCCCCCCCCCGGCTTTTGGGTGGTGGCTCCCACGGGAGTGGGCATTCCTATGCAGAGGCTAAGTGATTGACATGATGACAAAAACTTCCCCCCGGCGCATAAGGCGCGTCAACAGTTTCCAAAAGAACCCGAACTGCGAGTCGGCTCTATACGGCGCTATACAGCGCCTGCGCATCAACGTTCGGCTTCTTTCAGACAGTGAAAAAGTCTCACACAAGTGGTATCACCATACTCAGGAGGAGGAGGAGCAGAATGTGTTTTGGGGTGTAATTCTAAGTATGTCCATGCTGTGTGAGAAATATCTTATTAAACTGACATCTCTGTTTAACCACTTGACCACTGGGCACGAAAACCCCCTTAATCACCAGACCAATTTTCAGCTTTCGGTGCTCTCACAATTTGAATGACAATTACTCAGTCATACAACATTGTACCCATCTGAAATTTTTGTCCTTTTTTTCCCACAAATAGAGCTTTCTTTTGGTGGTATTTGATCACCTCTGCGGTTTTTATTTTTTGCGCTATAAAAGAAAAAAGACTGAAAATTCTGTAAAAAAAAAAAAAAAAATCTAGTTTCTGTCATATTAGCAGGTTATTTCTCACACACAGCATATGCATACTACAAATTACACCCCAAAACACATTCTGCTATTCCTCCCGAGTATAGCGATACCACATGTTTGCGACTTTTACACAGCGTGGCCACATAGAGAGGCCCAACATGCAGGGAGCACCATCAGGCGTTCTGGAGCACCCAGGCCAATTCTGACATTTCTCTCCTACATGTAAAAATCATCATTTATTTGCTAAAAAAATTACATAGAAACCCAAAACATTATATATGCTTTTTTTTCAAAGACCCTAGAGAATACAATGGCGGTTGTTGCAACTTTTTATCTTGCACGGTATTTTCGCAGCAATTTTTTGAACGCGTGTTTTTAAAAAAAAAACAGTTTTGTGCTTAAAAAAAAAAAAAAACAGTAAAGTTAGCCCAATGTTTTTGCATAATATGAAAGATGAAGTTACGCCGAGTAAATAGATACCCAACATGTCACCCTTCAAAATTGCACACGCTCGTGAAATTGCGCCAAACGTTGCTACTTAAAAATCCCCATAGGCGACGTATTGCAAGGTATTGGAGTATTGAGGGTATTGCGGAGTATTGGGGGGGTATTGCAGAGTATGGGGGGGTATTGCAGAGTATGGGGGGGGGGTATTGCAGAGTATGGGGGGGGGGTATTGCAGAGTATGGGGGGGGGGTATTGCAGAGTATGGGGGGGGTATTGCAGAGTATGGGGGGGGGTATTGCAGAGTATGGGGGGGGGTATTGCAGAGTATGGGGGGGGGGTATTGCAGAGTATGGGGGGGGGTATTGCAGAGTATGGGTGGGTATTGCAGAGTATGGGGGGGTGGGTATTGCAGAGTATGGGTGGGTGGGTATTGCAGAGTATGGGGGGGTGGGTATTGCAGAGTAAAATAAAAAAAACGATGAGTGCAATACTCTGCAATACCCCACCCCATACTCTGCAATACCCCACCCCATACTCTGCAATACCCCACCCCATACTCTGCAATACCCACCCCCCCAGGGTGGGTATTGCAGAGTATGGGGTGGGGTATTGCAGAGTATGGGGTGGGGTATTGCAGAGTATGGGGTGGGGTATTGCAGAGTATTGCACTCATCATTATTTTTTTTTTACTGCAGAGTATTGCGCAGGGATGGCTGGATCTGTGACTGCAATTGTCACAGATCCAGCCCACAGTGCGGCGGCTGCTGCTGCCGCCCGATCCCCCCCCCCTCCCTCTCCTCTCACACTGTACCGAACGGTACAGAGAGGAGAGGGAGGAACCGGCGTCATTACATGACGCCGGTTTGTTTACAAGTGATCGCGCCGTCATTGGACGGCGCGATCACGTGGTAAGGAGCCGCTTCCATTGGCTCCTTACCGCGAGTGCTGTTGCTGCGGGTCCCGTAGACCCGGCGAGCACCGGCGATCGCGTGTGCGCGCCCGCTCGGGCGCGCACAACGCAGTCTCTGGGAGGACGTACATTGACGCCCTCCTAGAGTACAGGAACCGCTCTGTAGCCGTATTTTGGCTATAGGGCGGTTACCAACTGGTTAAAAAAAAATAATCCTTTTCGTTCCACGTTTTTCAAAAACTTGGGACAACAAAATTAATTCTTCAAAAGACTGACCGTGCCTCTTAAAGAAAACCTTGGGGAGTTTACTCTCCACAATCGGGTCATTTTGTAGGTGTTTCTAGTGTCCTGGTGCTCAAAGGCCTTCAAAAATGTGATAGGCAGTCAGGAAATGAGATGTGTAATTTATGTACCTAGAACTCCTGAAGGTGCTCCTTGGATTTGTGTTGCCAGGTCACAAAAAAGTCTCACACATGTGGTATCGCCAAATGTAGCAGAATATGTTTTGGGGTGTAATTCTAAGTATTTATATGTCGTGTATTAGAAACATTTTATTATTTAACAACTTTGTGTAAGAATTTTTTTTTTCTTTCCTGCATTTAAAAAAACCTTGTGGCCAATATCGACATTTTCACTCACTATGCCTTTCAGAAAATATCTGGGAGTGTTTACTTTCCAAAATGGGGTCATTTTGTGGGTATTTCAATGTCCTGGTGCTCCAGGGCCTTCAAAAATGTGATTGGTAGTAGAGCTGCACGATTAATCGTCAAGAATCGTTATCACAATTGTTTTCCCCCTTGTGATTTTGACAAAGTATTTCCCGATCTTTCTATGCAGAGAATTCTCTCTGCTCTGCTGAAGCCACACCTGTAAAATCCAGACAGTCTGCCAAGAATCAGAACATTCTTTATCAGTGGAACCTTAAAGCGGAGGTTCACCCAAAATGGAACCTTCGCTTTTCAGAACCCTCCCCCCCTCTGGTGTCACATTTGGCACCTTTCAGGGCGGAGGGGGTGCAGATACCTGTATAAAACAGGTATTTGCACCACTTTCAGGTATAGACTCCTGCGGGAGTCCCGCCCCGTCGCGTCACCAGCCCAACCCCCCCCCCTCTGTGTTCTGGGAAACACACGGCTCCCAGAACACAGCAGGGACGGCACATCAGGGAACTCGGCAGTGAAGCCACAGCGCTTCACTTCCTGATTGGCGACAGGGGAAGCCGAGAGCCGAGCGGTGGGCGACCTGGACAGGTAAGTTTCCTTTTCTTAAAAGTCAGCAGCTGCAGTATTTGTAGCTGCTGGCTTTTAAAAAAAAATTCCAGTGAACATCCCCTTTAAGTCTAAACATTGTAACAATTTGTCTTTTACAGCAAAGGAATAGACTTCTGTGTGTAGATTAGGAAAGTTTAACCACTTAAACGCCAAGGGGTAGATCCACAAAGAAGTTACGACGGCGTATCTATTGATACGCCGCATAACTTCTATTTTGCTCCGGCGTATCTTTGTTTTGTATCCACAAAACAAGATACGCCTGAAGCTGGGCTAGATCCGACTGGCGTACGTCTTAGTACGCCGTAGGATCTAAGGTGCATATTAACGCTGGCCGCTAGGTGGCACTTCCGTCGAATTCCGCGTCGAGTATGCAAATTAGCTAGATACACGAATCCACAAACGTACGTTTCGGCCGGTGCATTTTTTTACGTCGTTTCCGTAAGGCTTTTTTTGGCGTAAAGTTACCCCTGCTATATGAGGCGTACTCAATGTTAAGTATGGACGTCGTTCCAGCGTCAAATTTTGAAAATACGTCGTTTGCGTAAGTCGTTCGCGAATAGGGCTTTGCATAAAATGACGTTCACGTCGTAAGCATTGGCTTGTTGCGGGTTAATTTCGAGCATGCGCACTGGGATACCCCCACGGACGGCGCATGCGCCGTTCAGAAAAAATGTCATTTACATCGGGTCAAGTAAAATAAACATAAAACACACCCACATCTTTAACATTTGAATTCCGCGCCCATACGCCGGCAGATTTACGCTACGCCGCCGTAACTTTAGAGGCAAGTGCTTTGTGAATACAGCACTTGCCTCTCAAAGTTGCCGCGGCATAGCGTTAATACGATACGCTATGCCGGAATAAAATTACGATCCGCTGCGTGGATCTGCCCCCAAACCTTTTTCTGACATTGGTTGGTTTCAAGTTTTTTTTTTTTTTGCTAGAAAATGACTTGGAACCAAACATTATGTATGTGTGTGTGTGTGTGTGTGTGTGTAAATATATATATATATATATATATATATATATATATATATATATATATATATATATATATATATTTATAATTAGTAGAGACCCTAGAGAATAAAATGGTGGTTGTTGCAATTTTTTATATCGCACTGTATTTGGCAGCGGTCTTTCAAATGCAATTTTTGGAAAAAAATACTTTAATGAATAAAAAAAAAACCTTACCAGTAAAGTTAGCCCACATTTTTTTGTATAATGTGAAAGATTTTACGCCGCGAGAATCGTGAGAGAATCGTGATCTTTATTCTAAGCAAAAAAAAATTGGGATTCTAATTTTGGCCAGAATCTTGCAGCTCTAATAGGTAGTCATTTATGCACCTTGAAAGCCCAAAGGTGCTCCTTGGATTTTGGGTCCCTCTATGCATCTAGGCTATGAAGAAGTCTCACATATGTGGTACCCTTATATTTGGGGGGCAGAGCAGAATGTGTTTTGAAGTGTAATTCTAAGTATGCCCATGATGTGTGAGAGAAATAAACTGCTTCTCACACTTAAAAAAAAAAAAAAAAAAAAAAAAAGATTTCCTCATTTAAAATAAAAAAAAGTGACAAAAATAATTACAGCTTCAAAAAACTCACCATACCTCTTACTAAACACCTTGGACTGTCTACTTTCCAAAAAGAGGGTCACTTTGGGGGATATTTGTACCATCCTGGCATTTTAGGGCCTCAAGAATTTAGATACATCAGGATTGATCAATGTTCATATATCCCATAGTTTGTGGACGGTATAACATTCCTACAGACCAAATAATATACACTGATTTGGGTTATTTTTACCAAATACATGTATCAGAATACAGTTTGGCTTAAATATATGAAGACAATTATTTATTTGCACAATTTTATAAAATTTGGGAATTTTTTTAAATTTATATAGCAAAAAAACTAAAGACGCAATGGGGATGAAATACCACTAAAAGAACGCTCTATTTGTCTGAAAAGAATCAATGCATTTCATCTGGGAACAGTGTTGTATGAATGAGTAATTATCATTACAGCTACAAATTGGCCTAGGGACGAAGGGGGTAAAAATGTCAGATATTGAGGTGGTTAAATGTACAGCAACACTTCTGTGTCCATCCCCCCATTTTCTTATTATTGTGTGATCAATACCATCCAAATAATTATTTTCTTTCATTTCCCAAAGTTATCCGTCTACAAGGAGATCTGTATAGATCAAATGACGCCACCAATGAGGATGGAGGAGGACCGGAGTCACATGACTGAGAAGATACTAAACCTCACCCTGGAGATCATCTACCTGCTGACCGGAGAGGTGAGGTGGATTCTGGGAGATCACATGACATCACTCTTATCTCTATTAATAAAACACAGACCTGACCGGAGAGGTGAGGAGGATTCTGGGAGGTCACATGACATCACTCTTATCTCTATTAATAAAACACAGACCTGACCAGAGAGGTGAGGAGGATTCTGGGAGGTCACATGACATCACTCTTATCTCTATTAATAATACAGACCTGACCAGAGAGGTGAGGAGGATTCTGGGAGGTCACATGACATCACTCTTATCTCTATTAATAAAACACAGACCTGACCGGAGAGGTGAGGAGGATTCTGGGAGTCTAACATGATATTCCTATTGGTTCTCCAATACAGAGATTTCCTCTTGTGAAGTCAGGTGATCACATGACCATCACAGTGCCTCCATGTGACTCCCTAAAACCCGAGAGACACAACATGGAGAAGATTCTAGAAGTCACCAAGAAGATGATGGAGCTGCTGACAGGAGAGGTGAGGAGGATTCTGGGAATTCTGGGACATTATCCAGTAACAGACAAGGGGTGTGTCTGGATGGTGACTGTATCATTGTGTGTGTCAGGTTCCTATAAGGTGTCCGGATGTCACTGTCTATTTCTCCAATCACTGATAGTATCATTAGGATCTGTACATTATCTGCATTGTTACCATTGATGTCATTTTTATTCTACATTCAGAGTGGAAACCTGAGAGATCCTAAAGTTGAGGTTAAAGAAGAGATAAAAGAGGAGGATGATGAGGATGGGGTGATGGAGGAGTCAGAGTCTCTAATAGAACACAAAGATCTGTACCAGGACACCATGGTGGAGTCATCCAGCTACAGAGACCCACCAGAGAGATGTCCCCGTCCTCTGTATTCCCGGGATTCCGCACAGGAAGGCCACACCATCCCCCACTGTTACAAGGTTGGTGGGATGGAGGTTATAAAACACACTAATAGAGACAATGTGTGGATATTAAATGTGATGTTACAATAATAAAGCTTATATCTTACAGATGATATTCTCTCTCATTCTCTTGGTTTAGAGTGGAGATCCAATCGATATAGAATTTGAGGTGAAATCAGAAGAAGAAGAGACGTATGTGAGGGATGATCAGCAGTCTATGGAGGAGGATGGAATAACGGGGACATTTATAGAGGAGGACACTCCTACAGAGATCAGCACAGGTGGGTCATTAACACTAAATCCATTCCTCCACCCATACTGCTCACTGATTGGTCCAGAGTAGGGCGGGGACTGGGTGATATCAGCCTGTAATCCCCTGGTCACTTTCCTGAGCTGTGTTCCCCATCCTGTATTCCTGTATTTCTCTCGGATAATCTTCCTTCTCTGTGCTGCAGACACAATTTATGTCTCTAGACTGGATTTATGGAGATTCTGGGGTCCAGCTGGCAGCAAAATGTTCATTTATGTCATATGTGTTACTGGACACCTGGGAAATGTTTTTGGGTCTTCCTCCCCATACCCGGTCTAGTGTGATCTCTGACAGAATTCTCCCGGGATTACTTGCTCTGTTGTCTCCTGGCTGTGCCGGGTGGAGGGATATGTCTGTATAGTCTCAGACCCAAGTCACTGAGTGCAGTCTCAGGAGATGGGAGGCAGCGGTGTGGGATCTCTGCATCTTGTCTCATGTAAACATTTCATCTTCCACTGATTACTGAATACCAATATCATGAGTCCTGACCCCTGCACTATATACTCTATGTTGTACATTACATACTCCTGACTCTGCACTATATACTCTGTGTTGTACATTACATACTCCTGACCCCTGCATTATATACTCTATGTTGTACATTACATCATTCTGATACTATATAGTCCTATCTGTTGTATCTTATACAATATGTTGTACATTACATAGTCCTGACTTCTGCTCTCTCATCTCTACCCACTGCTATATATACACATAGAGAAGGTAAAACCTGCGCTTAGGATAAGTTGGTAAGTGGAAGGTATAGTATGATAACCAGACTGCTGCCCCCCCTAAAGAATATTCTCCAAAGAAAATATAAACAAAAGACAAAAATAAATATGGGGGTAGTGGCGCTGTCTGTGCACTTCCTGTGTTGAGCAGGGAAAAGGCTTAGCTAATAATAGCAGCCAAGAAATAATCCTAACCGCTAATAGCGGAGGTCTAGGATAAAAAATATATGAATAAATGTGTTAAATTCAAAAAAGAAATATATGAATAAGTGTCCACTGGATGGCAGTGTGTACCATACCGTGGAGTGCAAATGGTGAGCAAAATGTGAATCCAATACACACACCGTGTGGGAGTATGCGACAACTCTCCAACGGCAATAAGTGAAATATATAGAATGCAAAAATCAAATATAAATAATATACATCAAAAGTAGTGCCCTAACTTATTGGGCATTTAGATCCACATAGTACAAGGATAACACTAAGTACCGTGGTTAATTAGTGAAGGTGAACAGTATATGTGGGTTAATATATAGTAAATCTAAACACAAAGTTTATATAAGTGAGAGAAAAGTCCTTCCAGCCTGTTGCAAGAAGCAAGTAACAGCAGTAAGTCAGTTCATTCAATAAGTGGCATCTTGGTGACTTGATTGGTGAACAAACATGCTACGCCAGGTGGGATCGCTGTGATTCCGGTGCTCCCCCTTATGTATCCCCACTCACCAGAATTATGTACCCCTGCAGGGGTAGAAGGCATATATGGGGTCTCGACCAGATGTTCCACGATTCGGCTTTCCCAGCACTAGGTTCTCCGGACGGTCCCTTTAAATTTCAGAGTGGGGCGGGATGTTTGGATATCCTTATATGTCTCCAAGGACAAGAAAAACAAAAACAAAAGCTCCCATAGCGTAGTTCGTTTTTGTAAAAACAGGCTAGATTTATTTGGCAATGCCAGCAGGTGCGTATAGCAATGTTTAAAAATACAGGAGTAAATATAAAAAACAGGAACTTGAACAAAAAGAAATGAAAGTAAAAATAAAAATAAAAAGTCCAAGCTGGGTAGCTAATAAAGCCGTCCAGATGTAAGAGCAATGGCTGCTGAAAGCAGCAATGTTCCCACTCAGCCCTTGCCGTCCGGTGTCAGTGACAGAGCTGTGGAGCGGCGTGCGCTGCAGATGCGTTCCAGCTCGTCTCCCGGAAGTGCGTGGGGGTGTGCGTGTATCCGCTTTACGCACGTTTCGTCAAGTTACGTCTTCTGAAGCGGGTACACGCCTACCTCTACTCGCAATTTAAATAGAAAAACGTCAGCGCGTAACCTTCCTCCCACTTACAGGTGATAGCCAATCGGAAATTTCAGTTGGGAACCCTGCGAATTAGTAGGTGTGGCTGAGAGATAATCCTTTGGGTATTATTATGGTTACCGCGGACTGCTAATGGTGAATACATATGGGGTCAAATGCCCCCCGTGATGACATTCTAATAAAGTATAACTACATAGCACATATAGTAATGGTATTTATGCAAGAAACAAATAAACATGTAAGTTCTTCAGGGATGATAGTAATGAATGGATACAAATAAAGAAAAAATGAAATATAATATAATAGAGACGACTAAACGTTCATCATAAGTATGCTATAAAATAGCTGAAGCTATATATAAACTGTAGGTGTATGAGAAATCGGGGGTACTAACTAAATAGTACTCCCCGTCACCTGTACGTAGAGCGTAATGATACAAATGTACATATGCAAATTTATGTGTATATGTATGTGGCAGGTTCGATGGTTATTATTCTATCTGATCTGTGCTATCATATCTGGAAACATAGCCGTATGTGCAATGATGTATAGGTGCTCGATTTGCATTGTTATGTATCAAATGGGGAAAAGGTGGCATTAGAGCCAGCATCATGTGGGTAATATATCTGACATGGTGTGTCCGGAAGGTATCTATCATACATATTGTATATGATGGCTCAATTGTACAGTACTGTACATATAATGCCTCATTGTAGATAGTACTAATAATTATATGTAGACAAATATGAAAATGACCGAAGTAGCAATAACTTCGATATGCTAACTGTAATTATATACGTCCAGACCAATGATTAGTGACTACTATCCCATACTCAATGATGTTAGAGTAGTAGTATATTTTATTTTATGCATAATACATTCCCTATTAGATGGCCTTGGGTTTGGAATGTCAGCATAATGGTTGTGTGAAACAAATAGAGACAAAGCTAGTTGGCTTGGTTGGCCAAGCTATTACCGCCCTTTTGTGCAATGGGCACATAAACTGGGCAGATGCCCTGACATCATAAAGGAAAGTGGCACATAAAAACCATGTGGGGAGATGGACCACATGTGCCATAGGACAGGGGTCCATTGGCTCCTCTAGGTTAGTCTGCTAAGACCTAAAGGGTGGCGATCTAAGAAATTTTAAAAAAGTTATGGGGGCTTATAGGTTCCTGTTAGGGGGCAAATTACTAGATTAGCAATTAGGTAGCCGTATGTTACACATGCCTTACTAGAAAGTGTGTAAAAAGATAGTAAAAGGATGTTCTTCACCATTAGGAGTGTGGCCTATTGGATCTTGGACCCATGGCTGAGTAGGTGTGGCTGTGCACTAAGTCTAGAATATAGAATCAGAGAGAGGACATGCTATAGTCTACTAATGTAATAACTGCATTGCTAAAATAGGCACCCCAGTGTCATGGGTTGGCCAGAAAACAGTTCAAGTCGATATCTTTGTTGAGCCCATGGGGCACCAGGGTCCCTAGCCGATATATCCAGCTAGTTTCGTTCTGCGAGATAGCTATGGTCTTGTTGCCCCCCCTCCAGTTATCCTTGACTAGGTCTATGCCATAGAAAATGAGCCCAGATGGGTCTTTCTGATGGTATTCTTCAAAGTGCCGCGACAGGTTGTGTTTGGGGTACGCGTTTTTTATTCTGCTGATATGTTCCTGGATCCTAACTTTCAGGGGCCGAGTGGTTCTGCCAACATACTGTAAATGGCACGGGCATTCAATTACATATGTGACGTGTGTCGTATTGCAAGTTATCAGATCTTTGATTTTATATTCTTTAAAGTCATAACGTGATTTGAAGCTTGTTTTTCTTCTTGGCTGCTTCTTACTGACCCGGCATGCCAGACATTTCTGGCATTTAAAGAAGCCTTTCAGCTCTGGGCAAAGATTGACAGGTTTGGGTGGGTCGATGACATTATGCACCAGATGGTGGCGTAAGGACGGAGCTCGTCTGTAGATGAATGTTGGTTTCTTTCCTAAGATGCTGGTCAGGATGTGATCTTCTTGTAAAATAGGCCAATATTTTTTAATTATGTGTTCAAAGTCTTTATACTGAGAATTGAACCCTGTGATGAATGCTACATCTGTAGTTTTCTGCCTCTTGTTGGTCTTTGGTTCCAGCATGGAATTCTTATCCATATTTCGCACTTCCTCTTTCTGTCTGGTTAGATTTTCCTTGTTGTACCCCTTTTCTTCAAATCTGTTTATTATCACGTCAGCTTGGGTTTCAAAATCTGAAACTGAATTGCAGTTCCTACGAAGTCACATCATCTGCCCTTTTGGAATGTTTGCTTTCCATCTTGGATGATGGCAGCTGGTAGATGGTATATATCTATTGCGATCAGTGGATTTGAAAAACGTTTTTGTGTGTAGTTTGGAGCCATGCTTGAAGATCTGTAGATCTAGGTATTCAATACATTCTTGGTCACATTTTCCAGTGAATGTTAGTCCATATCTGTTATTATTGAGGTCTGATAGGAATTTGTTGAATGTGTCCGATGTGCCATCCCACAAGATGATGAGATCATCAATGTATCTTCTATACAATTTGATCTCAGGGATGTTTTGGCCATACACATATTCCTCTTCCCAGCAGTCCATTAGTAGGTTGGCGACGCTTGGGGCATAACGAGCCCCCATCGCGACCCCCTTGGTCTGCACATAGTAGGTTTTCTGATACCAAAAATAATTGCACTCCATGGCCATTTGGAGTCCTTCAATAATGAAGTTAATTTGTTCTTGTTTGAGTGCAGTCTTTTCTAGCCTGTTTTTACAAAAACGAACTACGCTATGGGAGCTTTTGTTTTTGTTTTTCTTGTCCTTGGAGACATATAAGGATATCCAAACATCCCGCCCCACTCTGAAATTTAAAGGGACCGTCCGGAGAACCTAGTGCTGGGAAAGTCGAATCGTGGAACATCTGGTCGAGACCCCATATATGCCTTCTACCCCTGCAGGGGTACATAATTCTGGTGAGTGGGGATACATAAGGGGGAGCACCGGAATCACAGCGATCCCACCTGGCGTAGCATGTTTGTTCACCAATCAAGTCACCAAGATGCCACTTATTGAATGAACTGACTTACTGCTGTTACTTGCTTCTTGCAACAGGCTGGAAGGACTTTTCTCTCACTTATATAAACTTTGTGTTTAGATTTACTATACAGGGAGTGCAGAATTATTAGGCAAATGAGTATTTTGACCACATCATCCTCTTTATGCATGTTGTCTTACTCAAAGCTGTATAGGCTCGAAAGCCTACTACCAATTAAGCATATTAGGTGTTGTGCATCTCTGTAATGAGAAGGTGTGTGGTCTAATGCCATCAACATCCTATATCAGGTGTGCATAATTATTAGTCAACTTCCTTTCCTTTGGCAAAATGGGTCAAAAGAAGGACTTGACAGACTCAGAAAAGTCAAAAATAGTGAGATATCTTGCAGAGGGATGCAGCACTCTTAAAATTGCAAAGCTTCTGAAGCGTGATCATCGAACAATCAAGCGTTTCATTCAAAATAGTCAACAGGGTCGCAAGAAGCGTGTGGAAAAACCAAGGCGCAAAATAACTGCCCATGAACTGAGAAAAGTCAAGCGTGCAGCTGCCAAGATGCCACTTGCCACCAGTTTGGCCATATTTCAGAGCTGCAACATCACTGGAGTGCCCAAAAGCACAAGGTGTGCAATACTCAGAGACATGGCCAAGGTAAGAAAGGCTGAAAGACGACGACCACTGAACAAGACACACAAGCTGAAACGTCAAGACTGGGCCAAGAAATATCTCAAGACTGATTTTTCTAAGGTTTTATGGACTGCTGAAATGAGAGTGAGTCTTGATGGGCCAGATGGAAGAGCCCGTGGCTGGATTGGTAAAGGGCAGGGAGCTCCAGTCCGACTCAGACGCCAGCAAGGTGGAGGTGGAGTACTGGTTTGGGCTGGTATCATCAAAGATGAGCTTGTGGGGCCTTTTCGGGTTGAGGATGGAGTCAAGCTCAACTCCCAGTCCTACTGGCAGTTTCTGGAAGACACCTTCTTCAAGCAGTGGTACAGGAAGAAGTCTGCATCCTTCAAGAAAAACATGATTGTCATGCAGGACAATGCTCCATCACACGCGTCCAAGTACTCCACAGCGTGGCTGGCAAGAAAGGGTATAAAAGAAGAAAAACTAATGACATGGCCTCCTTGTTCACCTGATCTGAACCCCATTGAGAACCTGTGGTCCATCATCAAATGTGAGATTTACAAGGAGGGAAAACAGTACACCTCTCTGAACAGTGTCTGGGAGGCTGTGGTTGCTGCTCCACGCAATGTTAATGGTGAACAGATCAAAACACTGACAGAATCCATGGATGGCAGGCTTTTGAGTGTCCTTGCAAAGAAAGGTGGCTATATTGGTCACTGATTTGTTTTTGTTTTGTTTTTGAATGTCAGAAATGTATATTTGTGAATGTTGAGATGTTATATTGGTTTCACTGGTAAAAATAAATAATTGAAATGGGTATATATTTTTTTTTGTTCAGTTGCCTAATAATTATGCACAGTAATAGTCATCTGCACACACAGATATCCCCCTAAAATAGCTAAAACTAAAAACAAACTAAAAACTACTACCAAAAATATTCAGCTTTGATATTAATGAGTTTTTTGGGTTCATTGAGAACATGGTTGTTGTTCAATAATAAAATTAATCCTCAAAAATACAACTTGCCTAATAATTCTGCACTCCCTGTATATTAACCCACATATACTGTTCACCTTCACTAATTAACCACGGTACTTAGTGTTATCCTTGTACTATGTGGATCTAAATGCCCAATAAGTTAGGGCACTACTTTTGATGTATATTATTTATATTTGATTTTTGCATTCTATATATTTCACTTATTGCCGTTGGAGAGTTGTCGCATACTCCCACACGGTGTGTGTATTGGATTCACATTTTGCTCACCATTTGCACTCCACGGTATGGTACACACTGCCATCCAGTGGACACTTATTCATATATTTCTTTTTTGAATTTTTTTTTAATTATAACTTTTTTTATTATTATTTGCATATATAATTTACAGAAATAATGCACCAACGTGCGTAGATTTAACATAATACATACACAAGCAATCCTTTTACCCCACATCCTCCCCCTACCCCTGAATCGTTGTAGTTAAGTAAAAAAAAAAGCCACTTAGGTTCCGCATTTTCTTCCCTTGTGCCCACCCTCACCGCCCCTCCCCCACCCTTCCCCCCACCCATCACACCGTGGCCCAGTTTCTTAAGTTTATTCGATTTACTTCATTGGATTGATCCTCCCCATGGGGGGTGTCTACTAGCGAGTTAAAATATATATTGAATTTAAAAGACACCATCTCTTTATAAAGAGCAACCCGTTATGTCTAGCCAAGGTTTCCACATCCTCACAAACTTTCTATAATTCCCCTGTTTAGTGAGTGTCACTCTCTCGCTCCAGATCATTGTATTGATGGTTTCAACCCACGATTGAACAGTGGGTGGAGACTGGGCCTGCCACCTCCACGCAATTAGCCTCCTTGCCTGGAAGAGGCATCTCAGCACCACCTCCAGGGTTCCGACAGGCACTCTGTCCTCGTCGATACTGCCTAGTAGGCATGTCTTGGACTCAGCTTCCAAATTCGTTTTAAAGATTTTATTTATTATATCTATCACCTCCTCCCAGTATCTGAATAACTTAGGGCATTTCCACATCATGTGGATAAGGTTGCCAGTCGCTCTGCACCTTGGACATTCATCAGTACTTTTCCACCCAAAATTAAACATTCTCCTGGGGGTATAGTATACTCTATGCAAGAGGAACAAGTGTGATACTCTCTGAGATGGAGATATCGAGACCAATACCCCCCTCTTCAGAATCGCATTCCATTGTTCCGTGGTCATTTGCCCTAAGTCTCTCTCCCAACCTATCCTGCTCTTAATGGGGCCTGCCCTACTTATTGTTTTAGCTCCTATTCTGGAGTACAGCTCGGATATCAGGCCCTTAGTTGTTTTTGAAGAGGTTATTTTCAGGAGAGTAGGAGCCGAGGACCATACAATGGGTTGTGACCCAAACTGGGCTTGGATGCCATGCCGGATCTGGAGGTATCTATAAAATGTTTTGTTTGCTATGTTGAATTCCTGTCGCAGATCTGCAAAAGATTTCATATGTTCTCCCTCGTATAATTGATTTAAGCGGTTTATCCCTTGTCTCTCCCATTCCTTGCATCTCTCAATGTCTTTTAATTCTTTTAAATTTTGGTTGCACCAAAGAGGGGCAAACGTTGTTATACCCTTATAGCCCAACAGTGTTTTTGTTGTTTGCCATACTTTAAGGATAAGTTTTATGGTTGGACATTTATGAATAAACGAGCCAGCCTCGAGTGCCTCCAATATTGTCCTATGTGGTGCCCCAATTAACATCAGTGTCCCGGAGTTCCCTTCTCCCTCCATTCCGCAATTCGCGATATGTTGCAGCTGCGAAGCTAGGAAGTATGTTTTCGGGTGTGGAACAGCCATTCCCCCCTCCTTAGCTGGCAGCTGCATGGTCTGGAGGCAAATCCGGGCTTGTCCCTTCTTCCAGATTAAATCTCTAAAGATGGATTCTATCCTTTTAAACCATTTTTGGTCTATCCAAACTGGGGAGTTGTGGAGTATATAAAGTAGCTGGGGCAGCCATAGCATCTTTATTAAATTACATCGCCCCGCTATGGATAATGGCAGTTTACACCAGATGTCTCTTTTATATTCCCATTTGGACAAGAGGGGGATTAAGTTATTTGGAACAAAGCTATTAGTGTCCCTCGTAATCCATATTCCGAGGTATTTCATCTTTGCTTCTACTTTTAACTGAGGAATGCCGTGGGGTATCTGGACACCAGGGGAATCAATTGGCAGTAATGATGACTTTTCCCAATTGATGACCAGCCCAGAGCATAGCCCAAACTCGCCCACCGTTTTGATTACCTTTTTTAACGATGTACCAGTGTCTCCCAGAAAAAACAGGACATCGTCCGCAAACAATGCGATCTTATCCTCTGTGGTTATTCTGCGGAATCCCTGTATATCTTCTGATTTTCTAATTTTAATGGCCAATGGTTCCATCGCCAGCGCGAACAAAAGGGGGGAAAGGGGGCAACCTTGTCGAGTTCCTCTCTCTAACTGGAAGGTTTCACAAAATTCGTTATTGATTTTAATTCTAGCTTTTGGCTGGTTATATAGTAACTTCACCCAACTAATAAACCTGGGGCCAAACCCGAATTTCTCTAGTACCTGCCATGTCAAAAGCCTTGGCGGCATCCAGGGCTAAAACCGCTCTGGAACCCACCCCTTCTGTTGGAATTTGCATATTCAGGAACAATCTCCTGATATTAATACTGGTTGACCTATTTGGGATAAAGCCAGATTGGTCAGGATGTATGAGCGTTTGGATATTCCGGTTTAGCCGAGTTGCTAATACTTTAGCCAAGATCTTGGCGTCCGTACATAGTAATGAGATGGGACGATATGATGCGGCCTCCATTGGATCCTTCCCCTCCTTATGTAAAACTATAATGGTAGCTTCTACCATCGAAGTGGGGAGTGCTCCGTGGATCAGTGCCCAATTTAGTGTCTTGAGGAGTTCTGGTAGCAGAATATCCCCGTATCTTTTGTAGATCTCTATGGGCAACCCGTCTGGACCAGGTGACTTTTGGGTTGACATCCCCGCCACTGCCTGTTTTAGTTCAGATATAGTAATTGGAGCCTCCATATCGATGTTATCTTCCTCCGACAATGCCGGGACAGACATTCCCTGGAAAAAATCTCCCGGTCCTTCGGTCCCCTCCCTTCTCTTGGATCTATACAGGGACACGTAGAATTCTCTGAAAGTATTTAATATCACAGTTTTATCGGTAGAAGTTACCCCACTTGCTAACTTGACTGCTGTAACTGTGGATGGGGGGGAATTAGTTCTAATAAGAAGAGATAATAGGCGCCCCACTCGTTCTCCCTCTCCAAACTGGTTCTGTCTCTGGAATATTCGTTTCCCCTCTGTTTTTTTTAATGTAGTCATTTTGTATATCTGTTGTTTTTCTAGCCACTCTTTTAAGCTTTGCGGGGTTGGGGCTTCAACATATCTCTTCTCTGCCTGCAACAGCTGCCTCCTTGTCTCGCTTTCCCCCTCGCTATTCATCCTCTTGATCCCTGCTATCTTTTGAATCAGGAGACCTCTGAGATGAGCTTTTAGGGTGTCCCATACCACCCCCACTGAAGCAGTTCCTGCGTTTATCTGTAGGAATTCTTTGAGAGCAGACATCACTGTACTGTGTTCACTCATTAGCTCAAGCCAGTGAGGGCTAATTTACCATTCATTGGGGTACCATTTGCCCCTAGTTTTTATTGTCAACTCGATCGGTGAATGATCGGAAATTCCTCTTGGGCCATATTCTATGTTAGATACTAGTATGGCTGCCTCGTCTTTACCCAGCGCCATGTCTATTCTGGACAAGGTGTGATAAGTCTTCGAAAAACAAGAATATTGGCGTTCAAACGGGTAGCGCGTGCGCCAAATATCGCATAATCCAACTTCATGCAGAAATAGAGCTAATCTGTCCTCTCCTTTTGTTTTAGGCCTGTTTCCCGGCGGGAACCTGTCCTGGGTCCTATCTAAGGCTTCATTGAAATCTCCTATAATAAGTATCGGAGTCCCAGGTTTATCCAGTGTGTACTCGATCAATTTGTGTAGGACTTCGAATTTAAATGGGGGGGGGATATAAACGCATTTGAATTTAACACATTTATTCATATATTTTTTATCCTAGACCTCCGCTATTAGCAGTTAGGATTATTTCTTGGCTGCTATTATTAGCTAAGCCTTTTCCCTGCTCAACACAGGAAGTGCACAGACAGCGCCACTACCCCCATATTTATTGTTGTCTTTTATATATACACATAGGCCCAGATTCACAGAGTGTGGGCGCACATTACGCCGCCATAGCGCAAACGCCGTACGCCACACCAACGTAGCGCGGAGAGGCAAGCATTGGATTCGGCAAGCTATTGCTCCCAACGCTGCGTCAGCGTGGCGTAGGTTTCGAGGGCGCAGGCCGGCGTAGGTGGAAGTGGGCGTGACCCCATGCAAATGATGGTCCGAGCATGGTGCAGTGTTTTACGCCCGGCGTATCACGAACTGCACATGCGCTGTGACATGGACGCATGCACAGCACCCTTATGTGCCTGCTCACAACCACGCCGGCACAACTGCCTAAGCTACGCCAGATCACCGCATACGCCATGAACATTACATACGCCCAGCCAGACACACGTCCAACGCACATTACGCCGGCTTGTGTTCCCTGGTGCAGACCCTTGCATGTCTGTTGCCGGGTTACACCTCATCTATGGGGAATAACTTTACACCGGACGTACAACTTGCGCGCACCTCGCGTAGCATGCGTCGGGCGCATGCACGTTCGTGAATCGCCGTATTTCCCTAATTTGCATGTTTGAATGCCTAATCAATGGGAGCAGCAACATGCGTCCAGCCCATATGTGCGCCCACGCTACGCCGGCGTGGGTTAGATACGTCGGCGTAGGGTGGCCTGTTTTTAGGCGTATGTTGGTTTGTGGGTCTGGCGCACACATACGCCGGGCGCACATTTGCACTAACGTCGGCAAAAGGTGCTTTACGTCGGCGTAAGTGCTTTGTGAATCTGGGCCATAATATGTATTCTCTTTTGTTACACCCATTTTTTTTACCAGCTGGACATTTTATATCTGATGATGTGATTGGAGCACAGGCTTTTACATGGTGATAATAATGTGATAACATCCTCAGACTTTGGAACCTTAAACAGAAAGTGATAATGAGGGAGGAGTCAATAACCCAATGATGGGGGTCTTTAGGATCAGTCCATTCTTCATCTTGGTTGTTCTCCCCCATCCTCACTCTCTGACCTCTGGTGGGGCTCAGCTCCGCTGTTATTCATGACTAAATCATGGACTGAATAATGTACTTCTTGTGTTGGGAAGATGGCAATGAGTGATAGAGGGGGTGGGGACACTCGTCCTATAATCCCCTCATCACTGTCACCCCTATAAAAGACAGTTCTCGTTGTTTCCTCACTCTCTGACTAAGGTCCATGAATAAAGAAATGAACTGGTAGGAGATCAGAGGAGCCATTTACTAGTTACCTTGAGGGGGGGAATTGTAAGATCCCCAGAGACAAAGCTGCCTGATGTGGGTGGAGTCCTGGTTTAGGGGATCCAATCTGCTCATGTCTAGTAATAATCTTTGTATTTCTATTTTAGTAGATGGACGGGAGATGAGGAAAACCTCAGAGGATTGTCTCACTTTGTCTCCAGACTGTAAAGTAGAAGATGAGAACATCACACAGTATAGTCCAGGAGAAAACCTGGCTACCTCAAATGTCCATCCGGGACCACACAGTGTAGATGGACCATCGTATTCCTTTTATCCTGAGGAACCTCAGACTGTGCGGGACGGTGCCGGACCATCGTATTCCTCTTATCCTGAGGAACCTCAGACTGTGAGGGACGGTGCCAGACCATCGTATTCCTCTTATCCTGAGGAACCTCAGACTGTGCGGGACGGTGCCGGACCATCGTATTCCTCTTATCCTGAGGAACCTCAGACTGTGCGGGACGGTGCCAGACCATCGTATTCCTCTTATCCTGAGGAACCTCAGACTGTGCGGGACGGTGCCGGACCATCGTATTCCTCTTATCCTGAGGATCCTCAGACTGTGCGGGACGGTGCCGGACCATCGTATTCCTCTTATCCTGAGGATCCTCAGACTGTGAGGGACGGTGCCGGACCATCGTATTCCTCTTATCCTGAGGAACCTCAGACTGTGCGGGACGGTGCCAGACCATCGTATTCCTCTTATCCTGAGGAACCTCAGACTGTGCGGGACGGTGCCGTCCTTCCAACAGAAAAGAGGCTTTCCTGTACTGAGTGCGGGAAGTATTTCCGTTTTAAATCTGATCTTAATGTGCATAAAATATCTCACACAGGTGAGAAGCCGTATTGCTGTCCTGAGTGCGGGAAATGTTTTTCATTGAAGTGCAATCTTTACAAACATCAGAGATCTCACACGGGGGAGAAGCCATATTCCTCTTATCCCGAGGAACCTCAGACTGTGAGGGATGGTGCTGTCCTTCCAACAGAGAAGAGGCTTTCCTGTACTGAGTGCGGGAAGTGTTTCCCTTGTAAATCCAAACTTAATGTGCATAAAAGATCTCACACAGGAGAGAAGCCATATTCCTGTTCTGAGTGCGAGAAGTGTTTCCATTCTAAATCCAAACTTAATGTGCATACAAGATTTCACTCGGGTGAGAAGCCGTATTCCTGTCCTGAGTGTGGGAAATGTTTTTCACAGAAGTACAGTCTTCACAAACATCAGAGATCTCACACGGGGGAGAAGCCATATTCCTGTCCTGAGTGCGGGAAATGTTTTACACAGAAGTTCAGTCTTTATACACATCAGAGATCTCACACTGGGGAGAAGCCGCATTCCTGTCCTGAGTGCGGGAAATGTTTTTCAAGGAAGTCCAATCTTTACGCACATCAGAGATTGCACACAGGGGAGAAGCCGCATTCCTGTCCTGAGTGCGGGAAATGTTTTTCACACAAGCCCAATCTTTACACACATCAGAAATCTCACATAGGTGAGAAGCTATATTCCTGTCCTGAGTGAGGGAATTGCTCCTCACTGAAGTCCTGTCTTCCTGTACATCAGGGATCCCACACAACCCTTGAGGTGTATTAGTGAGTGCGGGAAATGTCTTGTATATGAATGTTGCTGGACATCACAGCTCTCAGGTGGGGAAGAAGCACACCCTGATATACACCTCAGATATACTCCATGGCTGATCTTCATCATGTAAGAAACACTTGGAGATCAGAGATCACCAAAGACATGGATGAAGTGTTGAACCGTGTTGGCTTTTCATTGGCTGAGTACATTTTGGGGTGTAGAGAGGTAAGTAGAGCCTTGAAATGAAGGATATCATAGCGGGTTATGCCCTGTACACACGGTCAGAGTTTCCGACAAGAAAAGTCTGATGTGAGCTTTTGGATGGAAATTCCGACCGTGTGTAGGCTCCATTGGACTTTTCCTGTCGGAATTTGCGCCAAAATAAATTTGAGAGCTGGTTCTCAAATTTTCAGTTGGAAGAAATTCTGATCGTCTGTAGCAATTCCGATGCATGTTCGGAAACAATTCGACGCATGCTCCAAAGCATTGAATTTCTTGGCTCGTCGTAGTGTTGTATGTCTTCGCATTCTTGACGGTCGAAAGTTCAGAGAAAGTTTGTGTGACCGTGTGTATGCAAGCCAAGATTGAGTGGAATTCCGTTAGAAAAACCATCCAAGGTCCAAATCCTCAATTTCAAGGCTCTACTTACTAGTGGTGACCCCGAAGCGTATCTCTCTGTCTTCAGTCCATCCTTCTCCCATCCCCCAACAGGAGGGAAGGAGAACTCGGAGATAAACTAGGTGAGAACTTTCCTTTGCTCCTGTGTGGGTTTGGGTGGCTTGGTGGAGTGCGGCATGAGAGGGAACACTGCTTGTCTTTATATTTCTACATATGTTGTCTGGGGAGAGGTTATTGATTGGAAAATATTTATACTGTTTGATTTTGTGTAAATCATTTCTGTTTTCACTTTGAAGGGAGATATTCCGTGTGGTTTGATAAAGTGATTGGCTCAATAGTTACCACTTCACTTACTTTTTTTGTTTTAAAATAATAGATGAACATATATGACAATCATTTGTTCATCTATGTCACATGTTGGTCTTATTTTATTTCACACAGTGATTTCCTATGATCATTGGCTCCATCTAGTGGCCATAATGTGGTATTGAACTATTTTTCCTGATTGAGGTATTTTGGACCATTATGACCACTAGTTGGAGCTGACAATTATTGGAAGTCACTGTGTTTATTTAAATACGGACAGAATTTCTCATGGCTGGACACATGCTTGTTACCCTCACCCAACATATTATTTTGCATAGACCCCTTAGTTTACTATGTCAGAGGGGGTTTCATACAAATACCAGAGATCATACTCATGCATTTATGAGTACAGAAGCCATTGAAGGACATAAATAAAACGACAGGATTAAACCAACCATTGGAAAAAAACGAAAACTGTGCTAGTACGTTCCAAATTTAAACTAAAATAGGCAGCAGCTGGCGTGCGATACACAGAGCATAAACTTAAAAACAAAGCCGCGCCACAAAAAAACAAACAAATAAAATGATCAGGATATAATGGTGGGAATTGTTAAGGTGTTCCTCGTACACAAATGTCACCTTCATATCCGGGTTTATTTTCTCCTTTCCCCCATTTTCTATGGTGTGATCTTTTCTACAATACTTTGTTGTAATAATGTAACACGTTGTGTATTGTATTGTACGACTCCGCCTCCACATTCCAGACAAGTAATTTTCCTGACCAATTGGATTTGTACCTTTAATATTTTATTCATTTCTTTCTGCACTCTTGTTAAAATTATAATAAAAAAAAGATATTAGACCAGCATTTGAGGCATTCAGTCTGGTCTTGTGACTGAGAAATATGGCACATGTCTAGGAAATATATACTCTGTTGGATTTTTGTATCGTCTGTGGACTTTGGACTTTGTATGTTATTGGAAGTTAATTAAATTTGCGTTCTCTGGAGAACCTGTGTTGCTGCGAAACAACATAATTTATAAGTCATCATACTATACATCTATATCACTACATTTATTGGAAACACACCTTATTATATCACTACAACCAGGAGCCAATAGAAACCTTTGGAGGAACCCTGACTGAGAAAGGCTGGACTAGGCAGTCATATATTTTTATCATTATACAGGATTTATATGGCACCAAAAGTTTGCACAGCGCTTTACAATGTGAGGGTAGACAGTATAATTACAATACAATTCAATACTGGAGGAATCAGAGGGCCCTGAGCATTACAGCTTACAATCTAAGAGGGAGGGTCAAGTGATACAAAAGGTAATAATTGTGGGGGATGGGCTGATGGAGAAAATAAAAGTACAGTTGTTAGGTGGAGGCAGGATAGGCTTCTCTAAGGTGATGAGTTGTCAGCGAAAACCTAAAAGTGGAAAGAGTAGGAGATAGACAGATTGGGATAAGGAGTTCCATAGGATTGGAGAGGCTCAGGAGAAGTCCTGGAGGCGAGTATGGGAGGAGGTGATGAGGGAGCTGGAGAGAAGGAGGTCTTGGGAGAATCAAAGAGAATGATTTTGTTGGCATTTTGAGACTAGGTTAGTGATGTAGCAGCCAATTAGGGGATTAGCAGAGAGGGGTGGAAGACACTGAATGGCAGCCAATGAAGGGATTGTCAGAGAGGAGTGGAGGACATTGAATGGCAGCCAATGAAGGGATTGGCAGAGAAGGGTGGAGGACACTGAATGGTAGCCAGTGGAGGAATTGGCAGAGAGGGGCGGAGGACACTTAATGGTAGCCAGTGGAGGAAGTGGCAGAGAGGGTGGAGGACACTGAATGGCAGCCAATGAAGGGATTAGCAGAGAGGGGTGGAGGACACTGAATGGCAGCCAATGAAGGGATTGGCAGAGAAGGGTGGAGGACACTGAATGTTAGCCAATGGGGGATTGGCAGAGAGGGGTGGAGGACACTGAATGGCAGCCAATGAAGGGATTGGCAGAGAGGGGTGGAGGACATTGAAAGCAGCAGTGGAGGGATTGGCAGAAAGGGGTGGAGGACACTGAATGCAGCCAATGGAGAAATTGACAGAGAGTGGTAGCAGGCACAGAATGGTAGCCAATGGAGGGATTTGCAGAGAGGAGTGGAAGACACTGAATGGAGGCCAATGGAGGGATTGGCAGAGAGGGATGGAGGACACTGAATGGCAGCCAATGGAGGGATTGGCAGAGAGGATGGAGGAGACAGAATGGCAGCCAATGAAGGAATTGGCAGAGAGGCGTGGAGGACATTGAATGGCAGCCAATAGCGGAATTGGCAGAGAGCGGTGGAGGACACTGAATGGCAGCCAGTGGAGGAATTGGCAGAGAGGGGTGGAGGACACTGAATGGCAGCCAATGGAGGAATTGGCAGAGAGCGGTGGAGGACACTGAATGGCAGCCAGTGGAGGAATTGGCAGAGAGGGGTGGAGGACACTGAATGGCAGCCAATGGAGGAATTGGCAGAGAGCGGTGGAGCATGCTGAATGGCAGCCAATGGAGGGATTGGCAGAGAGGGGTGGAGGACATTGAATGGCAGCCATAGTTACATAGTTAGTCAGGTTGAAAGAAGACACAAGTCCATCCAGTTCAACCATTAAAAAAAAATAACTGAAATTAAAAATATCGTACAATACCATATATCTACAGTTGATCCAGAGGAAGGCAAAAAACACCAATTTGCTACAGCAGGGGGAAAAATTCCTTCCCGATCCTCGGCAATCGGATTTTCCCTGGATCAACTTTACCTATACATGTTAGTACTCAGTTATATTCTGTACATTTAGGAAAGAATACAGACCTTTATTATAGCAATCTACTGAGCTGGCCAGAACCACCTCTGGAGTGGGGATGAGCCGAACACCCCTCCCGTTCGGTTCGCATCAGAATCTTTGAACGGACCGAACGTTTGCGCAAACTTTAGAACCCCATTGACTCGAACGTTCAAAATCAAAAGTGCCAAAGTGTGCCAACGAGTCCATTATCGTCCTCCATGTAACGGTATCTTTCATCCCCCTAATGTTCCATGCGGTAATACTGATGTCTGTAGTCATAAGGGGGAGGGGTGTATAGGGATGAGCCCGATGTTCTAGTTAAATCTAAGGACATTTTGGGGCGTTCGCGGGAGATTAGCACTGCAATTTTGCATGCACCTGACCTGCATGCAGGTTGCCTTTGGCCAATCATGGTTCAGGGGGCTAAGTCCACGCCCCACACTATGTAAGGCTGCTTACATGGCGGCCGTACATAGTGTAATGAGAGCAGCAAAATGATATTTCTAAAGGGAAAAATGTCATTTAAAACTGCTTGCGGCTGTAATGTATTGCCCCCCCCCCCCCCAGTGTCCCCCCAGTCTATTACCAGTCCCTGTGGGTCTGTTATGGGTATTAAGGGGAACCCTGAACCGTATTTTATTTCTGTAGGTATTTGTGTTGTTACACATAGCGCAGGTTTTTTTCTATTTATATTGGTGACATAATTGCCCAAATCTGGGGATCAGGAGCCATTTCCACCCTTTACTCTCGGCTGGGGTTCTTTGTATCCATATAACAGATGTTCTACATGACTAAATCTCACATCAATTTTACTGCAAAATCAAAGGGGCCAAAATGTCTCCCCCCTCCCCCGAGCAGTAATATATTTCTATCCCCCTTGGTGGGAGTGGAGATGACCCATCTATAAGGATATACAGTACATACACACACAGCACAAGGCCGTGTTCACACTACCAGATGTTTCTGCAGTTCCTCTGAGCGCCACAAGATGGCAGACAGGAAGTCTCTATGGAAGACAGGAAGTGATGTCAGGTACAGACAGGAAGTTCTGGGTGAGAGGTGAGTCGGGAGGAAGTAGTGAGGAGACATCTTTGGAATCGGCAGCAGAGGAGGTAATAAGATCTCGGGCCAGATTCACAAAGAGATACGACGGTGTATCTACAGATACACCATCGTATCTCTGACTTACACTGGTCCTATCTATGCGTCTGATTCATAGAATCAGTTACGCATAGATAGGGCTAAGATCTGACAGTGTTACAATGTGTTACACTGTCGGATCTTATTTTCGATTTAAAAATGGCGCCGGGGGCGTTCCCGCTGATTTACGTTGAATAATATGTAAATCAGCGAGATACGCAAATTCACGAACGTACGCGGACCCAACGCAGTCTTCTTACGACGTTTCCGTATCGGCTTTCCCGGCGTATACTTACCCCTGCTTCTATGAGGCGCAGCCAATATTAAGTATAGCCATCGTTCCCGCGTCGCTTTTAAAAAAATGTACGACGTTTGCGTACGCCGAAGTCAGAAACCCGTGCGTCGCTAGTTACGCTCACGTCAAAACCACTGACGTCCTAGTGACGTCAGTGGGAGCAATGCACGCCGGGAAATTCCATGGACGGCGCATGCTCATTTAAATCGGCGCGGGAACGCGCCTGATTTAAATAGTACACTCCCCCTTGCCGCGGAATTTGAATTCCGCCGGGGGATTTAGGATCCGCCGCCGCAAGTTTGGAGGTAAGTGGTTTGTGAATTAGCCACTTGCCTCTCAAACTTGCGGGAGCGGATCTTAAATCAGGTAGATCGAGCGGATCTAAAGATTCGCTGATCTACGTGAATCTGGCCCATATAGTGTGGAGACCTAGATTAACCCCTTCAGGGTCAGAACATTTCCCCGCCTATGGGGCCGGAACATTCTCTTCATATTGGAGATGTGGAGGGGATAGGGGGGTTTATATAGACATAAAGGGCCGGATTCAGGTAGGAGATACGACGGCGTATCTCCAGATACGCCGTCGTATCTCTGAGTTACGGCGTTGTATCTATGCGCCTGATTCATAGAATCAGTTACGCATAGATTTCCCTAAGATCCGACTGGCGTAAGTGTCTTACACCGTTGTATCTTAGGCTGCATATTGACGCTGGCCACTAGGTTGATTTATGCGAGGAATATGCTAATTAGGTAGATACGCCGATTCACAAACGTACGTACGCCCGGCGCAATTTTTTTACGTCATTTACGTTAGACTTTTTCGGCATAAGGTTGCTCCGGCTCTTATGAGGCGTACGCAATGTTAAATATGGACGTCGTTCCCGCTTCGAATTTTGAAATTTTTACGTAGTCTGCGTAAGTCGTTCGCGAATAGGGCTGTACGTAAGTTACGTTCACGTCTAAAGCATTGGCGATTTGCGACGGAATTTCGAGCATTCGCACTGGGATTCTTTTGCGAACGGCGCATGCGCCGTTCATAAAAAAAGGCAAATACGTGGGGTCACACTAAATTTATATAAAATACGCCCACATCATCCAAATTTGAATTAGGTGGGCTTACGCTGGAGCACATACGTTATGCCGCCGTAACTTAGGGCGCAAGTTCTTTCTGAATACGGAACTTGCGCCCTAATTTACGGAGAACATTACGCTGGGCTACCTGAATCCGGCCCTAAATGTATTAGCTAGATTCACGTACCCGTGCCTAACGTTAGGCAGGCGTAGCGTATCTCATATATGCTACGCCGCCGTAAGTTAGAGAGGCAAGTGCTGTATTCTCAAAGCACTTGCATCCTAAGTTACGGCGGCGTAGTGTAATTGTCCCGGCGTAAGCGTGCCTAATTCAAATTGTGAAGAGGTGGGCGTGTTTTATGTAAATAAAGCATGACCCCACGTAAATGACGTTTTGAACGAACGGCGCATGCGCCGTCCGTGGACGTATCCCAGTGCGCATGCTCCAAATTACACAGCAAAGACTCATTGGTTTCGACGTGAACGTAAATGACGCCCAGCCCCATTCACGGACGACTTACGCAAACAACGTAAAAATTTGGCGCGGGTCCGACGTCCATACTTAACATTGGCTGGGCCATCTTTTTGGTGGAATATCTTTACACCTGAAAACACCTTACGTAAACAGCGTATCTTTACTGCGACGGGCAAGCGTATGTTCGTGAATAGGCGTATCTCGCTGATTTACGCATTCTAGGCGTAAATCAGCGTACATGCCCCTAGCGGCCAGCATAAATAGACAGCTAAGATACGACAGCGTAGGAGGTCGTATCTTAGCTACATTTAAGTGTATCTCAATTTGAGAATACACTTAAATGTACGACGGAGCAGATTCAGAGTTATGACGGTGTATCTACTGATACGCCGGCGTAACTCTATCTGAATCGGGCTATCTGTCTACATAACACACCCCTATTCCCCCCACATCTCCAATATAAAGAGAATGTTCCGGCCCCATAGGTGGGGAAATGTTAAAGGCCAAAGGGAAGGAGGATCCCAGACCCCAGAAACATATCAAACACTAAACTGAATCTTCCTCTGTGTGTAAGACCACTGGGGGGCGTTCTTACATGATAGAACACCTCATATTATCCCCCATACACCCCCATCCTAATATTATACAACCAGTACAGTCCAGATCATTCTCTCTTATCAATTATTGGTCCACAGGTAAATCTGAATACATCACATGACCAATCAGCATGGAGCAGGACCAGAGTCACATGACTGAGAGGATTCTAAACCTCACCCTGGAGATCATCTACCTGCTGACCGGAGAGGTGAGGAGGATTCTGGGAGGTCACATGACATCACTCTTATCTCTATTAATAATACAGACCTGACCGGAGAGGTGAGGAGGATTATGGGAGGTCACATGACATCACTCTTATCTCTATTAATAATACAGACCTGACCGGAGAGGTGAGGAGGATTCTGGGAGGTCACATGACATCACTCTTATCTCTATTAATAATACACAGACCAGAGAGGTGAGGAGGATTCTGGGAGGTCACATGACATCACTCTTATCTCTATTAATAATACAGACCTGACCGGAGAGGTGAGGAGGATTCTGGGAGGTCACATGACATCTTTCTTATCTCTATTAATAAAACACAGACCTGACCGGAGAGGTGAGGAGGATTCTGGGAGGTCACATGACATCACTCTTATCTCTATTAATAATACACAGACCTGACCGGAGAGGTGAGGAGGATTCTGGGAGGTCACATGACATCACTCTTATCTCTATTAATAATACAGACCTGACCGGAGAGGTGAGGAGGATTCTGGGAGGTAACATGACATCACTCTTATCTCTAATAATAATACAGACCTGACCGGAGAGGTGAGGAGGATTCTGGGAGGTCACATGACATTACTCTTATCTCTATTAATAATACACAGACCTGACCGGAGAGGTGAGGAGGATTCTGGGAGGTCACATGACATTACTCTTATTTCCATTAATAATACACAGACCTGACCGGAGAGGTGAGGAGGATTCTGGGAGGTCACATGACATTACTCTTATTTCCATTAATAATACACAGACCTGACCGGAGAGGTGAGGAGGATTCTGGGGGGTCACATGACATTACTCTTATCTCTATTAATAATACACAGACCTGACCGGAGAGGTGAGGAGGATTCTGGGATTCTAACATGATATTTCTATTACAGCGCTGTTTTATCATCTGAACCACGGTTTCTTATATTTGATACTTTGTTTTATGATATTCCTATTGGTTTCTCAATACAGAGATTTCCTCTTGTGAAGTCAGGTGATCACATGACCATCACAGTGCCTCCATGTGACTCCCTAAAACCCGAGAGACACAACATGGAGAAGATTCTAGAAGTCACCAAGAAGATGATGGAGCTGCTGACAGGAGAGGTGAGGAGGATTCTGGGACATTATCCAGTAACAGACAAGGGGTGTGTCTGGATGGTGACTGTATCATTGTGTGTGTCAGGTTCCTATAAGGTGTCAGGATGTCACTGTCTATTTCTCCATGGAGGAGGGGGAGTATTTAGAAGGACACAAGGATCTCTACAAGGACGTCATGATGGACAATCAGCCGCCCCTCACATCACCGGGTAAGAGGAGACTTTATTGTAAAGGAGAGAGCAGTACGGAGGCTCCACCTAGATCCCCCATCATCTGATAAACACATAGAAACAATGTATTCAGTCAGTGTGTGTGTTTCCTACAGATGGATCCAGTAATGGGAACCCACCAGAGAGATGTCCCCGTCCTCAGGATTCCACACTGGTCAATATTAAAGAAGAGATAAAAGAGGAGGATGATGAGGATGGGGTGATGGAGGAGTCAGAGTTTCCAAAAGAACACAAAGACCTGTACCAGGACACCATGGTGGAGTCATCCAGCTACAGAGACCCCCCAGAGAGATGTCCCCGTCCTCTGTATTCCCGGGATTCCACACAGGAAGGTCACACCATCCCTCCTTATTTAAAGGTTGGTGGGACGGAACATCTAGACATGGACTTGTGGGGGGATGTGTGGATTTTATAGATGTGATGTCACAATAATAAAGCTTATATCTTACAAATGATATTCTCTCTCATGCTCTTGGTTTAGAGTGGAGATCCAATCGATATAGAATTTGAGGTGAAATCAGAAGAAGAAGAGATGTATGTGAGGGATGATCAGCAGTCTATGGAGGAGGATGGAATAACGGGGACATTTATAGAGGAGGACACTCCTACAGAGATCAGCACAGGTGGGTAAATAACACTAAATCCATTCCGCCACCCATACTGCTCACTGATTGGTCCAGAGTAGGGCGGGGACTGGGTGATATCAGCCTGTAATCCCCTGGTCACTTTCCTGAGCTGTGTTCCCCGTATTCCTGTATTTCTCTGGGATAATCTTCCTTCTCTGTGCTGCAGACACAGTTAATGTATCTAGGATGGATTTATGGACATTCTGGGGTTCAGCTGCTAGTAAAATGTTCATTTTTCCCCCCATAGGTGTTGCTTGTCTTAGTCATCTGGGGTATGTGTCTTAGGTCTTCTGCCCCATACCCGGATCTAGCGAGATCTCTGACAGAGGAATTCTCCTGGGGTTACTAGTTGTGATGTTTGCTGGCAGTGCGGGGTGGAGGGATAGGTCTGTATAATCTCAGACCCAAGACAAGAAGAACTCTCCACATAGTATAGATCTATAAGATCTCTGACTTTATTCCATAGAAATATCTGTCACACACATCGGTAGACACGCACAGTGTATCTCCTCGCCGCTCGCTTGCTTCAGACTCCGCAGACCAATATTCATTTTGACGTCAAATTTTTATTTAGTTTTAGTTGTATTTTAGTTACCTGAATTGTTTTAGTTTTCATTGTGTTTAGTCAACTAAAATTTGCAGGACGTTTTAGCCGACTAAAATTGAATGTGTTTTTTCGGTAAATTGTAATGCATTATTTATGGTCGTTACCCTCTGACCGAGAGAGATGTGGATCACATAAACACGCGACAAGACTTACAACATAAAAAGACCCGAAGTGTGCCCCCGGATGCTTGCTACTGACTACAGGTTGGTGCTTCTGTATGCCCTGTAGGAGGGACTTGACTGCATGGGCTCGAGAATACTGATGGTTTACTGGGGTCCTGCAGGGACAGAAAATTTTGGACGCCATCTAGATATGGCATGATAGTATTGTAAGAAAGGGTCAGCTGCGTGTGGCAATACTATATGAAGGCTAGGACGTGTCTAACCGCTGCTCCAGGGGCAGGGGCCAAAAATGTGCGGTTAGTGTTCCAAGCAGTGCGATAGGCCTTCAGTGTGTTGCGTGCCAAGGAGTGGTTAATAAGCTGGGTTGAGTTGGTGAGATGCGACTTCAGTCCATCCTCAGCAATGACCAGGGTGGGACAGGGATAGTTGTTGGGTCGGCTCCAGGCTCTTGCTGGAAAAACAAAGTAAGGTTGGACAGAGCATTAGCTGCGATTTTGCATTTGCCTGGAATATGTCTACAGAAGATATTAAACTGGTGACGGAGTGACAGCTGCATGAGCCTGCGCAGGAAGGATGTGATGGGGAGTGACTTAGATCTACCTTAATTGATGAGGTCGGCTGTGGCCTGATTGTCTGTGGTGAAGAACACTGTCTGTCCTGTTCAAGTGTGGCCCCAGACCTGGGCAGCTGCCACGATGGGGTACAGCACGAGGCGTGATGAAGACTGGGTGAAGCAGAAATTTAAGAGGATTTCTGGGGGCCAAGGTTTGGAGAACCAGTGGCGGCCGAAAAATTTGCCGCAAAAGCCTGTGGTGGCTCGGCTGACACTGCCGACATGAAGATTGAAATGCTGTTCTATCAGGTGGGGAAGTTGTCCCACATAGCTAAGTCTGCTACTGATGCTTGGCCTAGCTTGAGAACTTGGACTGGAACTTGCATTGGTGTGAGAAAATCAAGATAATACACAGTCGCTCAACAAGACGACCAACATGCGCTCGCAGACCAACGTGCACTCGCAGACCAACGTGCACTCGCTGGTGCTGGATGGAAACCTGAACTAACCGCAGGGAAAAAGACAGAGAAAAGATGAGTGGCCCGCGTGCCACTGAAGATGAATGGCCAACTAGGTGCCACTGTGTGTTTGTGTGTCTGATTGTTTGTCACTGAGGTGTGTTTGCAAGTTTAGTTTGTATTCGGGTTTGCACGTGGTGCGTGCTGCAAAGTGTTTTATACTACTGCAGACAATATTGTGTGGTTGCAAGGGTGTCAGTGAGTGTCAGGTTGCTGGGATGATATTGTGTGGTTGCAGGGGCCTCGAGTATGAAGGTTTGTTTTGAGACGGCATTGCGTGGTTGCAAGGGTCTCAGTCTGGTTTGCTGAGACAATATTGCGTGGTTGCAAAGGTCTCGATGATTATGAGGTTTGTTTTGAGATGGCCTTGTGTGGTTGCACGGGTCTCAAGAAGTGAGGGGTTTCTGAGATGATGTTGCGTTTTGCAATGGTCTCAAGTGAGTGTCTGGCTGCTGAGACGACTTTGTATGGCTGCAAAGGTCTGAACGGGTGTCAGGTTACTAGGGTTGCCACCTCATCCCTTTAAAACAGAACACATATTAATTACACAGGTTCTGAGGCCAATTTAATGCAGATAAGGCACCAAGTGAGTTTAATTACCACCTTAATCAACCACAGAACCTATGTAATTAATATGTGTTCTGTTTTAAAGGGATGAGGTGGCAACCCTACAGGTTACTGAGACGATGTTGCGTTTTGCAATGGTCTCAAGTGAGTGTCAGGCTGCTGAGACGAATTTGTATGGCTGCAAAGGTCTGAACGGGTGTCAGGTTACTGAGACGATATTGCGTTTGCAATGGTCTCAAATAAGTGTCAGGTTGCTGAGACAAGATTGTGTGGTTGCAAATGTCTAGACGAGTGTGAGGTAGCTGAGATGATTTTACATTTTGCAAGGGTCTCAAATGAGTGTCAAGTTTCTGAGACAATATTCCTTTTTTTTTTTTAAACGACTGTGAATGAAACGCTGTTAAACATGAGTTACCGCGTCTGGCAGTGTTTACAAGCTGTTACAAGCATTGGCGTTTTGAATCAGCAAAAAGTGTAGCGCTAAAAATATGTGTGAAAAATATAACAATATAAAAAGTCATATAAATATAACACCAAGTGTTCAAAAGTTCATAACTGATGATAAAGTGCAGAAATAAATTCATAAGTAAGGGATGAGTCTCAATGATGATTCAAAATCCAGAAAATCCAAACAAACGTGACAATTGTGGAAAAATAAATTAATAGCAGATCCACCACCAGGATAAAGATGGGAGGCTTACCGGAAAGCGTGGACTCAACTAAGCATAAACTTAATGAGTCGTATAGGCTTATATGATGGCGGTATCCCAACTCCAGACCGTTAAGATGGTAGGCAGATATGAGATTTCAGTAGGAATCCACTCCTTATATAGTAAATGGTAAATCATAAATGATGATGCCAGGACCAGCCTATGAAGACTGTGGGCTCTTACAGGGAATCCAGGGGCTCAGAGTGCAACAGATAGGAGAGGAAAAATGAATGCGTACATAGTGTAATACCGTTTAAAAAATCGTTACTTTGACATCAAGAGATAAAATATTAGGCCTCATACACACGACGGGACATGTCCGATGAAAGCGGTCCGCGGACCGTTTTCATCGGACATGTCCGCTGGCGGATTTTGGTCTGATGGCTGTACACACCATCAGACCAAATTTCCCGCGGACAGCGAACGCAGTGACGTGGCCGCGGCGACGCGCGCGACCCTGGATGGTCAATGCTTCCACGCAATGCGTCAAATCACTTTGATGCATGCGAGGGCTTTCGGCCGAGCGGACATGCTTCCAGCGGACATGTTTCTTAGCATGCTAAGAAACATTTGTCCGCTGGAAACCTGTCCGATCCGCTGGAAAATTGTCTGGTCGGCCGTACAGACGACCGAACATGTCCGCGGAAACTGGTCCGACGGACCAGTTTCAGCAGACATGTTCGGTCGTGTGTACGAGGCCTTACACTCACATTTCAGTAGACATGGCAGAGCGTATAAAAGTCTAGCAGTGGAGTCAGCATAAATCCCGACGCATCAATCGATCGTCATCTGGGGTGCTGGCGTTTTGAATGCCTCTGAACATCCGTCTGAACCCATTTATTTTATTTTTTTCAGGAAGGTTTCTAACTCAACTGCCTAGAAACGACTATAAATGATCCTGTGTAGATGTACTGATAAGATAACAGAGGAGAGATTGGGGGTGGCTGAAAAAACACCCAACTGTTCCTAAACGTCCGTTTACCAACAGCAGTGTACATGAGGCCTAAGACGATTTGTCTGGCTGCAAGGGTCTCAATGAATGCCAAGTTGCTGGGGCGAGACTGCGTGGTCACAAAGGTCTTTAACGCGTGGGAGGTTGCTCGAGACGGTATTGCGTGGTTGCAAGGGTCTCGATGAGTGTGGGGCTGCTGAGACGGTATTACGTTTGCAAGGGTCTCAACAAGGGTGTCAGGCTGCTGAGACGATTTTGCGTGGTTAGCAACGGTCTCAACAGGTTTCAGGTTGCTGGGCCGAGATTGCGTGGTGGCAAATTTTTCAATTTTTTTTGTGTTTTTATAAAAACAAATTCTCTTTGCATTTTTTATATATATATATATTGCGTTTTGTAAGGGTCATGTGTTGCAAGGGTCTTAACAAGGGTGTCAGGCTGCTGAGATGATTTTGCATGGTTGCAAGGGTCTCTATAAGTGTGGGGCTGCTGAGACGCTATTGCGTTTGCAAGGGTCTCAACAAGGGTGTCAGGCTGCTGAGACGATTTTGCGTGGTTAGCAACGGTCTCAACAGGTGTCAGGTTGCTGGGCCGAGATTGCGCGGTGGCAAAGTGTTTTTTTTTTTTTTGCGTTTTGTAAGGGTCATGTGGTGCAAGGGTCTTAACAAGGGTGTCAGGCTGCTGAGATGATTTGCATGGTTGCAAGGTCTCAATCAATAAGAATTGGGTTACTGAGAAAGGGTAGAAACGCCTGGTTTGTTTGTACCTTTAAGCGAGCAGTATAAGGTAGAAGGACAACGCCTGTTTGAATCGTAGGTTCCGCAGGGGCCACTAATGAATGATATGGGAGACAACGAATGGTATCAAATTGATAAGACATAAAGAATGTAATAACAAATCTTACTTGCGACAGTGGGCCATGCGAGTGAGTTTGCGGCGGACTGTGGCTGGAGTAAAACATATCGGGAAGGTGTAGCGTGATGCCGTGCATGGGGCAAAACAACGAGGTTTGGTGTAGAAAATAGAACGCGAGAAGTTCGTACGAATAATTTGTAAGCTCCACTGCGGGAACTGAACATATGGTACGGGTGACACCACGAGTGGCCACGAATTTGACATGACAAACAAGCTAACGAATCCTACCTGGGACAGTGAGCGTGCGACTGGGTTTGCTTTGGACTGGAGTGGGTGTGCAACACATCCGAAGACTGTGGTGTGGCGCAATGCATGACGCACAGGCAATAACTTTGGTAAATAAATGAGAGAGAAGAACCGTGTACAAACAATTCGTAAGTTCCGCTGCGGGAACTATAACACACAACATGGGGGAAACAATGAATGACAACGGTAGAAAGTATGTAATGTATCGGATACAAAACGGTTATAAAGAGAAATGACTGATACAAAACGGTTGTAAAATGCATGAAACGAATCCGATACGAATTGGTAGTAAGTAATATTGAACGAATCTGATACGAATTGGTTGTAGAGTGTATGCTACCCCTTGCTGTGAAACCGAACACCTACCAACCACCCATCCCCCCAGGCTAATTAAGTGCAGACAAGGCACCAGGTGAGTCCAATTACCACCTCAATCTGCCAAAGAACCCATACAAACAATACATGCTAATCTCCAAATGGATGAGACAGCAACCATGGAGAGTGAATTTTATAACCAGTGAAGCCTTGGATTTACAAATGAATGGTATGTTTGGCAGGAGGAAGTTACAAATGTACTACGCCTGTGCCGAATGATGGAACATGAGTAAAAATAACTCGGAGGCAGGTTTTTTACAAAAGTAATGCAGGATAGGAAGCATAACAAATTGCAAGATTGCACATGATACGAAAAGGTTTGAATCCTACCTGCGACAGTAAGCGGGAACCACCGTCAAAAGACCATGAACGGAGAAGCCGCAATGCGCTTGCGATGTCGAATGCGATTGAATGTGCAGACTCACGGACATGAGGTGAGCTGGGAAGAGTCGGCCCAGTGACATGTACCGCACACTGAACCGACAAAGAGCATGTGTGAGTGGGCTGCTTAAATACCCTCCGGGCTCCTCCCATAAACTCAGGCCACCATACTGGCCTTCTTATTTAGACCTTTCTCTAGAATTGCCAAACCCATGATATACTCCTGGAGTAAAAATCCAATCAGATGTTCTTATTTCTGGTATGAAGGATTGAACACGCACTACAGACACACATTTAGCCCTTGTGATATGGAACGTCTTTAGAAATAAAACAAAAATATTGCTTTTTGACAGACAGAAGTGCAAATGTAAAATCTAATAAAAAGAAATAAACTGTAAAGTCTATCGGCTGTAATGCCATTGCACATATGACCCGAATATATTACCAACATGGAGTATTAAGAAGAAAAAGAAATGTTTGAACTTTAACCCCTTCAGCCCCTGATTGCCAGGAACAGCAGATCTGTCTCTCCTCTCCTGTCAGAACGGGGATCTGTTTACACACAGAGGGCCAAATTCTCAAAAAAGCTGCCTAACTTAACTTTCAGCAGTTAAGTTACAAAGGCGTTAAATTTCTACCTAAGTGCCCGATCCACAAAGCACTTACCTAGAAATTACACGCCGTGTAACCTAAGTGCCTCCGTCGCAAGGCGGTCGTCTCCTCGAGGGGGCGATTCCTATTCAAATGAGGCGCGCACCCGCGCCGGACGTACTGCGCATGCGTGTGACGTCATTTTTCCCGACGTGCAGCGCGCGAACGTAATTTACGCCGGGCTTTGTGGATTGCGACGGGACAATAAATTTGCGACGGGTGAAAAAAAAAAAAATGGGAAAAAAAAATCAAATTTTAAAAAAAATCGCGGCGATCGAAAAAAAGGTCTGGTTTTACATGGTGTACTAACTTTACACATTGTAAAACCAGCCCTAATTTAACGCGTGCAAATCGTAACTTACGCAGAAAACACAAAGCTTAAAAGCTTTGTGGATCTGCTTAAGTACTCATTTGCATACGCAAAGCGGCATTTCGACTCGAAATGCCCCCAGCGGCGGATGCGGTACTGCATCCTAAGATCCGACAGTGTAAGTGTATTACAGATGTCGGATCTTCTGACTATCTTTGGAAAAATCCTTCTGAGGATCGTTTCCAAAGATAGCCACAGGGATACGCAGGCTGAACAGCAGTTCCGCCTGCGTATCTCCTTTGAAGATTTGGCCCAGAGATCCTGTTCTTGCTCTTGTGCCCGCGATCGTGGATGGATGGCGGACCTCGCGGCTGCCTGCCACACGCATCGGGTCCCCCACAGTGCAGCGGGCACGCGTCAGCGCCTGGTATGGTTCTTAACCACTTCAATACCTATTCTGGCACTTCTCTCCTACATGTACAAATTATCATTCTTTTGCTAGAAAATTACTCAGAACCCCCAAACATTATATATGTTTTTTTAGCAGACACCCTAGGGAATAAAACGACGGTCATTGCAACGTTTTATCTTGCACGGTATTTGCGCAATAATTTTTCAAACGCCTTTTTTTGGGGAAAAAATTGTTTCATGAATTAAAAAATAACAAAACAGTAAAGTTAGCCCAATTTTTTTGTAAAATATGAAAGATGATGTTACACCGAGTAAAAAGATACCTAATATGTCACACTTTAAAATTGCGCACACTCATGGAATGGCGCCAAAGTTCAGTACTTAAAAATCTCCATTGGCAATGCTTTGAAATTTTTTACAGGTTACCAGTTTAGATTTACAGAGGAGATCTGTTGCTGGCACTCTAACGCACGCGGCGATACCTCACATATGTGGTTTAAACGGCTTTTACATATGTCGGCGGGACTTACGTGTGCGTTCGCTTCTGTGCGCGAGCTACCGGGGACAGGGGCGTGTTTTTTTTTTTATTCCTATTACAAGGAATGTAAACATCCCTTGTAATAGGAAATGTGTGTGACAGGTCCTCTTTATGGAGAGATGCGGGGTCAATAAGACCCCACATCTCTCCTCCAGGCTGGAAAGCATGAGATAGGTAAAAAAAATGTCACCGATCTCATGATCAGTGTTGCTCACTAGCCACAACCGCGGCTTTGTTTACTTACGGGGTACCCGGGCGTGACGTCATCACATCGTGCCCGGGCCTCTGACAGTCATCTTGTCACCAGTCATCTCTATGCTTCCTGCCTGCGCCGGACGATTCCTTCCTCGGGCCCCCAATGGCATGGGAGAGCCCAGAGAAGCATCGGATGGCGGCGGGAGGGGGGATGCCCCCTCCCGCCGCCTATAAGAACGATCAAGTGGAGGAACCGCCGCTATGATCGTTCTTATGGTGCGCAGGATCGCCGGCTGAAGACATAAATATCTGAATGATGCCTCTAGCTCTAGAGATCCTATCTGTGGACGTCATATGACGATGGGCCGGTATTGAAGTTGTTAATGGAGCTGACATACCAGTATGATGATTCATTGGAACGAGCCGATCCGCTGACGGCGACTGGTTGGCAAGTGGTAAATGTACTATTATTATAGGCTGGGGATGGAATTTCCTTTGCCGATTTAGAAAAGGCCAGCAGAGGGCACCAAAGAGATAATGTGAATGAGTGCAATGTGTGGAACTGCATAGGAAAGGGAAAGGATTTATGGGAGCCTGCTTCTCTCAGCCAATACAGCTTGCCGATAGAGTCAGGGGGCTGGGACTTTAAGAGATAGGCGGAGCTCCAAGGAAAGCAGAACTTCAGGTGAGTCCCTCTCTCACATTTTTGTTCTGTTTTTGTTCATTAACCAATATCAGAGCAGTTCTGTTATACCTCATATCTGGGTATTATATGAGCAGTTTCCTATTTACTGATTTCATACTGGTTTGATTTTATATCTGATGATGTGATTGGAGGACAGACTTTTACTTGTTGATAATAATGTGATAACATCCTCAAACTTTGGAACTTTAAACAGAAAGTGATAATGAGGGAGGAGTCAATAACCCAATGATGGAGGTCTTCAGGATCAGTCCAGTCTTCATCTTGGTTGTTCTCCCCCATCCTCACTCTCTGACCTCTGGTGGGACTCAACCCCGACTGAATCATGGATTAATTAAGGAAGTGCAGGACTTCTTGTGTTGGGAAGATGGCAATGAGTGATAGAGGGGGTGGGGACACTCATCCTATAATCCCCTCGTCACTGTCACTCCTATAAAAGACAGTTCTCGTTGTTTCCTTACTCTCTGACTAAGATCCATGAATAAAGAAATGATCTGGTAGGAGATCAGAGGAGCCATTTACTAGTTACCTTGAGGGGGGGATTGTAAGATCCTCAGAGACAAAGCTGCCTGATGTGGGCGAAGTCCTGGTTTAGGGGAACCAATCTGCTCATGTCTAGTAATAATCTTTGTATTTCTATTTTAGTAGATGGACGGGAGATGAGGAAAACCTCAGAGGATTGTCTCACTTTGTCTCCAGACTGTAAAGTAGAAGATGAGGACATCACACAGTATAGTCCAGGAGAAAACCCGACTACCTCAAATGTCCATCCGGCACCACACAGTGTAGATGGACCATTGTATTCCTCTTATCCTGAGGAACCTCAGACTGTGAGGGACGGTGCCAGACCATCGTATTCCTCTTATCCTGAGGAACCTCAGACTGTGCGGGACGGTGCCGGACCATCGTATTCCTCTTATCCCGAGGAACCTCAGACTGTGCGGGACGGTGCCGGACCATTGTATTCCTCTTATCCTGAGGAACCTCAGACTGTGCGGGATGGTGCCGGACCATCGTATTCCTCTTATCCTGAGGAACCTCAGACTGTGAGGGACGGTGCCGGACCATCATATTCCTCTTATCTCGAGGAACCTCAGACTGTGAGGGACGGTGCCGTCCTTCCAACAAATACGAGACTTTCCTGTACGGAGTGCGGGAAGTGTTTCAGTTTTCAATACGATCTTTCCACACATCAGAGATCTCACGCAGGAGAGAAGCCGTATTCCTGTCCTGAGTGCGGGAAATGTTTTTCAACAAAGTTCCATCTTTCCAGACATCAGAGATCTCACACGGGGGAGAAGCCGTATTCCTGTCTTGAGTGTGGGAAATGTTTTTCAACAAAGTTCCATCTTTTCAGACATCAGAGATCTCACACGGGGGAGAAGCCGTATTCCTGTCCTGAGTGCGGAAAATGTTTTTCACAGAAGCCCCATCTTTCCACACATGAGAGATCTCACACGGGGGAGAAGCCGTATTCCTGTCCTGAGTGTGGGAAATGTTTTTCAGATAAGTCCTATCTTTCCACACATCAGAGATCTCACACGGGGGAGAAGCCATATTCCTGTCCTGAGTGTGAGAAATGTTTTTCACATAAGTCCCATCTTTACACACATCAGAGATCTCACACGGGGGAGAAGCCGTATTCCTGTTCTGAGTGCGAGAAATGTTTTTCATACAAGTCCCATCTTTCCACACATCAGAGATTTCACACGGGGGAGAAGCCGTATTCCTGTCCTGAGTGTGGGAAATGTTTTTCAACAAAGTCCCATCTTTCCAGACATCAGAGATCTCACACGGAGGTGAAGCCGTATTCCTGTCCTGAGTGTGGGAAATGTTTTTCAACAAAGTATCATCTTTCCAGACATCAGAGATCTCACAAGTAAGGATAAAATACATAAGTAAACCAAATAGTAACTGGGGTAAATCTTTGGATCTGCTCTTTAGTGCTTCTAAAAAGGAGAATTCGGAGTGGGTGTACACGATGTGGTGAAAAAAAAATGTTCCCCCTTTTTTTTTTGATAGGAAGTATAATGCCGCGTACACACGATCATTTTTCATCATGAAAATAAAAACGTTTTTCGGCATGTAGACAAAACGAAATTTTTCCAACTTCATCATTAAAACGACGTTGCCCACACACCATTGTTTTAAAAAAATGCTCTAGCAAAGCACGGTGACGTACAACATGTACAACGGCACTATAAAGGGGAAGTTCCATTCGCCTTTGGGCTGCTTTAGCTGATTCCATGTTAGTAAAAGACGATTTGCGCTTTTCTGTCTGTTACAGCGTTATGAATGTGCTTACTCCATTATGATCGCTAGTTTTATCAGAACGAGCGCTCCCGTCTCATAACTTGCTTCTGAGCATGCGCGGGTTTTTAAACGTAATTTTATCCCACACACAATCATTTTTTACAACCCGAAAAACGACGTTAAAAAATGCAGCATGTTCGTAAAAAAAAATTGTCGTTTTTCAGAACCCGAAAAATGATGTGAAGCCCACACACGATCATTTTAAATGACATTTTTTAAAAACAAAGTTTTTTTCATGCCGAAAAATGATCGTGTGTACGCGGCATAAGAGTGCCCTGTGTTGTTGCTGAATTTTTTGTTGGTTGCGACTTAATGCAGGATAGAATATTGAAAATAGGATCTTGGAATGTCCGCGGATTGGGTACCCCAGCCAAAAGAGCAGCAGTATTTGATATGTTAGAAGTGCATGAGGTGGGGCTGATCTGCTTACAGGAGACACACTATACTAATGAAGAAACAAGCTCAGAATAGGAAATTCCAATACCAATATCACTCGGTTCACACATCTTATTCAAGGGGTGTGACGGTTTTGGTTAAAAGGGGAATGATGTTCACCTGTAAGCAGATCAGTATTGATGAAGAGGGGCGGTACGTTTTTCTTTATTGCGCAATAGAAAACAGGGAATACGTTCTTGCAAATATATATATATCCCTCCGCCATTTAAGTTGGAAGTTATGTATAAACAAATGGATTTCACGATGGATAAAACTGGGATTCCTGTCATAGCAATGGGGGGTTTTAATGAGGTAATAAAAAATGGGATAGATTTCCAGGGGAAAGTACACAGAATGCCTCAGAGAGTCGGTTGTATCAGTTCTTACAGGAAGTAGGGTTATTTGATATATGGAGAGTGAGAAACCCAGAGGAGCTGCAATACTTGTGTTGCTCCAGTTCTTATTCCACACTATCCAGGATAGAACTAGTCCTGGGTAATGTGGAAGCATCTCAAATAGTAAGGGAAATAGTATATCAGGTCAGAGGGGTATCAGATCGATCATTGGTGACAATAACGGTAAACTTAAAGGGGAGTAGGCGTGGTAGGGAATGGAAAATCAGTCCGTTATGGTTTAAATTAATGGGGGATCCTGAGGTGACATTATTACAATTAAAAGTGTTTATAGAGTTCAATGAAGGTACTGTGACGCAGGGAGTGATGTGGGATGCATTAAAAGCATTCCTTAGAGGCCTATGTATTCAACAAGTGGCGAAAATTAAAGTATCAAGGGAATGGAAAAATAGGATTTGGATGGAACTGGAGAATACAGAGAAGGAATATATTGAGAACCCAACACTGGAGAAGCAAAGAATATGGTTAAACAAGTAACAGGAGTACAGGGTTGAAATGATAAGAAAATCAGAGAATAAGAGATTATTTCAAAAGCAAGTTGCCTTTGGGGAGGGGGAAAGCTTTGGGAGAATGCTGGCCCACTTAGTAAGAACCAATTCCTCCCCCTCCACAGTACCCGCGATTAACACACTTAATGGAGAAATTTCCACACAGGTGTCAGTGATTACAGACACATTTAGAGAGTATTATGACAAGTTATATAGGTCAAAAGGGGGAGCGGAGGAACTGGAAGTTTTTTTCGAGAACTTAGAATTAGCGACTCTCACGGGGATAGAGAAAGAGCAAATGGAGGCCCCAATAACCCTTGAAGAGGTAGAAGTATTGAACTGGGCGATGGAAGGGGGGAAGTTGCCCACTTCGATGACTGAAGCCACAATAATAGTATTGCACAAGGAAGGGAAGAATCCATTAGAGACCACATCATATCGTCCTATTTCCCTTCTCTGTGCCGATGCTAAAATAATGGCAGGTAGATTAAATAAAATTGTTGCGAGACTTATACATCAGGACCAAACCGGATTTATACTGAGTAGATCAACCAGGATGAACATTAGGAGGGTATTTTTTAACTTGCAAATGCAAATAGAGAACGGGGGCACAAGAGCAATAATGTCCCTAGAAGTGGTCAAAGCTTATGACAGCTTAAAATGGGGGTATATCTGGCATGTTTTGGAAGTTTTTGGGTTTGGCCCAAAATGTATTAGATGGGTCAAAATATTGTACAACGGCCCTAGTGCGAGAATTAGAGTCAACAATGACTATTCAGCCAAGGTTCAGTTAGAGAGGGGCACGAGGCAGGGGTGTCCATTGTGACCCCTGCTTTTTGCTTTAGCAATGGAACCGCTGGCCACTGCAATAAGAACGGACACAAAAATGGAGGGATTCGTGAGAACGACTGGGGAGGAGAGAATTGCTCTCTATGCGGACGATGTGCTCCTCTTCTTCGGTGACACGGATCACTCCATTAAACAGGCAATGACTATTTTCAGAGAATTTGGAAGACTCTCAGGATTGGTTATAAATTGGGATACATCAGCATTAATGCCGGTAGACCCAATGAGGACCCAGACATTGGTAGGATTTCCACAGTTGGAGATAGTCGGGAGTATGAAATACTTAGGAATATATATAACAAGTGACCTTAACAAATATATAGGGAATAATATAGTCCCCCTACCGTCTACATTTAAAAATAAAATTCAAATCTGGCGGCATCTCCCACTGTCAGTCGTGGGAAAATGTAATTTGATCAAAATGCTGTGTATGCCACAATTCTTATATGTATTGCATAACGCACCCATATGGATACACAAAAAATGGTTCCGGAAAATAGACACCTTGGCCCGGATTCACATACATTGGCGCATATTTATGCCGGCGTAGTGTATCTTTATTAGGCTACGCCAGCGCAGAGCGGCAAGCACAGTATTCACAAATCACTCGCCCACACTTGCTGTTAAAGATACGCTGGGTTCCCTCAGCGTAACTCATCGTAAGATCGCCAATTTTGTTTGGGAGCCACGTCGCACAACTGCGCAATTGTCAGTTAAAGCGACGCAGTGCCGAATCGCAAAAACTGGCCCGGTCATTGACCAGCAATATGGTCCGGGGCTCAAGTGGTTAAAAAATAACAAAACAGTAAAGTTAGCCCAATTTGTTGTGATAATGTGAAAGATGATGTTACACCGAGTAAATAGAAACCTAACTTGTCACGCTTTAATATTGCACACACTTTTTTTTTTTACAGGTTACCAGTTTAGAGTTACAGAGGAGGTCTAGTGCTAAAAGTATTGCTCTTGCTCTAACGCACGTGTCAATACCTCACATGTGTGGTTTGAACGGTGTTTATATATGTGGGCGGGACTTACATGCGTGTTCGCTTCTGAGTGCGAGCTACTAGGGACAGGGGCGTTTTGATTACCGGTATTATTATTTATTTTTTGATGTAATAATTCAATAAGATCTCCCCTTCAGGCTGGAAAGCATGAGTTCAGGGGGAAAAAAAACAGATCTCATCCTTTCAGCCGCGATTGCAGCTTTGCTTATGTTTCTGCATTTCTGCTGAACTGAATGAATGAATGAATGAATGAATGACTTGTATAGCGCAACGCATGCGAACTGAATCGCCTCTGGGCGCTTTTTCCAGCCAGTATCTACTTGAGGAGACTGAACTTTCTCCATGTGTTTTCAATTGCTTGATCAGCACACGTTATATAAAGCGTGTTTATAGCAGTTGTCAGCTGCCCTGAGAGAGGGCAGGTTGTGTGTGGGGATGGCTGGCAAGAATGTCTTTGCTAAACAGATATGTTTTTGAGCAAGGTTTTTTTTGGCAATGTATGTTTTTTTAATGATGTTCACTTTGATTTATTTGTCTATGGTGCATTATTTTGCTAACGTTTTCTCAAGATGTTTTGACTAATGTTTCAATCCTGTCTGTAGGTCTATCCTGCTATTTCCAAAGCATAAACCATATGCTGTTTACTGTCTCAAATGTATATTTTTAGTTTTTATATTTATGTTTGTGTTTTTATGTTTAATTTTTTTTTTTGCTTTCCTTGTTTTGTTGACCAATAAAATTACTTTCAAATTTTGAAGTTTGTTTGTTTTTTGTTACTTTTTCATGCTACAGATTGACAGCTGTAGCTGCAATCGTTTTGGCCTAAACAATCAGGTGTGATTTTTGTCTGTAAGCTCCTTTCCTGGTGTGTACGCATGGAATGTTTGCTTCCATGTTTATTCACCAGGAAACGAAAGACAGAGCGGTAAGTATTTCCTTTTTACTGCAGTGGTCCTCAAGTACCCCCGACAGGACATGTTTTGTGGATTTATCTTATCAAGAATTTCTGTCCAGACTGTCTTTTAAAGCACATGTGCAAGATGAAGGAAAACCTGCAAACATGGCCTGTGTGGGGGGGGGGGGGGTTGCTGTTGGTGGACAGGCTTGACGTGCTGATTTACAGCACTGTGCTTAAATCTAGCGCAAGGCAATCCTATTCTAATTGTGGGTGTTTGAGGGAAGCCAAGTGAGTGTTAGAACCCCTGCTTGTGTTTTTTTTGGGTTGAGTTTTGTGTCCCTTTTCTTAAGGGGTCACTAAAGGAAAAAAAAATGTTTGCTGAAATGACTGTTTACAGGGTATAGAGACATAAAAGTCAACTGATTCCTTTTAAAAATGATGAAAAATAGATTAAATTCTATCATAAAATGTGCATTTAGTTTCACTTTCGGTTTTAAACTGATTTCATGTTTATGTGAAGTAAAGAGAAACACAGAACAAAAACAAACAAATCCAGGGCAGTGTTTTGTTTTTAAAATGAATCTGATTGGTTCTGAGGAGTTTTAGACACACAGCTTGGACCACAGTGAAAAGCTCCCATGAGAAATTTACTATGGAGCCAGAGAACCAGGAAGTGAGGATTTCAGCAAAGGATTACAGATGCTTCAAAGCAAAAACGGACAATGAGGACATGAAATCAAGACTGCTATAAGGTAAAGGAAGCTATTTAGCCCAAAAAAATGTTTTGTTTAGTGATCCTTTAAAATTGGCTTCACTTCCTGTCACACAGCTGAACAGGAAGTGAGGTTAAAACCCTACCAGTGTCTTTTCTTGGGGACACAGGTCAATCTAACTAGTGTCCCCATTAAGAAAATTGCACTCCAGCACTGCTGTGTACACCCCAAATGATTATTTAGTTTGGGGTTTAGTAAAGGCAAAGCCACTCTGCAGTACAAGCGTAGTTGCTGAAAATCAGAGGGGAAGCACTGATGGTTTTAACATCCAATCCTGTAGAAGCAAAGTTGTTTTGTTTTCTTCCGTGCTTATCCACTTGTAGTGCAAAGTGGATTTGCCTTTAGTAAATGGACCCCAAAGTCCAAGATCCCTAATAATTTGGGGTGTACACAGCAAAATGCTAGAGTGCAATTTACATAATGGGGAAACTATTTAGATTGATCTCTGTGTCCCCGAGAAAAGATATTAGTAAGGTTTTACCCTCACTTCCTGTTTGGCTATGTGACAGGAAGTGAATGAATTTGAATTAGAAAGTGACAACATTTGTGAGGTGTTCTCACCCTATCAGGAGTGCAGGCATCCCCCAAAAATTTGCAGATGATACTTATTTGCAAATTAATAATTTTTTATTTAACATTGGGTGGGGTGCTCTAACACACACATTCATACATATTAGCAACGCTGTATCCTGGCCTATTGGCATGATTATATTTTCTTAGTCCTCTCAATAAAATTATCAAAAATTTGTGCTTAAAGTAGAACTAAAATCAACACTTTTTTTCTTTCATTTTGGAGGGAGGGTTATAGCCCCTGTCAGTTTATTTTGTACCATCCCTGTCCAATTGGGGAGATTTGCCTTCACTTCCTGCCCCATAGCCAAACAGGAAGTGAGAGAAAAACTATGCAAATGAAGGGAATCCAGTGCCCCCCTCCCCCCCAGAACTAGTGTGTGTCCCCCCCCCCTGAAAATTTCTGGGCGTGTCCTAAAAAAAACAGGGTGTGGCCTTGACAGGAAGTGTGGGTTATTTTTCTATTAGGAGGTGCAGAAGTTTAGTCAGGCCTAGGGCAGCACAAAACCTAAATATACTACTGCATATTAGGGCTTATTTAGACAAAATCCGATTTACAGCATGTTTTTATAGTGTGGGAGGAAACCCACGCAGGCACAGGGAGAACATGCAAACTCCAGGCAGATGGTGTCACGGGCGCGACACTTTTTGCTGCTAGGTGAAAGTACTATCCACTACACCACTGTGCTGAACGAACATGATCGCGGCTGAAAGGATGAGATCAGTGTTTTTTTTCCCGATCTCATGCTTTCCAGCCTGGAGGAGAGATGTGGGGTCTTATTGACCCCGCCTCTCTCCATAAAGAGGACCTGTCACACACTATTCCTATTACAAGGGATGTTTACATTCCTTGTAATAGGAATAAAAGTGATCCAAAAAAATAAATAAAAAAAGGGACAAAAAAGTGCAAAAAGATAAATATTACGTAAAAAAAAAAAATTAAAACGCCCCTGTCCCTAGTAGCTCGCACTCAGAAGCGAACACGCATGTGGACTTACCCACATATGTAAACATCGTTCAAATCACACATGTGAGGTATTGACGCGTGCGTTAAAGCGAGAGCAATAATTCTAGCCCTAGACCTCCTCTGTAACTCTGAACTGGTAACCTCTAAAATAAAATCAAGCATCGCCTATGGAGATTTTTAAGTCCCGAAGTTTGGCGCCATTCCATGAGTGTGCGCAATATTAAAGCGTGACAAGTTAGGTATCTATTTACTCGGTGTAACATCATCTTTCACATTATCCCTAAAAATTGGGCTAACTTTACTGCTTTGTTATTTTTTAATTCATGAAACCGTTTTTTTGTGGGCCAAAAAAAAAGGCGTTAGAAAAATTATTGCGCAAATACCGTTGGAAATAAAATGACCGACACTTTATATACCTAGGGTGTCTGCCAAAAAAAATATATAAAATGTTTGGGGGTCCTGAGTAATTTCCCAGGAACAAAACATAATTTTTACATGAAGGAGAGAAGTGCCAGAATAGGCGCGGTATGAAAGTGGTTAAAGTGAAACAATAAAAGTGAAATATTCCTTTAAATTTCATATAGGGGGGGAGGGGGGGTATAACATGCCTGTGAAGCGCATGTTTCCCGTGCTTAGAACTGTCCCTGTGACAGTTCTAAGTACTCATGGCTATAAAGAATACAGTCATTGCTCATTAAAACTAAAAAACAAAATACGTGGGGGTCCTTCCAAATTCAATTACCAGGCCCTTCAGGTCTATATTAGGGGAACCCCGCCATCCAAAAAAATAAATAAAAAATGACATGGGGGGTCCCCCCAAGTATCCATACCAGGCCCTTCAGGTCTGGTATGGATTTTAAGGGGAACTCCACCCCAAATTTAAAAAGAAATGGCGTGGAGTCCCCCCAAAAACCGACACCAGACCCTTATCCAAGCACGTTAACCTGGCCGGCCACAGAAAAGAGGGGGGACAGAGTGCGGCCCCCCTCTCCTGAACCGTACCAGGCCACATGCCCTCAACATGGGGAGGATGTCCCCATATTGATGGGGACAAGGGCCTCATCCCCACAACCCTTGCCCGGTGGTTGTGGGGGTCTGCGGGCGGGGGGCTTATCAGAATCTGGAAGACCCCTTTAACTCCGGATGGTGTGCTTAAAATTGAATTCCCCGCCATGTGCCGCTCATGTGACCCCGCCCCCATCTGACGCACAGGACTTTCTAATGAGTTTACTTGTCAGAGGGGGGCGGGGTCCCAGGAGCGGCACACGGTGGGGAATTCAATTTCAAGCGCTGCTGAAAAAGAAGATGCGGACGAGAAGGCAGAAGAAGATGCCGGGCAAGATGTGGACGAGAAGACCCAAGAAAGAAGCAGAGGAAGAACAAGAAGATGGGGGACGAGAAGGCCGACGGAAGGAGAAGAAGATGGAAGAAGACGCCGGGCAAGATGCGGACGAGAAGACCCAAGAAAGAAGCAGAGGAAGAAACCCGAATGAAAGAAGAAGAAGAAGCGCGGAAAGAAGATATTAATAAAAGAATTGTCAAAGACCGGCTACTGTCATTTTTAAAATTTTTTTGGGGTGAAATGGTTTGAAATTTGTTAAAGGGATCTTCCAGATTTCGATAAGCCCCCCGCCCGCAGACCCCCACAACCACCGAGCAAGGGTTGTGGGGATGAGGCCCTTGTCCCCATCAACATGGGAACATCCTCCCCATGTTGAGGGCATGTGGCCTGGTACGGTTCAGGAGAGGGGGGGCCACACTCTGTAACCCCCTCTTTTCTGCGTCCGGCCAGGTTAACATGTTTGGATAAGGGTCTGGTGTGGATTTTTGGGGGGACTCCACACCATTTTTATAAATTTGGGGGGCCCCCCACGTAATTTTTTTTTTTACGGCGGGGTTCCCCTTAATATCCATTCCAGACCGGAAGGGCCTGGTAATTGAATTTGGGGGAACCCCCACGCTATTTTTTTTATGAATGAATCCTCTCAGAATTGCCGGGAGCCGACAATTCATTATTGCCGCGTGTGAATTTTAAATGTCTTTTTTTCTTTCAGAATGTCATTTTGTGCAGGGACAGTTCTAAGTGCGGGAAATATGCGCTATTTCACATGCTGACTTTACACCCCCCTAGGTACGAAATTTAAAGGAATATTTCACTTTTATTGTTTCACTTTAAGCATTATTAAATTCACTGCTCCCGAAAAAACGTCCGTTTAAAAATAAAAAATAAAAAGCATCGATACATGTCCCCTGGGGCAGGACTCAGGTCCCCAAACACTTTTTAGGACAAAACTTGCAGATTAACATTTAAAATTAACACTTTTGATTTCTCCCATAGACTTCTATAGGGAGTTCGGCGGCGGCTTTACATATTACTTGCATTGCGCCGGCTGCTACGCTGGTTCATGCGCCTAATTAAGGCTTCACCCGGAGTACTAATTAAGCCATGAACCAGTGCAGCGCAGTGATAATAGTAAATCAGCCTCTGTCTCTCTCTATCTCTCTAACTGACTTATTTTCTTTAACAACGCCGCAACACACTACACGTAGCCGCCTTGCAGGCGGCCTTATATAGTGTGGGGCATGTACTAAACCCCCTGAGCCATAATTGGTCAAAGCCACCCTGGCTTTGGCCAATTATGGTTCTTCGTTTTTTGCGCGCTGTGATTGGCCAAGCATGCAATCATCAGCGCGCAATGCCGCAGTGAATTATGAGCCGTTGCGTGTCACTCGAATTTGGCACGAACGACCCATTTTGTTCGAAATTCGTCGAACGTACGAACAGACAATGTTCGAGTCGAACATACGTTCGTATCGAACACAAAACTCATCCCTAGTCATTAGGAGGTTGGCAGCTAGAAGGTTGTAATGGTGTACAATGAAAACCTGAGGCTTTGTGTAACTAAAAGGCTTCATCCACCCTCCGGATTGTATAAAATTTTGGGGCAAATGTTCAGCATTTTGCCAAGGCGCCCCTGAAGAAACCTCAATGTACCCTGATTGAAAAAGGCTGCTCTATGTGATGACTTTTTTTTAATTACCGTATTTTTCGCTCCATAAGACGCACCTTACCATAAGACTCACCTGACCATAAGGAGCACCTAGGTTTTATAGGAGGAAAATATGAAAAAAAATATTCTGAACCAAATGGTGGACTAACATATTTTATAAAATATAACAGAATAATATTTCTACACTGGCAACCAATGTAAGGGAGCACCCCCACTGATCCCCAACACAACAGGAGCATTTACATCAACCACCAATGTAATTGAGACATTTACACTGACTAGCCATATAACGTGTATTTACAGTAACGATGCAAGATGAAAACACTACGTGGAAATAGAAGGATCTTCAGCTGATACTGAGTATTTAAAGTGACAAATCCTCCACCATCAAAAGTATGCACTCTTACCAGATGGGATGAACCACCGAGTGAACAGATGGTCAGATACGCTTGTTACCACACATGGGATAGAAACAATGGGCCAGATTGAGATAGATTACGCAGATCTAAAGGTCCGCAAATCTATCTGATTTACGATCCGCCGGCTAGTGCAGCATTCACAAAGCACTTACCTCGCTAGGACGTCAGTGGTTTCGGCGTGAGCGTAACTTGCGTCGGGCAGAATTCTGAATCGACGTACGCAAACGACGTTAAAATTTAAAACTTGGCGCGGGAACGACGGCCATACTAAACATAGGATACGCCGCAGTTGCCCCTGCTATAGGGGGTAAATATCCGCCGGAAAAAGCCGAACGCAAACGACGTGAAAAAAAAGCGACTGGCGGGCGTTCATTACTGAATCGGCGGTTCTCCTCATTTGCATATCCGACGCGTAAAAATCTGAGGCGACACCTAGCGGCCAGCGGGAGATTGCAGCCTAAGATCCGACGGTGTAAGTCACTTACACCTGTCGGATCTAAGGGAGATCTATGCGGAACTGATTCTTATGAATCAGTCGCATAGATCCGACCGTCGGATCTCAGAGATACGACGGCGTATCAGGAGATACGCCGTCGTATCCCTTTGTGAATCTGGCCCAATGAGTCAATTTGGCAGTGTCGCAAGCAGTATGCAGACAGGATACATTTGTATGGATAAAAAGCATGTGCAGGAAAAATGGACACGATCGTTAAATAAAGGTGGCTTGATAAGCATATAAAAGCCAAACAATAGGCATAAAAAAATTATATAATGGACAATAAAAAACGGTGGTATAAGGACCGCAAACGTACAGATGAACTGCGAATGATATCCGCAATAGATAGCTCCTCCCCCCCGTACGCACGTTACATCCTGTACAGACTTCGTCAGCGAAGGGGGTGAAAGTGTCCGGTATTAAAGTGGGCAAAAAAAAAGCAAAACCGAATCTGGCAGTGAAAGGGTTAAAGGAAACATTCCACTTCGGAAGATGTTACATGTTCCTGTAGGAGCTCAGCGATCCAAGTCCTCTGTGTGACAGCAGTGCGGCGAGAAGTTTCCCATACCGGGTGTCACGTTATAAAAAGAGCACGGTCGTGCCATTCATTCACAGAGTTCTGTCCTTTGCCAATGTCGGCTTGTAGTTTTCAGTGAACTCCCACACCGCTGCTGAGCCCCCTGGTAGATGAGGGACAAGGAGATTGGGACCCAGATTTTCAAAAAATCTCCACACCTGAAACGGTTTGCTACATAATGGGGCAGATTCAGATAGATCTGCGGATCTTTAGATCCGCTAGATCTACCTGGTTTACGATCCGCCGGTGCAATTTAGCGAGGCAAGTGCATGATTCATAAAGCACTTACCTCGCAAACTGCACCGTCGGATCCTAACTCCCCCCCGGCGGAATGCAAATTCCGCGGCTAGGGGGAGTGTACAATTTAAATCAGGCGCGTTCCCACGCCGATTTAACTGTGCATGCGCCGGGGCGAAAAAGCCCAGTGCGCATGCTCCAAATGACGTCGCTACGACGTCATTGTTTGCGGCGGGTACGTCGTTTGCGGCCATCGGTATTCCCGATCGCGGTACGCAAACGACGTAGAAAATTAAAAAATCGGCGCGGGAACGTCGGCCATACTTAACATTAGCTACCCCTCATAGAAGCAGGGGTAGCTATCCGCCGGAAAAACCCGAACGCAAACGACGTAGAAAACGAGCGACGGGCGGGCGTACGGACGTGAATCGGCGGTTTTCCTCATTTGCATATGCGACGGGTAAAAAATCGCGATGACACCTAGCGGCCGGCGGGAGATTACAGCCTAAGATTCGACTGGTGTAAGTCACTTACACCAGTCGGATCCAAGGAAGATCTATGCGGAACTGATTCTTATGAATCAGTCGCATAGCTCCGACGGTGGGATCTCACAGATCCGACCGTCGGGTCTCACAGATACGACGGCGGATCAGGAGATCCGCCGGCGTATCTCTATCTGAATCTGCCCCAATGAGTATATGTGAGGTGTATATCAGGGTGTGCTTCTTCCCCACATGAGAGCTGTGATGTCCAGCAACATTCATATAGAAGACATTTCCCACACTCCAGACATTAACACACCTCAAGGGTTGTGTGGGATCCCCAATGTACAGGAAGACAGGACTTCAGTGAAGAACATTTCCCTCACTCAGGACAGGAAAGTGGCTTCTCCCCTGTGTGAGATCTCTGATGTCTGTAAAGATGAGACATCTGTGAAAAACATTTCTCGCACTCAGGACAGGAATGCGGCTTCTCCCCTGTGTGAGACCTTTGATGTGTGTAAAGATGGGACTTCCGTAAAAAACATTTCCCACACTCAGGACAGGAATATGGCTTCTCCCCTGTGTGAGACCGCTGATGTGTGTCAAGATGGGACTTTTGTGAAAAACATTTCCTGCACTCGGGACAGGAATATAGCTTCTCCCCCGTGTGAGATCTCTGATGTGTGTAAAGACTGGACTTCTGTGAAAAACATTTCCCGCACTCAGGACAGGAATATGGCTTCTCCCCCGTGTGAGATCTCTGATGTGTGTAAAGACTGGACGTCTGTGAAAAACATTTCCCACACTCAGGACAGGAATATGGCTTCTCTCCTGTGTGAGTTCTTTTATGCACAATAAGATAATATTTAGAACTGAAACCCTTCTCGCACTCAGTACAGGAAAAGCTCTTCTCTGTTGGAAGGACGGCACCGTCCCGCACAGTCTGAGGTTCCTCAGGATAAGAGGAATGCGATGGTTCGGCACCGTCCCGCACAGTCTGAGGTTCCTCAGGAAAAGAGGAATTCGATGGTCCGGCACCGTCCCGCACAGTTGGAGATTCCTCAGGAAAAGAGGAATTCGATGGTCCGGCACCGTCCCGCACAGTCTGAGGTTCCTCAGGATAAGAGGAATTCGATGGTCCATCTACACTGTGTGGTGCCGGATGTACATTTGAGGTAGTCGGGTTTTCTCCTGGACTATACTGTGTGATGTCCTCATCTTCTACTTCACAGTCTGGAGACAAAGTAAAACAATCCTCTGAGGTTTTCCTCATCTCCCGTCCATCTACTAAAATAGAAATACAAAGATTATTACTAGACATGAGCAGATTGGTTCCCCTAAACCAGGACTCCGCCCACATCAGGCAGCTTTGTCTCTGAGGATCTTACAATTCCTCCCTCAAGGTAACTAGTAAATGGCTCCTCTGTAGGGTGGCAACTAATGATTATTTTTAGGATTGATCAGTTATTCTTGAATATCTATATACAGCGGTAAATATAAATCTCCAGATATATAGTTGGATATTTAATCCACTCTGAGAATAACAGACAGATAGATGTATTATTAGAGGGTGAATCTGCTACATATCACAATCAGAGATCAACATTAATAAAATATAAAAAAAGGAGGTAAAACGCTGTTTTGCTGATTATCAGGCAGGAGTGAACAAGTTTTCACATCGTAGATGTGTTTTTTTTCTCAGAAGTTGCATTAATTTTAAAATTGATTGTTAAAGCAAGTGGAATTTTCAAACTACACTCGTCCATTCATCGAATGTACAAATATTTGTGTGAATATTCTCGTCCAATAATAGATCCGTGTATGACCAGCATAGGACATTTATAGCAGCAGCATGATTTTATTTCATCATCTGTTATGATGGGGATAAAAAATATTCCTTTATAGTACAAAAACATCCGATAATCACTACTATAAGGGAATCATTTATACTGTGAAATAGTGAAAGTAATATATTTTATATCATATATATAATAATAAATATACCCAGAAGTAGGATATATGGGGATTTTACCTGGGAGTCACACATGAAGATATATGGAGGTTAGAGGGGGAGGGGGGACTTTTATATTAAAGTAATACTGAAAGCTGAGACTTTTTTTCCATGCATAAAATATTTTTTTATAATGCACAATACTAGTAAACCTTTACTTTATGTAATAATAATGTCTACTATTACCTCCAGTCTATCAGCCTCCACCTTCTCTGGGGTCAGATGCTGATCTTCCCTGTGCAGAGACCTTAAAGTCTTTGTAAATGTTGGATTTATTGTTTAAACAAACTTGTCCAACTTACCTGCTCTGTGTAATGGTTTTGCACAGAGCAGCCCCGATTCTCCTCTTCTGGAATTCGACTCCTCCTGCCTTCAGAGTGCCCCTATAGGAAGCCACAAAGTATAGTATAGAGTTCCCCTATAGGAAGGTACAAAGTATAGTATAGAGTTCTCCTATAGGAAGGTACAAAGTATAGTATAGAGTTCTCCTATAGGAAGCTAAAGTATAGTATAGAGTTCCCCTATAGGAAGGTACAAAGTATAGTATAGAGTTCCCCTATAGGAAGGTACAAAGTATAGTATAGAGTTCCCCTATAGGAAGGTACAAAGTATAGTATAGAGTTCCCCTATAGGAAGGTACAAAGTATAGTATAGAGTTCCCCTATAGGAAGGTACAAAGTATAGTATAGAGTTCCTCTATAGGAAGGTACAAAGTATACAGTAGTATAGAGTTCCCCTATAGGAAGGTACAAAGTATAGTATAGAGTTCCCCTATAGGAAGGTACAAAGTATAGTATAGAGTTCCCCTATAGGAAGGTACAAAGTATAGTATAGAGTTCCCCTATAGGAAGGTACAAAGTATAGTATAGAGTTCCCCTATAGGAAGGTACAAAGTATAGTATAGAGTTCCCCTATAGGAAGTCACAAAGTTAGTATAGAGTTCTCCTATAGGAAGGTACAAAGTATAGTATAGAGTTCCCCTATAGGAAGGTAGAAAGTATAGTATAGAGTTCCCCTATAGGAAGTCACAAAGTTAGTATAGAGTTCTCCTATAGGAAGGTACAAAGTATAGTATAGAGTTCTCCTATAGGACGGTACAAATTATAGTATAGAGTTCCCCTATAGGAAGGTACAAAGTATAATATAGAGTTCCCCTATAGGAAGGTACAAAGTATAGTATAGAGTTCCCCTATAGGAAGGTACAAAGTATAGTATAGAGTTCCCCTATAGGAAGGTACAAAGTATAGTATAGAGTTCCCCTATAGGAAGGTACAAAGTATAGTATAGAGTTCCCCTATAGGAAGTCACAAAGTATAGTATAGAGTTCCCCTATAGGAAGTCACAAAGTTAGTATAGAGTTCTCCTATAGGAAGGTACAAAGTATAGTATAGAGTTCCCCTATAGGAAGGTAGAAAGTATAGTATAGAGTTCCCCTATAGGAAGTCACAAAGTTAGTATAGAGTTCCCCTATAGGAAGGTACAAAGTATAGTATAGAGTTCCCCTATAGGAAGTCACAAAGTATTTGTCAGACTAATTGGGGTTAAAAAGAATATATATATATATATATAGGCCTTTATATTATGTATATTTTAGTATGCTATGAACATGAGGGAAGCCATTTTAGCTCTAAGGTTGAAGCTAATCCCAGAAGCTAGCCCATGAATTCTGTCTTACATGGAGACTGTGAAATTCTTATCTGTATTTTTATCCCATACCACAAATTAAAGGTTTGAACACTTAGTAAAGTAAAAAAAAGGATAAGGGAACCATGAGCTTACAGACCTAATTGGTATTTTCAGAAGCCACAAAACAATAGGGCGTATACACAAGTAAAGCTATTGTATTGTATATTTTAAATAATAATGTTTCTTTCATATATGTTTATAATGTATCTGCGTTAACATTATATAAACCCGGTTAATACACACACACACACATAGATACCGTATACAGCCCTCAAAATTTCCACTCGCCTACTAGCATTTGGCGAGTGGATTTAAGCTGGGGGCGAGTGATGACAGGGCTGCATGACCAATCTCCCTCCAATCTGTGCCTACACTTAGAGTCCCGATGAGATTGGCGGCCGAAGAGGAAAGGTGCATGCTCGGGAAAAGTAGTCTGGTTAGCCACGCACAGGCAGAGCAGTACACAGGTGCTCTCCTTACAATCCTCATTAAGCCATGGGACCTAACAGTATGACCTCTCTGAGCCTGCCCCCCGGGCCCCGACCAATGTAACTGGAGAGTAGAAGGTAATGAGTGAGGTGGAGGATTGCAAAAATTACCACTCCGGTGCAGCGCTCACTGAAAGTTGCCCTGACATGAGAGCGGCAGCCTTCCAGTTTGTACAGTTTTCTTCTCCTTGTGCTCTATGTAAGTGTCCAGCAGTTTAGCCTGAGCACTGTGAACAGACTGGTCTCAATGTGTGCTGTGCGCTGTCAGTGTGCGCTGTGCTATGGTGTCAATGGCTGTGCAGTTGTGTGGATCTCAGCGCTGGATTGTACTCCCTCCCGCTGTGCTGCAGCTCCTCTCTTCTCTGCCAGCCTGAATAAAAGGGGGAAGTGGGGACATGCAAGCGTGGAGCTGCGCACACAGGCTCCTGATGATGAGATGAATGGGAGAGGGAGAGAGAGGATGGATGGAAGTTGCAGAGGAGACAGCAAGAGAATGGGGAAGAGACCCAGTTCTAGTGCCCTGTCCCTCTGGTCTGCCCCCAGTGCCCTGTCCCTCTGGTCTTCCCCCAGTGCCCTGTCCCTCTGGTCTGCCCCCAGTGCCCTGTCCCTCTGGTCTGCCCCCAGTGCCCTGTCCCTCTGGTCTGCCCCCAGTGCCCTGTCCCTCTGGTCTGCCCCCAGTGCCCTGTCCCTCTGGTCTGCCCCCAGTGCCCTGTCCCTCTGGTCTGCCCCCAGTGCCCTGTCCCTCTGGTCTGCCCCCAGTGCCCTGTCCCTCTGGTCTGCCCCCAGTGCCCTGTCCCTCTGGTCTGCTCCCAGTGCCCTGTCCCTCTGGTCTGCCCCCAGTGCCCTGTCCCATTTTGTTAAAGTTGTTGTTTGTAATATTTAATTTTGTAACTTGATTCTGCATAAAACATTGTCATTCCATGAGATAATATACAAGGGCGTGTTTACGAGTGCAATTAGGCGCAGGGCAGTGTATGAATTAGGTGGGGCAACTGGTGGCGAGTAACTCTTGAGGCCTGGCTAGTGGCTCAGGACTTGAAATTTTGAGACCTGCCGTATATATATATATATATATATTTTTTATGATAAAAGTTACAAACATGTATTCTATTAGTGAGGATGTTCACGAATAACTGTTAGGCTCAGAGTTAAATTCCAGTGATCGGAGTTTCAAGGAATTGAACAAACCCTCAGCTAATGATGCAGGGTAGTTTTTATCCCAACACATATATCTAAGCTAGACGCCAGAATGTCTGGAGGAAATTGACACGTGATTGTCAACCTTAGTCAATTAATGTTTTCCTGTAGACCCTAGGTCAAAGGGTTGTCATAAATTGTCTTAGGCATAGATGACAATAACATTAGAAATCATTTCTTATACAACACTGCCACTAGAGGTGAAAATAGTAATTATTCAAGATGGCCGCATACTTGATTGTCATGGTAACATATAAAGCACGTCGTCACATTACATCATCAATTACATAGTTGTGACAAACGCACACACACTTTTTGGAGGGAGATAAAAGTAGGTAGACATCACAGAGAAAGGATATCTCGCTATCTCTCTGGAAGCTGAAAGGAAGAAAGAAGGCGATACCTCACTATCTCTTGGGCAGGAAGGATCTCAGAAGTATCTCAGAAGGAATTTGGACTGAGACTGGGAGATCTTAAAACGCAGAGATGTAGGAATGTGGAAAGAAGTCCCTTTGGGTCTTTGCTTCTCAAAACAACAGAATTCTTAAAGTCCTGGTAAAGTATTATTCTTTTCTTGTATACCTTTTTGGTAATTGAAATTTTTTTGCATATACATTGCTAAAACCATTTAAATATATGGCAGAGCAAATTGGAGTTGTATTAATTATTACTGCAGTATGAAATAATTATATTCCAAATATTAAAGGAACACTAAATGTGGAAGATGATCCGCTCCCTCACCTGGTCTCCGAAATGTACCGCCTGTTAGGCTCTGCCACCTTAGACCCCAAGCCCGCACACATACGGGTCTAGGAAAGAGACTTCAATCTTCAATTCTCCAAAACTCAGCTGACACACCTGTACCGGCTCACTCACTCACTCCAGTTCTGTGGAGTCTAAAACTCAAGAAACGAATTATAAACTTTTATCGTGCTGGTATAGGGTGCCGGCTGACTTAGCATGTATTTATCCCTCGGTGTCGGACCAGTGCTAGTGAGCATGCGGTCATAGAGGCACACTTTTACACATATGGTGGGACTGCCCTCGAATCAAGCCCTTTTGGGAAGACATTAAACTCCAAATAAAAGAGATTTTAGACTTGGACATCCCTCTTACCCCAGCGCACTTCTTCCTCTACGTCCCTCAAATCCCAATTAGTAGATACAAGAAAAGCGTGTTACCGCATCCTCTTAACGCAGCTAAACGTTTAGTCCCCATCTATTGGAAACGCTTGCAGGTTACGACAAGGGAGGACTGGGTGGCCAAGGTAAATTATATTAGAGAGGCTGAACCACTGGATAGCGACATGTAAGGGTACCTTGGATTGCTTTAATGTGGTGTGGGCACCTTGGGTGGCGCATGTGACTGACTCTGGGAGGTATCCTCAAGCCTAGACCTGGAAATATTAGAACTAGCCGAACCAGCCCTTAGATCCCGGGTGGAGGGGACACTTTGATGCCCTGAGAAGAGGATGGCTCTGCCCTGGATCCGGTTCGCTCAATGCAGACTTAAGGGATTCTACCCAACTCGCAGGTATGCTCTGATCCCTCCCTTCTTCCCCCCCCCCCTTTCTTTTACCACTGCTCTCTCACTATTCTTTCCCCTAACTTTTTCTCTCATCGAGTTTCTTTTCATCTAAGTGTAGCCTCGTGGCGGCATGGTTTAAGAAGTTTTGTTTTCTCTTTATTGTTTGCTCTCATTAGACCTACGATTATAAGATTTAGCAAACGTGAAGAGAGCCCACGTAGATATGTGTGCATCCTTTTTCCCTCCTGGTAAAGAGAATGTTTCATGAAGTATCGTGTGTGCTGGGCGGGGCACCAGCGGAGGTTTAATGGAGGCTGATTTGACCCCCCTCCGCGGGCGTCATTGCCGGTGAACTACATCTTGGTGGGAATTATACTGTCATTCGTTTGTTGTTTTTGGTCTATGAGGGCGCTAAGATGCCCACCATGCACTACTGTGAAGTTGCAAACAGTACAGCTGTATTGTCGTTTTCTTTGTCTTGTATTTGGCTTTCAAATAAAATACAGATTTAAAAAAAAAAAAAAAAAGGAACACTACGGGCAATTTTTTTTTCACCTTAATGCAATAGAGGATCCGAGGATTCGAGACCCCCCCAGCCCCCATTTACTTACCTGACCCCTCGAAAGTCCCACGCCGTGAACGTGCTGGCTTCTCGGCTCATTCATTGGTTGATTAAAAGCAGCGCAGCCATTGCCTCACGCTGCTGTCAATCACATCCAATGACGCGGCGCACCAGGGGGCGGGGCCAAGTGATACAGCCGGCGGCTATAGCCACTCACTATATCACGGAGTGCGCCCACAAGAACTTTCCACCATGCAAGAGAGCTTGCATGAAAGTGGAAAGTTCTTGGGGGGAAGAGCAGATACAGCCGCCGAGGGACCCCAGAAGACCAGGTTCGGGGGCCACTCTGTGCAAAATGAGCTGCACAGTGGGGACAAGTATAACATGTTTGTTATTTAAAAAAAAAATGTGCCTTTAGTGTTCCTTTAAGAGACATACAGTTTGCCTGTCTTTAAAAAGCTTAAGCTAAAGTCTGTACAATGGTTTTATCATGATATATGTGAAAAATAGATTCACTCCAAATCTAACATAAGTCTTGATTTAAATATCAAGCTGTGCACAATATAACATTTTGTTTGTGCATTTAAGAGTGCAAGAAGGTCTGTTTGTTTTGAGAAGGCATCGCACCTCGCTAAGGTAAGCGACAATTGTTTACACAAGTCCGGGAAGTCACGGAGAGATATTCACTAAACCCAAGTCTAAAATGTACAAGTATCATCCAAGAATTGACATGTGGTATTTTGTAATAAGAGATTGCGTACAAATGTCAATATTATATCATCATTTATCTTTGATATTTAGAAGTATATCCATTTATTTGTATTATCACGAAATATACCTGATATTAATTTGCACTGTGGCCCGGATTCAGAAAGATCTGAATATCTTTAGGCGGGCATAGCGTATCTCAGATACACTATGCCGCCGTAACTTGGAGCGGCAGGTCCCATATTCAGAAACAACTTGCACTCTAAGTTACGGCGGCGTAGTGTATCTGACACGGCGTAAGCCCACCTAATTCAAACTAGGCTAGTAGGGGGCGTGTTGTATGTAAATGTTTTGTGACCCCACATAAATAAAGCTCTTATCGAACGGCTCATGCACGCGCATGCTCAGTATCACGTCAAATTTTCAAAGTAAGTTACGCCCGCTCAATGCTTAGTCAACGTGAACGTAACCTACGCCCAGCCCCATTCACGGACGACTTACGTAAACAACGTAAAATACGACGCTGTTCGTAGGTTTCCGACGTCCATACTCAACATGACTTACCCCTGCTTTATGAGGGGTAACTTTACGCAAGGGCGGACATACGTTCATGAATCGGCGTATCTAGCATATTCTACACGGAAATATACGGAAGCGCCCCTAGCGGCCAGCGTAAATATGCACCCTAAGATACGACGGCATAGGAGACTTACGCCGCTCGTATCTAGGCAACTGTGAGGCGTATCCGATTCTATGAATCAGGCGCGGAGATGCGACGCCTCACACTCAGAGTTACGACGGCGTATCTGGAGATACGCCGTCGTAACTCCTTTGTGAATCCGGGCCTGTATTTTTAGTTAATAAATATATATTTTTAAGCATATCATTTGTGTCACTTGTCTTCAAAATAGTACCGATAAACTAACTTGAATTTCTTGTTGATATTTATGGAAAAAGGTAAACCTCCTAAAACTAAGATTTGCATAATTTCATAAATACAATACTGTTTTATTATTTCAGTATAAACATTCTGACATATAGTATAGAGTTCCCCTATAGGAAGTTACAAAGTATAGTATAGAGTTCCCCTATAGGAAGGTACAAAGTATAGTATAGAGTTCTCCTATAGGAAGGTACAAAGTATAGTATAGAGTTCCCCTATAGGAAGGTACAAAGTATAGTATAGAGTTCCCCTATAGGAAGGTACAAAGTATAGTATAGAGTTCCCCTATAGGAAGGTACAAAGTATAGTATAGAGTTCCCCTATAGGAAGGTACAAAGTATAGTATAGAGTTCCCCTATAGGAAGGTACAAAGTATAGTATAGAGTTCCCCTATAGGAAGGTACAAAGTATAGTATAGAGTTCCCCTATAGGAAGGTACAAAGTATAGTATAGAGTTCTCCTATAGGAAGGTACAAAGTATAGTATAGAGTTCTCCTATAGGAAGGTACAAAGTATAGTATAGAGTTCTCCTATAGGAAGGTACAAAGTATAGTATAGAGTTCTCCTATAGGAAGGTACAAAGTATAGTATAGAGTTCCCCTATAGGAAGGTACAAAGTATAGTATAGAGTTCTCCTATAGGAAGGTACAAAGTATAGTATAGAGTTCTCCTATAGGAAGGTACAAAGTATAGTATAGAGTTCTCCTATAGGAAGGTATAAAGTATAGTATAGAGTTCCCCTATAGGAAGGTACACAGTATAGTATAGAGTTCCCCTATAGGAAGGTACAAAGTATAGTATAGAGTTCTCCTATAGGAAGGTACAAAGTATAGTATAGAGTTCTCCTATAGGAAGGTACAAAGTATAGTATAGAGTTCTCCTATAGGAAGGTACAAAGTATAGTATAGAGTTCTCCTATAGGAAGGTATAAAGTATAGTATAGAGTTCCCCTATAGGAAGGTACACAGTATAGTATAGAGTTCCCCTATAGGAAGGTACAAAGTATGGTATAGAGTTCTCCCATAGGAAGGTACAAAGTATAGTATAGAGTTCCCCTATAGGAAGCCACAAAGTATAGTATAGATTTCCCCTATAGGAAGGTACAAAGTATAGTATAGAGTTCCCCTATAGGAAGGTACAAAGTATAGTATAGAGTTCTCCTATAGGAAGGTACAAAGTATAGTATAGAGTTCCCCTATAGGAAGGTACAAAGTATAGTATAGAGTTCCCCTATAGGAAGATAAAAAAAAAAACTTCTGCCTTTATAATCACTTGCTTCCTTCTCTTGTCCAGGACTACGTGTCCCATGAGGCATTGCTCCTCACACATTCAAGTGTACTGAGCTGTATTTTCTGATATGCAAAGAACGAATGCATTCTCTATGCAGGCCAATTATCGACTAACCAACTAATCAATTATGAAAATAGTTGACAACTATTTTCATAATTGAATATAATCAATTATGACGATTAGTTGTTTCAGCCCTACATCTCTGAATGTCCTACCAGATCATTTCTTTATTCATGGACCTTAGTCAGAGAGTGAGGAAACTACGAGAACTGTCTTTTATAGGAGTGACAGTGATGAGGAGATTATAGGATGAGTGTCCCCTCCCCCTCTATCACTCATTGCCATCTTCCCAACACAAGAAGTCCTGCACTTCCTTATTTAGTCCATGATTTAGTCATGAATAACAGTGGATTCTCCTCTTCTGGACTCCCCCTGCCTTCAAAGTGCCTCTATAGGAAGCCCCAAAATATAGTATAGATTTACCTTATAGGAAAATAAAAAACCTCTCCCTTTAGAATCACTTGCTTCCTTCTCTTGCCCAGGACTACATGTCCCATGAGGCATTGCTCCTCACACATTCAAGTTCTCAGGCATTTACTGACGTGTATGGATGGTGTACTGAGCTGTATTTTCTGATATGTAAAGAAATAATACATTCTGTATGCAGGCCAATAAATCGACTGACCAACTAATCGATTATGAAAATAGTTGACAACGATTTTCAAAATTGATTAGTGGTTTTAGCCCTGCATCTCTGATCTCCTACCAGATCATTTCTTTTTTCATGGACCTTAGTCAGAGAGTTTTTTTTTTTTTTTAAAAGCCTATGGCGTGTGAACACACCCAAAAAACTCCACCCGGTGCAGAAAAAATGTGCACACACATAAAGAGTGTTCACAAAAACGTGCAGACGGGTGCAACATCAAGTGGTCCTCCTGTGAAGAGGGACCCAAACCCTGATCCCCCGGGGCGTTAGGCTCCAGACGGGGACTGAGGTACTGTGGTCTGAGCAACCAAAGCCGACACGGACCCAACTTCCTCGGAGGGACTGCCAAAACAGAACCCTCCCAGTACTAGACCCCATGAGAGCAGGCAAACTAAGCCAGAAGGCCATGTCCACCCACTCCCAAGACGTTCAGGGCTGGCCCGAGGACCCGCACCCTACTAATCACACAGTGACAAAGCGTGCACAACAAAAAAAGACAAAAAAGTGACAAACACAGGCTTAAATTAAATAAAGTGGGGGAAAGGGATAGTGAAGAGGAGAGTGAAAGAAGTGGTCATTGTGTTCAACAATGACCATGCCCTCCGGCCAGGAATAAAAAATTCCTCCGGTCCTAGCCAAAAGGCCTGGCCCAGGAGGCAGGTGCTAAAAAAAGCGTGTAGCTGGTGCAGTGACCGTGGTATCTTAAATCAATGTGTCCCTCACACACAGTGATCTTCAGATACCCCTGCACTGCCACTCCAGGGGCACATGCACCATAGGCTTTTCGTTCCATATCTGACCCCACGACTGGCCAGTGCAGCCCTCCACCCCTGTCAGCTAGAGAGCCCTTCAAGGTTTTCTTGGGGAGAACTGCCGCTCAGGTAACAGCCTCCACCAATACTAGCCCCTCCAGACCCTCCTTCAACCCAGCGGATTTGCATGGCTCTGCCCGGTCCTACCACAGGGCATTACCAGCTCCTCCAACCGGATCGCTGACAGAGATAGCGCTTACACCAGCCAGCCAGAAGGCCAGACTAGAACTCGGCAAAAAGACCAAGACCAAGCGCAGCACCCATCCTCACCAGAAGCACCCTTCCAGATGGCTCAGACTCAACCATGGGCCGGCCCCCAGTATTCTGTCGGGCAGCACGGCGTAGTTCCTGCTGAAACCATCCTTCCAGGTGCAATGACGTCATTGGATTGCATCCACCCTCCCCATGTAGGAGGTGCTTCAGCGCTCCGCTGACAACTGATAAGGACAGATACCACACCCAGTCCCAGCCAAAAGGCCGAGAAGCGGCAGGGAAGACAACCACGATCAGCACGGCCTGGAGTGTGCAATAGCCGTGCCTCGCCCTGGGAGAACCACCTTCATGATCATGGTGTCTCCCCTGCCAGGTAACTCATTGCCATCTTCCCAACACAAGAAGTCCTGCACTTCCTTATTTAGTCCATGATTTAGTCATGAATAACAGCGGGGCTGAGCCCCACCAGAGGTCAGAAAGTGAGGATGGGGGAGAACAACCAAGATGAAGACTGGACTGATCCTGAAGACCTCCATCATCGGGTTATTGACTCCTCCCTCATTATCACTTTCTGTTTAAGGTTCCAAAGCTTGAGGACGTTATCACATTATTATCAATATGTAAAAATCTGTGCTCAAATCAAATCATAGATATAAAAAGTCCAGCTGGTAGAAAATGGGTGTAACAAAAGAGAATACATATTATTAGCTGGATTCAGATATCTACTGATACGCCGGCTTAAAGCTACGCCGACGTAACTCTGAATCTATGCCGTCCTAAATGTAAGCGTATTCTGGAAACCAGATACGCTTAAATTAGGCTAAGATATGAGCGGCGTAAGTCTCCTACGCCGTCGTATCTTAGGGTGCAAAATTTACGCTGGCCATAGGTGGCGCTTCCATTGAGTTTGGCGTAGAATATGCAATTGACTAGATACGCGATTCAGAAACGTACGTGCGCCCGGCGCTTTTTTTTTACGTTGTTTACGTATGGCTTTTTCCGGCTTAAAGTTAGTCGAACAAATAGCTGGACTAGTCAATGTTAAGTATGGCCGTCGTTCCCGCATCTTAATTTGACATTTTTTCGTCGTTTGCGTAAGTCGTCCGTGAATGGGGCTGGACGTAATTTACGTTCACGTCAAAACCAATACGTCCTTGCGGCGTACTTTGGAGCAATGCACACTGGGATATGTACACGGACGGCGTACGTCGGGTCACCAATCATTTACATAAAACACGCCCCCTCATCCTCATTTGAATTAGGCGCGCTTATGCAGGCCCCATTTATGCTACGCCGCCGTAACTTAGGAGGCAAGTGCTTTGTGAATACAGCACTTGCCTCTCTGATTTACGGCGGCATAGCGTAAATACGATACACTACGCCGTCTCAAAGATGCGCCCGGCTACCTGAATCTAGCTATATGTGTATATATAGCAGTGGGTAGAGAGCAGAAGTCAGGACTATGTAATGTACAACATATTGTATAAGATACAACAGATAGGACTATATAGTATCAGAATGATGTAATGTACAACATACATTATATAGTGCAGGGGTCAGGACTCATATTATTGATATTCAGTAATCAGTGGTGACCTAAATGTTCACATGAGACAAGTTGCAGAGATTCCACACCGCTGCCTCCCATCTCCTGAGACTGAATACATTGTTTCTATGTGTTTATCAGATGATGGGGGATCTAGGTGGAGCCTCCGTACTGCTCTCTCCTTTACAATAAAGTCGCCTCTTACCCGGTGATGTGAGGGGCGGCTGATTGTCCATCATGACGTCCTTGTAGAGATCCTTGTGTCCTTCTAAATACTCCCACTCCTCCATGGAGAAATAGACAGTGACATCCTGACACCTTATAGGAACCTGACACACACAATGATACAGTCACCATCCAGACACACCACTTGTCTGTTACTGGATAATGTCCCAGAATCCTCCTCACCTCTCCTGTCAGCAGCTCCATCATCTTCTTGGTGACTTCTAGAATCTTCTGCATGTTGTGTCTTGTAGGGGTCGGGGATGGAGGTGGGGGGATGGGGATGGGATTCTGGATTCTCGAGGATCTTGTGCTCATATTATGAGATCTCCTTCTTGTAGATTTCTTCATTATTACTGTACAGTTCTGTGTTATACAAATATAAATATGGTAATAATATAGTTTTGGCGCTTTGTAGGGGTCAAGGAAGAACCCTGAGGTCTTACTATTGTTGCTACTCGTGTGGGCGGGATCATGTGTACGGCTCCGATCACATGGGATGAATAGGAGAGGAGGTCTGGTGGAAATCGGAGCCGTACACATCCCTCCCACACAAACAACAATAGTAAGATGCTCCACCTCGGGGTTCTTCCTTAACTCCTGAAATATAGTGGGGGGAGGGGGGTGTCATTCTGATTGTAGATTTGGCCCGGTGACAGGCTGCTGTACCCACACACCAGATTCCGGGACACTGCCGGGGACACGGCTATCCCGGGACATCTTAGTAAAAAGCTTGACTGACTGTCCCGGAATATTGGTATGATGTATTGCAAGATTATCAAGGGGCCCCCCCTGGGCAGTGCCCATGCATTAAAGTGGAGCTCCACCCAAAAGGGAAAGATCCACTTGCTTGCCTCCTCCCCCCCACTGCCACATTTGGCTCCTTTCGGGGACAAGCGGGTATCTAGTTTTCACAGATGAACTCAGTCCAAAGTTTGGCCCCCCCTCCTCCCTCCCCCACTGCTGAGCCATTCAGAAAGCGCAGCACGCTTGGTGCATGCTCAGTAGGGAACCGGCTGTGAAGGTGCAAGGCTTCACTGCAGATTCCCTTAGCCCTGAGTACGGACTCTTCATGTATTCATAGTACTTGTGTGGATGTCGTTATTGATTAGCAGAACATCAGGAGACTTAAAGTGACTCTGAATACATCCCAGTGTACAGCGGATTTAACCCTTCATTACACTCACCTCTCCAGTCAGCAGGCTGAGGATCTCCAGGGTGAGGTTCAATATCTTCTCATTCCGGGGAAATTCCTTCCTTACATTCTTCACAAAACTCAAATTCTGCTGATTGTCCATCATGACGTCCTTGTAGAGATCCTTGTGTCCTTCTAAATCCTCCCCCTCCTCCATGGAGAAATAGACAGTGACATCCTGACACCTTATAGGAACCTGACACACACAATGATACTGTCACCATCCAGACACACCCCTTGTCTGTTACTGGATAATGTCCCAGAATCCTCCTCACCTCTCCTGTCAGCAGCTCCATCATCTTCTTGGTGACTTCTAGAATCTTCTCCATGTTGTGTCTCTCAGGTTTTAGGGAGTCACATGGAGGCACTGTGATGGTCATGTGATCACCTGACTTCACAAGAGGAAATCTCTGTATTGAGGAACCAATAGGAAGATTGTGTTAGATTCCCAGAATCCTCCTCCCCTATCCGGTCAGGTCTGTGTATTATTAATAGAGATAAGAGTGATGTCATGTGACCTCCCAGAATCCTCCTCACCTCTCCGGTCAGGTCTGTATTATTATTAATAGAGATAAGAGTGATGTCATGTGACCTCCCAGAATCCTCCTCACCTCTCCGGTCAGGTCTGTGTATTATTAATAGAGATAAGAGTGATGTCATGTGACCTCCCAGAATCCTCCTCACCTCTCCGGTCAGGTCTGTGTATTATTAATAGAGATAAGAGTGATGTCATGTGACCTCCCAGAATCCTCCTCACCTCTCCAGTCAGGTCTGTGTATTATTAATAGAGATAAGAGTGATGTCATGTGACCTCCCAGAATCCTCCTCACCTCTCTGGTCAGGTCTGTGTATTATTAATAGAGATAAGAGTGATGTCATGTGACCTCCCAGAATCCTCCTCATCTCTCTGGTCAGGTCTGTGTATTATTAATAGAGATAAGAGTGATGTCATGTGACCTCCCAGAATCCTCCTCATCTCTCCGGTCAGGTCTGTGTATTATTAATAGAGATAAGAGTGATGTCATGTGACCTCCCAGAATCCTCCTCACCTCTCCGGTCAGGTCTGTATTATTATTAATAGAGATAAGAGTGATGTCATGTGACCTCCCAGAATCCTCCTCACCTCTCCGGTCAGGTCTGTGTATTATTAATAGAGATAAGAGTGATGTCATGTGACCTCCCAGAATCCTCCTCACCTCTCCGGTCAGGTCTGTGTATTATTATTAGAGATAAGAGTGATGTCATGTGACCTCCCAGAATCCTCCTCACCTCTCCGGTCAGCAGGTAGATGATCTCCAGGGTGAGGTTTAGTATCTTCTCAGTCATGTGACTCCGGTCCTCCTCCATCCTCATTGGTGGCGTCCTTTGATCTATACAGGTCTCCTTGTAGATGGATAACTTTGGGAAATGAAAGTAAGAATTATTTGGAGGGTATTGGTCACACAATAATAGGATGTGGGGGGGGGGGGTAATAGGAGGGTTGCTGGATATTTAAGAACTACTCCCTCCATGGGAACACATTTAGTTTGGACTGTTTAGCATCTGATTTTTTTGGCTCCTGGGACCCTCTTGTCTTACCAGATCAGAAATTCTCTTTTCTCTGTTGGGTTTCTTTGGTTTCTGAATTGGTTTTGATTAGTTTTAGATCTGCAGACAAGGAATGATAAATACGCTCCTTTCTTTGGCGTGTTTGCTCTGAGGCCGTGCTGTGAGGTCATTATTAGGTCATCATGATGTCCAGGAAGGGGAACGGCTAATCAGGATAATTGCCAGAACTCCGGCTGTAAGGCTCCAATCTCCGGCAGCCTGCTGACTGACAGGAGTGATGTCACTATCTGCAGTAAGAGAAGGGATTGGATTGGATAGCAAGAGGATTCTGATGGTGGAGTACAGAACTGCGGGGGAGGAGTCTGTTCAGTACTCTCCAATAGCAACTCAGTGTGGGTAGGAGGAGGAGGACAACAGGGGGAGGGGTTTGTTCTCTTAGGCCTCGTACACACGATAGGTTAGCCAGAGGACAACGGTCTGATAGACTGTTTTCATCGGTCAAAACCGATCGTGTGTGGGCCCCATAGGTTATTTAACCTTAGGTTAAAAAAAAGCCAACTTGCTTTAAAATTTAACCGATGGACGCCTAACCTATAGGTCCAAACCGATCGTTAGTAGGCACGACCATCGGTTAAAAAACCTACGCATGCTCAGAATCAAGTCGACGCATGCTTGGAAGCATTGAACTTCGTTTTTTTCAGCACGTTGTGTTTTACGTCACTGCGTTCTGACACGATTGGTTATTTTACCAATGGTGTGTAGGCGTGACGGACCATCAGTCAGCTTCATCGGTTAACCTAAGACAACGGTCCTACATTAGAGACCCCTCAGCTCCTTTAGTTTACTCAGAACCAGTGGCAGAACTATTACAGTCACAAAGGTCACACCTGCGACCCTGGCATTCCGCCAATGCAGGGGGGGACTAAGACAGCAGGAAAGGGTCTTGCTGTTGGAGTAAAGGGTCCCAGGATCAGGGGAGGCTCCTCTGATGATCGCCAATAAGGATGGCTGAGAACAGAGTGTGCAGCACATTCAGCCTTTGCAGAGCCCCCTTGCTGTGTCTGATCTGCTCCCAACATGGGCACAGCGCCCTCCAACATCAGCCAACTCCTCTCCCCGCTCCTCATCCCCCAGACACAAGATCAAAGTTCTCCATACTGGGCTGTGCCCTGTGCCGGCTCTGAGGGACCCGTCACTGATGCCAGCTGCAGCTCCCAGGGCCTGGTGAGTGCCTGTATGTGGGGTGGTGGTCCTCGGTGTGTGTGTGGCCCTTGAGATGTGTGGGGGGGGGGCAGGACCAATTCTCTGCACATCTCAAACTCCTCTCCTACTGCCAGCTGCTCTCTGGAGTTTCTGCCCCCATCTCCCCCAACACCTATGTGCCCCTTCCAGGGATGCCTATATTATTGTCCCTTCATCTGTCCCACCTATTCCTATCCATCCTCCTCATCTCATACCTCTGCCACCCCTGCTAGGGTTGCCAACTGTCCAGGATTCACCCGGATAGTCCGGGTTTTGAATCATGTGCCCAGGCTTCAGTCCACCTGAAACCCGGACACAATATTCAGACAGGAATGTGGCTCAGGACAGAACGTGACAGGAGGGTGAGGGGGCACTATGTGCGCCACATTACTTCTCTCATTGGAGTTCCCAAAGGTGTCCCAGGTCTGTTACAATCCTATAGTGTATACTAAAAATATATATACTGTGCGCCTCTAAATCGTTCGGGTTTGGCATAAAGAAAAAGTGGCAACCCTAACCCCGCCCATAACCCCCTCTGACTGGCACCCCGGTTCAGACCCCCTCCCCCCATTCATGCCCCTCACCTCAGCCTTTGTCATCACTTGGGAATCTCAGTGGCTGCATTGTGCCATGTTTGGGGTCACAGAGAACGAAGCCCCTCACTGGGGGGCTGCTGGAAGTGATCGGGGGAGGTGACCTCTGTGGGTGTAAATAGGAAATAAGATCTTATTACCTCCTCTGCTGTTACTTCCAGCAATGTCTCCTCTTTCCTGCCTCATGGAACGTCTTGTCTTTATTCCAGATTACTTCCTGTCTGTAACTGACATCACTTCCTGTCTGCATTCCATAGAATCTTCCTGTCTGGATATGAGTGAGATCACCACCTTGTGGAGATGAGAGGAACTGCAGCCCCAAGAAATGTCTCATAGTAACCACGCCTGTAAAATACCTTACAGAGCTACCACAGAAGATCAAATATAACACAAAAAAGTAAGAAAAGTTATATACAGTTCTTATATAACCAATTGTTTAACAAAGATATTTTTATTACATATAGAAAAGTCTTAAAGACACAGAACACAAGGTCACAACAAATGTATAGCTAATAAAACAGCTAGAAAATGGGTATGAGCTGTCTATACCTAGAGCTACGCCCCGGCATGCCTCCATCCCGGCATATATATGTAAGAAGGAAGGGAGAGGTAGATTGGGACTTTGATGGAGGCATGTGGGTGTATCTGATAATGTGTATGGAATGTAAATCACTTGAATGTCACAATCCCCTGGGGGGTGCTTCATGATAGTGATATTAGGAAACATCATTCAATAATATAATATAAGAACGCATTTATGATGTAAAAATACAATCATAAAAAATCTACATAAGTTGATATAATAATAATTCATTTATTAATACAGAGGCGATCACTAAACATGATTTGTGACAGACATTACATTTCATAGCAAAGAACAAATAAATACAGATAAAACATAGAAGAAATATAATATATATATAAGTCACATAATAAATACCGATAGAAAACACGATTGGTTAGAATTATTGGAGCTAGCGTGGCTTGGCATCCCTGGATGAACACCCAACGCGTTTCATGGCCTTTTGCCACTCGTCAGGAGTTGGCTGCATGGGTTAAACTATAAAGTAATGGAATAATGGATACATTTAGTAGCTAGCTATGCATTCTATCCTAGAGATGAAAAAAAGACAATTCCTTTCCTACTTACAAAGTAGCCCAAAGAATAAGGTCAGCTCCAAGGGTGGGATTGAACGGTGGTCTGGCATGAGTGGTCTCCCCCGGGACTGAGGCAGGGAGTAGCCATAAAGAAAACCAAGGCAGAAAGTCAACTGGTTTCTTGTATATCGCGGGAGGGGAGTCTAATTTCTTGTATATCGGGGGAGGGGAGGTCTAATTTCTTGTATATCGGGGGAGGGGAGATCTAATTTCTTGTATATCGGGGGAGGGGAGGTCTAATTTCTTGTATATCGGGGGAGGGGAGGTATAATTTCTTGTATTTTGGGGGAGGGAGGAGGTCTAATTTCTTGTATATCGGGGGAGGGAGGAGGTCTAATTTCTTGTATATCGGGGGAGGGGGAGGTCTAAATTCTTGTATATCGGGGGAGGGGAGGTCTAATTTCTTGTATATCGGGGGAGGGGAGGTCTAATTTCTTGTATATCGGGGGAGGGGAGGTCTAATTTCTTGTATATCGGGGGAGGGGGAGGTTGGCTCCATACAGTTGGTCTATGCAGGAGGATAGATTCACCCCCCAGGTAAGGAATGGCTGAATCCCTCCCAGCCAATCACAGTGATGTATGACGCGTGTGTCTGGTGTGTGGGGGAGGGGATAGGTCATGTCTGAGATTTGGACATGTTGATGTACAGACCAGAGATCCCCCGAAATCACCCAGTAATGGGGAGATGTTGGGGGAGGGGATTAAAGGGGAAGTGACCAATAAAAGGAGATGATGAGAGAAGAGGACACATTTATTATATTGTGGGCGGGGCTGTACTGTGTTTATCAATCAGTCATGTGACCCGATCATCTGCAAATTCATATCCAACATAAAGAGCTTTGTACTCAGGATGATGTTCCCTGCAGATCCACTGCTTCCACTTTACACCTACTTCATTATTCTTATCATATTCGCTGCTATATTACATAAAAGAAAAATCTGTGTAAATTCATGTAATCATTTTAGTTTATCTAATATAGCAGCAAATATTATAAGAATAAAGAAGTAGGTGTAAAGGGGAAGCAGTGGATCTGCAGGGAACATCATCCTGAGTACAAAGCTCTTTATGTTGTATATGAATTTGCACATGGATCAGATTACTTCATTTATAGATAAACACCATAAGATGAATAAAGTAGGTGTAAAGTGGAAGCAGTAGATCTGCAGAGAATATTATTGGGGCCCCTAGCACTTTATATATGAATGTCTCCACATATTTTAGTGTATTTGTGATAATTGATGGGCGGCACACACAATAGGACAGCGCTGTGACACATAATGCTCTTCTAGGTGATAAAGGGAAGACTTACCTTTGTTACAGCAGCAGTCCGGTAGAAGTTATTTCTGGAGGTATTTGAGTTGTTACACATAGCGCAGGTTTTTTTCTATTTATATTGGGGACATAATTGCCGAAATCTGGGGATCAGGAGCCATTTCCACCCTTTACTCTCGGCTGGGGTTCTTTGTATCCATATAACAGATGTTCTACATGACTAAATCTCACATCAATTTTACTGCAAAATCAAAGGGGCCAAAATGTCTCCCTCCCTCCCCCGAGCAGTAATATATTTCTATCCCCCTTGGTGGGAGTGGAGATGACCCATCTATAAGGATATACAGTACATACACACACAGCACAAGGCCGTGTTCACACTACGAGACGTTTCTCTGGGCTGCAGTTCCTCTGAGTTCCACAAGGTGGCAGACAGGAAGTCGCTATGGAAGACAGGAAGTGATGTCAGGTACAGACAGGAAGTTGTGGGTGAGAGGTGAGTCGGGAGGACGTAGACAGAAGACATTACTGGAAGTGGCAGCAGAGGAGGTAATAAGATCTTATCTTCTATTTACACCCAGTAACCCCGTCATGTCCGTCCTCTTCCTCCATAGTCACTGTGACGTCTTTTATCTCCAGCAGATGATGATACACACATATATAGTGTGGAGACCTAGATTAACCCCTTCAGGATCGGAACATTTCCCCACTTGTGGGGCCGGAACATTCTCCTCATTTTAGAGATGTGTCACCTTTCCCGCCAATCACCTTCTCACCTCATCAGTCTATACTAACAGTTATATGACGTTTATTAGAGATGGGGGTGGGGGGTATGTATGGAGTATTGGAATGTGTATGTTTTTATTTTATAAGATTCAAATAGGAAGAAAGAGGGAAAAATATAATTTGTAGTGAATGTCCTGAAAACGAATATCTCCATAATGATCCCAGTCTCAGATCTTCATCCTAAAATGTGATCAGTAAAGTCTCCGGAGTAGACGGAGATCACAGGAATATGATGTGTCCTGGCAAAGCCTAAAGACAACGTTCATCTATTATTTAGGAGAGGTGTGACGCACCCGGGAGAAATGACTCTGTGTACAGATACCTCACAGAGCGCCCCTCACAGCTCCTCCTCCCAATGTCCCTCCAACCAGAGTCAGAGAATCCTATGACATCACTGACCTCATAGCTCCCCCCCCCCAATGTCCCTCCAATCCAAGTCAGAGAATCCTATGACATCACACTGGCCTCACAGCTCCTCCTCTCAATGTCCCTCCAATCCAAGTCAGAGAATCTTATGACATCACAATGACCTCAAAGCTCCTCCTCTCAATGTCCCTCCAACCAGAGTCAGAGAATCCTATGACATCACAATGACCTCAAAGCTCCTCCTCTCAATGTCCTTCCATCCAGAGTCAGAGAATCCTATGACATCACACTGACCTCATAGCTCCTCCTCTCAATGTCCTTCCATCCAGAGTCAGAAAATCTTATGACTAACTGTCCCGATGCTCGGCTGCAGAGATGGGGAACTGTCTCCCTGGCTGTGATTAGCGCAGCACTGTGCACACTTCCTGGCGGACTCTGCACGTGTACCATGCGAACACGCTTGAGCTCATCCTTACTTATGACATCACACTGGCCTCACAGCTCCTCCTCTCAATGTCCCTCCGACCAGAGTCAGAGAACCCTATGACATCACACTGACCTCACAGCTCCTCCTCCCAATGTCCCTCTCACAAGCAAAAGCAAGATTGTTGGTCCCAGAATTCCTTGCAATAAGCTTTTAACCTACAGAGTGGGGGGCCCTGTCTGGGTAAATTATATCCCAAGTGGGGTTTTGATAAAAAAGGAGACCTGATTGGTGAGGTGAGGAGGATTCTGTGAATGTCATTTGATTTTACTATATGTGTTCAAATCTAGAGTTTTCCTCCTGTGAAGTCTGGAGATCATATGATAATCACATTGCCTCCACCTCCCTCCCTGATAGAATAGAGAAATACAAAGAAGATTCTAGAAGTCACCAGAGAGATCATCAAACTGCTGACAGGAGACATGAGCGGTGCCGGGAAGGACGTCATGATGGACAATCAGCCGCCCCTCACATCACCGGGTAAGAGGAGACTTTATTGTAAAGGAGAGAGCAGTACGGAGGCTCCATCTAGATCCCCCATCATCTGATAAACACATAGAAACAATGTATTCAGTCAGTGTGTGTGTTTCCTACAGATGGATCCAGTAATGGGAACCCACCCGAGAGATGTCCCCGTCCTCTGTATTCCCGGGATTCCACACAGGAAGGTTACACCATCCCCCACCATCATCAGGTAGATGAGGAACAATTATTGATAGTTATGATTTATACACAGCATGTTTGTTACAATGAATGTTTTATTATATATTCAGAGTGGAAACCTCGGGGATGATAATATTGATGTTAAAGAAGAGTATAAAGAGGAGGATGAGGAGTATGGAGTGATGGAGGAATTTTCAGAAGGACACAAGGATATGATGGAGCCACCTAATACCAGGAACCCACCAGAGAGATGTCCCCGTCCTCTGTATTCCCGGGACTCCACACAGGAAGGTCACACCATCCCCCACCATCATCAGGTAGATGAGGAACAATCACTGATAGTATCATTAGGATCTGTACATTATCTGCATTGTTACCATTGATGTCATTTTTATTCTATATTCAGAGTGGAAACCTGAGAGATTCTAAAGTTGAGGTTAAAGAAGAGATAAAAGAGGAGGATGATGAGGATGGGGTGATGGAGGAAGAACACAAAGATCTGTACCAGGACACCATGGTGGAGTCATCCAGCTACAGAGACCCCCCAGAGAGATGTCCCTGTCCTCTGTATTCCTGGGACTCCACACAGGAAGGTCACACCATCCCTCCTTATTTAAAGGTTGGTGGGACGGAACATCTAGACATGGACTTGTGGGGGGATGTGTGGATTTTATAGATGTGATGTCACAATAATAAAGCTTATATCTTACAGATGATATTCTCTCTCATTCTCTTGGTTTAGAGTGGAGATCCAATCGATATAGAATTTGAGGTGAAGTCAGAAGAAGAAAAAGAGACGTATGTGAGGGATGATCAGCAGTCTATGGAGGAGGATGGAATAACGGGAACATTTATAGAGGAGGACACTCCTACAGAGATCAGCACAGGTGGGTCATTAACACTAAATCCATTCCTCCACCCATACTGCTCACTGATTGGTCCAGAGTAGGGCGGGGACTGGGTGATAATCTTCCTTCTCTGTGCTGCAGACACAATTTATTTGTACTCAGAGCCTCTTGTGGAACTAGGGGAAGGAAACAGAAGAAAGCTGAAAGGTGACCTGGGGTGTGCCGTGGTCAGTATGCCTAAAAGGGGGTAAAAACAAAAGACATTAGGATGAGTATATAAAGGAGGTTTATTGAAACAATACAAATTAATTGGCCAAATGAACAAATGCTTGAGACATCTCAATTATTGTGTTTTTTATTTTGTTTGTTTATTTTTTAAAACATTTTTTGTGGTTGAACTGGATGTACTTGTGTCTTTTTTCAACCTGACTAACTATGTAACATGAAATGGTCAGGGTACCTGATCGACTGACTAATCAGTGTATAGGAATTATCTCCCGTACAAGCAAACTCTCCCGGTCTAAGAAAACCATAAAAGGCTAAATAGCCGCCTTCAGCACCAGGCTAGGTAGCTGCCCAAAAGGAGACCTAGACAAAATATCCGACATGGCCCGGAAGATGTGCCCTGCGATAGGCAGCCTGTTAGTAGGGCTCGGGGGGTTGCTCTTCTGAATACCCCTGAGAATAGCTTTAACAGAATGAGCTGCAAACAATGACTGCCTACCCGGATGAAGTAGAGAAATAAAATGTTGGCTACCTGCCAAATACCCCTTGATGGTATTGTGGGACAATTTCAGTTGAAAATGACAGTAGGCCACAAAAGACAAAAGGTAGTGATTATCAAAACAATCGGACCTAGGGTACGGAGTTAGGAAAGACTGAAATGTTCTCCAGGCCGTACTGTAAGCCCTCCTTGTGTTGATAGACAGTGACCTGTCAATCAACCCTAATGCCTGTGTCCAGTGCGTGTTTAATCCATCCTCAACAGTGAGACATGCAGGGACGGGGTGGCAGAGAGGTCTGCATCCGGAACCTCCTGGAAAAAGGACGAGATATCAAAACGAGACAGAGCGTCTGTTGCCGAATTCTGCACCCCACTAATAAACCTGCAGTGGATGTGGAACCTAAACTGTAGGGATAGCCAAACGAGCCTGCGTATGAAAGCCATGATGTGTAGCGAATAGGGATGAGCTTCGTGTTCGAGTCAAACTCATGTTCGACTCGAACATCAGCTGTTCACTCATTCGCCGAATTTTGAACATAATGGGCCGTTTGCGCCAAATTCAAGTGGCGCGTCACAGCCCATAATTCACTGCGTCAACGCAAGTGCATTGCTGGCTGATGATTGGCCAAGTTTGCACTATGACCCGCATGCTTTGGCCAATCATAGCGCCGTCAGCACAGAGAGCCATAATTGGCCAAAGGAAAGGTGCCTTTGGCCAATCATGGCTCAGGGGAGTAGGGACACGCCCCACACTATATAAGGCTGCCTGCGTGTCGGCCTTGTGTAGTGTGTTGCGGCATGTGAGAGAGAGAGTCAGAGTGTCATTTCAGTTAGAGCAGGCAGGCGATTCAGGTAGCTGCAGTCAGTGGGCCAGATTCGCGTAGATCTGCGGCGGCGTAACGTATCGCATTTACGTTAGGCCGCCGCAAGTTTTTCGGGCAAGTGCTTGATTCACAAAGCACTTGCCTGTAAAGTTGCGGCGGCGTGGCGTAAATCCCCCGGTGCAAGCCCGCCTAATTCAAATGATCCGGGTAGGGGGCGTGGATCATTTAAATTAGGTGCGTTCCCGCGCCGATCGTACTGCACATGCGCCGTCCCTAAAATATCCCGACGTGCATTGCGGTAAATGACGTTGCAAGGATGTCATTGGTTTCGACGTTAATGTAAATGGCGTCCAGCGCCATACACGGACGACTTACGCAAACAACGTAAAATTTTCAAATTGCGACGCGGGAACGACGGCCATACTTAACATTGGATACGCCACCTAGGGGGCATGTTTATCTTTACGCCGCGTATCTCTTACGGAAACGGCATAAATTTACTGTGACGGGCAAGCGTACGTTCGTGAATCGGCGTAACGACTCATTTGCATATTCTACGCTGACCTAGCGGCCAGCGTAAATATTGCACCCTAAGATACGACGGCGCAGGCCGTCGTATCTTAGGCATGTTTAAGTGTAAACCGACGTAACTCTTTGTGAATCTGGCCCAGTGTATTTAGTATATATATGCATCCTAGGCGTTGTGTGTATATATATGTATACATACACTGTATTCAGTTTAGCTAGATCTCACTTCAGAGTGTTCCTGTTATTCTCGCTGCAGTATATTAAGTCAGTGTTGTGTATACTGGGCTCAGTGTGCAGCTAAAGCTGACTGTAGACAATTCCTTGTGTACCTATTCCAATACATTAAATAAAGTATGTCTGGAAGGCAAACAAGGAGCTGCAGACACTCACAGGCCAATAAAAGAGGGCAAGCAGACTCTATGTCTAGAGGCAACAGTGCTGGTCGTAGACACGGTGCATCCTCATCAGCACGTGGCCGCGGGACACGCTCGTCCTTTTTTTCAGCAGCTGGCCGCGTTGAGCCGCAACATGCCGAAGACTTGGTAGAGTGGATGACCAAGCCATCCTCTTCCTCTCTCACCCAGGCTCAGGGTACTTTGTCTGGCAAAGTAGCTGCCAAGGCGTCCTCTTCCCTTGGCTCAATGGCATCAGTCACTCCTTCCCTAGCCCCGCCATGTCCTCCTGAGGAGTCCCTCGAACTGTTTGACCACAGTGTTAGGTACATGCTGCAGGAGGATGCGCAGCATATTGAAGGCTCCGATGATGGTACCCAGCTAGAGGAAGGCAGTAACATGAGCCCAGAGAGAGGGGGTGCCCAAGAAGGACAGAAATCTGACAGTCATGTTCCCCCAGCTGCAGCATACTGCCAGGTTTGCTCCAGCGATGAGGAGGGAGGGGATGATGAGGTCTCTGACTACATGGGTGCCTGAGAGGAGGAGGAGGCACAGGCACATCTCCAACGAGGCAGGATGCCCTCCAGGGGCCAGCTTAAGGGCAGCACACCGACTGCATCACAACGCAGAGCTCTGCATGTGCAGGGCGCTGCTGTCTCTCAGCGTTATTACAGAAGTTCTTTGGTGTGGGCTTTTTTGAAACAAGTGCATCAGATCGCACCCCTGCTATTTGCAACATATGTCTCAAGCGTATCTCGCATGGCCAAAACATCACCCGCTTGGGCACCACATGCTTGACCAGACATATGTCGACCTGCCATGCAGTTCGTTGGCAAGCGTACATAAAAGATCCACACCAAAGAACAAAGCAGACCTCCCCTTGCTCCTCATCAGCTGGGATCTCAAACCTCACTATACCTTCAGTCCTCTCAGAAACCTGCACTGATAGGACTGAAGGTGTAGAATTAGGTGTGTCACTGCCAGGTACTTGGCAGATTGTACCAGGCAAATTTCCCTGCCCCAGCTGCTGCACCAGCAAAAGAAGTTCACTCCCAGCCATCCACATGACCAGCGGTTGAATGCTAGCTTAGCTAAATTGCTAGCACTTCAACTGCTGCCTTTTCAGTTGGTAGATTCTGCCCCCTTCTGTGAGTTTGTGGAATGTGCGGTAACTCAGTGGCAAGTTCCCAAACGCCACTTTTTCTCATGGAAGGCGATTCCGGCTCTCTACCGCCATGTGGAAGGCAATGTCCATGCCTCGCTGGACAGGGCGGTCAGTGGTAAGATGCATACCACTGCATACCATGCCTGCTGGACTCATGGTCCAGCAGGCATGGACAGGGACGTTACCTATCTTTCACAGCGCATTGGGTGACTCTGCTGGCTGCTGGGAAGGACGCAGGACAAGGTACAGTAGTGTTGGAGGTTGTTCCGCCACCACGCCTCCAAAATGCTACTACTGGTGGTGACACACCTCTCTCCTCCACCCCCTCCTTTTCTCCTTTCTCTGTGGCCTCTTCCTGTGCTGATGTGTCCTCGAAACCAGCGGTGCTCTGTAGGCGTTCAAGGGGCTATGCAGGTACGCAGGTAAAGAGATGCAATGCGGTGCTTGAGCTGGTGTGCTTGGGGGACAGGAGCCACACTTGGCCAGAGGTTCTGTCAGCTCTGCAGGGGCAGGCTCAGAGGTGGTTGACGCCACGCCAGCTTAAGCGAGGAATGATGGTTTGCGACAATGGCACCAACCTCCTCTCCATCCTGCAACAGGGAAAACTGACCCATGTGCCCTGTTTTGCTCATGTCCTTAACTTGGTGGTTCAGCGATTCTTGGGCAGGTTCCCGGGCTTACAGGATGTCCTGAAGCAAGCCAGGAAACTCTGTGTGCATTTCCGACGGTCATACTGTATAATGCCAGTTCTCGGCTGGCAGACCTCCAAAGGGAATACAACCTGCCCAAGAACCGCCTAACCTGTGACATGCCCTCCAGGTGGAACTCTACGTTAGCCATGCTGCAGCGGGTGCACACGCAGCAGAGGGCCATCAATGAGTATCTGTGCCAATATGGCAGCAGAACTGGCTCAGGGGAGCTTGTTTTTTTTTTCCCACGCCAGTGGGCCGTGATCAGGGATGCATGCACTGTCCTGTCACCATTTGAGGAGGCTGGTGAGCAGTGAGACTGTCCCTCTTATTCACATGTTGGAGCACACGCTGTGTGGAATAATGGACAGGGCCCTTGAGGCAGAACAGAGGGAGGAAGAGGAGGACTTCCTTACTTCTCAAGGCCCCCTTTATCCAGACAGTGTTCCTGCTTGCCCACCTATCGCACAGGAGGAGGAGGATTGTGTCAGCATGGAGGTGGAACTTAGCACTCAGCATCAGCAGCAGTCTTCAAGGGATCAATTACAGTCCCAAGGAACCCATGGACTTGTACGTGGCTGGGACGAGGTGGCTGTGGATCATGTCGCCCTCAGTGACCCAGAGGACTCTGCACCAAATGCCTCAGCAAACCTACGTTGTATGGCCTCCCTGATCCTGCAAAGCCTGAGGAAGGATCCTCGTATTCGGGCTATCAAGGAGATGGATCATTACTGGCTGGCAACTCTCCTTGATCCACATTAGAAGAATAAGGTTGCGGACCTTATCTTGCCGGCGCAGAGGGAGCAGAATATGAAACATCTTTGGGAGGCCTTGCAGAAAGGTCTGTGCAACGTGTTCCCAGAGACTGGGGGGGTTACAAAATCCTGGTCCTGGACATTGTGTTGCTGAGGCTTCGGTGAGTCACAGAAGGAGCGGTGGAGAAGGTGGCCGTCTGACCGATGCGTTCAGACAATTTTTTAGTTCGCAGCCCCAAGGTATGATCGGTTCCAGCAACCATCGCCAGCGTCTGTTTTACATGGTGCGGGAATACCTAGGGGCAAGATCAGACTTGGACACCTTCCCCACCGAAAATCCTCTGGCTTACTGGGTCTTGAGGATGGATCTCTGGCCAGAGCTTGCACAGTACTCAATTGAGCTACTGGCTTGTCCTGCATCCATTGTTCTTTCAGAACGCACATTCAGTGCTGCTGGAGGCTTTGTAACCGATCACAGGGTGCGCCTCTCCACCGACTCGGTTGATCGACTGACCTTCATAAAAATTAATCAGGCTTGGATCACCAAGACTGCCTATGCTGAGTGACTATCCTGTTATGCTGAGTGACTATCCTTTTCCTCCTCAATGATCTTGCTGATAGGTTGTATTGTAAGAACATTTTTGGTTTTGGGCACCGCCACCAGTGTCTAAGGCCCAATTTTTCTGCCCCTGTTTAACAGGGGCGTGTAAGTACAATTTTTGATGCAATACTTTGCAGCGGGCTTATTCCTGCGCTCCAACTAGAGTATCTGTGAGAGGTTGCAGTGTTGTAAAACCAGCACCACCACCACCAACAAAGGCCCAATTTTCTGCCCCTGTTCAACAGGGGTGTAACGGAATGACCCATGACACCCAAAGACTTTGTGAGGATGGAGGATACTCCTGTGTCAGCGTCACTGATAACTCTTGGGTCTGAGTCCACTCTGTGCCCTTTGTGCATGGAGTGGCAAGTGAATCATAATTCATGTATTACATGAGATTTGACATCACGGACAGTTCATATTGCAGGATCTTGAGAGACTACAAGATGTTGGTTAATTGTGACCCCAACCAGTCAATATTCTATGACTCATTTCTATGATTAGACTAGTGACATGCTAATTGCATCAGGGCTTGGAGGACATTCCATTGTCCTTGTGTAAAGGTGTTGTAACGGACAGGTGTTAATCCCAGGTCTGCTCCCAGAACTCTAATTATGCCCTGGTTCACACTGGGTACGATTTGGAACGATTTGAGATGCGATTTGACATGTCAAATCGCATCTCAAATCGGCGGCAATTGTCGGCAATGGCACTGTCCTAATCAGTGCGATGCCGCATCTGCGATTTCAAAAAGTAGTTCCTGTACTACTTTTTGCGATTTCGGGTCGCGATTTACATTAAATTTCGGCCAAAATCGCAGCCGCGAAATCGCGGTAAAATCGCGCATTTTACCACGATTTTGAATTAGCAGCAGTGTGAACCTAGGCTCTGCATACTAAAAACTGTTTATGTGTGATAACACTGTCTCTGTATGCGGAGACGAAACGTCTGCCTAGGAGACGGAGTGGGTGAAGGTTTTGTTGTTATTAATTAAAGAATGTTTAGTAATTAGCCTTAGTGTGTTAAGGGGGGGGGGGACAGTTTGATTGTTCCTGTAAATTCTATGACCTGTTGTACTATATAAAAAGCTGAGAAGAAATCATTAAAGTATCTTTACATTTGGAACAAGTACAGAGCTGCGTGTCTCGTCTTGATTTTGGGCAAATGAAATGGGATCGGGTCCTGTCGGTTGGAGTGTCGATAAGCTGTCGTGACTGGGATGGAAGGTCGTAAACGGTGGTGACCGTTACCGTGGTGGCAGCAGTGGGATAATTCTATCCCTTAAAGGACGGCTACAAGGACACAGGACGATGGAGACGCTGTATGAACGGCTGAAGCTCTCTTCCCTCAAGGACTTACTAGAGAGCCGGGGCAAATCGGCCAGCAACCGTAAGAGAAGGGACATTATCGCACAACTTGTCGAAATGGATAGAGCTGAGAGGCCCAGCGTAACAGACAGGACACCCGATGAAGAGTTTTGGGACCGGGCTGTTAGACGTGGACTGGCACAGTATGGACCTAATCCTCCACCGGAGATCATAGACCGGGTTATAGCGGCTGTGGACGCCACTTGGCTAGAGCAAAGAGGTGCTGCAGTAGCAGAAGTCACAGCAGCACCAACTGAAGAGAGGGGAGAGGTACAGATGCCAGTCACCATGGAAGTGGAGTTCCAGGGAGCCAGGGCAATTGGCCCCTCTCCCCAGCAACAAGCTGTGGTGGTAAAGCATTTACCCCCAGCTGAATCCCTGGCAGAAGGGCAGGATGATACTGGCTGCGGCACACAACTGCAGCTTGAGCTGACATCGGGGGATGGGACTGTGGTCTCCCCCCAAAGCGACCCAGCAGAAGAGCTGGCAACAGAGCAGAGCGCCACCAGCCTCTGCTCTCACCTAGCAGGAGAGGGAGTTCCTGTGGAAGTGGATAGGACTGTGGTCTCCACTCAAAACAACCCAGCAGAAGAGCTGGCAACAGAGCACAGTGCCACAAGCCTCTGCTCTCTACTAACGGAAGAGGGAGTTCCTGGGGCAGTGGATGGGACTGTGGTCTCCACTGACACAACCCCAGAAAATGGTGCGTCACCGAGACAGGAGGAAGCAAGCATCGGGGGATTTTCACCTACCAATGGATGGGACTTCAGTCTCCACTGGTATACCCCAGGGATGGGGGGCAGTTGGCCCAGATCCCCAGCAGCATGATGAACTGAGCCCAGTCACCCTGTCTTCTCTCCAGCGGCTGAAAGGACTCCAGGGAGAAGGGCCAGTCCAGGCCTCTCCCCAGCGGCAGGCAGATTCTCTGAGAGAGACAGAGGTTGGCTGGGTGAGTAATGCTCTGTTTGGAGCAATTTATTTGGGGTACGGTATGGATACCAGCATTGGAGGACTGGTACTACTGACTAACTTCGGAGTCAACCCGTTTGGGGTCTCCTCCTGTGTCAGTCTCCCACCGAAAGGGGGTCATTCTGTTACAAGGGGCATGTAATTACAATTCTTGATCTAATATTTCACAGCAGGGCCCATTCCTGTGCCCACCAAGAGTAACTGTGAGGACTTACAGAGTTGTGGCACCAGCGCCACCACCACCAACAAAGGCCCAATTTTCTGCCCCTGTTCAACAGGGGCATGTAATTACAATTCTTGATCTAATATTTCACAGCAGGGCCCATTCCTCTGCCCACCAAGAGTAACTGTGAGGGCTTACAGAGTTGTGGCACCAGCGCCAGCACCAACGGCCCAATTTTTCTACCACTGTTCAACAATGGCATGTAATTACAATTCTTGACATAATAGTTCACACAGCAGGGCGTTCCAGCGCCCACCAAGACTAACTGTGAGGGCTTACAGTGTTGTGGCAACACCAACACCTAGGGCCCAAATTTCTGCAGAGTATATACGGCAGGACCCTACTTTCAAACATCCAGTTTACAAAAGACTCCGACTTGCAAACGGAAGGAGACAACAGGAAGTGAGAGGAAATCTACCCCTAGGAAGGGAAATTCTCTTCTGTAAGAGGTGTCTCCTGTCCACTGATGCTTTATCACCAATCCTTGTTTCACTACAAAACCCAAATTTTCAAAAAATGATTTGTCATTGGGACAGAAAGTGAGATGCAATCTTCTGAACAGATGCCCACAGACAGCAAAACAAATGTTTACAGGGGTGATAACCCTTCTCTATGTTTTCAGAAAAGCTACACTTTAAAAAAGTACCAGTTCAAAATTACAAACAGATTCTACTTAACAACAAACCTACAGTCCCTGTCTTGTTTGCACCGCCTGTATACTGCAGTTCAAGGTATATAGGGCCAAAGGGGCGTGTAATGACCTGGGGGGAGTGGGCAGAAACCCATGCTATTTTTCTCAGTGATTTTCATCCATATTGCAGGGACCAGACATTACATTAAAGCCGCAAGCAGTTTTAAATGACTTTTTCTTATAGTAATCTCATTTTGTGCAGGGACAGTTCTAAACACGGGAAACATGTGCCACCTCACAGGCATACTATAGACACCCAGCAGGTACGATATTTAAAGGAGACCCGAAGCCGGGATGCTCAGAAGGAGGTGAATCGGATTTTGGCATGGGCAGAATATCATGTACCTTGTCTTTCTGCAATCTTCATCCCAGGGGTAGGGAACTGGCAAGCGGACTACCTGAGTCGCCAGCAGCTGTCGCCAGGAGAATGGTCTCTCCACCCCAATGTCTTTCAGGCCATATGCCAGAGATGAGGGACCTTAGATTTGCTAGCTTCCAGGCTCAACAGGAAGTAGGGCAACTTTGTGTCCAGGATGAGAGAGCCTCTGGCCTACTGAACGGATGCTCTGAAAATTCCTTGGAATCAGTTTTCACTGATCTATGCATTCCCCCGATCCCTCTCTTATAGAGATTACTGGGAAGGATCAAGAAGGAGGGAATACCAGTACTCCTAGTGGCCCCAAATTGTCCCAAGAGGCCCTTGTACGCCAAGATCATAAAGATGGCAGTAGGAAAACCTTGGGTGCTTCCGCTTTATCACGACTTACTGTCACAGGGTCCAGTGTTTCATCCTTCCTTACAAAAGCTAAATTTGTTGGTCTGGCTACTGAGACCTACATTTTGAAGAAGTGAGGGTACTCGGGTCCAGTTATTTCCACGCTCATTAATGCTAGCAAGCCAGCCTTCAGCCTTATCTACTACAGAGTCTGGAAGGCGTATGTTTCCTGGTGTGAATCCAGAGGGTGGAATCCTCAGAAGTATGTCATAAGTAGGATTCTCACCTTTTGCCAATTAGGAGTGGATATGAAATTAGCCCTGAGTACCATCAAGGGTCAAATGTCGACTCTATCAGTCATTTTTCAGAGACCGCTGGCATCTCATTCCCTAGTTCGGGCTTTCATTCAGGGGGTACTGTGGATCAATCTGCCAGTCAAGTCTCCCTTATGTCCCTGGGATTTGAATTTAGTATTGTCAGTCTTGCAAAAGCAAGCTTTTGAACCTATCTGCCATATTCCGTTGATTCTTTTGAGCAGAAAATTGGCCTTTCTGATTGCTATCTCCTCTGCTAGGAGAGTATCAGAATTAGCAGCTCTTTCTTGTAAAGAGCCTTATTTAATTTGTCACAAAGACAAAATTGTACTACGCCCTCATCCTACCTTTTTACCAAAGGTGGTGTCGACGTTTCATTTAAATCAAGACATTGTTTTATCTTACTTTTTTCCTGAGCCACAGACAGCGGGGGAAAGGTTATTGCACTCCCAGATGTAGTGAGAGCAGTAAAAGTTTATCTGCAGGCAACGGCTCAGATACGTAAAACAAATGTTTTGTTTATTGTGCCAGATGGTCCCAAGAAGGGCCAGGCGGCATCAAAATCCACCATTGCTAGGTGGATTCGACAAGTAATTGTTCAAGCTTATGGTTCAAGAAACAAGATTCCTCCTTTTTCTGTTAAAGCGGTTCTCCACCCTAAAGTGAAGTCCCGCTGATCGGAACCCTCCCCCCCTCCGGTGTCACATTTGACACCTTTCAGGGGGAGGGGGGTGCAGATAAGATACCTGTCTAAAGACAGGTATTTGCACCCACTTCCGGCCCGGCATTCACGGGCAAAAGACGGGCATTGCGTCACATCCCGTCGCCCCCCGTTGTGTGCTGGGAACACTCGGCTCCCAGCACACAGCGGGAGCCAATCGGCGGGCGCGGCGCGACTCGCGCATGCGCCGTAGGGAACCGGGCAGTGAAGCCGCAGCGCTTCACTTCCTGGTTCCCTCAGCGTGGATGGAGGGGGGAGCAGCAGGGTGACGAGCGATCGCTCGTGCTCTGCTGCGGACGGCGCTGGACTCCAGGACAGGTAAGTGTCCTTATATTAAAAGTCAGCAGCTGCAGTATTTGTAGCTGCTGGCTTTTAATATTTTTTTGGGGTGGAACATCCGCTTTAAGGCGCATTCGACCAGGGCAATAAGTGCTTCATGGGCAGTGCATCACCAGGCTTCGATGGCTCAGATCTGTAAAGCTGCAACTTGGTCTTCAGCCAATACAGTCACCAAATTCTATCAAATAGATGTGAAAGGACATGAGGAATACCGCCTTTGGGCGAAGTGTGCTGCAGGCAGCAGTATAGGGCTTCTTGCCCGTTAGCGGCCTGCTTGGTCTGTGTCTCCCACCCCTCATTGAGCATTGCTCTGGGACGTCCCACTTTGTAATGAATAGAGGCTCTGTGTCCCATGATGTACGATAAAGAAAATAGGATTTTATCTTTTACCTGTAAAATCCTTTTCTTGGAGTACATCATGGGACACAGAGGTCCCCCCCCCCCTTCTCATGGGATCCTTACTGCTTTGCTACAAAACTGAGGTACTTCCCTTAGGGGAGGGGTTATAAAGAGGGGAACTTGTCTTCATTGGTTGTGCCAGTGTCCAATCACCTCTGGTGAGCTATACAACCCACTATGTAATGAATAGAGGCTCTGTGTCCCGTGGTGGACTCCAAGAAAAGGATTTTATAGGTAAGCTGTTATAAAAATTAAAGTTTTTTTTCTTCACAAAATTGTCATTATCAGGTTATTTCTCACACACAGCATATGCATACCACAAATTACACCCCAAAACACATTCTGCTATTACTCCTGAGTATGGCGATACCACATGTGTGAGACTTTTATACAGCGTGGCCACATACAGAGGCCCAACATGCAGGGAGCACCTTCACATGTGAGACTTTTACACAGCGTGGCCACATACAGAGGCCCAACATGCAAGGAGGACACCTTCACATGTGTGAGACTTTTACACAGCGTGGCCACATACAGAGGCCCAACATGCAGGGAGCACCTTCACATGTGTGAGACTTTTACACAGCGTGGCCACATACAGAGGCCCAACATGCAGGGAGCACCTTCACATGTGTGAGACTTTTACACAGCATGGCCACATACAGAGGCCCAACATGCAGGGAGCACCTTCACATGTGTGAGACCTTTACACAGCGTGGCCACATACAGAGGCCCAACATGCAGGGAGCACCTTCACATGTGTGAGACTTTTACACAGCGTGGCCACATACAGAGGCCCAACATGCAAGGAGCACCTTCACATGTGTGAGACTTTTGCACAGCGTGGCCACATACAGAGGCCCAACATGCAGGGAGCACCTTCACATGTGTGAGATTTTTATACAGCATGGCCACATACAGAGGCCCAACATGCAGGGAGCACCTTCATGCATTCTGGAGCACCCAGGCAAATTCTGATATTTCTCTCCTACATGTAAAAATCATCATTTATTTGCTAGAATATGACATAGAACCCCAAAACATTATATGTGTTTTTTTTAGCAAACACCCTAGAGAATACAATGGCGGTCATTGCAATTTTTTATCTCGCACGGTATTTGCACAGCAATTTTTCCAACGCTTTTTTTGGAAAAAAAAAACAGTTCTGTGTTTTTTTAAAAAAAACAGTAAAGTTAGCCCAATGTTTTTGCGTAATGTGAAAGATGAAGTTATGCCGAGTAGATACCCAACATGTCACCCTTCTAAATTGCACACGCTCATGGAATGGCGCCAAACTTTGCTACTTAAAAATCCCCATAAGCGACGCTTTAATTATTTTTGTTGGTTACATGTTTTTATTTACAGAGGAGGTCTAGGACCAAAATTATTGCTCTCGCTCTAACGTTCACAGCGATACCTCACGTGTGTGGTTTGAACACCGTTTTCATATGTGGGCGGGACTTACGGATGCGTTTGCATCTGCATGCGAGCACACGGGGATAGGGGCGCTTAAAAATTATTATTATTTTTCATTTTACTTTATTTTAGTTTAACACTTATTTCCCCAAAAACAAATTTTTTGATCACTTTTATTCCTATTCATGTAAACATCCCTTGTAATAGGAATATGGCATGACAGGTCCTCTTTACAGTGAGATATGGGGGGGGGGTGGGGTCAATAAGACTCCACATCTCACCTCTAGGCCGGGAAGCCTGAAATCCCCCCCCAAAAAAACGATCCTGGCTTCAATCGTAGCGGTGAGTCGGTAGAAGCACCGGAGGATGGCGGGAGGGGGGAGGTCTCCTCTTGCCTCCCGTAAGAACGATCAGAAAGCGGAACAGCTGCTAGGATCATTCTTATGGTGTAGGGAATCGCCGGCTGAAAAAGCTGATATCTGAATGATGCCTGTAGCTGCACCCATCATTCAGATTTCCCCGCACAAAGTCAAGGACATCATATGACGGCCGGCGGGCGGGAAGTGGTTAAAACACATTTTTTTAACACAAAGTTGTCCATTTATACAACATTTCTAACACATAGCATGTACATACCAAAAATGACACCCCAAAATAGATTCTCCTCCTCCTCCTGAGTACAGCGATACCACATGTGTGAGACTTCCACAGCCTGGCCACATACAGAGGCCGAGTACAGCAGAGCATGGCAGAGTGCGGCCGGGTATGGCAGAGTGCGGCCGGGTATGGCAGAGTATGGATGAGCATGGAGGGATGGATGTGACTGCAATTGTCACTGAGCAGCGCTGTGGGCACTACAGATCCAGCCCACAGTGCTGCTGCCACTGATCTCTCCCCCTCTCCTCTCACACTGTACCGATCGGTACACAGAGGGAAGATTGGAACCGGCGTCAGGACATGACGCCGGTTTGTTTACAAGTGATCGCTCCGTCATTTGATGGAGCCATCAAGTGGTAAACGGCCGCTATCAGGGGCCATTTTCCATGATTGATGTCCTCCCAGGGGGTGTGATTATGGGAGGACGTCAATGTACGTCCTCCAAGAATTAATGAACCGCTCTGTAGCCGTCAGTCAGCTATGGGCCGGTCGTTAAGTGGGTAACACTAAATATATTCCTCCACCCATACTGCTCACTGATTGGTCCAGAGTAGGGCGTGGACTGGGTGATAATCTTCCTTCTCTGTGCTGCAGACACAATTTATGTCTCTAGACTGGATTTATGGAGATTCTGGGGATCAGCAAAAGGTTGATTTTAACCATAGATGTTGCTCTACCTAGACACCTGGGGTATGTGCTTTGGGTCTTCATGATCTCTGACAGAACAATTCTCCCAGGATTACTTGTTCTGTTGTCTGCTGGCTGTGCCGGGTGGAGGGATATGTCTGTATAGTCTCAGACCCAAGTCACTGAGTGCAGTCTCAGGAGATGGGAGGCAGCGGTGTGGGATCTCTGCAACTTGTCTCATGTAAACATTTTATCTTCCACTGACTACTGAATACCAATATTATGAATCCTGCCCCCTACCCTGTATAATGTACATTACATACTCCTGACCCCTGCACTATATACTCTATATTGTACATTGCATACTCCTGACCCCTGCACTATATACTCTATATTGTACATTACATCATTCTGATACTATATAGTCCTATCTGTTGTATCTTATACAATATGTTGTACATTACATAGTCCTGACTTCTGCTCTCTCCCCTCTACCCACTGCTATATATACACATAATATGTATTCTCTTTTCTTACACCCATTTCCTACCAGCTGGACATTTTATATCTGATGATGTGATTGGAGCACAGACTTTTACTTGTTGATAATAATGTGATAATTCCCTGCAGATCCACAACTTCCACTTTACACCTACTTCTTTATTCTTATAATGTTTGCTGCTTTATTAAAAAAAATTCAAAACCTGTGTAAATTCATGTAATCATACAATATTTTGTTCTCAATATAGTGTTCTCTGCAAGTCCACGGCTTCCAATTTGCATCTATTTCACTTAACTTATTAAAAAAAAGTTCACCAATCAATGAAAAGTTGATAAGGTGTGAAAGTTCTCGGTGCTCCGAACTGTGCCAGCTGTAGTGTAGCCACGCCTTCTTCCTCCTCTTACACACGTGATGGTGAGGGCTGTCAAAGATCGATTTCCTTTCAAAACAGGAGAAGCTTGCAATGATTTGCTGGCCCAAACCCTTGTAACAAGGACACACACACACACACACACACACACACACACACACACACACACACACACACACACACACACACACACACACACACACACACACACACACACACACACACACACACACACACACACACACACACACACACACACACACACACACACACACACACACACACACCTCTATTGCTTGTTAAAATGGAGAAAAGGGGCTGAGCTCCAGCCAGGCATCAGCTTTAATAGCCTCATGACATCACAGGGCATACAATTGATTGGTTCACATAAAACAGACACACCCACCAATCCTCCCACTCACCCTCGGACCCACCCATTCACCCTCCCCTCCTGTGAGCACATGTCCATGTCTTTGTCCAAAAATGAATACACAGGATTTCCCGGACAGCTTTGCAAGGATCTGACCATGTATGGTTCCTGAGTAAATAGGCATGAACAGTTCTTTTGTTACGAGGTACAAAGTTCCTTCTGCCATTCAAAAGACAAGGGTTTCCTTTCACAAGTACAAAACAGTTCCCGAGAGTATGTAGAAGGGGGATGGGGAGGCTTGAACACATCTGTTCTTGATAAAAGTCATTTTGTATAATGCTGGATTCATAACTTTAAAAACCATTATATATCATTCCTGATATAAACTCTGTAAGGAAAATAAACCTTTGTTGTGATACATATATTTCACACATGTATATAATGAATATAAAATCCAATATAACTTCATAAAAAGATATAAGAAAAAAAAAGAAATTAAGATAATATAAAAAGGATAAGACATTTCTGTTGTTCTAATAACTAAAATTAAACTTAACTCAAAAATAGGCATATTATTATAATCTATCACAGGGCGCCCCCTTAGTGGTGCTTCCCCACTCACCAGAGCAATATGACTCCCAGCTTTTCATCTACCAGAGTCACCAACATCCTTCACACTCTCCTCACCTCCGATGGATCCTCCTCGCTCACTCCTGCAAGTCTGCTGCGGTTTCTGTCAGTCTCCCTCCTAGACTCGGCTTCCTCCTCCGACCGCTGTTCCAGCAGGAGCTCCGCCTCTTCATACACACTCAGAGCTCCGCCTCTTCATACACACTCAGGAGCTCCGCCTCTTCATACACACTCAGGAGCTCCGCCTCTTCATACACACTCAGGAGCTCCGCCTCTTCATACACACTCAGGGCTCCGCCTCTTCATACATACTCAGAGCTCCGCCTCTTCATACACACTCAGGGCTCCGCCTCTTCATACACACTCAGAGCTCCGCCTCTTCATACACACTCAGGAGCTCCGCCTCTTCATACACACTCAGGAGCTCCGCCTCTTCATACACACTCAGGAGCTCCGCCTCTTCATACACACACAGGGCTCCGCCTCTTCATACACACTCAGGAGCTCCGCCTCTTCATACACACTCAGGGCTCCGCCTCTTCATATACACTCAGGACTCCACCTCTTCATACACACTCAGGAGCTCCGCCTCTTCATACACACTCAGGAGCTCCGCCTCTTCATACACACTCAGGAGCTCCGCCTCTTCACACACACTCAGGAGCTCCGCCTCTTCATACACACTCAGGAGCTCCGCCTCTTCATACACACACAGGGCTCCGCCTCTTCATACATACTCAGAGCTCCGCCCTTTCCTTACACACTCAGAGCTCCGCCCCTTCATACACACTCAGGAGCTTTTTACATTATCATGAAATTGTTGTAACTGAAAGACAGAAATTGATCAATTCTGAGGGAGCCCCTAGAACCCTTTGGAGGAACCCTGGCTGAGAAAGACTGGACTAGTCAGTAATATATTTCTATCCCCCTTGGTGGGAGTGGAGATGACCCATCTATAAGGATATACAATACATACACACACAGCACAAGGCCACTTCAATATATTTCTCAGGACTGCAGTTCCTCTGAGCTCCACAAGATGGTGATCTCACTTCTATCAGGAAGACAGACAGGAAGTGATGTCAGCTACACACAGGAAGTTTCGGGTGAGAGGTGAGTCGGGAGGAAGTAGAGCGGAGACGTTGCTGGAAGAGGCAGCAGAGGAGGTAATAAGATCTTATCTTCTATTTACACCCAGTAACCCCGTCATGTCCGTCCTCTTCCTCCATAGTCACTGCGATGTCTTTAGAGGGGCCAGTGGGAGTAGAAAATGTCCAGTGGAAGTAAACAATGTCCCATCATTGGTGTCAGTGGGAGGAATTGTGCCCCATTGTTGATATCAATGAAAGGAATGGTGCGCTATCATTAATGTCAGTGGGATAATTAATTACCCATTGTTGGTGTCAGTGGGATAAATAATACCCCAAAGTTAGTGTCAGTGGATGGAATAGTACCCCGAGGGCCAGATAAAGGCAAGCAAAAGGCCACATTGGCCCCCGGCCACAGTTTGGGGACCGCTGGTCTATACTAAATAGATTTTACCACTTTTATTAGTGGGGGGTGTGGCAGTGTTTGGCATTGGAAGAAATCACATGTGAATGGACAAGTTGGTGACAAGATACACAGCGGGTCCAACCAAAAAAAATGCACAGTGAGACCTATCTAGTAATAGAAGATCCATCCATTGTGGTGAGTGTCATCCATGTGGGGTCCCCTGGAAGTGGTCACGTGTTTATCTGTTACTAATGGCACAGCACCTGATCACCTACCTCTTGTTTTTCAAGCAACTAATATTTGAAGGGGACTTTTTGATTCTTTGGACATTAGTTGTGTTTTCTGGTGTTATTCATTTCTTTATTTTTTACATGTGGCAAACTGTTTAATAATCTTTTTTTATATTTTTGGCAGCGCAGGAGTGGGAGTATTTAGAAGGACACAAGGATCTCTACAAGGACGTCATGATGGACAATCAGCCGCCCCTCACATCACCGGGTAAGAGGAGACTTTATTGTAAAGGAGAGAGCAGTACGGAGGCTCCACCTAGATCCCCCATCATCTGATAAACACATAGGGCCAGATTCACAAAGAGATACGACGGTGTATCTACAGATACACCATCGTATCTCTGACTTACACTGGTCCTATCTATGCGCCTGATTCATAGAATCAGATACGCATAGATAGGGCTAAGATCTGACAGGTGTAACTGTGTTACACCGTCGGATCTTTTTTTCAATTTAAAAATGGCGCCGGGGGCGTTCCCGCTGATTTACCTTGAATAATATGTAAATCAGCGAGATACGCAAATTCACGAACGTACGCGGACCCGACGCAGTCTTCTTACGACGTTTCCGTAGCGGCGTACCCGTCGTATACTTACCCCTGCTTTTATCAGGCGCAGCCAATGTTAAGTATAGCCGGCGATCCCACGTCGAATTTGAATTTTTTAACGTCGTTTGCGTAAGTCGTTCTAGAATACGGATGGACGTCGTTTACGTAAGCGTCAAAACCACTGACGTCCTTGCGACGTCAGTGGGAGCAATGCACCCCGGGAAATTCCCCGGACGGCGCATGCGCATTTAAATCGGCGCGGGAACGCGCCTGATTTAAATAGTACACTCCCCCTAGCCGCGGAATTTGAGGATCCGCCGCCGCAAGTTTGGAGGTAAGTGTTTTGTGAATTAGCCACTTGCCTCTTAAACTTGCGGGAGCGCATCTTAAATCACGTAGATCAAGCGGATCTATAGATCCGCTGATCTACGTGAATCTGGCCCATAGAAACAATGTATTCAGTCAGTGTGTGTGTTTCCTACAGATGGATCCAGTAATGGGAACCCACCAGAGAGATGTCCCCGTCCTCTGTATTCCCGGGATTCCACACAGGAAGGTCACACCATCCCCCACCATCATCAGGTAGATGCGGAACAATCACTGATAGTATCATTAGGATCTGTACATTATCTGCATTGTTACCATTGATGTCATTTTTATTCTATATTCAGAGTGGAAACCTGAGAGATCCTAAAGTTGAGGTTAAAGAAGAGATAAAGGAGGAGGATGATGAGGATGGGGTGATGGAGGAAGAACACACCATCCCCCACCATCATCAGGTAGATGAGGAACAATTATTGGTGGTTATGATTTATATACAAACATGTTTATTATAATGAATGTTTTATTATATATTCAGAGTGGAAACCTTAGGGATTATAATATTGTTGTTAAAGAAGAGTATAAAGAGGAGGATGAGGAGTATGGAGTGATGGAGGAGTTTTCAGAAGGACACAAGGATATGATGGAGCCACCTAATACCAGGAACCCACCAGAGAGATGTCCCCGTCCTCTGTATTCCACACAGGAAGATCACACCATCCCCCACTGTTACAAGGTCGGTGGGACGGAACATCTAGAACATGGACTGGTGGAGATGATGTGTGGATTTTGTATGTAAGTTTATATCTTACAGATGATCTTCTCTCTCATTCTCTTGGTTTAGAGTGGAGATCCAATCGATATAGAATTTGAGGTGAAATCAGAAGAAGAAGAGACGTATGTGAGGGATGATCAGCAGTCTATGGAGGAGGATGGAATAACGGGGACATCTATAGAGGAGGACACTCCTACAGAGATCAGCACAGGTGGGTCATTAACACAAAATCCATTCCTCCACCCATACTGCTCACTGATTGGTCCAGAGTAGGGCGGGGACTGGGTGATATCAGCCTGTAATCCCCTGGTCACTTTCCTGAGCTGTGTTCCCCGTCCTGTATTCCTGTATTTCTCTCGGATAATCTTCCTTCTCTGTGCTGCAGACACAATTTATGTATCTAGACTGAATTTATGGAGATTCTGGGGTTCAGCTGGCAGCAAATTGTTGATTTTCACCATAGATGTTACTAGACCTAGGCACCTGGGGTATGTGCCTTGGATCTCCTTCACCATTCCCGGGTCTAGCATGATCTCTGACAGAACAATTCTCCCAGGATTACTTGTTCTGTTGTCTGCTGGCTGTGCCGGGGGAGGGATATGTCTGTATAATCTCAGACCCAAGTCACTGAGTGCAGTCTCAGGAGATGGGAGGCAGCGGTGTGGGATCTCTGCAACTTCTCTCCAGTAAACATTTCATCCGCCACTGATTACTGAATACCAATATCATGAGTCCTGACCCCTGCACTATATACTCTATGTTGTACATTACATACTCCTGGCCCCTGCACTATATACTATATGTTGTACATTACATACTCCTGACCCCTGCACTATATACTCTATGTTGTACATTACATACTTTTTATTATCTCTGAACAAGAATGGTTGGAGAGCCGGTTTAGGGCCAGGACACATTTGAGTAGATGCAATGACAATTGGCAGACTCAGAGACTTCTATAAGTAGACTGCTATACAGTGGAAGGCCGCCAGCCGGACACCACTTCTGTATAGGTAGGACCGCTGTCTCCTATGGTAACAAATCTTGTTACAGTCACTAACGCTAGTTCTACATAACTCTTGGTAACACAGAATAGTTCTCTTCTTCTCACACAGTCTCTCACTGCAGATCTTCTCTCTCTGAGCTCCCGGTCTCTCACTAGTAGGGATGAGCTTTATGTTCGGGTCGAACATGAGTTCCACTCGATCATTGGCTGTTCGCCCGTTCATCGAAAAAAACAAACATTATGGGGCGTTTGCGCCAAATTCAAGCGCCGCGTCACGCACCATAATGCACTGCGAGATCGCAGTACAATAATGTTTGATGATTGGCCAAAGCATGCACTATGACCCGCATTCTTTGGCCAATCCCAGCGCCATCAGCAAAGAGAGCCATAATTGGCCAATCATGGCTCAAGGGGACTAAGTCCACACCCCACACTATATAAGGCCGCATGCACGTCGGCCCTGTGTAGTGTGTTGTTGGCGTGGACAGAGACAGAGTGTCATTTAGATTGAGCAGGCAGGTGATTCAGTTAGCTGCAGTGCATTTAATATAAATATATATATATATGTATACACAGTCTCCTACACACACACATATATATATATATATATATATATATATATATATATCCACTGCATCCAGTGTAGCTAGATCTGACTCCAGGCCGTTCCTGGTGTACGTTTTCTAATATACTTTCAGGCAGGCAGGTGATTCAGTGACCTGCAGTCCAATAAATTATATATATATATATATATATATATATATATATATATAGTCTCCTACATATATATATATCCACTGCATCCAGTCTAGCCAAAATCTCCTTTTTTTTCGGCTTTGAGCCATAACATGCAGAAGAGTTGGTGGAGTGGATAACAAAGCCGTCCTTATCCTCTGTCACCCCGGCTCAGAGTAGTTTGCCTGCCAATGCAGCTGCCTCAGCGGCCTATTCCATCGGCTCCATGTCATCAGTCACTCCTTCCCTAGCCCCACCATCATGCACAGAGGAGTCCCCCGAACTGTTCTACCACAGTGTTGAGTACATGCTGCAGGAGGATGCGCAGCGTTTTAAAGGCTCTGATGATGGGACCCAGGTTGAGGAAGGGAGTAACGTGAGCCTAGAGAGAGGGGGTGCCAAAGAAGGACAAGAAACTGGCAATCATGTTCCCCCAGATGCAGCATACTGCCAAGTTTGCTCCAGTGAGGAGGAGGGAGGGGATGATGAGGTCACTGACTCTACTTGGATGCCTGAGAGGAGGAGGAGGAACATCTCCAATGAGGCAGAATGCCCTCCAGGGGGCAGCTTAAGGGCAGCCACCCTATTGCATCACACTGAAGAATTAAGCATGTGCAGGGCGCTGCTGACTCCCCACGTATTTTTAAAAGTTATTTGGTGTGGGCCTTTTTTGACACGTGCAACAGTTTGCACCGTTGCTGTTTGCAACATATGTCTGAAGCGTATCAAGCATGGCCAAAACGGCAGCCGCTTGGGCACCACATGCTTGACCAGACATATGATGACCTCCCATGCAGTCCATTGGCAACAGCACTTAAAAGACCCACATGAAAGAAGAAGGCGGACCTCTCCTTGCTCCTCATCAGCTGGGATCTCCAACCCCACTATACCTTCAGTCCTCTCAGAAACCTGCACTGAGAGGAATGAAGGTGTAGAATTAGGTGTCCCAAGTACTTGCAGGAAATCTGCTAGCGGCACACCAACATCCGATTTTAGCAGGCAAATTTCCCTACCCGTGTCTTAATCGTAGAAAGAAATTCAGTCCCAGCCATCCATATGCTCAGCGTCTGAATGCTAGCTTGGCTAAATTGCTAGACCTGCAACTGCTGTCTTATCAGCTGGTAGACTCTGCCCCCATTTGTGAATTTGTGGAATGTGCGTTATCTCAGTGGCAGGTTCCCAAACTCCATTTCCTTTCACGGAAGACCATTCCGGCTCTCTACAGCATGTGGAAGGCAATGTCTTTGTCTCGTTGGACAGGGCGGTCAGCAGTAAGGTACATATTACCGCTGACCCATGGTCCAGCAGGCATGGACAGTAGGGCTGCGCATCTTCACCGGTCTCACGATTCGATGCGATTACAATTATCAAGGCCACGATTCGATTCCGCGATGCATCAAGATTACTGCGTGCGGTTTTCATTAAAAAAATGCAAGCAGTTGGGAGAACTCCGAGAACTCCTCAATTTTTTTATTTTCAACAGACATGATACAGGAGATAGTCAGAGACCGCAGACATGGTACAGGAGACGGTCAGAGACCGCAGACATGGTACAGGAGATGGTCAGAGACCGCAGACATGGTACAGGAGACAGTCAGAGACCGCAGACATGGTACAGGAGACGGTCAGAGACCGCAGACATGATACAGGAGATGGTCAGAGACCGCAGACATGATACAGGAGACTGTCAGAGACCGCAGACATGATACAGGAGACTGTCAGAGACCGCAGACATGGTACAGGAGACAGTCAGAGACCGCAGACATGGTACAGGAGACGGTCAGAGACCGCAGACATGATACAGGAGACGGTCAGAGACCGCAGACATGGTACAGGAGACAGTCAGAGACCGCAGACATGGTACAGGAGACGGTCAGAGACCGCAGACATGATACAGGAGACGGTCAGAGACCGCAGACATGGTACAGGAGACGGTCAGAGACCGCAGACATGGTACAGGAGACGGTCAGAGACCGCAGACATGGTGCAGGAGATGGTCAGAGGCTGCGGACATGATGCACCAAGTAGCCAGCATTGGGTTCTGATGCGCTGCTGCTGCCATGGAAACAGAGACCAGTAGTGTTGCTCACGAATATTCGTATTGCGAATATTCGGCTCGAATATGGCATATTCGAGTATTCGCGATATATTTCGAATTTCGCGGTGAATATTCGCAATTCCGAATATTCGCATTTTTTCAATTTTATTTTTAAAACAGATCACATCCTATCGACGTCTAAAAGCATTGCTGGTATGATTAGAGACCCTGGGCCGAGTAGCTAAGCTGAGGCGATCCTTTTATGTTGCCGAATTGAAAGAAAAAAAATTGCGAATTTTCGCTAATGCGAATGCGAAAATGATTGCGAATTTTCGATAACTGTGGTAGGAGAACTCTGATTGTCTCTGATGCAAAAGGGGGGGCTTTGTGTATGTTTCTGTTATGAATATTTGTATGTTTGATATTATTTTTTTTTGTAAGAAGGAAAAAATTGCGCATACCTTAAAAAAAGGGGAGAATACAGCAACAACTCAAAAATGTTATACAATATAAATTAATACAAGACAGAAAATGGAGTCGCTCTACAAGAATAAAAAATATGTCTAGTGACAAGACATGTGGGCAAATTATAAAATAAGCAAGCGCAAATAACTTGTGAAATACACAGTGAAACAAATATATAAAGAAATATAGTCCCAATAATAGAAAAATAATCTTTCATAAAAATGTCTTTGATATGTGAAGTGAAAAAAAGTCCAAAGCATGCAGCATGAACGTGTTCAATCTTCAAGGTGTTTGATTGACAAACGGCTGTGACAGATGGATAGAGTAAAGAATCACCACCAATGCAAAACACTTTTTATTTTCTATTGTAAAATATCACGAATATTCTGAGCCAATCAAAGTGCTCCTTCCGCATTTGCCGAATATTCGCAATTATATTGTATTGTAAAATATCAAGAATATTCTGAGCCAATCAGAGTGCTCCTTCCGCATTTGCCGAATATTCGCAATTATTTTGTATTGTAAAATATCACGAATATTCTGAGCCAATCGGAGTGCTCCTACAGCATTTGTCGAAATTGCGCAGTAAATATCACATTCGCATTTTGCGAAATTTCGAAAAAATATCAAGAATATTCTGAGCCAATCAGAGTGCTCCTACCGCAGTTATCGAAAATTCGCAATTATTTTCGCATTCGCAATAGCGAAAATTCGCAATCATTTCATTTCGATAAAATATCACGAATATTCGAATTTAGCGAATATATCTCGAATATTCGACTATATATTCGAGATATATCGCGAAATCGAATATGGCGTATTCTGCTCAACACTAGAGACCAGCGCTGTCAATAGCAACCATGGTTGTTTGCCCAATGGTTCACTGTCGGATTCCCCCATCCACCTGGAATGTGTAGATGCGATGGGGGAAATGTTTTTTCAGTGTAAAGCCCAAACTAACAAAAAAAAGCGATCAATATGAGTGCTAGCTGGATCTTGGAAGGATAGCAGGAGAGGGAGACAGATAGAGGAGAGAAAGGGACAGTTCAGTTATGTATGTACAATGAAAAATGCAGTGCTCACTCATTCAGGGACGAGGCTGGAAGTTCACAGCTTGGAATGTGTAGCTGCCGACTGTGTTGTTCTTCCTATCTCCCGCGCACCCCCCCCTCCCCCTCTCTCTCTCCTTCACAGCTGTACATCGGGATAGGAGAGTGGGCAGGCTGGGCAGAAACAGAGGGGGAGAGGAGGAGGGGTAGCCTGTATGCAATGCTTCGTTTTGTTGCTGGGAGGGGGGAGTGAACTTTGCTGGGCTGTGTGTGAGCCGAGTGTCAGAGAAGACACTCGGCTGCAGCCACCAGCCCCTAAATGTACAGACTGGTTCTCCTGTCCTATGGACGGACGGGAGAAATCAGTTTGTTTTCTCACACTGTTACAGGGATAATGGAGTCTGGAAACACTGCACTGAACCCCCACAGTGCAGGATCTCCAGGGACTTCGGCAACCCTGATTCTTCCGCCACTCCCACAGATGTGATGACAGCTAGTAATCTGTCTCACGGCTCCATGCGGCTCTGCACTACACGTCAGGCAGATGAGAAGTGTCACTGTCCAGTGTCCCGAGGTACAAATTCTGAGGAGAGGGGAGAGCCTGGGTGGGGGCAGCATTCTGAGGCAGAGGCTACATCACCCATTGACGGGGAACAGCGCTAGGTTCAGCCAGCCGGTTGATGGCTTAAGACGCTGCTGTGAGTGAGGGGGAGGAGCGGCAATGACGTCATGCATAATCAATTAACACAGGCTACCGCATCGATGCAGAATCGGGCAGGGCATAATCTCGATGCATCGATGCAACGATTATTTTCAACACCCCTAATGGACAGCGAGGTTACCTTTCTTTCACGGTGCACTGGGTAGCTCTGCTGGCAGCTGGGAAGGATGCAGGACAGGGTGCAGTATTGTTGGAGCTTGTTCTGCCACCATGCTTCCAAAATGCTAGTAGTGGTGATTCTGCCACAGCTCTCTCCTCCACCCCCTCCTCTTCTTCCTCTATGGCCTCTTCCTCTGCAGATTTGTCCTCCTGAACCAGCGATGCTCCATAGACATTCAAGGGGCTAAGCAAGCACTCAGGCAAAAAGATGCCATGCAGTGCTTAAGTTGGTCTGCTTAGGGGACAGGAGCCACACTGGGGCAGAGATTCTGTCAGCTCTGCAGGGGCAGGCTCGGAGGTGGTTGACGCCACGCCAGCTTCAGCCAGGAATGGTTGTAGGCACTATCCTCCTCTCTGCCCTTTGACATGGACACTTGACCCATGTGCCCTGTTTTCAGGAACTTTCCCAGAACTTATCCACCCTTCGCAGAGGATGAAACATCTTTGGGAGGCCTTGCAGAAAGGTTTGTGCAATGCGTTTCCAGAGCCTGGGAGGTTACAATTTCCTGGAGCTGGACAACGTGTTGCTGAGGCTTCGTTCAGTCACAGAAAGAGCGGTGGAGAAGGTGGCCGCCTGACCGATGCCTTCAGACAATTCTTCAGTCCGAAGCCCCAAGGTCTGATCGGTTCCAGCAACCGTCGCCGGTGTCTGAATTACATGGTGCAGGAATATCTAGGGGCAAGATCAGACTTGGAGACCTTTCCAACAGAAAATCCTCTGGGTTTTGAGGATGGACCACTGGTCAGAGCTTGCACAATATGCAATTGAGCTACTGGCCTATCCTGCATCCAGCGTTCTTTCTGAACGCACATTCAGTGCTGCTGGAGGCTTTGTAATGGATCACAGAGTGCGCCTGTCCACAGACTCTGTTGATCGGCTCACCTTCATAAAAATCAATCAGTCTTGGATCACCAGCTACCAAGCACCTGATGCTGATGTAACCGATTGATTTTTCTATGGATGTGGGATCCCTTGAAGACTGCCTATGCTGAGTGACTATCCTATTATGCTGAGTGACTATCCTATTCCTCCTCAATGTTCATGTTGATGGCTTCTAAGAATATTTTTATTTCAGGGCACCACCACCGCCTAAGGCCCAATTTTTCTGCCCCTGTTTAGCAAAGGGCGTGTAATTACAATTTTTTATCTAATATTTCACAGCAGGGCCCGTTCCTGCACCCACCAAGAGTAACGGTGAGGGCTTACAGTGATCTGGTGCCACCAACAGCTAAGGCCCAATTTTCTGCACAGTATATAGGGCAGGCCAAATAGTATGTACAGGAGATCCCCTACTTCCAAACATCCGACTTACAAACAGAGGGAGACAACAGGAAGTGAGAGGAAATCTACCCCTAGGAAGGTAAATTCTCTCCTGTAAGAGTTGATATGGGAAAAAGGTGTCTCCTCTCCACTGATGCTTTATCACCAATCCTTGTTTCCCTAATAACCCCAAATTTTCTAAATCCAATTGTCATTGGGACAGAAAGTGAGGTGAAATCTTCTGAACACGGGGCACAGACAGCAAAACAAATGTTACAGGGGTGATAACCCTTCCCTATGTTTTCCAAAAAGCTTAAAAATAGATTTTTTTGTCTGGAGCTACACTTACAAAATATACCAGTTCCAAATTACAAACAGATTCAACTTAAGAACAAACCTCCAGTCCCTGTCTTGTTTGTAACCCGGGGACCGCCTGTATACTGCTGTTCAGAGTATATAGAGCCTGCGGGCACTTTTGATTTTTCACGTTCGGGCCCCATAAACTTTAACGGTGTTCGAATGTTCGCACAAACTTTCGGTCCATTCGCTTGTTCTGCCGCAAACCGAACTGGGAGGTGTTAGGCTCCTCCCTACTCACTGGACTTCCAGATTCGATGGCCACTGAATCTCCTGAGCTCTTCTACAGCTAATCCGCTGTATATTCCTCAAGCGTCGCCCCTGGCTTGACACTTACTGATGCTCAAGCGTCACCCCCGCTATCCTGCTGGGCCCCTGACTTGGCACCTGCTGAAGCTTTCCCACTTCTTCACTGTCCCGGGCTGGTGAGAAGATTGCTCTGGTACTGGCTCCAGCTTACTAACTGTAGTCTCCGGTAACAAGGTGGATGGTTTCTTAGTGGAGACAGCTTCCCCTCCACCTCCGACCACAACTGGTTCCCCGTTGGGCTGAATCTTTACTCTCGGTTGGAATCCAATCCTGCAGTCTCAACCCTGCACTGCTTCTCTTGCTCCTGGATAGGCCTCAGGCTTCCGGCCTAGCGACCCGGGCGACATAACACACGTCCACCCAGACAGCCATCCAGGTGGCACAGAACCCCGATCACCTGACTCCCCCCAAATAAATAGGCTGGCCAAGGGACCAAAGAAACCCCTTCAAATTGGTTGAGACACCCCATCCATTCATAATCCGACCTTGCTAAGCCCTTGTCTATCTAGTGACAGAAGAGAAAAGGTGCAGCCATCCAAAGTTAGAGAGGAATCAGTAGATCTCCTAACAATAAGCAAGGATAACTACCACCTGGGAAACTCAATTTATTAGCCACCCTTCCTAAACACCATGCTGTAAATTATATACTCCTGGCCCCTGCACTATATTCTCTATGTTGTACATTACATACTCCTGCCCCCTGCACTATATTCTCTATGTTGTACATTATATACTCTATGGTGTACATTACATACTCCTGACCCCTGCACTATATTCTCTATGTTGTACATTACATACTCCTGACTTCTGCACTATATACTCTATGTTGTACATTACATACTCCTGACCCCTGCAGTATATACTCTTTGTTGTACATTACATACTCCTGAGCCTCGTCCTATAATCCCCTCATCACTGTCACGCCTATAAAAGACAGTTCTCATTGTTTCCTCACTCTCTGACTAAGGTCCATGAATAAAGAAATTATCTGGTAGGAGATCAGAGGAGCCATTTACTAGTTACCTTGAGGGGGGAATTGTAAGATCCTCAGAGACAAAGCTGCCTGATGTGGGCGGAGTCCTAGTTTAGGGGAACCAATCAGCTTATGTCTAGTAATAATCTTTGTATTTCTATTTTAGTAGATGGACGGGAGATGAAGAAAACCTCAGAGGATTGTCTCACTTTGTCTCCAGACTGTAAAGTAGAAGATGAGGACATCACACAGTATAGTCCAGGAGAAAACCCGACTACCTCAAATGTCCATCCGGCACCACACAGTGTAGATGGACCATCGTATTCCTCTTATCCTGAGGAACCTCAGACTGTGCGGGACGGTGCCGGACCATCGTATTCCTCTTATCCTGAGGAACCTCAGACTGTGCGGGACGGTGCCAGACCATCGTATTCCTCTTATCCTGAGGAACCTCAGACTGTGCGGGACGGTGCCGCACCATCATATTCCTCTTATCCTGAGGAACCTCAGACTGTGCAGGACGGTGCCGGACCATCGTATTCCTCTTATCCTGAGGAACCTCAGACTGTGCGGGACGGTGCCGGACCATTGTATTCCTCTTATCCTGAGGAACCTCAGACTGTGCGGGACGGTGCCGGACCATCGTATTCCTCTTATCCTGAGGAACCTCAGACTGTGCGGGACGGTGCCGGACCATCGTATTCCTCTTATCCTGAGGAACCTCAGACTGTGAGGGACGGTGCTGTCTTTCCAACACATAAGAGGTTTCCATGTCCTGAGTGCGGGAAATGTTTTTCAGATAAGTTCAGTCTTTCCACACATCAGAGATCTCACACGGGAGAGAAGCCGTTTTCCTGTTCTGAGTGTGGGAAATGTTTTTCAGATAAGTTCAGTCTTTCCACACATCAGAGATCTCACACGGGAGAGAAGCCGTTTTCCTGTTCTGAGTGTGGGAAATGTTTTTCACAGAAGTCCGATCTTTCCAAACATCAGAGATCTCACACGGGGGAGAAGCCTTTTTCCTGTTCTGAGTGCGGGAAATGTTTTTCAGATAAGTCCAGTCTTTCCACACATCAGAGATCTCACACGGGGGAGAAGCCTTTTTCCTGTTCTGAGTGTGGGAAATGTTTTTCAGATAAGTCCAGTCTTTCCAAACATCAGAGATCTCACATGGGGGAGAAGCCTTTTTCCTGTTCTGAGTGCGGGAAATGTTTTTCAGAGAAGTCCAGTCTTTCCACACATCAGAGATCTCACACGGGGGAGAAGCCTTTTTCCTGTTCTGAGTGTGGGAAATGTTTTTCACAGAAGTCCGATCTTTCCAAACATCAGAGATCTCACACAGGGGAGAAGCCTTTTTCCTGTTCTGAGTGCGGGAAATGTTTTTCACAGAAGTCCGATCTTTCCACACATCAGAGATCTCACACGGGGGAGAAGCCTTTTTCCTGTTCTGAGTGCGGGAAATGTTTTTCACAGAAGTCCGATCTTTCCAAACATCAGAGATCTCACACGGGGGAGAAGCCTTTTTCCTGTTCTGAGTGCGGGAAATGTTTTTCACAGAAGTCCGATCTTTCCAAACATCAGAGATCTCACACGGGGGAGAAGCCTTTTTCCTGTTCTGAGTGCGGGAAATGTTTTTCACAGAAGTCTGATCTTTCCACACATCAGAGATCTCACACGGGGGAGAAGCCTTTTTCCTGTCATGAGTGTGGGAAATGTTTTATACGGAAGTCCCATCTTTCCACACATCAGAGATTACACACGGGAGAGAAGCCTTTTTCCTGTTCTGGGTGCGGGAAATGTTTTTCACAGAAGTCCAATCTTTCCGCACATCAGAGATCTCACACGGGGGAGAAGCCGTATTCCTGTCCTGAGTGAGGGAAATGTTCCTCACTGAAGTCCTGTCTTCCTGTACATCAGGGGTCCCACACAACCCTTGAGGTGTATTAGTGAGTGCGGGAAATGTCTTGTATGTGAATGTTGCTGGACATGTGGGGAAGAAGCACACCCTGATATACGGGTGAAACTTGAAAAATTTGAATATGGTGCAAAAGTTCATTTATTTCACTAATGCAACTTAAAAGGCGAGACTAATATATGAGAGAGACTCATTACATGCAAAGCAAGAGGGTTCAAGCCGTGATTTGTCATCATTGTGATGATTGTGGCTTCCAGCTCATGAAAACCCCAAATCCACAATCTCAGAAAATTCCAATATTCCATGCAATCAATAAAACACGGATTGTACAGAGAAGGATATCGCACCTCTGAAAAGTAGAAGCTGCGTATTAATTGTGTGAAAATAGTGCAGCGCTGCGTATCTATAAATCTTATAGAAACAAATAATTATACATTCCATAAAACTATTTATGAAAAAAGAAATAAATGATAAAAAAACAGTTCATATGAAGGTTTCCAAAGCTGTCACCGCTGTGAAAAATCCGATTTCAATGGATCCAATATTCAGTGCGCACCCCCACCTGCTAAAATGCATGCTCACCTCAAGGGTGAGTATAAAACTCATAGACAGATCACTCCTCGTGTCCGATCACGATCCGTCCACTTTACCAATGGTAGTAATTCCTACAGTCTCCAGACTGCACCTCTGTGTGGGGAATCAACGTATCAATTGTCTCCAAACACCACCTTCCTCCATTCACTTATTAATAATCAATTCCACTTCTATATCCCGGGGGGAAGGACATGAAAGAAAAAACACAAGTACCATAGTGCTCTCTGCTTCTGAATTTATGATAAAAGCCCCCCCCTAAAAAGTTACACAGGAACAAAAATTGTCTCTGGACAGCCGCACTCTGAACAAATTGTCGCCTTTATTAAAAGAAGGACAGCACTACAAGTCACAGCAAAATAAAACCCGACTGCTGACGCGTTTCGCACTGAAACTAGTGCTTAGTCATAGCGAGAGTCCCCTAAAAAGTTACATTTACAAGAAATAGCAATAAAAACGGCAAGTATCAAATCACCAGCTCATTCACCGCCAGTCTAGACCCACGGCGCTTCGCCTGACATCACAGATAGGGCTCCTCCATTCTAAACGCGTGTCGGCCTCTCATTGGCCTTCGTCAGTAGAGAGAGAAAATAACCGCTTGGTAGTCTTCAAAGAACCTCCTCACTGAAACCAAACCATGGGTGCCGGCAATGCAATAGTGATGCAAACATACGAAGGAAACTTGGACAGCCGCACTCCAAAAATTTTCTTTTAATTAAAATCGATCACAAAATGAACATGCCACAGCAAAAAATTGGAACAAAAGCCAACGTTTCGCACTGTAGCTTCAGTGCTTAGTCATAGCTAGTACACACATCAAATGATTGTTGAAAATATATAAACTTCACCTCACTGGTCACATGATCAGCAAGATGATGATTGGAGGCCTAGTGAACGAGCAATGGACTGGTAAACTGGTGTCTCCTGTGATCTCAGGTGAATCCAGACATGTGATTGAAAAACCTTTTCCCCTCCACACACCCACACACTATCTACAAATCTACGTGTGTTGTTTGTCTGGATGTTGTGATAAAACAAGGTGAAAAATGTGACAATGAATGTGAATTGTATCTTAATATGTTGTGTGAAGTGACTTCATGAATAGAGAAATAAATAAAGTCAAAAAATGTAACGAATATATTTGTGTGTAATGAAAAGAAGTTATAAAGATCACAAAGAATAGTGATGTGGTGATAAATGCTGTGCGTAAAGTGTACTGCAGTGAGGTGTGAATGTATTAGGCCGCGTACACACGGTCAGACAAAACCGATGAGAATGGACCGAAGTTCAGTTGCGTGTGTATAGCCCATCGGTCTGTTTTCCTTCGGTCCAAAATTTTAAAACATGCTTTAAAACCGAACCGGTGGACCACTGCTCGATCGGTTCAAACCGATGGTTAGTACAGAAAGCATCGGTTCAAAACCCGCGCATGCTCAGAATCAAGTCGACGCATGCTTAGAAGCATTGAACTTTGTTTTATTCAGCACGTCGTGTGTTTGACGTCACCGCGTTCTGACCCGATCGGTTTTTGAAACGATGGTGTGTGTACACACATCAAACCATCAGGCCACTTCAGCGGTGAACTGATGAAAACGGCCCGTCGGACCATTCTCATCGGTTTGGTCTGTGTGTACAAGGCCTTAGGGTTGTCCCGATACCAATACCAAGCATTTCCCCGATACTTGTACTGTCAGCGGTGATCAGTGCGCGGGGAAGTTACAAACACGATGACCGCTGTATAGATTTAAAAGTAATTTCTCCGCTTCTCTCTTCACCCCCCCCCCCCTGCGGCTTTCAGCTGCTTTAAAATTAGCAGTGATCGGTGCTTGTAACTCCCCCACACACGATCACCACTGACTGTCCCGTGTCCTCCTCCAGCCCCCCTCCATTTTGCTGCAGTCTCCCTCCCTCCGTGTCCCCCTCTGTGCTGCCATCTCCATCCATGTGTCCCCCTCTGTGCTGCCATCTCCATCCATGTGTCCCCCTCCATGCTGCCATCTCCATCCATGTGTCCCCCTCTGTGCTGCCATCTCCATCCATGTGTCCCCCTCCGTGCTGCCATCTCCATCCATGTGTCCCCCTCCGTGCTGCCATCTCCATCCATGTGTCCCCCTCCGTGCTGCCATCTTCATCCATGTGTCCCCCTCCATTCTGCCATCTCCATCCATGTGTCCCCCTCCGTGCTGCCATCTCCATCCATGTGTCCCCCTCCGTGCTGCCATCTCCATCCATGTGTCCCCCTCCGTGCTCCCATCTCCATCCATGTGTCCCCCTCCGTGCTGCCATCTCCATCCATGTGTCCCCCTCCGTGCTGCCATCTCCATCCATGTGTCCCCCTCCGTGTTTCCGTGTCCCCCTCCGTGTTTCTCTCTCCCTCCGTACTCCACCCCCTGGAACTGTCAGTATGGAGAGCGGGGTAGGAGCCAGTAAATCCGGCAACTTACTGTTCCGAATGTACAGAGTGAATGATTACTGACTCTGTCCATTCACATTACTGAAACATCGTAACCTGTGTTTACAATGTTTCAGTTTATGAATGAAGAGAAGCGGCTGTCTTCTCTCCATTCATTTTCAGTGCAGCTGAGGTGGCTGAGAAAGGGACGGGGGGGGGGGGGGAATCTGTGTCCCTAGTCACACTGACAATCCACTACCCCCCCTCCCCTCTAAAAAAAAAAAAAAATCACAGAAAAAAAAAAAACCGTCACATGACATGAAAAAAAAGTATCGGTATTCGGTATCGACGAGTACTTGAAAAAAAGTATCGGTACTTGTACTCGGTCTCAAAAAAGTGGTATCGGGACAACCCTAGAATGTGTGTATTGTGGTATCCATAAACCACTGTTTATATGTGTTGTTTGTGGATTGGGTGATGAATATCAAAACAAACAGAAAAATAGTGGGAGCCGAGATGTGAACATCATGCATAGGGTGACCAGAAAACGAGCGTTTTCATGTGTGAAAAAAAAATGATTGTTAAATAAGATCCCTAATCTCCGGATCGTGTGTATTGTAGTGCTAAAGAATGTTAAATATTGTGTGAGTAATAGTGAAAATACGAATAATAAATGAGAGTGAAGATTAGGTAAAATTCATTTACATTTCAATCTTGGTTTTTTGTTATTATTATTTTTCACTGTTTATTTTTTCATTATTAATTATTATTATTTGTTTTTAGTTATTCTTCTGACTTCTTGTATTCTGAGCTTCAGATTTCAAATATTACGCCTGAACTTCGAACTTCTTGGTTTATGGGAGGACTAGAATAATCTGTGAGAGGTCTGCATGATTATGAACCCACATTAAAACTAAAATAAAATAAATCTCAACAAAATTGTGGGGCGTCTCGTCATAGATCCGGGTAATCAATCATAACTGACACACCAGGACATATAAAAAGACAGGTATAATGATGTAAATGCAGCTACGATGTTATACTATACTGTGTTATACTGATGTGATGAAACTGCCGTGATATCGTTTCCAAAATGCTGGATAGTGAACATGTATCAAAAACTAGTATAAAAACAGATATAAAGAACTTATTAACCACTTAAGGACCGCCTCCTGCACATTTACGTCGGCAGAATGGCACGGCTGGGTAAACCAAAAGGTGTCCCAGGTATTTTATAATCCTATAGCGTGTACTACAAAAAAAATGCTGTGTGCCGCGAAAGTGTTCGGGTTTGGCTTGAAGAAAAGGTGGCAACCCTAATTCCGACCTTGACTCCTGGTGTCAGCGACACCCACAGTCAAGTGGAAGATGTGCAACACAGCTGAACTAGAACAGAAACCCACAATTTGGCATAATATTCTGAGCCAACTACAGCTCAGATAACTAAATTTACAAAATAGCGCCTACTCAACAGGAGCTACATATAGGATTGTGAGAATTTCCATCCTATTTACTAAGAAGCTGAAGAAGAAGATGTTCATGATGTAGATGAGGGTTACATATAGTATGAGCAGCATCACGCTTCACTCTGTCACCAAGACCTAGTCTGGCAATGCCCAGAATGATACCAATTAGTCTCTGACCAATCTCACGGTTTGGATGGAATTTCTCCTTATATCAGTGGTCAGTGTAGTGGTCCCTTACATTGGTGACCAATGGGAGAAGGACCCTCTTATATGTCATCAGTGGGAAGACTGCCCTCCTTACAGATCATTGATGTCAGTTGTTACTGAGAGACAGAAATTGTCCATTGCTCAAGGAACCCCTAGAACCCTTTGGAGGAACCCTGGCTGAGAAAGTCTGGACTAGGCAGTAATATATTTCCCTCCCCCTTGGTGGGAGTGGAGATGACCCATCTATAAGGATATACAGTACATACACACACAGCACAAGGCCGTGTTCACACTACGAGACATTTCTCGGGGCTGCAGGTCCTCTGAGCTCCACAAGGTGGTGATCTTCTCATATCTACCATAGAGACAGGAAATGATGTCAGGTACACACAGGAAGTTCCGGGTGAGAGATGAGTCGGGAGGAAGTAGTGAGGAGACATTGTTGGAATCGGTAGCTGAGGAGGTAATAAGATTTTATTTTCTATTTACACCCAGTAACCCCGTCATGTCCGTCCTCTTCCTCCATAGTCACTGTGACGTCTTTTATCTCCAGCAGATGATAATACACACATATACCTCCCAACTGTCCCTGATTTGGAGGGACTGTCCCTCATTCATAACAAAGTCCCTCTTTCCTCCTCATGTGTCCCTCATGTTGGTCTGATCTATATACATGTATATAAAATGCACTCTTTATCTATCAAAAAGTCTTTCCCGGTGCTAAACCTTCCATCCAATTTCTACATTTTTCTGCTGCATTTGTAAATTCCAAAAGCCAATATAAAGGAATGTTAGTGGTAAAAATGCACTTGTGGGTTTAACCGATTTTTTTTCTATTAAGGGGTGTGGCCTATGCCTCCATACTTTTGCTAATAGAAGTCCCTCATTCCCATCTCAGAAAGTTGGGAGGTATGTACACATATATAGTGTGGAACATTCCCCCACTTACGGGGCCGGAACATTCTCTTCATTTCGAAAATGTATTTTTTTTTCCCCCATCTAATTCAGCTTTTCAGTTTATAATAACAGATTATACCCAGGCCCGCAGCCCATACCCGGAAGCCGCGGAGAAGATGCATCTCTAAAACGGTAAGTACGGCTTCGATTTTTAAAAAACTACCCGATTCCCCTAGACAAAATGAGCATCAATCTAAGGTTAAAAATGTACATTTCCGGGTGAACCTCCACTTTAAGAGGTGTATTTATAATTGGAGATGCTCCGAAATGTTATCAGCTCAGTCCCCTGGGGGGACTCCACAAATAATGGAATTAGGTCTCGAGCAAATGGTAAAAAGTGGAAAAAAGTCGACTTCAACCCGATATAAGTATCTTTTAAGAAATACATCACCAGATATAAGTAAATTAAGCGAACATTGGAGAAGGGACTTTCCAAACTTGGTGGAGGAGAACTGGGAGGAAGTGTGGAGGTTCCCATTTCGGATACTGGTATCACTTCGAGACAAACTAATACAATTCAAAATAATACATAGGAGCCACTACACACCATATAACTTATATAAGATCTCTCCATCAAACTCTCAGAACTGCTGGAGATGTGCAGACATTCCAGGAAACTTCAGGCATATATTTTGGTCATGCCCAATGATAGTGGTATTTTGGAGGGAAGTCCTGAGAATAATTGCTATAGTAACATCCATAGTTTTCTAAACAGGAGGCGGAGATCTGCCTACTGGGATTGGTAGGGAAGAAGATTGTTCCGGTGGGAAGGAGAACACAGGTGGGCCTATTATTATTCTACGCTAGAAAGACGATAGTCTTAAATTGGAAGAAGGTAGAAGCTTCCTCGGTAGCACACTGGAAAAACCTAGTAAATAATAATCAGTCATTATACAGGGAAACATACTGCAATAGAGGACATGGGGAGAAATACGAGAGAGTATGGGCAGGTTGGATAGAAAATCCTATGACAGCTTCAGGATAAATCGGGTATAAGGGGAGGATAAACACACCATTAAAGAAAGGGAGGGAGATGAATGTAAAAAAGGTATTTGTGTTAGATGAAATGAATGTTAGCGGAATTTTATGAAGGTTCGAGAAGAGAGCAGCTAAATGTAACTGTAAAATGTATATGAATATGTATATGTATTTTTTTTTTGTATGAAAAAAATGGAAAATTAATAAAGAGATAAAAAAAAAGAGATGCTCCGAAATTTCATCAGCGCAAAACTTATCGGCCGAAAATTGGGCCGGATTCAGATACGGGATACGACGGCGTATCTCTGAGTGCGGGCCGTCGTATCTATGCGCCTGATTCAGAGAATCAGTTACGCATAGATTTCCCTAATATCCGACCGGTGTAAGTGTCTTACACCGTCGTATCTTAGGCTGCATATTTACGCTGGCCGCTAGGTGGCGCTTCCGTATAGTTATGCAAGGAATATGCGAATTAGGTATTTACGCCAATTCAGAAATGTACGTCCGGCAGGCGCATTTTTTTTCATAGTTTACGTGAGGCTTTTTCCGGCGTAAAGTTACCCCTGCTATATGAGGCGTAGCTAATGTTAAAGCGGAGCTCCATCCTAAAGTGGAACTCACGCTGATCGGCACCCGCCTCCCATCCGGTGTCACATTTGACACCTTTCAGGGGTGAGGGGGGTGCAGATACCTGTCTAAAGACAGGTATTTGCACCCACTTCCGGCCACACGCTACGGGCAAAAGACGGGTTTTTCTGACTTCCCGTCTGTCGCCCGTTGTGTGCTGGGAACACTGAGCTCCCAGCACACAGCGTGTGAGCCAATCGGCGGGCGGGAACCGGGTAGTGAAGCCGGAGCGCTTCACTTCCTGGTTCCCTCACTGAGGATGGCGGGGGGAGCAGCAGAGAGACGAGCGATCGCTCCTCCTCTGCTGCGGACGGCGCTGGACTCCAGGACAGGTAAGTGTCCTAATATTAAAAGTCAGCAGCTGCAGTATTTGTAGCTGCTGGCTTTTAATATTTTTGCATACTGGCACATCCGCTTTAAGTATGGACGTCGTTCCCGCGCCGAGTTTTGAAAATTTGACATCGTTTGCGTAAGTCGTTTGCGAATAGGGCTTTGCGTAAGTTACATTCACGTCGAAACCAATGAGGCTTTGCGGCGTAATTTCGAGCATGCGCACTGGGATTTTTTGACGAACGGCGAATACAGAACTTGCTCCCTAATTTACGGCGGCATAACGTATCGCAGATACATTACGCCAGCAGATAGATAGAGAAATATATCTGAATCCGGCCCAATGTGTTTTCAGCATATTCCCGAAAGAATAAAAAGTGCAGATAATTGCGCAGTCGCACTGGCCACGCTTCCGGGGGTCCGCCCATTGTGGGGTGTCATCCTGGCGGCTCAAGGTCCTGTCCTCCCCTCCTCCTCTCATTGCAGAGTGGCGATCTCACTGTGTCAGGGAGCTGAATTGCACGGGCCGCAGTGACAATGTCCCGCCTCCTGTGATAGACGCCACACTGATTCAATGCCGGGACATTGAATCAGTGTGACGTGATCACTGGAGGCGGGATATTGTCACTGCGGCCCGTGCAATTCAGATCCAGCTCCGGGCACAGGCAGGCTGCATCTGACAGGCACTGGTAGACTGCATCTTATGGGTACAGGCAGGCTGAATCAACAGGCAATGCTGAGACTGCATCCTATGGGCACTAGCGAGGCTGCATCTGATTTGCACAGGTTGCATCCCACAGACACTGGCGAGGCTGCATTGATCTCTTGTATAGTTTCTGCTGTCTCTGACCATCTCCTGTATTATGTCTGCTAGAGGTGCACTGAATGGAAATTTAGAGACTGAGGACATGATACAAGAGAAGGTCAGAGACTGAGGACATGATACAAGAGAAGGTCAGAGACTGAGGACATGATACAAGAGAAGGTCAGAGAATGAGGACATGATACAAGAGAAGGTCAGAGACTGAGAACATCTTACAAGAGATGATTAGAGACTGAGGACATGATACAAGAGATGATTAGAGACTGAGGACATGATACAAGAGATGATTAGAGACTGAGGACATAAAACAAGAGAAGGTCAGAGACTGAGGATTTGATACAAGAGATGATTAGAGACTGAGGACATGATACAAGTCTGGTAGCTATACATCACTGGGTGTTAAGACACTTGTGGCAACTTATCTCCTATCATCCAACCTGGTGAGGAAGCTGCTATATTTAGAGGCGGTAGTAATACTGCAATCAAAAGTTGGAATTGGCTGAACATGTATTTAGATCAGCCAACCGCCTAAACACGCCAAGTTCTGTTCAAACATGGGTTCAGTCCAAACCCAGAGCTCTAGTTTTAGTGGTCAGTTTATTGGTCCCTTACATTGGTGACCAATGAGAGAAGGACCCCCTTATATCAGTGGTCAGTGTAGTGGTCCCTTACATTGGTGGTCAATGGGAGAAGGACCCCCTTATTTTGTCATCGGTGGGAAGACTGCCCTCCTTACAGATCATTGGTGTCAGTTGTTACTAAGAGACAGAAATTGTCCATTGCTCAAGGAACCCCTAGAACCCTTTGGGGGAACCCTGGCTGAGACAGGCTGGACTAGGCAGGATTATATTTCTCTCCCCTTGGTGGGAGTGGAGATGACCCATCTATAAGGATATACAGTACATACACACACAGCACAAGGACTCCTTTGCACTATAGATGTTTCTCGGGGGTGCAGTTCTTCTGAGATCCACAAGGTGGTGATCTCACTTATACCATAGAGAAAGGAAGTCTCTATGGAAGACAGGAAGTGATGTCAGATACAAACAGGAAGTAATGTTAGATAAAGACAGAAAGTTCCATGAGGTACGAAGTAGCGAGGAGACAAAGCTGGAATCGGCAGCAGAGGAGGTAATAAGATCTTATCTTCTATTTACACCCAGTAACCCCGTCATGTCCGTCCTCTTCCTCCATAGTCACTGTGACGTCTTTTATCTCCAGCAGATGATGATATACACATATACCTCCCGACTGTCCCTGATTTGGAGGGACTGTCCCTCATTTACAACACAGTTCCTCTTTCCTCCACATGTGTCCCTCGTGTTGGTCTGATCTATATACATGTATATAAAATGCACTATTTATCTATCAAAAAGTCTTTCCCGGTGCTAAACCTTCCATCCAATTTCTACATTTTTCTGCTGCATATGTAAATTCCAAAAGCCAATATAAAGGAATATTAGTGGTAAAAATGCACTTGTGGGTTTAAACTGATTTTTTATTTTATTTTTTATTCTCCATTAAAGGGTGTGTCAGGGGGTGTGTCTTATGCCTGCATACTTTATAGAAGTCCCTCATTCCCATCTCAGAAAGTTGGGAGGTATGTACACATATATAGTGTGGAGTCGTACATTAACCCCTTCAGGGTCAGAACATTCCCCCAATTACAGGGCCGGAACATTCTCTTCATTTCGGAAATTATTTTTTTTCCCCAATCTAATTCACCTTTTCAGTTTATACTAACGGATTATACGATAATACGGGTTGGAGCATTTATTAAGAGGTGGACTTATGATACATGTGTTTGATTTTATAATCACTGTCTATTTCTCCATGGAGGAGTGGGAGTATTTAGAAGGACACAAGGATCTCTACAAGGACGTCATGATGGACAATCAGCCGCCCCTCACATCACCGGGTAAGAGGAGACTTTATTGTAAAGGAGAGAGCAGTACGGAGGCTCCACCTAGATCCCCCATCATCTGATAAACACATAGAAACAATGTATTCAGTCAGTGTGTGTGTTTCCTACAGATGGATCCAGTAATGGGAACCCACCAGAGAGATGTCCCCGTCCTCTGTATTCCCGGGATTCCACACAGGAAGGTCACACCATCCCCCACCATCATCAGGTAGATGAGGAACAATCACTGATAGTATCATTAGGATCTGTACATTATCTGCATTGTTACCATTGATGTCATTTTTATTCTATATTCAGAGTGGAAACCTGAGAGATCCTAAAGTTGAGGTTAAAGAAGAGATGAAAGAGGAGGATGATGAGGATGGGGTGATGGAGGAAGAACATACCATCCCCCACCATCATCAGGTAGATGAGGAACAATTATTGGTGGTTATGATTTATACACAAACATGTTTATTATAATGAATGTTTTATTATATATTCAGAGTGGAAACCTCGGGGATGATAATATTGATGTTAAAGAAGAGTATAAAGAGGAGGATGAGGAGTATGGAGTGATGGAGGAGTTTTCAGAAGGACACAAGGATATGATGGAGCCACCTAATACCAGGAACCCACCAGAGAGATGTCCCCGTCCTCTGTATTCCCGGGATTCCACACAGGAGGGTCACACCATCCCCCACTGTTACAAGGTTGGTGGGGCGGAGCATCTAGAACATGGACTGGTGGAGATGATGTGTGGATTTTGTATGTAAGTTTATATCTTACAGATGATATTCTCTCTCATTCTCTTGGTTTAGAGTGGAGATCCAATCGATATAGAATTTGAGGTGAAATCAGAAGAAGAAGAGACGTATGTGAGGGATGATCAGCAGTCTATGGAGGAGGATGGAATAACGGGGACATTTATAGAGGAGGACACTCCTACAGAGATCAGCACAGGTGGGTCATTAACACTAAATCCATTCCTCCACCCATACTGCTCACTGATTGGTCCAGAGTAGGGCGGGGACTGGGTGATATCAGCCTGTAATCCCTGGTCACTTTCCTGAGCTGTGTTCCCCGTCCTGTATTCCTGTATTTCTCTCGGATAATCTTCCTTCTCTGTGCTGCAGACACAATTTATGTCTCTAGACTGGATTTATGGAGATTCTGGGGTTCAACTGGCAGCAAAATGTTGATTTTCACCATAGGGTTTGCTTGACCTAGACACCTGGGGTATGTACCTTGGGTCTTCTGCCCCATGCCCGGGTCTAGTGAGATCTCTGACAGAACAATTCTCCCGGGTTACTTGCTCTGTTATTTGCTGGCTGTGCCGGGTGGAGGGATATGTCTGTGCAGTCTCAGACCCAAGTCACTGAGTGCAGTCTCAGGAGATGGGAGGCAGCGGTGTGGGATCTCTGCAACTTGTCTACAGTAAACATTTCATCCACCACTGAGTTACGTTTCACATACCATAATTCTCTGCGCCATCACTGGCTGATGATTGGCCAAGCATGCACTATGACACGCATGCTTGGCCAATCACAGCGCGCAAAAAACGGAGAGCCATAATTGGCCAAAGCCCCTGGGGCGCGCATCATGGCGATCGTTGTTGCAGGGTGTCAGTCTGACACCCCGCAACACCGATCTCGGTAAAGAGTCTCTCACGGAGGCTCTTTACCACGTGATCAGCCGTGTCCAACCACGGCTGATCACGATGTAAACAGGAAGAGCCGTCCTCACTCGCGATTGGCGGCTCTCCTGACAGGGGGGGTTCGCGCTGATTGTTTATCAACGCAGCCCCCCCTCGGATCGCCACACTGGACCACCAGGGAAGCCCACCCTGGACCACCATGGAAGGGCAAACTAAAAAAAAAAACTGGCAAAACAAAAAAAGTCTAAAGAAAAAAAAAAAAAACATTCAAAAATAAAAAGATGCCAATCAGTGGGCACTGACTGGCAACATAGGTAAATCAGTGCCACCCCACAGTGTCCATCAGTGCCACCCCACAGTGCCCATCCATGCCCAGTGCCCACCTATCAGTGCCCATCTGTGCCGCCCATGAGTGCCCATCAGTGCCGCCCATGAGTGCCCATCAGTGCCGCCTATGTGTGCCCATCAGTGCCGCCTATGTGTGCCCATAAGTGCCGCATACCAGCACCGCCAATCAGTGCCACCTTAGCTGTGCCCGTCAGTACTACCTCATCGATGTCCATCAGTGCCATCTCATCAGTGCCGCCATATCAGTGCCCGTAATTGAAAGAGAAAACGTACTTATTTACAAAAAATTTTTTTTTTCAACATTTTCAGTCTTTTTTTAGTTGTTGCGCAAAAAAAAAATCGTAGAGGTGATCAAATACCACCAAAAGAAAGCTCTATTTGTGGGGGAAAAAGGACGCCAATTTTGTTTGGGTACAGTGTGGCATGACCGCGCAATTGCCATTCAAAGTGCGACAGTGCTGAAAGCTGAAAATTGGCTTGGGCGGGAAGGTGCGTAAGTGCCTGGTATGGAAGTGGTTAAAGGAATTTTTCATTTTTTTTTTTTTTATATTTAAGCATCATTAAAATCACTGCTCCATTGATACATGTTCCCTGGGGCAAGACTGGGTTCTCAAAGATGTTTCACGACAATAACTTGCATATTAGGATTTAAAATGAGCACTTTTGAATTCGAACGTTCGAGTCCCATAGACGTCAAAGGGGTTCTAAATGTTTGCGCGAACGTTCGGTCCATTCGAAGTTTCTGGTGCGAAACGAACAGGGGGGTGTTCGGCTCATCCCTATTGTACATTACATACTCCTGACCCCTGCACTATATACTCTATATTGTACATTACATACTCCTGACCCCTGCACTATATACTCTATGGTGTACATGACATACTCCTGACCCCTGCACTATATTCTCTATGTTGTACATTACATACTCCTGACCCCTGCACTATATACTCTATGTTGTACATTACATACTCCTGACCCCTGCACTATATACTCTATGTTGTACATTACATACTCCGGACCCCTGCACTATATACTCTATGTTGTACATTACATACTCTTTATTATCTCTGAACAAGAACGGTTGGAGAGCCGGTTTAGGGCCAGGACACATTTGAGTAGATGTAATGACAATTGGCAGACTCCGAGACTTCTATAGGTAGACTGCTATACAGTGGAAGGCCTCCAGCCGGACACCACTTCTGTATAGGTAGGACCGCTGTCTCCTATGGTAACAAATCTTGTTACAGTCACTAACGCTAGTTCTACATAACTCTTGGTAACACAGAATAGTTCTCTTCTTCTCACACAGTCTCTCACTGCAGATCCTCTCTCTCTGAGCTCCCGGTCTCTCACTAGTAGGGATGAGCTTTGTGTTCGGGTCGAACATGAGTTCCACTCTAACATCGGCTGTTCGCCCGTTCATCGGAAAACAAACATTATGGGGCGTTCGCGCCAAATTCGAGCACCGCGTCACGCACCATAATGCACTGCGAGATCGCAGTGCATTGCTGTATGATGATTGGCCAAAGCATGCACTATGACCCGCATACTTTAGCCAATCCCAGCGCCGTCAGCAAAGAGAGCCATAATTGGCCAAATGCAGGGTGCCTTTGGCCAATCATGGCTCAGGGGGACTAAGTCCACGCCCCACACTATATAAGGTCGCATGCACGTTGGCCCTGTGTAGTGTGTTGTTGGCGTGGACAGAGACAGAGTGTCATTTAGTTTGAGCAGGCAGGTGATTCAGTGAGCTGCAGTGCGTATTAATATAAATTATATATATATATATATATATACAGTCTCCTACACACACATATATATATATATATATCCACTGCATCCAGTGTAGCTAGATCTGACTGCAGGCCGTTCCTGGTGTACTTTTTCTAATATACTTTCAGGCAGGCAGGTGATTCAGTGAGCTGCAGTCCAATTAATTATATATATATATATACACAGTCTCCTACATATATATATCCACTGCATCCAGTCTAGCCAAGCCTATCCCTTTTTTTTTGGCTTTGAGCCATAACATGCAGAAGAGTTGGTGGAGTGGATAACAAAGCCGTCCTCATCCTCTGTCACCCAGGCTCAGAGTAGTTTGCCTGCCAATGCAGCTGCCACAGCGGCCTATTCCATCGGCTCCATATCATCAGTCAATCCTTCCCTAGCCCCACCATCGTGCACAGAGGAGTCCCCCGAACTGTTCTACCACAATGTCGGGTACATGCTGCAGGAGGATGCGCAGCGTTTTTAAGGCTCTGATGATGGGACCCAGGTTGAGGAAGGGAGTAACGTGAGCCTAGAGAGAGGGGGTGCCGAAGAAGGACAAGAAACTGCCAGTCATGTTCCCCCAGCTACAGCATACTGCTAAGTTTGCTCCAGTGAGGAGTAGGGAGAGGATGATGAGGTCACTGACTCTACTTGGGTGCCTGATAGAAGAGAGGAGGAGGAGGAACATCTCCAGTGAGGCAGAATGCCCTCCAGGGGGTAGCTTAAGGGCAGCACACCCTATTGCATCACACTACAGAGCTAAGCATGTTCAGGGCGCTGCTGACTCCCCGCGTATTTTGAAAAGTTCGTTGGTGTGGGCCTTTTTTGACACATGTGCAACAGATCGCACCATTGCTGTTTGCAACATTATGTCTGAAGCGTATCAAGGGTGGCCAAAACAGCAACCGCTTGGGCACCACATGCTTGACCAGACATATGTCGACCTCCCGTGCAGTCCGTTGGCAACAGCACTTAAAAGACCCACATGAAAGAAGAAGGCGGACCTCTCCTTGCTCCTCATCAGCTGGGATCTCCAACCTCACTATACCTTCGGGCCTCTCAGAAACCTGCACTGAGAGGAATTACGGTGTAGAATTAGGTGTCCCAACATCCGATTGTAGCAGGCAAATTTCCCTACCCCTGTTGCTAAATCGTAGAAAGAAATATGGTCCCAGCCATCCACATGCTCAGCGTCTGAATGCTAGCTTGGCTAAATTGCTAGCACTGCAACTGCTGCCTTTTCAGCTGGTAGACTCTGCCCCCTTTTGTGAATTTGTGGAATGTGCAGTACCTCAGTGGCAGGTTCCCAAACGCCATTTCTTTTCACGGAAGACCATTCCGGCTCTCTACCGGCATTTAGAAGGCAATGTCTTGGCCTCGTTGGACAGAGCAAAAAATATGGAGTAATGCCTGGATCAACCGATTATAAATACCTTACAAAGAGGTAGTATATATAAATCTACATATAGTTCAGTGCATCTATCCAAGTCTCATTCACATAGAATACTATGTCAATGCAGTTCTGATGGCCTAGAAAAATCTAGCAAAAAAGTGAGAAAATAAAGTTCTCTCAAAGTAGACCAAAACAGACCACTATGGATGGTACAATGAACTTTAATCATAGAAAAACACACAGCAATAGTTCATCAAAAAGGGGTGACAGATAGATGGATTGGTTTACACAAATAAAAAATAAGACAACGTTGTCTAATTCATTTAAAAACAGGGGAATCACAGCTGAGCCAGAGCTTGCACAATATGCAATTGAGCTACTGGCCTGTCCTGCATCCAACGCACATTCAGTGCTGCTGGAGGCTTTGTACCCGATCACAGAGTGCGCCTGTCCACAGACTCTGTTGATCGGCTCACCTTCATAAAAATGAATCAGTCTTGGATCACCAGCTACCAAGCACCTGATGCTGATGTAACCAATTGATTTTTCTATGGATGTGGGATCCCTTGAAGACTGCCTATGCTCAGTGACTATCCTATTATGCTGAGTGACTATCCTATTCCTCCTCAATGTTCATGTTGATAGCTTCTAAGAATATTTTTGTTTCAGGGCACTACCACCGCCGCCTAAGGCCCAATTTTTTTGCCCCTGTTTACACGCCCCTGTTAATTACAATTTTTGATCTAATATTTCACAGCAGGGCCTGTTCCTGCACCCACCAAGAGTAACGGTGAGGGCTTACAGTGTTCTGGTAGCACCAACACCTAAGGCACAATTTTCCCCTACTTTCAAACATCCGACTTACAAACGACTCCTACTTACAAACGGAGGGAGACAACAGGAAGTGAGAGGAAATCTCCCCCTAGGAAGAGAAATTCTCCCCTGTAAAAGTTGATATGGGAAAAAGGTGTCTCCTCTCCACTGATGCTTTATCACCAATCCTTGTTTCCCTAATAACCCCAAATTTTCTAAATCCAATTGTCATTGGGACAGAAAGTGAGGTAAAATCTTCTGAACACGGGGTACAGACAGCAAAACAAATGTTACAGGGGTGATAACCCTTCCCTATGTTTTCTAAAAAGCTTAAAAATCGACCCCGGGGACCACCTGTGTACTGCTGTTCAGAGTATATAGAGCCTGCGGGCACTTTTGATTTTTCATGTTCGGGCCCAATAACCTTTAACGATGTTCGAATGTTCGCACAAACTTTCGGTCCATTCGCTTGTTCTGCTGCGAACCGGGAGTTGTTAGGCTCCTCCCTACTCACTGATTTAGTGGCCACTGAATCTCCTGAGCTCTTCTACAGATAACCTGCTGTATATTCCTCAAGCGTCACCCCCGCTATCCTGCTGGTCCCCTGGCTTGGCACTTACTAATGCTCCTCAAGCCTCACCCCCGCTATCCTGCTGGGCCCCTGGCTTGGCACTTACTGATGCTCCTCAAGCGTCACCCCCGCTATCCTGCTGGGCCCCTGGCTTGGCACTTACTGATGCTCAGGCGTCACCCACGCTATCCTGCTGGGCCCTTGACTTGACACCTGCTGATGCTTTCCCACTTCTTCACTGACCCAGGCTGGTGAGAAGATTGCTCTGATACTGGCTCCAGCTTACTAACTGTAGTCTCCGGTAACAAGGTGGATGGTCCCTTAGCGGCGACAGCTTCCCCTCCACCTCCGACCACAACTGGTTCCCCGTTGGGCTGAATCTTTACTCTCAGTTGGAATCCAATCCTGCAGTCCCAACCCTGCGCTGCTTCTCTTGTTCCTGGATAGGCCTCTGGCCTAGCAACCCGGGCGAGATGACACACGTCCAACCAGACAGCCGTCCAGGTGGCACAGAACCCTGATCCCTGATTTCACCCAAATAAATAGGTTCTCCCAGCAGGCCAAGGGACCAAAGAAACCCCTGCCAATTGGCTGAGACACCCCATCCATTCATAATCCGACCTTGCTACACCCTTTTATGAAGAAAAGGTGTCTATTTTACCGTGCATATGTCGCAGGGTGATACTGCGAATGCACCTATGAATGGTGTGCCAACGCCCCGATATTAAGAGAATTTGAGCGAGAAACTATTTAATTGGGCTTTGAGGGCACACAGTACAATTTTGTATAGAAAACTAGAAATGTATTAATATGAAATATCATAAAATCAGACAGACATAAAATCAAAAAATAGAAATTAGGTCAGTGACTGGTACTACAAGGGTAATAGCAACAAATATACAATCTTATTATGCACAAGCTTCGTTTCCAAAGCACAGTTACAAGTACAGTGTTGAGTTGTATATCCCATGTAGTATTCCGGAGGTTAATGGAGGGCTTGCTCTACATGTTACGCGCTTAGCGCTTCCTCAGGAGCATAAGATATTGCATCTAGTGAAACATATATACAAGAAACAGGTTAAGTTTACAAGTATACATATATAGAGAATAGTGTATAAATTATACACATACAAATATGACATATATTACAAAATATAAAAGAAAACAATAATGCATAAACCTATAAAAGTGAAAATAAAACATTCTGCATTCACCAATGCATGTGCGGCAGAGCAGAGAAGCAGCGTGTCACCAAAATCCCACTGAGAAGAATGAGAGAAAAAAGAGAAACACAACAACAATTGACACGGAAGGGAAGGGGGAGGGGGGGAAGAGGGGAAGAGGAAGGGGAGGTTGAGATGAAAGGGAAAGAGAAAAGAAAAAGAGAGAAAGTATGAATAAGGGGGAAGTGATTATAGTAAGTATATATAAAGGATATGGGAGACTTACAGATAGGCCGCATTGGGAGTACGCAAGCGACAATCGTGTATTAACCCCACAGTGGCTGGGCATATACAAAATGAATCGATCCAGTCTAAACGTGGGGGTTTTATCTGTAGACAATATGAATTTTAAATTAAACATATACTGATGTATTAATCTTGTGTCACAGAGGAGAGAAAGGGAGGGAGGGGAGGGGGGATTTGAATACAAGGGACAAACCATACATAATGTATACGGACGTGGACTCACCATAAACACGAAAATATAAAAGTAATGGTATACGGGCAGTCAATTGCTGGTAAGCAATAAGAATTCAAATCCGGGGGTGTACATGCGTGGTAATTCAGTGCTGAATATACTGGGCTGATTGCAGGTAAGGAAGTAGGTAAAACTAGCAAAGCAGTCTATGGATCCTCATTCCATAAGGCAGAGGATATAGTATAAGACTGCCAAGGCAAGATCCTAAAAATGAAAGAAATATATACATATAAATAGATAGAAGGTATAAGTATATAGAGGCCACTAGTGGCATTCAAGCCATAGTATCGAGACCTCTATAGGAGAAATATCCAAGATGGCATATGTACCTGCAGCCTAGTTAGCACGCGAGTCCACGTCTGTCCCCAATGGAAATGCTGACGCCGATACAGCTGTGTCTCTGCAGGTGGCAGGTTTAAATAGCCCCTTAATTGATTCTGAAACAGGGAGACAGCCGTGTAGACGTCTCCCCGTCGCATCCGTCGTGACGTCATCTTCGATCACCCGTCACTTGATCGGAACGTCAGATGTGATGCATTGTAGAGTGGTGGATGGAAGGGGCGTGTACCGCTAACAGAGCGCCCAATGGGAGAGGTCCGGAGAAGAGTGGGAGGGCAGTCTGGCGCCGCAAACCATACAAGCGTCGCCGCAGCACGTGACCATACCCCACGTGGGCGGCGGTCTGGACGCATAGCAGCGTTATCTTGTGCATACAGTCAGCCACGTCCGCCGTAGAGTCCGCCCAATAGGGCGGATACATTTGAAAATCAGCCAGTGGGAAGGTTGGCAAGAGAAGGGAGATGGGAGGCGTCAGTGATAAAAAATATCACTGATAATCCGGATTCCTATCAGCCTAGTGGATATATGCGGATGTTATAGAAAAAATAGAAGAAAATAAAAAGAGAAAAAAGGGGGAACAAAAAAGCAATTACAACTCAGATGGGGAATTGAAACATAGGGTTCAAAGAACCATATCGCAGCCTAATGCTGTACCGCACATGCATGACCAATACATTACCATAGGTGGAAGAAACCGCATCAACCCTTGGTTTAGCAAGGATGGTGCGCTGAATACAAAATTAAAATATTTATCTAAATCAAAAGACAAATAAAAAAGAATTAAAACGTTTCTCATATTTCACAAAAAGGAGAAAGTAGTTGTTATATATAATATATACTTTGCTCTTTAGACAAAGGTCAGATAGTCATTAACAGTTCCATCATTATGTATCCTACATGAGATATATATATATATATATACACATACATAGATTAAATCTGGGCAGGGGCCAGTCATATTACATTTGGGGCTTCATTATCATAAACCAGTTAGATCGTAAATGGGGAAGGGGGGGGGGGAAGCACCCAGGCCTGAATTAGGACAAAGGTAGGTAAGGAGGTGGGGCAGACAACTCATATTGAGTGGAATAGAATAGATTCCATATCAGATAATGTAGAGCAGGGCCATATATTCAGGTCTGTGACATTAATAAGATTAAGAAGATTGGTGAAATATTAATAATATAAGTTAGATGTACATTACATACTCCTGAGCCCTGCAGTATATACTCTATGTTGTACATTACATACTCCTGACCCCTGCACTATATACTCTATGTTGTACATTATATACTCCTGACCCCTGCACTATATACTCTATGTTGTACATTACATACTCCTGACCCCTGCACTATATACTCTATGTTGTACATTACATACTCCTGACCCTCGTCCTATAATCCCCTCATCACTGTCACTCCTATAAAAGACAGTTCTCGTTGTTTCCTCACTCTCAGAGATCTCACACAGGGGAGAAGCCTTTTTCCTGTTCTGACTGCGGGAAATGTTTTTCAGTGAAGTCCCATCTTTCCACACATCAGAGATCTCACACAGGGGAGAAGCCTTTTTCCTGTTCTGACTGCGGGAAATGTTTTTCAATGAAGTCCCATCTTTCCGTACATCAGAGATCTCACACGGGGGAGAAGCCTTTTTCCTGTTCTGTGTGCGGGAAATGTTTTTCAGTGAAGTTCACTCTTTACAGACATCAGAGATCACACACGGGGGAGAAGCCTTTTTCCTGTCCTGAGTGCGGGAAATGTTTTTCAGATAAGTCCAGTCTTTCCACACATCAGAGATCTCACGGGGAGAAGCCTTTTTCCTGTCCTGAGTGCGGGAAATGTTTTTCAGAGAAGTCCAGTCTTTCCACACATCAGAGATCTCACACGGGGGGAGGCCTTTTTCCTGTCCTGAGTGAGGGAATTGTTCCTCACTGAAGTCCTGTCTTCCTGTACATCAGGGGTCCCACACAACCCTCGAGGTGTATTAGTGAGTGCGGGAAATGTCTTGTATGTGAATGTTGCTGGACATGTGGGGAAGAAGCACACCCTGATATACGGGTGAAACTCAAAAAATTTGAATATGGTGCAAAAGTTCATTTATTTCACTAATGTAACGTAAAAGGCGAGACTAATATATGAGAGAGACTCGTTACATGCAAAGCAAGAGGGTTCAAGCCGTGATTTGTCATCATTGTGATGATTGTGGCTTCCAGCTCATGAAAACCCCAAATCCACAATCTCAGAAAATTCCAATATTCCATGCAATCAATAAAACACGGATTGTATAGAGAAGGATATCGCACCTCTGAAAAGTAGAAGCTGCGTATTAATTGTGTGAAAATAGTGCAGCGCTGCGTATCTATAAATCTTATAGAAACAAATAATTATACATTCCATAAAACTATTTATGAAAAAAGAAATAAATGATAAAAAAACAGTTCATATGGAGGTTTCCAAAGCTGTCACCGCTGTGAAAAATCTGATTTAAATAGATCCAATGTTCAGTGCGCACCCCCACCTGCTAAAATGCATGCTCACCTCAAGGGTGAGTATAAAACTCATAGACAGATCACTCCTTGTGTCCGATCACGATCCGTGCACTTTACCAATGGTAGTAATTCCTACAGTCTCCAGACTGCACCTCTGTGTGGGGAATCAACGTATAAATTGTCTCCAAACACCACCTTCCTCCATTCACTTATTAATAATCAATTCCACTTCTATATCCCGGGGGGAAGGACATGAAAGAAAAAACACAAGTACCATAGTGCTCTCTGCTTCTGAATTTATTATCTGGTAGGAGATCAGAGGACCCATTTACTAGTTACCTTGAGGGGGATTTGTAAGATCCTCAGAGACAAAGCTGCCTGATGTGGGTGGAGTCCTGGTTTAGGGGAACCAATCAGCTCATGTCTAGTAATAATCTTTGTATTTCTATTTTAGTAGATGGACGGGAGATGAGGAAAACCTCAGAGGATTGTCTCACTTTGTCTCCAGACTGTAAAGTAGAAGATGAGGATATCACACAGTATAGTCCAGGAGAAAACCCGACTACCTCAAATGTCCATCCGGCACCACACAGTGTAAATGGACCATCGTATTCCTCTTATCCTGAGGAACCCCAGAATGTGCGGGACGGTGCCGGACCATCGTATTCCTCTTATCCTGAGGAACCTCAGACTGTGAGGGACGGTGCCAGACCATCGTATTCCTCTTATCCTGAGGAACCTCAGACTGTGAGGGACGGTGCCGGACCATCGTATTCCTCTTATCCCGAGGAACCTCAGATTGTGCAGGACGGTGCCGGACCATCGTATTCCTCTTATCCTGAGGAACCTCAGACTCTGCGGGACAGTGCCGGACCATCGTATTCCTCTTATCCCGAGGAACCTCAGACTGTGCGGGATGGTGCCGTCCTTCCAACAGATAAGAAGTTTTTCTGTGCTGAGTGCGGGAAGTGTTTCAGTTTCAAAAGCAGTCTTAATAGGCATAAAAGATTTCACACAGGTGAGAAGCCTTTTTCCTGTTCTGAGTGCTGGAAATGTTTTTCAATGAAGTACCATCTTTACACACATCAGAGATCTCACACGGGGGAGAAGCCTTTTTCCTGTTCTGAGTGTGGGGAATGTTTTTCAGTGAAGTCCTATCTTTCCAGACATCAGAGATCTCACACGGGGGAGAAGCCTTTTTCCTGTTCTGAGTGTGGGGAATGTTTTTCAGTGAAGTCCAAGCTTTCCACACATCAGAGATCTCACACGGGGGAGAAGCCGTATTCCTGTCCTGAGTGTGGGAAATGTTTTTCACAGAAGGCCAATCTTTTCATACATCAGAGATCTCACACGGGGGAGAAGCCTTTTTCCTGTCCTGAGTGCGGAAAATGTTTTTCAGATAAGTCCAATCTTTCCACACATCAGAGATCACACACGAGGGAGAAGCCTTTTTCCTGTCCTGAGTGCGGGAAATGTTTTTCACAGAAGTCCAGTCTTTCCACACATCAGAGATCACACACGGGGGAGAAGCCGTATTCCTGTCCTGAGTGCGGAAAATGTTTTTCAGATAAGTCCTATCTTTTCATACATCAGAGATCTCACACAGGGGAGAAGCCTTTTTCCTGTTCTAAGTGTGGGAAAAGTTTTTCAGAGAAGTCCAGTCTTAACAGACATCAGAGATCTCACACGGGGGAGAAGCCTTTTTCCTGTCCTGAGTGCGGGAAATGTTTTATACGGAAATCCCATCTTTCCAGACATCAGAGATCACACACGGGGGAGAAGCCTTTTTCCTGTCCTGAGTGCGGAAAATGTTTTTCATTGAAGGCCCATCTTTCCAGACATCAGAGATCTCACACGGGGGAGAAGCCATATTCCTGTTCTGAGTGTGGGAAATGTTTTTCAGTGAAGTCCAGTCTTTCCACACATCAGAGATCTCACACGGGGGAGAAGCCGTATTCCTGTCCTGAGTGCGGGAAATGTTTTTCACAGAAGTCCCATCTTTCCACACATCAGAGATCTCACACGGGGGAGAAGCCGTATTCCTGTCCTGAGTGAGGGAAATGTTCCTCACTGAAGTCCTGTCTTCCTGTACATCAGGGGTCCCACACAACCCTCGAGGTGTATTAGTGAGTGCGGGAAATGTCTTGTATGTGAATGTTGCTGGACATGTGGGGAAGAAGCACACCCTGATATACGGGTGAAACTCGAAAAATTCGAATATGGTGCAAAAGTTCCTTTATTTCACTAATGCAACTTAAAAGGCGAGACTAATATATGAGAGAGACTCATTACATGCAAAGCAAGAGGGTTCAAGCCGTGATTTGTCATCATTGTGATGATTGTGGCTTCCAGCTCATGAAAACCCCAAATCCACAATCTCAGAAAATTCCAATATTCCATGCAATCAATAAAACACGGATTGTACAGAGAAGGATATCGCACCTCTGAAAAGTAGAAGCTGCGTATTAATTGTGTGAAAATAGTGCAGCGCTGCGTATCTATAAATCTTATAGAAACAAATAATTATACATTCCATAAAACTATTTATGAAAAAAGAAATAAATGATAAAAAAACAGTTCATATGGAGGTTTCCAAAGCTGTCACCGCTGTGAAAAATCCTATTTAAATGGATCCAATATTCAGTGCGCACCCCCACCTGCTAAAATGCATGCTCACCTCAAGGGTGAGTATAAAACTCATAGACAGATCACTCCTCGTGTCCGATCACGATCCGTCCACTTTACCAATGGTAGTAATTCCTACAGTCTCCAGACTGCACCTCTGTGTGGGGAATCAACGTATAAATTGTCTCCAAACACCACCTTCCTCCATTCACTTATTAATAATCAATTCCACTTCTATATCCCGGGGGGAAGGACATGAAAGAAGAAACACAAGTACCATAGTGCTCTCTGCTTCTGAATTTATTATAAAAGACCCCCTAAAAAGTTACACAGGAACAAAAATTGTCTCTGGACAGCCACACTCTGAACAAATTGTCGCCTTTATTAAAAGAAGCACAGCACTACAAGTCAGCAAAATAAAACCCTACTACTGACGCGTTTCGCACTGAAACTAGTGCTTAGTCATAGCTAGAGTCCCCTAAAAAGTTACACTTACAAGAAATAACAATAAAAACAGCAAGTATCAAATCACCAGCTCATTCACTGCCGATCTAGACCCACGGCGCTTCAGCTGACATCACTGATAGGGCTCCTCCCTTCTAAAAGCCTGTCGGCCTCTCGTTGGCCTTCGTCAGTAGATGGGTGGGTCAAATGAGGTGAAACCTTATATACCTGCCTGTTGCCTAGGCAACCCTTCAGGCATCACCACAGTGTGTGAGGACACGCCTTCTTCCTGTGACTACAGAGCTCACATTCATAGAGCTGGAGAGCGTGTCACCCGAATCTGCAAACCAGCAGGGCGCTCTCACTCGATCACACCGCTGAGCTCCGTGGTAATGTCCCGTTACATCGCACACTCATGTGGAGATTAGATTGTATCGCCATATACATACAATAAAAAAACAAGTCTAAAATAAAATGAAAAGATGTTCCTATGTATATCTTTATCTACCGGGACAAATTCTATCTTTATTAGGACCTCGTTGTCCATTCATTAAAAATGATTATAGAAAACATAAATATGTATGAATCAATCACATATATGAAAAATCAATTGTACACCGATCCTAAAAAATAATAATAATATATAAAACTACGGCTTGTCCAGGATTTGAACACGGGACCTCTCGCACCCCGAGCGAGAATCGTACCCCTAGACCAACGAGCCGAGTTACCCCTCCCACATTTCATGAGCTTATATCACTTTATAAACATATTACAATCAATCATTAATAAAATCTAATGTGAATGTCGATCGGCGGTGAGTGAGCTGGTGATCTGATACTTGCTGTTTTTATTGTAAGTGTAACTTTTTAGGGGTGGGCTTTTATAATAAATTCAGAAGCAGAGAGCACTATGGTACTTGTGTTTTTTCTTTCATGTCCTTCCCCCCGGGATATAGAAGTGGAATTTATTATTAACCACTTAAGGACCGGGGCCTGTTTTTCAGACTTGGTCCTTTCAAGATTAAACATTTTTTTTGCTAGAAAATGACTTAAAACCCCCAAACATTATATATATATTTTTCTAACACCCTAGAGAATAAAATGGTGGTGATTGTTAAGGTGTTCCTCGTACACAAATTTCCCCTTAATATCCGGGTTTATTTTCTCCTTTTCCCCCATTTTCTATGGTGTGATCTTTTCTACAATACTTTGTTATAATAATGGAACACGTTGTGTATTATATTGTATGACTCCGCCTCCACATTCCAGACAAGTCATTTTCCTGACCAATCGCATTTCTACCTTTTTACTATTTCCTGATTCTATGACTGTAATCTGTTTAAAAGTAAAAATTATAATAAAAAAATGTATTGAAGAGAAAAAAAAGTTGTGTGTGTCGGTGGAATGAGAAGAATTGCTGGTGGTGTTGTCACCTGTCACAGCCGTCACACCTGGTTTCCCGGCCAATGCACCAGATAAATGTTGCAGCAAAACGGCTCTTTGAGTTCTGGGAAACCAGGAATGGACTCCGGACACGGACTCCAGGAAAACAAACCTTTTATTTCACCAGGGAAAGGAGCGACTCACGCCAGGATGCCAAGTGGCCTCTTCTAGGCGTTTACAACATATAGATTTCCTCTTGTATAGACATTCCTTGGAACTTCGTAAAACATCTAAAAGCTTGTTAGCGAGTGACATCTGCGGCTTCTCTGTTATCTGTCTAATTTATCATCTACTAAGCTGTAGACATGTGCACTGACCAAACATTTCTTTGTTTTCCTTTCATTTGTTTCTTCGTTTTTCGGGTTATTAGTTATGATCGACATTCATTAAATTTGAACATCCGGAAATTCAAAATTCGAAAATCAGAAATAGTAACAAATTATCGGTATCGGAATTTTCTCATCAAATTTAGCTGTTAGTGAATGTAATGAATATGAAATTTTCCTAAGATATGAATTATCCGAAATAACGAATGCCGCTTCTAAACGAATGGAACGTAATGAATTAATAATAATAACAAAACATTTTTCTTTGTTTCTGTTATAAATTTTTTGTGAATGGGTAAGTTTTCTCCTTCACTGATGGGCACTGATGAGGCGGCACCAATGAGATGGCACTGGTGGGCACTGACAATGGGCACTGATATGCAGCACTGATGGGACTCATAGGTGGCACTGATAGGCAACACTGATGGGCACTGAAAGGCAGCACTGATGGGTATATAGGAGTGGCACTGATAGGCATCACTGATGGCACTGGCAGGCATTGCTAATGGGCACTGATTGGCATATCCCTGGTGATCCAGGGTAGCATACCTGGTGGGCAGCCTGGGTGGGGGGCTGCACTGATAAACAATCAGCACAGACCCCCCTGTCAGGAGAGCAGCCGATTGGCTCTCCTCTACTCTCGACTGTCAGATGCGAGTGAGGAGAAGTCAATAAACGGCTCTTCCTGTTTACGCTGTGATTAGACACAGCTGATCATGTGGTAAAGAGCCTTCATCAGAGCCTCTTTATCGAGATCGGTGTTGCAGTGTGTCAGATTGACACACCACAACAGAGATCGCCGGACTGTGTGCACCACAGGGCACGTGTTTGCGGCTTATCCTGCTGGACATCATATAATGGGCAGTCAGGATAACTGAACCACTTCCCGGCCGTCATTTTGCTATAGGCCGGGTGGGAAGTGGTTAAAAGCCTTCGTAGGTCATCAGGTTAAAGGTAACTCTGAATAATGGGCCTAGAGTGCAGTGGTCAGGAGTATATCGTATACAGAGGTCAGGAGTATATCATATACAGAGGTCGGGAGTATATCATATACAGGGGTCGGGAGTATATCATATACAGGGGTCAGGAGTATATCATATACAGGGGTCAGGAGTATATCATATACAGGGGTCAGGAGTGTATCATATACAGGGGTCAGGAGTATATCATATACAGAGGTCAGGAGTATATCATATACAGGGGTCAGGAGTATATCATATACAGTGATCAGGAGTATATCATATACAGTGATCAGGAGTATATCATATACAGGGGTCAGGAGTATATCATATACAGAGGTCAGGAGTATATCATATACAGAGGTCAGGAGTATATCATATACAGAGGTCAGGAGTATATCATATACAGGGGTCAGGAGTATATCATATACAGAGGTCAGGAGTATATCACATACAGAGGTCAGGAGTATGTCATATACAGAGGTCAGGAGTATATCATATACAGTGATCAGGAGTATATCATATACAGGGGTCAGGAGTATATCATATACAGATGTCAGGGTCTTCTACTGACAATAATTAGAGAGAAAAGTCTCTCCTGTACGGTTCTCTCCTTGACATATCATAGAATGAAGCCGTATTGTTCTTTCAGTGTCATCATCCCGTGTTCTGTCCATTTCCACACCGACACCAACATCTCCTCCACCATCCCGCTGTATTTGTTGTCTCACCATGTTTCCAATGATGGAGATCCAGAGACTGACCCGAGTCTTCTTCTCCATGTCACCAGACCACCTCTTCCTCTACTATTGGGGTGCTGGGCCTTTCTATGACTACTCGGGACCCCCAACTTCTTCTATAGGATTGTGAAGATTTCTATCCTATTTACTAAGAAGCCGAAGAAGAAGTCCATGATGTAGATGAGGGTCACATATAGTATGAGCAGCATCACCCTTCACTCTGTCACCAAGACCTAGTCTGGCAATGCCCAGAATGATACCAATTAGTCTCTGTCCAATCTCACGGTTTGGATGGACTTTCTCCTTATATCAGTGGTCAGTGTAGTGGTCCCTTACATTGGTGACCAATGGGAGAAGGACCCTCTTATATGTCATCAGTGGGAAGACTGCCCTCCCCCCTTACAGATCATTGATGTCAGTTGTTACTGAGAGACAGAAATTGTCCATTGCTCAAGGAACCCCTAGAACCCTTTGGAGGAACCCTGCCTGAGAAAGGCTGGACCAGGCAGTAATATATTTCTCTCCCCCTTGCATACCTCCCAACTTTGGAACATGGGAATGAGGGACACCTAGGGATAGGAAACACATGCGGAGTGCACCGCGACAAAAATGTGTGTGGATAAAATGTGCTTAATTATGAGGTGGCTTAAAAAAGCATGGTTAAACAGAGACTAAATGTGATGGCTGCATTGGTTTTCTTTTTCTTTCTTTTTTAGGCTTTCTTCTATTTTCATCTGATGATCCAGCTAGTACATCTGTTGTTTTAAAAAAAAAAAAACAAGCTGTCCTGCAGATGTAGCAGTTAGTGTGTTGAGACAAACTATTTAACAATGACAGGGGTGCTTACAATGATCAGCTTTTATTTAATCTGTGTGCAACACCTTATAAAGTGTTAGTGTATCTAAATCTGCTAGTCCGGCTAACACTCCCCTCCCCCCAGACTGACAATGCTGCCATCCAAAGGTGCCCCCTGTGTTCCTTATTCCAGAGTGTAGGCACTCTAATACAGGAGGTGTGTTGCTGGCCAAATCACCAGGTGACAACAGAGGGGAAAAAAGCCTAAAAAATAAAATTATTGCAGCCACCACATCTAATGATTGGTAACCTGGCCTGCAATATACATTTTGGGGGGTTTAATACTGCTTTAAGTCTACATATGGTATATGGTGTACACAGTCTGCAGTCCTTGTACCCACAAAATACTCCCTCATTTCTGTGCTAGGAGTGAGAAGCTCACTGACATAAACCTGCCGTGTATACACTCAGATACAGACAAGGACTGGTGTATATTTAGTCCCCCTTCACTTCAGAAGTCCGACCTTTGACATCAGGTGTCCTCCTTCACATTAAAGCACGCCTCTTTTCACACCATGAGTCCCCTCCTTCATTCACATCAGCAGTTCCTCCTTATATCAGGAGTCCCTTCTTCAAATGATTGGTCCCCCTTTCATATCAGGAGTTCCTCCGTTCACATGAGGAGTGTCTTCCTTCACAATAGAATCCCCCAAATGGCAGAGTTCCCCTTTCACATCAGGAATCCCCTCTTGTATTAAGAGTCCCCCTTTAAATCAGGTGTTCCCCTTTCACATCAGAGTTCCCCTTTCACATCAGGAATCCCCTCTTGTATTAAGAGTCCCCCTTTAAATCAGGTGTTCCCCTTTCACATCAGAGTTCCCCTTTCACATCAGGAATCCCCTCTTGTATTAAGTGTCCCCCTTTCATATCAGGAGTTCCCCTGTTCACATGAGGAGTAGAGATGTACAGAACTGTTCGCCGGCGAATAAATCGCGGCGAATTTTGCGCGTTCGCGTTCGCCGATGCGCGCGAACATATGCGATGTTCGATCCGCCTCCTATTATTTTTCATTGAGCAAACTTTGACCCTCAATTTCACAGTCAGCAGACACATTCCAGCCAATCAGCAGCATACCCTCCCTCCCTGACCCTCCCACCTCTAGGGCAGCATCCATTTTAGATTCATTCCGAACCTGCATTCTTAGTGAGAGGAGGGATAGTGCTGCTGCTGCTGCTGAATTGATAGGGAAAGCATAGCTAGAGTAGTGTTTTCAGTGTCCTGAACGACTCATCTGATCTCTGCTGTAAGGACAGCACCCCAAAAAGCCCTTTTTAGGGCTGGTAACCCCAAAAAGCCCTTTTTAGGGCTGGTATATCAGTCTGCTTTTTTTTCTCTGTAATCTTATCTCATTGCAGTTGCCTGCTAGGAAGGCAGCGTGTGTGTGTGTCAGGATCACAGCGTACACTGCCCAGTGCCATCCACCACTCATCTATCTTGGTGGCACAGTCCATAACATTAAAAAAAAAAAAAAAAAATTATTACTGCAATATAATTGTAGTCAGTTGCCTGTCTGCCAGCGTGTGTCAGGGTGTGCCCAGTGCCACCCACCACCCATCTGTCTTGGTGGCACAGTACATAACATTTAAAAACCCCTAAAAATGTACTGCAATAGAATTGTAGTCAGTTGCCAGCGTGTGTCAGGCTCATAGTGTAAACTGTGCCCACTTGCCCAGTGCCACCACACATATATCTGGTGGCATAGTATATTAAATTTAAAAAGAAAAAACACAATTTTGACTGCAATATAATAGCAGTTAATTGTCTGCAGGCGTGTGTCAGGCCTACAGCGTTTACTCTGCCAACTTCTGCCAGTGCACAGTGCCACTCATATCTGGTGTCACAGTAGCTTGCACGCATAGTACAACTAAACAAATAAGAAAAAATGACTGGCGGAGGCAGGCCACCCCGCAGGGGCTGTCGTGGTCGTGGTGCTGTGATTCCCTTTGGCCCTAGAATAATGCCCAGTGTTCAGAGGCCACGTACCCTGAACTGCAAAAGTTCTGAGGACATAGTTGACTGGCTAACACAGGACACCCAATGTTCTACAGCTTCTGCTCATAACCTTGACACACCATCCTCCTCCAGCTCAGCTTCGGGCACCTCTCAAGTTACCACTCGCCCGCATGCCGCCACCACCAACACTAGCATCACAGCTGCTTCACTTGATCCGTCAGAGGAGTTATTTACATATCAGTTGGAAGAAATGAGTGATGCGCAACCATTATTGCCAGAGGTTGTAGATAAAAGGGATATGACTCAGTCAGGCAGCATTACACACATGGACGTATGGTGTGATGATGATGTACCCGCTGCTGCTTCCTTTGCTGAGTTGTCAGATACAAGTGAAGCGGTTGATGATGATGATGTGTCCGGGGATGTCACGTGGGTGCCCGCTCGAAGAGAAGAAGAACAGGGGGAAAGTTCAGATGGGGAGACAGAGGAGGAGGAGACGAGTTGGAAGCAGGGGGAGGTCATCGCAAGGACCTAGTGGCACAGTCAAACAGCATGTATCGGCACCCGGGGTCAGCCAGACAGCACGCCAATCAACGCATGCTGTTGCCACCACCAGAATGCCGGCATTGCAAAGCTCAGCAGTGTGGCATTTTTTTTGTGTGTCTGCCTCTGATAACAGCGATGCTATTTGCAACCTGTGCCAAAAGAAACTGAGTTGTGGGAAATCCAACACCCACCTAGGTACAACTGCTTTGCGAAGGCACATGATCGCACATCACAAACGCCTATGGGATCAACACATGATGAAGAGTACAAGCAGCACACAAGCTCAAAGCCACCATCCTCCTCCTGGTGCAGCATCTTCAGTCACGTCAACCACTTCTGTCCTCCTTGCCCCCTCTCAACCATCCGCCACACCGTCTCTCACCTTGAGCAGTTCCTGCTCATCTGCCCACAGTCAGGTGTCTGTCAAGGACATTTTTGAGCGTAAGAAGCCAATGTCACAGAGTCACCCCCTTGCCCGGCGTCTGACAGCTGGCTTGTCGGAACTCTTAGCCCGCCAGCTTTTACCATACAAGCTGGTGGAGTCTGAGGCCTTCAAAAAATTTGTAGCTATTGGGACACCGCAGTGGAAGGTACCCGGCCGAAATTTCTTTTCACAAAAGGCAATCCCCAACCTGTACTCTATTGTGCAAAAGGAAGTCATGGCATCCCTGGCACACAGTGTTGGGGCAAGGGTCCATCTGACCACTGATACCTGGTCTGCAAAGCACGGTCAGGGCAGGTATATCACCTACACTGCGCATTGGGTAAACCTGCTGGCGGCTGCCAAGCATGTAATGCGTGGCTCTGCAGGGGAGTTGGTGACACCGCCATGACTTGCAGGCAGGTCTGCTGCCACCTCCTCTACTCCTCCTACTCCATCCTCTTTGATAACCTCTTCGGCTGAGTCGTCTTCTGCTGCTGCGTCTTGCTCCACATCAACTTCACCCCCCCAGCTCCCCAGGGGCTATTCCACATCACGCATACGACAGTGTCACGCCGTCTTGGGGTTGACTTGCCTGAAAGCAGAGAGTCACACCGGACCAGCACTCCTGTCCGCCCTGAACACACAGGTGGATCAGTGGCTGACTCCGCACCAACTGGAGATCGGCAAAGTGGTGTGTGACAACGGAAGCAATTTGTTGGCAGCATTGAATTTGGGCAAGTTGACACATGTTCCGTGCATGGCACATGTGATGAATCTGATTGTACAACGCTTTGTGCATAAGTACCCAGACTTACAGGATGTGCTCAAGCAGGCCAGGAAGGTGTGTGGCCATTTCAGGCGTTCCTACACGGCCATGGCGCACTTTTCAGATATCCAGCGGCGAAACAACATACCAGTGAGGCGACTGATTTGCGACAGCCCGACACGTTGGAATTCAACACTCCTAATGTTCGACCGCCTGCTCCAACAAGAAAAAGCCGTCAATGAGTATTTGTATGACCGGGGTGCTAGGACAGCCTCTGCGCAGCTGGGAATTTTTTTGCCACGTTACTGGACGCTCATGCGCAATGCCTGTAGGCTCAAATGCGTCCTTTTGAGGAGGTGACAAACCTAGCCAGTCGCACTGAAGGCAGCATCAGCGACATCATCCCATTTGTTTTCTTCCTGGAACGTGCGCTGCGAAGAGTGCTGGATCAGGCCGTAGATGAGCGAGAGGAAGAGTTGTGGTCACCATCACCACCACCAGAAACAGCCTTATCAGCATCGCTTGCTGGACCTGCAGAAACGCTGGAAGAGGAGTGTGAGGAAGAGGAGTCAGAGGAGGAATGTGGCTTTGAGGAGGAGGAAGACCAACCATAGCAGGCATCCCAGGGTGCTCGTTGTCACCTATCTGGTACCCGTGGTGTTGTACGTGGCTGGGAGGAAGAACAGACCTTCAGTGAGATCAGTGAGGACGAGGAACGGGACATGAGTAGCTCGGCATCCAACCTTGTGCAAATGGGGTCTTTCATGCTGTCGTGCCTGTTGAGTGACCCTTGTATAAAAAGGCTGAAGGAGAACGACCTGTACTGGGTGGCCACACTACTAGACCCCCGGTATAAGCAGAAAGTGCCTGAAATGTTACCGAATTACCGGAAGTCGGAAAGGATGCAGCAGTTCCAAAATAAATTAAAAAGTATGCTTTACACATCATACAAGGGTGATGTCACAGCACAAAGGGAGTCTAACAGTGGAAGAGGTGAAAGTAATCCTCCTCCTACCATGACCACGCCAGCAAGGACAGGACGCTTTACAGACGTGTTGTTGATGGAGGACATGCGGAGCTTTTTCAGCCCTACGCGTCGCCACAGACCTTCGGGGTCCACCCTCAGAGAACGAATCGACCGACAGGTAGCAGACTACCTCGCCTTAACTGCAGATATCGACACTCTGAGGAGCGATGAACCCCTTGACTACTGGGTGTGCAGGCTTGACCTTTGGCCTGAGCTATCCCAATTTGCGATAGAACTTCTGTCCTGCCCCGCTTCAAGTGTCCTTTCAGAAAGGACCTTCAGTGCAGCAGGAGGTATTGTCACTGAGAAGAGAAGTCGCCTAGGTCAAAAAAGTCTAGATTACCTCACCTTTATTAAGATGAATGAGGCATGGATCCCGAAGGGACTGACAGTTGGCGATACATTTGACTAAAGGCCTGATGAGATAAGCTTCCTTGGGCTACAAATGGTCCACACGCTGCTGTATTTTATCTCTGCCGGATGACTTGCGTGGCTTATCCGCCACCAACTAGGGTTCAAGCCTCAATGTTTTAGTGCACTTTCTGCCTGGAAAACGTAAATTTTTCTGGCCGCTGCTACAGCAGCAGCTGCAACAATACTTAATTTTTTAGACATGTGTACATGCCTAATTTTTCTGGCCTCTGGTGCTGCACTGTGGCTGCAAAAACAAAACAAAAAAAAGGCACATACATGTGTCAATTCCCCTTCGTGATCGTTACCTTGTTGTGGTGAAGGGGCTTGCGTATCACGATGAAGCGACCACCTCTATGAGTGTGTTGGCAATGACAATGCTGGCACACCCCAGATGATAAGGTCGTTGCTTCATTGTGATCAGACCAAAAGCGATCAGCTGGATAATTTTGCATAGAAAAACCATTAAATTTCTTTGTGATCATCTAAGGTGATCATTAAAGCCTACTAGGCCAACAATGGGCCCACACTGCAGAATCATTGTTTTCTGGGTCACTTAGCTGTCACTGAACTACCTCAGCACGAACATAGGCTTTGAAAAACCCCCATCGCCTACAATCTCAAAAACTTTCATTGACATCAGTGAGGACAAGGAACGGGACATGGCTAGCTTGGTATCCAACCTTGTGTAAATGGGGAGTTTGCGGTTGTGCAAATGGACTGTTTGCAGGTGTTTGCGGTGCTTTAAACGGGGAGTTTGGTCTGTCACTGTGAACCCTAACCCTATTACAGACAGGGTTAGGGTTACAGATAGGGTTTGGGTTAGGGTTACAGATAGGGTTAGGGTTAGGGTTACAGATAGGGTTAGGGTTACAGATAGGGTTAGGGTTACAGATAGGATTAGGGTTAGGGTTACAGATAGGGTTAGGGTTACAGATAGGGTTAGGGTTAAAGATATGGTTAGGGTTAGGGTTACAGATAGGGTTAGGGTTACAGATAGGGTGGTTAGGGTTACAGATAGGGTTAGGGTTACAGACTGTAACCCTAACCCTATCTGTAACCCTAACCCTGTCTGTAACCCTAACCCTACCCTACCCCTAACCCTAACGCTATCTGTTACCCTAACCCTATCTCTAACCCTAACTGTAACCCTATCTGTAACCCTAACCATATCTGTAACCCTAACACTATCTGTTATCCTAACCCTAACCCTAACCTTTACACTACCTGATCTACATAACATCATACTTGATGTTTTAGAGCACGTTATTCCAAACAATTTATGAATGTTAGGTGATTTATACCCTTTATGGATTAAAAACGGACTCTGCGACAACTACGTAATTTTCCATGGGAGTTTTGCCATGGATCCCCCTCCGGCATGCCACAGTCCTGGTGTTAGTCCCCTTGAAACAACTTTTCCATCATTATTGTGGCCGGAAAGAGTCCCTGTGCGTTTTAAAATTCGCCTGCCCATTGAAGTCTATGGCGGTTCGCGCATTCGCGAACATATGCGCAAGTTCGCAATCGGCGTTCGCGAACGCGAATTTTTAGGTTCGCGACATCACTACTTGTGAGTAATCAGGTGGTATTGGCACAACATATGCAGAGAAATCATGTACAATAAATTGCAGTAGGATTGGCAAAACAGTCATAAAAACTTGAAAGAAGAAAAAAACATGAACGTATAAACAAGCACAAATAACGATTCCCGCAGGAGTGTCCATGGAGGAAAACAATGGGTTTCCCCTTTCACCACCACTTGTAATTTAGCGGGGTACAGCATGACATAGGGAATTTGTAATGTGTGCAGCCTGCATTTCACATCATCGTATTGGGCCCTCAGCTTCTGGACCTCCACCGAGGAATCCGTAAAATAGAGATCTTTGGGGAGAGGATTGGCCATCTTGGCTGCATCTGCCTGGTGCCCCGGCCTCTTCTCCATTCCTCCGGGTCATCGTTCTAGTTGTCGGGCGCCCCTGGAGTGTTGATCGTGTGGAGGAGCAGACTGCAGGGAAGCCCCCACACCATTGCTGGCTGCTGAGGGAGAGCGGTAAAGCTGATTATATGCTGATAATCGGCAGTAGCACAGAGCTCAGTGTCCACTCACCTCGGCAGCTGTGCCACGCCCCATCATATTTTAGTGTATTTGTGATAATTGATGGGCGGCACACACAATAGGACAGCGCTGTGACACATAATGCTCTTCTAGGTGATAAAGGGAAGACTTACCTTTGTTACAGCAGCAGTCCGGTAGAAGTTATTTCTGGAGGTATTTGAGTTGTTACACATAGCGCAGGTTTTTTTCTATTTATATTGGGGACATAATTGCCCAAATCTGGGGATCAGGAGCCATTTCCACCCTTTACTCTCGGCTGGGGATCTTTGTATCCATATAACAGATGTTCTACATGACTAAATCTCACATCAATTTTACTGCAAAATCAAAGGGGCCAAAATGTCTCCCCCCTCCCCCGAGCAGTAATATATTTCTATCCCCCTTGGTGGGAGTGGAGATGACCCATCTATAAGGATATACAGTACATACACTGAGCACAAGGCCGTGTTCACACTACGAGATGTTTCTCTGGGCTGCAGTTCCTCTGATCTCCACAAGATGGCAGACAGAAAGTCTCTATGGAAGACAGGAAGTGATGTCAGGTACAGGCAGGAAGTTCCGGGTGAGAGGTGAGTCGGGAGGAAGTAGAGAGGAGACGTTGCTGGAAGAGGCAGCAGAGGAGGTAATAAGATCTTATTTTCTATTTACACCCAGTATCCCCGTCATGTCCGTCCTCTTCCTCCATAGTCACTGTGACGTCTTTTATCTCCAGCAGATGATGATACACACATATATAGTGTGGACATGAAGATTAACCCCTTCAGGGTCAGAACATTTCCCCACTTACAAGGCCGGAACATTCTCTTCATATTGGAGATTTGGGGGGGATAGGGGGGGGGGGGTTTATATACACATAAACTTTATGTCTACATAACACACCCCTATCCCCCCCACATCTCCAATATAAAGAGAATGTTCCGGCCCCATAGGTCGGGAAATGTTAAAGGCCAAAGGGAAGGAGGATCCCAGACCCCAGAAACATATCAAACACTAAACTGAATGTTCCTCTGTGTGTAAGACCACTGGGGGACGTTCTTACATGATAGAACCCCTCATATTATCCCCCATACACCCCCATCCTAATATTATACAACCAGTACAGTCCAGATCATTCTCTCTTATCAATTATTGGTCCACAGGTAAATCTGTATACATCACATGACCAATAAGCATGGAGGAGGACCGGAGTCACATGACTGAGAGGATTCTAAACCTCACCCTGGAGATCATCTACCTGCTGACCGGAGAGGTGAGGAGGATTCTGGGAGGTCACATGACATCACTCTTATCTATATTAATAATACACAGACCTGACCGGAGAGGTAAGGAGGATTCTGGGAGGTCACATGACATCACTCATATCTCTATTAATAATACACAGACCTGACCGGAGAGGTGAGGAGGATTCTGGGAGGTCACATGACATCACTCTTATCTATATTAATAATACACAGACCTGACCGGAGAGGTGAGGAGGATTCTGGGATTCTAACATGATATTCCTATTGGTTCCTCAATACAGAGATTTCCTCTTGTGAAGTCAGGTGATCACATGACCATCACAGTGCCTCCATGTGACTCCCTAATACCTGAGAGACACAACATGGAGAAGATTCTAGAAGTCACCAAGAAGATGATGGAGCTGCTGACAGGAGAGGTGAGGAGGATTCTGGGACATTATCCAGTAACAGACAAGGGGTGTGTCTGGATGGTGACTGTATCATTGTGTGTGTCAGGTTCCTATAAGGTGTCAGGATGTCACTGTCTATTTCTCCATGGAGGAGGGGGAGGATTTAGAAGGACACAAGGATCTCTACAAGGACGTCATGATGGACAATCAGCCGCCCCTCACATCACCGGGTAAGAGGAGACTTTATTGTAAAGGAGAGAGCAGTACGGAGGCTCCACCTAGATCCCCCATCATCTGATAAACACATAGAAACAATGTATTCAGTCAGTGTGTGTGTTTCCTACAGATGGATACAGTAATGGGAACCCACCAGAGAGATGTCCCCGTCCTCAGGATTCCACACTGGTCAATATTAAAGAAGAGATAAAAGAGGAGGATGATGAGGATGGGGTGATGGAGGAGTCAGAGTTTCCAAAAGGACACACAGATCTGTACCAGGACACCATGGTGGAGTCATCCAGCTACAGAGACCCCCCAGAGAGATGTCCCCGTCCTCTGTGTTCCCGGGATTCCACACAGGAAGGTCACACCATCCCTTCTTATTTAAAGGTTGGTGGGACGGAACATCTAGACATGGACTTGTGGGGGGATGTGTGGATTTTATAGATTTGATGTCACAATAATAAAGATTATATCTTACAGATGATATTCTCTCTCATTCTCTTGGTTTAGAGTGGAGATCCAATCGATATAGAATTTGAGGTGAAATCAGAAGAAGAAGAGACGTATGTGAGGGATGATCAGCAGTCTATGGAGGAGGATGGAATAACTGGGACATTTATAGAGGAGGACACTCCTACAGAGATCAGCACAGGTGGGTCATTAACACTAAATCCATTCCTCCACCCATACTGCTCACTGATTGGTCCAGAGTAGGGCGGGGACTGTGTGATATCAGCCTGTAATCCCCTGGTCACTTTCCTGAGCTGTGTTCCCCGTCCTGTATTCCTGTATTTCTCTGGGATAATCTTCCTTCTCTGTGCTGCAGACACAGTTCATGTATCTAGGATGGATTTATGGACATTCTGGGGTTCAGCTGCTCGTAAAATGTTCATTTTTCCCCCCATAGGTGTTGCTTGTCTTAGTCATCTGGGGTATGTGTCTTAGGTCTTCTGCCCCATACCCGGATCTAGCGAGATCTCTGACAGAGGAATTCTCCCGGGGTTACTAGTTGTGATGTTTGCTGGCAGTGCCGGGTGGAGGGATAGGTCTGTATAGTCTCAGACCCAAGACAAGAAGAACTCTCCACATAGTATAGATCTATAAGATCTCTGACTTTATTCCATAGAAATATCTGTCACACACATCGGTAGACATGCACAGTGTCCTGTCTCCTCGCCGCTCCCTCGCTCCGTTCACAATCATTATTTACACCTTTCTCTAGAATTGCCAAACCCATGATATACTCCTGGAGTAAAAATCCAATCAGATCTTCTTATTTCTGGTATGAAGGATTGAACACGCACTACAGACACACATTTAGCCCTTGTGATATGGAACGTCTTTAGAAATAAAACAAAAATATTGCTTTTTGACAAACAGAAGTGCAAATGTAAAATCTAATAAAAGGAAATAAACTGTAAAGTCTATCGGCTGTAATGCCATTGCACATATGACCCGAATATATTACCAACATGGAGTATTTAGAAGAAAAAGAAATGTTTGAACTTTAACCCCTTCAGTCCCTGATTACCAGGAACAGCAGATCTGTCTCTGCTCTCCTGTCAGAATGGGGATCTGTTTACACACACAGATCCTGTTCTTGCTCTTGTGCCCGCGATCGCGGATGGACGGCGGTCTTCGCGGCTGCCTGCCACACACATCGGGTCCCCTGCAGTGCAGCAGGCACGCGCCAGCGCCTGGTATGGTTCTTAATGGAGCCAACATACCAGTATGGCGATTCGTGGAACGAGCTGACCCACTGACCGCGACTGGTCGGCAAGTGGTAAATGTAATATTATTATAGGCTGGGGATGGAATTGTGTTTGCCGATTTAGAAAAGGCCAGCAGAGGGCACCAAAGAGATAATGTGAATGAGTGCAATGTGTGGAACTGCATAGGAAAGGGAAAGGATTGATAGGAGCCTGCTTCTCTCAGCCAATACAGATTGCCGATAGAGTCAGGGGGCTGGGGCTTTAAGAGACAGGCGGAGCTCCAAGGAAAGCAGAACTTCAGGTGAGTCCCTCTTTTTTGTTCTGTTTTTGTTCATTAACTAAAATCAGAGCAGTTCTGTTATACCTCATATCTGGGTATTATATGAGCAGTTTCCTATTTACTTATTTCATAGTGGTTTGATTTTATATCTGATGATGTGATTGGAGGACAGACTTTTACATGGTGATAATAATGTGATAACATCCTCAAGCTTTGGAACCTTAAACAGAAAGTGATAATGAGGGAGGAGTCAATAACCCAATGATGGAGGTCTTCAGAATCAGTCCAGTCTTCATCTTGGTTATTCTCCCCCATCCTCACTCTCTGACCTCTGGTGGGGATCAACCCCGCTGTTATTCATGACTAAATCATGGACTTAATAAGGAAGTGCAGCAGGACTTCTTGTGTTGGGAAGATGGCAATGAGTGATAGAGGGGGTGGGGACACTCGTCCTATAATCCCCTCATCACTGTCACTCCTATAAAAGACAGTTCTCGTTATTTCCTGACTCTCTGACTAAGGTCCAAGAATAAAGAAATGATCTGGTAGGAGATCAGAGGACCCATTTACTAGTTACCTTGAGGGGGGAATTGTAAGATCCTCAGAGACAAAGCTGCCTGATGTGGGCGGAGTCCTGGTTTAGGGGAACCAATCGGCTCATGTCTAGTAATAATCTTTGTATTTCTATTTTAGTAGATGGACGGGAGATGAGGAAAACCTCAGAGAATTGTCTCACTTTGTCTCCAGACTGTAAAGTAGAAGATGAGGACATCACACAGTATAGTCCAGGAGAAAACCCGACTACCTCAAATGTCCATCCGGCACCACACAGTGTAGATCCATCGTATTCCTCTTATCCTGAGGAACCTCAGACTGTGCGGGACGGTGCCGGACCATCGTATTCCTCTTATCCTGAGGAACCTCAGACTGTGCGGGACGGTGCCGGACCATCGTATTCCTCTTATCCTGAGGAACCTCAGACTGTGCGGGACGGTGCCGGACTATCGTATTCCTCTTATCCCGAGGAACCTCAGACTGTGCGGGACGGTGCCGAACCATCGTATTCCTCTTATCCTGAGGAACCTCAGACTGTGCGGGATGGTGCCGGACCATCGTATTCCTCTTATCCTGAGGAACCTCAGACTGTGCGGGACGGTGCCGGACCATCGTATTCCTGTGTAGATGGACCATCATCTTCCACTCATCCTGAAGAGCCTCAGACTGTGAGGGACGGTGTCGTCCTTCCAACAAATAAGAGTCTTTCCTGTGCTGAGTGCGGGAAGTGTTTTTCAAAGAAGTCCAATCTTTCCAGTCATCAGAGATCTCACAAGGGGGAGAAGCCGTATTCCTGTGCTGAGTGCGGGAAGTGTTTCCATTTTCAATCATATCTAAATGTGCATAAAAGATCTCACACAGGGGAGACGCCGTATTCCTGTCCTATGTGTGGGAAATGTTTTTCACAGAAGTCCTATCTTTCCATACATCAGAGATCTCACACAGGGGAGAAGCCGTATTCCTGTCCTATGTGTGGGAAATGTTTTTCACAGAAGTCCTATCTTTCCACACATCAGAGATCTCACACTCGTGAGAAGCCGTATTCCTGTCCTGAGTGTGGGAAATGTTTTTCAAAGAAGTCCAATCTTTCCAGACATCAGAGATCTCACACGGGGGAGAGGCCATATTCCTGTCCTGAGTGTGGGAAATGTTTTTCACAGAAGTCCGATCTTTCCACACATCAGAGATCTCACATGGGGGAGAAGCCGTATTCCTGTCCTGAGTGCGGGAAATGTTTTTCACATAAGTCCATTCTTTCCACACATCAGAGATTTCACACGGGGGAGAAGCCGTATTCCTGTCCTGAGTGTGGGAAATGTTTTTCAGATAGGTCCAATTTTTACACACATCAGAGATCTCACACGGGGGAGAAGCCGTATTCCTGTCCTGAGTGTGGGAAATGTTTTTCATATAAGTCCGATCTTTCCACACATCAGAGATCTCACACGGGGGAGAAGCCGTATTCCTGTCCTGAGTGTGGGAAATGTTTTTCAGACAATTCCAGTTTTAACAGACATCAGAGATCTCACACGGGGGAGAAGCCGTATTCCTGTCCTGAGTGCGGGAAATGTTTTTCACAGAAGCCCGATCTTTCCAGACATCAGAGATCTCACACGGGGGAGAAGCCGTATTCCTGTCCTGAGTGAGGGAAATGTTTTTCAGATAAGTCCAATTTTTACAGACATAGGCCCGGATTCACAAAGTTCTTACGGCGACGTATCTACAGATATGCCACGTAAGTGCAAATATGCCCTGTCGTATCTATGTGCCGGACTCAGAAACCAAGATACGCCAGAAAATAGGCTTCATCCGACCGACGTAACTTGCCTACGCCGGCGTATCGTGGGCGCATATTTATGCTGGACATAGTTGGTGCTCCCATTGATTTTGTATTCAAATATGCAAATGAGGGAGATACGGCGATTCACGAACGTACATGCGCCCGACGCAGGCTACGCGATGTGCGCGTAAGTTGTACGTCCGGCGCAAAGTTATTCCTCATAAAGCAGGGGTAACTCAGCAACAGACGTGCACAGGTCAGCTGGAGAGCAGCTGCAGCAGCACTGTTACTGACCAGCTGAGCAACCACACTTGCAGGACAACACATCTGTATGCCAACATGCCAGGGGCAGCCATGGTCATAGCACTACTACTGTGTCCACAGGCACGGAGGAGGGCACGGGAGAGGATATACCGCACGCGCATGAACGTCTTTGGCATGGGGGAATCGGAGGTGTATCGCATCTTCAGATTCAGCACTGCTGCCATCCTGGAATTAGCCACAGCCCTGCATGATGACATCACCAGCCAGACACACAACGCGTACATGCAGTGCAGCCACTGGTCAAGGTACTGGCAACACTGCATTTCCTTGCCAGTAGATCTTTCCAACGTACAAGTGGAGTCGTGGCTGGGATGTCACAATCCACCATGAGCAGATGTGTGCACCAGGTTGTCCCCAAAATCCTCACACGCATGTCCAACCACATCATCAGACCCACCCAGGAGCATCTGCAGCAGAAGGCAATGCAGGATTTCTACAGCATTGCCGGATTCCCAAGCACCGTTGGGGCCATTGATTGCACACATGTGGCACTACGGCCCCCCCGTGCCACAGAGCACATATACCGTAATCGGAAGCAGTGGCATTCCATCAACGTACAGGTGATAGCCGATGCTCAATGCCTCATATGGCACGTCCGTGCCAAACACCCAGGGGCCAGCCACGACAGCTGCATATACCGTCAAAGCCCCATCCCAACAGAATTCGAACAGAACGTGTATGGGGACAGCTGGCTGGTTGGTGAGTGACATGGGAGTCAGGTATGACTGTCCCCCCCCATGATGCAGACATCACGAGGGCCACATGCACGACTAACATCCTCCTGCCTTTTCCCTTCCAGGTGACTCTGCATATGCACTTGGGCCCCATCTCCTGACTCCATACCGGAAACCCCAAACCAGAGGAGAGAGAAGATACAATGCTGCACACATACGCACCCGTGCAGTGGTGGAGCGCACATTTGGCATCCTGAAGTCCCGTTTCCAATGCCTGGATAAGTCCTGGGGGACCCTATTGTATTCCCCAAACTTCGTGTGCCAGATCATCGGTGCATGTTGCGTGCTGCACAACTACGCCATGAGAAAGGGCCTGGAGATTGACATATGTGATGTCCTGACCCCCCAACCACACAGTCCCCCCTTAACCGAAGCTACCCCATCTGCTGAGGGAAGAGCAGTCAGAAGTTGCCTCGTGGAACGCATCTTTGCACGTTAAACACACACATTCATCATGGCACACGGACAATGCATGCATGCACACCACTGTGGTCCCTAGCTCACACACACCACATCCACCTCACATTGGTTTAGCCCAAGTCCACCATGCAGGACTTTGGAGCAGCAACGCCACGCCAAGGCCCCAATGGTGTTGCTGTCCATTCATACCATATTCACACGGTCGTGGGGATAACCTCTCCCCAATGACCCAGGGTGACACGCCTTGCTGGCAGGAATGTCACCCACACACAAGTCAAACTGTAGCAGCACCGGGAAAACCCTGCCCCTGCAAACGGTTGTCCGGGCACCACTTCTGCACTCCTCACCATGTGCAGAAAAAAAAAAAAGGGATCATGCCATTGGCCGACATGGCATGCCCTTACCGGAGGACGGCACATACCTCTGTGCACGTCCAACAAAAACAAAATAATAAAGCTCATAATCTGAGCACAAAAAAAAGAGAGCAGTCATTTGCCCTCTCGTGGGCCAGGCCCGGTGCCACGGAAACGGCTCCTCAAGTGTCTGGGGGGAGCCTCGGGTGGGGCATCAGGAGGAGGTTCATCCCCTGGTCTGTCACTCCTGGCAGATGCTGGCTGCATGCCCTCCAATGCAAGGGCAATTTGGGTGAGGACAGAGTTTGTTTCCGCCTGCATGCGCAGCTGGCGGGTGGTGGTCTGCCGCTGGTGGCGCCTGGTCTGCCTTCCCTCCGCCTCAATGACAGCAGTATTGGCCTGGACAGCCACTCCCAGGCTCTTCACCTCTGCCGTGTGGCCTGCAGCTCCCCAATTGCCCGGTATGATGCTCCAGGCTGGCCTGCACATTGGAGCCCTGGTCACCAGATGGTGAGGGACCCTCTGCCACCATGTGGTGACGCATGGCCTCCAGGGTCTGGGCTTGGTCACCCAGGCATGTGACCATTGCAGCGCAGTTTACGCTCACATCCTGCAGGCAGTCAGAGATCGAGTTGCTCTGCTCAGCCTGCTGTGAGGCCCTGCTGCACAGCGGCTGCGGTGCCCTGCACAGCCATTGTGCATTCAGCCTGGGTCTTGGCTGAGCACCCAATAAAGGCAGCCAGGCTGTCAGCCACACGATGGAGGTCGCTGGAAATTTCTCCCATGTGGCGCGTCTGGCGGGCCTGTTCCCTCGCAAGCCCTTCTTGTAGGGATTCGGGTACACCCCTTGTCTTCCGTAAAGCCTTCCTGGAGGCTGAAGAGGCTTGTGGCCGTCTGTAGGGGGTGGCCCTTGAGGGGCTTCCCCTGATGGGGGTGGCCCTTGAGGGGCTTCCCTTGATGGGGGTGAACCCTGAGGGGTTTCCCCTGATGGGGGTGGAGGTTTGGGAGGGTTTGTGAAGTTGTTATTTTCCTCAAGGTAGACAAATTCCTCCAGATCACCATGCTCCTCCTCAACTACCTCTACAGAGGTGTGGGCACTCTCCTTCGGGGATGGTGTGGGTCGTCCAGGAGCAGACAATGGCCCCGCTCCCTCCAGCACATCTGTGGATGACACAAAGCATTCAATGTTGGTGGACCCACACACTTGTCACATGTTCCCTTGCACCCCTCACATGCTACACACCGGATGGGGGATAAAACACACTTACCTGTCCTCAAGGCCTGTTCACCGGAGTCATAGCCCTCCAGGCCCTTAACCTGCTCCCGCTCCAGACATCTGGCGATAACCTCCTCCTCGGCAGTCAGCCTGACAGTACTGGCTGGTCCGCCTCCCATGCCCCTGAGGTGCCTCTTCACCTTGGCCAGCTTCTCTCTGACCTGACGAAGCAGGTTATTGATTTTCTTAGCAATGTCCTTTGAGGTCCTTCTCTCATGGCCAAGGGCATTGACCTCCAAGGTGACCTCCTGGAGGATCTCTTGCTTCCTGGCCTTACTGGTCATGCGACTCTGTGCGCCATGGAGGTACACATCGTACCTAGAGATGGCAGAGATGACGATCGCCATCTCCTCAGATGAAATTTTATTTTTCCTCCTCTCCCTCTCAGTCTCAGGAGCAGACATCGCTCAAAATGCAAAAGTACCTGCACCACGGAAGACAAGCTGCTGGTGTACTTTTCCCCCTCGACGGGCGCATGTCTGGGTGTATTTATGCTCTCGGCGTAGGCGGTGGGCCGGCGTATCTTAGGGGTTACGCCGGGCATAGTTGTGAGCATGCGCAGAGGGGTGCGGGACATACGTCCACGGCGCATGCGCCGTTTAAGATACGCCGGATGTAAACCACTGCGTCAAGCTCAGACCATCATTTGCATGGGGTCACGCCCACTTACACTTACGCTGGGCTACGCCTTCGAAAATACGCTACGCTGGCTCATCTTGGTGAGCAATGGCTTGCTGAATGCAGTGCATGCCTCTCCGAGCTGCCCTGGAGTAGCGTAAAAAAGATACGCTATGGCGGCATAAAGATGCGCCGATGTATGTGAATCCGGGCCATAAATTATCTCACACGGGGGAGAAGCCGTATTCCTGTCCTGAGTGAGGGAAATGTTCCTCACGGAAGTCCTGTCTTCCTGTACATCAGAGATCTCACAGGGGGGAGAAGCCGTATTCCTGTCCTGAGTGAGGGAAATGTTCCTCACTGAAGTCCTGTCTTCCTGTACATCAGGGATCCCACACAACCCTCGAGGTGTATTAGTGAGTGCGGGAAATGTCTCGGATCGCTGAGCCGCTGCAGGAACAGGAACATGTAACATCTTCCCGAAGGTGAACTTATCCTTTAACCCTTTCACTACCAGGGACGGTTTTGCATTTTTTTTGCCCACATTCAACACCCCTTTAATACCGGGCACTTTTACCCCTTTCCTGCCCAGGCCAATTTTCAGCTCTCTCACACTTGTCATACAGCACTGTACCCAAATAATCTTTTTATCTTTTCCCCCCCAAATAGAGCTTTCTTTTGGTGGTATTTGATCACCTCTGGGGTTTTATTTGTTGTGCTACAAATAAAAAAGACAGAAAATGTTGAAAAAAATAAAGTTTTTCTTTATTTCTGTTAAAAAAATATTGTAAATATACCTTGTGTTATTAGGTTATAATTGTGTGTTTTTTGTTTTTAATTCTAGCCTGGGTATTCCCGATAGGCTTTGTTGATGTAATATAATCTTTATAAGCTTAATAAAAAGAATAAAAAAAATGCTGTAAATAAGTAAGTTTTCTATTTCTTTGGTGGGCACTGACTGGCATCACTGGTGGGCACTGACTGGCATTACTGGTGGACACTGACTGGCATCCCTTGTGGGCACTGACTGGTATGACTGGTGGGCACTGACTGGCATCCCTGGTGGGCGCTGACTGGCATCCCTGATGGGCACTGACTGGCATCACTGGTGGGCACTGACTGGCATCCCTGGTGGGCACTGACTGGCATCCCTGATGGGCACTGACTGGCATCCCTGGTGGTCACTGATTGGCATGCCTGGTGGGCACTGATAGGCATGCCTGGCGGTCACTGATTGGCATGGCTGGTGGGCACTGGTGGTCATCACTGGCGATGGGCCTGTACTGATAATCAATGCTGAATATCAATGCAGATCCTCCCTGTCAGGAGAGACACTGATTGGCTCTCCTCTACTCACACCTTGTCAGCATGAATAAAGGAAAGTCGATAACCGGCACTTTCTGGTTACGATGTGATTAGCTTTGATTGGACACAGCTGATCACATGGTGAAGAGCCAACGTCTTATGCTGCATACACACGATCGAAAATTCCGGCAGGAAATCTTCTGTGTGAGCTTTTGGTTGGAAACTGTGACCGTGTTTATGCTCCATCGGACATTTGCTGACGGAATTTCCGCCAACAAAAGATTGAGAGCAGGTTCTCAATTCTTCCGACGGAAAAAGTTCTTGTCGGAAATTCCGATCGTCTGTATGCAATTCCGACACGCAAAAAAAACATGCATTCTCAGAGTCAAGCAAAAGAGCCAAACTGCCTATTGAACTTCATTCATCTCGGCTCATCGTACATATTGTACGTCACCGCGTTTTTGACATTTGGAATTTCCGACAAGATTTGTGTGACCGTGTGTATGCAACACAAGTTTGAGCCAACATTCCGTCGTAAAAAAATCCACGGTTTTCTTGTCGGAATTTCCGATGGTGTGTACAGGGCATTAGGCTCTTTACCGAGACTGGAGATGCGGTTTGTCAGAGCGACACACAACACCAACGATCGCCCTGCGCCCGAGCGGCTTATTCTTCTGGATGTCATGTGACATCCAATCAGGATAATGGAACCCCGTCTGGCCGTCATTCTGCTATAGGCCGGGTGGGAAGGAGTTAAAGAATCATTTTAGGCCTGAACATTATATAAAACCCCCAAAACGCGATATATTTTCTGATAGAAGACACCCTAGAGCGTCCTTTGAGCTCTGCTGGCACTGCCAGCAAGGCTCAAAATTCCACCTCTAAACACGCCCTTATAAATTATCTCATGAAACTATACTTAAATGTGTTATGCAGAATTAAGTTAAAAAAATAAATATTAATAACAACTTTATCAGTGCAGCCTCACCAGTGCCCATCAATGCAGCCTCACCTATGCCCACCATTGCAGCCTCACCTCACCTGTGTCCACCATTGCAGCCTCACCTGTGCCCACCATTGCAGCCTCTGCTCACTGTGCCCACTGTAACGGAACGTCCCCCACACTCCGCTGAGTACTTCCGTCATATACCGCTTCCTCTCAGTCTGGATATAGATATCAGATATTCCAGCTGCTCACAACGAGACGAGACTTGTTTGTCTGCTGAACATGGATGCCGGGATTCAGAAAGAATCGCGTATCTTTATTCGGGCGTATCGCATCTCATATGCGCTACGCTGCCGTAACTTAGTCAGGCGAGTAGCGTATTCAGAAAGAACTTGCGCCCGAAGTTACGGTGGCATAGCGTATATGGGCCGGCGTAAGCCCACCTAATTCAAATGATCCAGGCAGTGGGCGTGTTGTATTGAAATGAGGCATGAGCCCATGCAAATGAATAGGCGATCAAACGGCGCATGCGCGCGCATGCTCAGAGTCACGTCGCAAATACTCCCCAAAATATGTTGGCTCAATGCTTTGTCGACGTGAACGTAACCTACGCCCAGCCCCATTCACGTACGACTTACGCAAACGACGTAAAATACGACGCTGTTCGTACGTTTCCGACATCCATACCTTAACATGACTTACCCCTGCTTTGGTATGGGGGGGATAGATGGAGCTGGGATGGTATGGGAGGGATAGATGGAGCTGGGATGGTATGGGGGGATAGATGGAGCTGGGATGTATGGGGGGGATAGATGGAGCTGGGATGGTATGGGGGGATAGATGGAGCTGGGATGGTATGGGGGGATAGATGGAGCTGGGATGGTATGGGGGGATAGATGGAGATGGGATGGTCATTTGCATATTCAACGCGAAAATCAACGGAAGCGCCCCTAGCGGCCAGCGTAAATATGCACCCAACATACGACGGCGTACTAAGACTTACGTCGGTCAGCTGAAGCCAGATTTCAGGTATATCTAGCTTCAAGAATACCACGCAGAGATACGACAGCGCATTTTTAAACTTACGCGGCGTATCAATAGATACTCCAGCGTAAAAGCTTTCTGAATCCGGGCCGGAGTGTTTATTAGAAACAAAATCAAGTCTTATACACAGTTAAAGAGGAGGTAACCAGAAGATAAATTAACATGAGCTAATGAACTAATCCTTTAGACAGACGAGGTGACTCAGATATGACCTTTTAGGGTAGACGTCACATCTCCTCGCTCACCGGCTATACAATACACATTATCATAAGTACAAGGACATCTTCACACAATAGCAGGAGCTTCCAGTAGCCGGTGTCGGCTCGTCTCCTACATTGTACAGAGGCCAATGTGATCAGCTCTTTCAATTAGCATGTTGTTCAGAATTAACAACTAAGAATAGTCTTTACATCTATCCTGGCAGATATTGTGGAGAAATATTACTGTCCCATTTTAAGTCATCCAAGACATATTTTCTCAGTCACCCATCCTGGCACAGGGGAACTTAGACATAAGAGGTGCACGGGGAGCTGAAACAAGAGTATCCCATATTTTCCAAGGGATTCTGGGTTCCACGGCCCCTCCCGTCACATCTCTCCTCTTTCGGCAGAAGACTAAAGCCCTGTACACAGACCGATGGACTGTTTTCATCGGTCAAACCGATCGTGTGTGGACTTCATCGGTTTGTTTTGCATTGGTGTAAAAAAATTGAACATGTTTTAAATTTTTCCTATGGATTAAAAACTGATAGAAAATACGATCGTCTGTGTGGAAGTCCATCAGTCAAAAATCCACGCATGCTCAGAATCTAGTTGACGCACGCTCAGAAGCATTGAACTTCATTTTTCTCAGCACGTCGTAGTGTTTTACGTCACCGCATTTGGACACGGACGGATTTTTGACCGATGGTGTGTAGGCAAGACTGATGAAAGTCAGCTTCATCGGATTTCCGACCAAAAAAATCCATCGGATTAGATTCCATCAGATATCCGATCGTGTGTACAGGGCTTAACACAGGAGGAGACCCCAGACGGGTTGACTCTGAAGTTAGTCCATAGTTCCAGTCCTCTAATTTATTTATTACTATTTGTTTTTGAAGCGCACATATACCACCAGTCGGTGGTGCCAAAGCGCTTAGTGACAGATTGCCCGGAGGTTCTGGCGAGGGTAGCATAAATAAACAAAACTGCTGCAGAGCAGAGGAGGAGACAGGGAAGAAGAGAAAAGGGAAAGGGAGAAAAAGATTTAGAAGTCAGCATGAGTGAACAGAGGAAAATTAGCCTAGGATTGGAATGCTTGGCAGAAAAGCCAGGTCTTCAGCTTTTTCCTGAACGTATATAGGCTTGGGGAGATGCAAATGTTAAGGGGTACCCACACAGTACCCCAAACATATTGTTCCAAACAGAGCATTACTCACCCAGCCAACCTCTGCCTCTCTCATAGAACATACCCGCCGCTGGGGAGAGGCCTGGACTGGCCCTTCTCCCTGGTACAGATGGCCTGGCGGTTCGCCCGGCGTTTTTTTCGCGGCAAACTTTGCTCGTTCGCGGTCTGCCAAACATGCGGACATCTGGCGATATTCGCGGTGGTCCGCCATTTTACATTGAGAAGAACTTTGACCCATGACACATCCATCAGGTGGTGCAGGACAGCCAATTGAGACATTTCAGCACATGGACATACCCCCTACCTTATAAATAGACCTGATCTGGCGGCCATCTTACATTCTGCTTTTTGTCAGTGTAGGGAGAGGTTGGTGTTTGGAGCAGGGACAGGCTGTATTCAATCAAATAGCTATCTAAAAGGTCCACAAAAGTCTTTCAAGCACTGGTATAGGTGTGCTACTTGCTCTGCAGTACATAGGTGTGTAATACATTCTTATACTTTTTGTCAGTGTAGGGACAGGTTGGTGTTTCGAGCAGGGACAGACTGTAGTGGCACAAATCCGTACCTAACAGGTCCACAAAAGTCCTTTCAAGCACTGGTATAGGTGTGCTACTTGTTGTGCAGTATATAGGTGTAATATATACTTATAAAATACTTTCGAATATAGAAAGCATATTATACTGGATTTGTATTGTGCAGCATTGTGACTGGCGGTGTATTTGGTTACTGCAGAATGTTTCATTCAAATTCAGGTGAACACCTGTGGGCTAATTTTTTGGGCCTGTACTGGCTGACACTTACTTCTGTATCCGATGAATGCCTAATGTACCACCAGCCACAAAATGCAAAGTTGTTTGCTGTCAGGTGAATGCCTGTGGCCGTGGGCTTATTTTTGGGGCCTGTAATGGCCGACACTTACTTCTGTATCCGGTGAATGCCTCATGTACGACCAGCCACAGAATACAAGGTTGTTTGCTGTCAGGTGAACGCCTGTGGGCTAATTTTTGGGGCCTGTAATGGCCGACACTTACTTCTGTATCCGGTGAATGCCTAATATACCACAAGCCACAGAATACAAAGTTGTTTGCTGTCAGGTGAACGTCTGTCGGCTAATTTTTGGGGCCTGTAATGGCCTGCAAATACTTCTGTATCCGGTTTTTCACTTAATACTTCTCGTAGGTCAGTGTCCATGTTGTGGGACTATTTGTGCACAGCTATTATTTTGTGGCTGCAAATATGACCCTCAAACTGGGGAAGAGAATTAGACCTACAAACAAAAACAAGATGAATAGGTCTACGCAAGGCGCAGCCTTAAAAGTGCCTAAAAGTAATGCCGGGACCAGTTCAATACAGCAGTATATGACCCAAGAGGGGAATACCAAAAGTCCTGGATTAGCAAAAAAAACGAAAAAAAGAAGAATGAGACTAAAACAGGGGAGGGCAGCTCGGATCGTTCTAAAGGGGAAACAACTTTAGAAAGTGAACATGAGCATAGCAGATTAGAAGAGTTATACCAGGATACACTGCCGCCATCGAAGGCAGAGATGAACGCGATGTTGCTGAGGATGGAAAATGTTATAAAAACAGAAATTGATAGAATAAGAAAGGACTTAGGAGGACTTTTAGAAAGAGTGGTGGAGACTGAAAAAAGAATAGAAGAACAAGATCACGAATTAAATAAATTAAAAACACAAGTCCAAGTAATGACAGACAATCAAAGAATGTTAGCATACCGTTTAGAAGACCAGGAAAATCGCAATAGGAGACAGAACCTCAGAATCCGTGCGATAATTGAAGAGAAAGGAGAAGATTTAAGAAAGATTATGAATACACTATTAGACAAACCTGCAGAAGCAAAGCGCCTCAAAATTGAATGGGTACACCGAGTAGGGAACCCCAAACAGACAGAAAGAAAGGAACCATGAGACGTCATAGTTCGGTTTCAGGAATTATCAAGACAAAGCCGAGATCTGGGGAAGGCTGAGGGGGAAATACCCCATTAGATATAAAGAGAATGAGATTCAAATTTTCTCTGACCTATCGAAAGAAACATTAACAAGGAGAAGACATCTTGAAACCCTTATTAGAACTAATGCGTACGCAGAACGTAAGATATCAATGGGGCTTCCCTGCATCCCTTATCGGTCTAAAGGGGGGGATAACCGCACGTCTAAGACATCCAGAAGAGTTGATGGGGTTCTGCCAAAAAAATGGACTTAATAGCTCCTGATCTGCCGGACTGGGTAGCTTAAACAACAAAGGTCGCCTTGACGGTGAACAGGGGGGGTAGGAGACGGGTGGGAGGGCAGCCATGGGGCATTCTTGAGCATTATCACTAGGAGGGGAGCCGATGGCAAAGGAGTGGAGGCTACCAACAGCGGCTCTTGTGATTCCACAAGAAAGATTCAACTACATTCAAAATACCTATAGATGACAGAAATCTGCTTTCTCTCGTATAATGTTAGAGGTTTGAACTCTCATGTTAAGAGACACAAAGTTCTTAGTGAACTGAAGCACCATAAGGCAGATGTTGTCTTCTTACAAGAGACCCACTTAACATTAGAGTCCAACATAAAGTTGTATTCCCCTAATTACCCCACATGGTTCTACGGAGACACAATATCAAAGAGGTCCCGCGGGGTCGCTATAGGAATTGTGAGAGGTGTCCGATTCACATTGGAGGACAGACTGACCGACCCCGAAGGAAGATTCTTAGTTCTGAAAGTAAAATTGGGAGGGGAATACACCCTGGCAAATGTTTATGCCCCCAATGTGAATCCGGTTAAATGCGTAAGCAAAATCCTAAGAAAATTAAAAGATTTTGAGGTAGGGCATGTGGTGTTAATGGGGGACTTCAACTCCTGCATGAATCCCGTACTCGATAGCACGTCCCGGGCACAGGGGACTAACAGTGAGCAGTTAAAAGAACTGAAACAACGAATGTCACATAACCAAATGGTAGATGTATGGTGAATCCTGCATCCCAAAATCTGCGACTACACTTTTTACTCCCCTGTGCACGGGACGTACTCGAGGATTGATTACATCCTCATAGACCATAGACTTATTGAGAGGGTAATTGATACGGGAATTGAGATTACGACGATCTCAGACCACGCCCCTATAACTATAAAAATTAGTACATCATTACAGAAAACAAATGCACCGGAGTGGAGATTGGACGAAAGTTTATTGGGAGACGAAGAGGTTGTAGGAAGAGTTCAAAAGGAACTGGAATTCTATTTTCGTGAGAACGATATGGAGGGGATCTCTAGGGCCTCCCTATCGGAAGCTTACAAAGCATATATAAGAGGGATTTTTATTGCTGAGGGGGCAAGGAAAAAGAAAGAAAGAACCAGGAAATTAAAAACATTAACTGAAGAAATTTATAAGTTGGAACAAGACCATAAAACACAGGGCCAAAAGAGAGAAACACTCCACGAATTGACTCGAAAAAGAGATGAATATAGAGCACTTTCAGAGCAAGAAACAAAGAAATTACTAAACAGAAGGGTTAGAGAAAGATACATATGGGGGAATAAACCCAGTAAGAACTTGGCTAGAATGGTACAAAAAAGAAAACAAGAAACTTTATTGAAAAGATTAAAAAAAAGAATGGGGAACTAATTTATGCAACTAGCGATATAGCCGAAGTCTTCAGAAACTACTACAAAGGCCTATACGCAGTACAGCAAAATAATTGGAACCCTGGTGAGAAAGAGGCCAAAATAAGGGAAGTGTTACAGAAAGCAAACTTGCCTAAGATGGAAGATCACGTAACCGTAAAAATGGACGAGCCTATAACGGAGGAGGAAATAGGTTACGCCCTAAAAAATTCTGTTAAGGGGAAAAGCCCAGGGCCAGATGGCTTTACGACCTTTAACTTGCAAACGTTTAGTTCCATTCTGATACCTAGACTTTGCCACTACTTTAATGGGTTGGGGGCTGACTACGAGATGAGCCGGGAGGCATTGGCAGCAACCATCACTGTAATAAAAAAAGAGGGAAAAGATAATACGCTCTGCTCAGGCTTTCGGCCTATTTCATTATTGAACGCAGATACAAAATTGTATGCCAAGATCCTGGCCGAACGCATGAAGGGGATAATGACAACCATGGTACATCCGGACCAGGTTGGCTTTATAACCGGCAGGGAGGGTAAGGACAATGGGGTCTGGGCTCTCCTTCGGCAAATTAAAGAAAGCGGGCCCCCCGATCTACTCCTGTCAGTGGACGCCGAAAAAGTGTTTGACAGGGTAGACTGGGGGCTCATGATTCAAACGCTAGAAAACATAGGAGGTGGTCCGAGGATGATGGGGAGGATTAAAACTTTGTACTATCACCCTTGCGCTAGGATCAAAATCAATGGGACTCTATCTGCACCCCTTGAGATGAGGAATGGGACCAGGCAGGGGTGTCCCCTGTCCCCTCTCTTTTTTGTTCTATCGCTGGAACCCCTTCTGGCAATGGTACGGAATAACCCCGATATTTCGGGAGTTAGAGTAGGAGAAAAGGAGCACAAATTGTCCGCCTTTTGCGGACGATATCTTATTCTTTATAAGTAGCCCCAGAACCACACTCCCCAATCTAATGGCAAACCTAAAACAGTATGGAGAGCAGTGCTTTAAGTGGGCCAAAAGAGGTGCCGGTACTCTATTAGGCGCCGGTGCTCCCCCCCCCCAATACTGAACATGAAAATACCCTTGGCTGCGTGTGATGGGCACAGTGGCTGCATTTGATGGGCACAGTGGCTGCATTAGATGGGCACAGTGGCTGCATTAGATGGGCACAGTGGCTGTGTGTGGTGGCACAGTGGCTGCGTGTGATGGCACAGTGGCTGCGTGTGATGGCACAGTGGCTGCGTTTGATGGGCACAGTGGCTGCATGTGATGGCACAGTGGCGACAATTGATGGCACAGTGGCAGTGTGAGTTGGCACAGTGGCTGCATGTGATGGCACAGTGGCGACAATTGATGGCACTGTGGCTGTGTGTGTTCGCACAGTGGCTGCATGTGATGGCACAGTGGCTGCGTTTGGTGGCACAGTTGCTGCATGTGATGGGCAGAGTGACGACAATTGATGGCACAGTGGCTGCGTTTGATGGGCACAGTGGCTGCGTTTGATGGGCACAGTGGCTGCGTTTGGTGGCACAGTGAGGCTGCAATTAATGGGGGGTTTTTTTAGTTAGAGAAGGCAAGCTCAAAATAACTCAAAAATATTTTTTATTTTATTAAAAAACTGATGGTCACCTCAGTCCAAACCCCCCCCTCCCTCCAATACAGTCAATTATTTTCTTACTCTCTTCTGTTGCAGTCCTGAGTCCAGGATCCAGACAGTAGCAGCACTAGGAACTGTAGACGCAGGCTGAGCTGAGGCTCCTCGTGACTTGGGCTTCTTTCCTTGCTGCCGACACAGCTCCCTGCGCGAGTCCTCCTCTCACCTCTCACCTCGCCTCCGGCGTGACGTCACGCGGCGCACGCCGGAGAATGAACCAACTCTCCTCCATGGGGGGGGGGGTCGAGGAAACGCACAGGACAAGAGTGACAGGACAGAGGAAAGGGAGCCAGGAGCGCACTCGGCAGCAGTGAGTCGGCTCCGGCGGGGGCGGCATACAGTTTCTATTGTGACTGCGCTGCCTGTCTGACACACATTACCGGCCCGCAACTCGACAAGCCCACCGGCTGCGTTCCGGTACTGTAAACCCACGTACTGGGTTTACAGTTTACACGGAGAGGTGCTGGTACTCTCCAGGGCCATTTTTGGAAGTGGCGGTACTGAGTACCGCCGCGTTCCGGCCCAGTTAAAGCACTGATGGAGAGGTTTCTAATTTTAAAATGAATGTATCCAAGACGGAGATCCTGAATGTTAATATTCATAAGGAGGAAGAACGACACCTTCAAAAGGCGTTTAACTTCCCTTGACAGAAAGAGATAAACTATCTGGGTATAAAACTAGTAAACTCTCTAAAGAAAATGTATAGAGTCAACTACATTCCCCTGTTAAACGAAATTAAACGAGAAATTAAAACTTTCTTTAACCGACCAATCTCATGGTTCGGAAGGATAAATGTTGTAAAAATGGTCTTAGTTCCAAAAATGTTATATAAATTTCAAATGGTCCCAGTAGCATTGCCACAGACTTATATTAAAATAATAAACTCTCTGCTGATGAACTACATTTGGAAAAATAAAAAACATAGGATCTCCGCTCAAGTACTAAAACAGAATAAGAAAATGGGAGGATTGGCGGTTCCGGACATATTACAATGCTACGGTCCTTTCACGGGTAATAGAGTGGGCCAAAGAGAATCATGACAAAAGATGGATTAACATTGAATGCGCACTTGCAAGGGCACAATTAGGGAGAATAATTTGGAATCCACCACAATACAGAACCTTATACACTTCCACACACAAAATTACATTTAACGCACTTCGGGTCTGGGATAGATTACACAAACAATTGAAATCGAAAGTTAATTCCCCACCGATAGATCTTAAGGCTGCATTCACACTATAACCCGGCGTACGCGGCGTATTTTGCCGCGATTTGTAAACTTTTTTTTTTTGACAAAACATTTTACATTGATGTCTATGCCGAACGCCGAAAGCCGCCTGAAAAAAAGGGTCCGGGACTTGTTTTCAGGCGTACGGCGTTTCGGCGTTCGGCGTGAGATGTGAACCATCTCAAAGACATCAATGTAAATTCGCCCCTCCAGCGGCACGAGCGTCGCGCTTCAGGCGTATATACGCCTAGGTGTGAATGGGCAGTTAAGATAATGAATATTTTGCACCAGGGACCAAAGAGGTCGGTGGAAAATGGATTAGAAATAGAACCCAGGTTAGGGATATAATACAAAAGGGTAACATTTTGACACTTCACGATATTAAAGCTAAATTAGAATCCATGAAGTTAGACGAATGGCGATATATACAGCTATCACTCTTTATTAAGCGCCTACCGCTACCCCTGCGCCCACGCGAGGAGTATACACTGATCGAACAACTTTGCTTAACTGATAGTTCAAAAGGTAATATCTCCAAAATGTATAGGTTTCTGTTGAAAGGGGAAGAGTCAGAGATACCAAAATACATCTTAAAATGGGAAAGAGAATTGGATGCACCTAGAGAGAAAACGTCAGCAGCAAGAATCATCAATATGACCCATACCTCTGCAGTAGATGTAAGTACTGCTGAGATGAATTTTAAATGCTTAACGGGGTGGTATGCTACCCCCGACAAAACCAGCAACTACAGAGTAGGGCAGTCAGCGGAATGTTGGAGAGGGTGCGTAGTAAGGGCGACGATGGCCCACCTGTGGTGGGACTGTCCAAAAATAAAAAAACTACTGGAAAAAAATCCTGCCACTGATCAAGGTTATAACTAAGAAAGAGATAACAGAAGACCCATGGGTAGTTCTGTTCCATGGGGGGGAAGAGACCATAAAAGAATATAAAAGATTCCTGACTCCCCACCTGCTTAACGCAGCTAAACGACTGATACCAAAGAAGTGGAGGGAAGTGGAAAGCCCACAAGTGTGGGAGTTGATGGATTCTGTGGAGGATACATATAGGAGGGAGGGGTCGAAGGATGGGGTGGAGGAGGAGAACGTAGACCACAGGGACAAATGGGCAAATTGGAAAGAATTAAAAAAAAACAGGAGTAATAGGTCCAAATTAGTAAAGAAGGGGCAGCGGAGTCACGAGACGGTGGGGTGGGGGGTTGGGGAGGGGGGGAATATTGGCTCAATTTATGTATTTCCTTACTTTTTTTCTAAAGTCTACTTACTCCTTATTAAAATTAACAAAAAAAAGGGGAAAAGGAAAAGAGCAGACGATAAAAAAATAAATAAAAAAAAGAGCGATTAGCATGCAAACTTAGAAAAAGTAATCATTTATCCGCATATGATGCTAAACTTCTACAGAGAGGATGGGGGTCCGATTGGTCAGGAAAATGACGTGTCTGGAATGTGGAGGCGGAGTCATTATTAATGTGTGTACAATACAATACACAACGTGTTACATTATTATAACAAAGTATTGTAGAAAAGATCACACCATAGAAAATGGGGGAAAAGGAGAAAATAAACCCGGATATGAAGGTGACATTTGTGTACGAGGAACACCTTAACAATTACCACCATTTTATTCTCCAGGGCCTCTGCTTTCAGAAAATATATGTTTGGGGGTTTTATCTAATCTTCAGGCCCAAAATCTGCATTTTACCATGTCTGCAAAAAGAATGGAAAACCAGCTCTGGCAGTGAAAGGGTTAATGTGAGCTAGATGGGATCACTCTGCTGTGGTCACACTCTAATCATTAGAGCTCCCCCTAGCTGCAGCCTGGTAATAACATTGCTAGGAGGTCTATTCATTTATCTGCTCCATACTTCCCATCTTTATATAAACATCTCCTGACATTTAGGAGTCTAGTCATAAATAATTGTACAGCAATTTTCCGGGTGAAAATACATGTACATTCCTTCTGTGTGAATGAGGGGAAAATGGAGTTTAATTGGCTATTTGCTGGTCGAATAATTTCCATTGATTTAAAATAGAAAATACTACATTTGCCACTAGCTGGAGATAATTGCTATTATACTTATCACCATCTAAAGTCCAAACATAGTGGGCTAGATTCACATAGATTAGCGGATCTTTAGATCCGCATAATCTATGTGATTTACAATCCGCCGGCGCAATTTTGCGAGGCTAGTGCAGTATTCACAAAGCACTTACCTCCAAACTTGCGCCGGCGGATCGTAAATCCCCCGGCGGAATTCAAATTCCGTGGCTAGGGGTAGTGTACAATTTAAATCAGGCGTGTACCCGCGCCGATTTAACTGTGCGCATGCTCCAAATGACGTCGCTAGTTTTTGGCGTTAACGTCAATTACGGCCATCCGTATTCGCGACCGACTTACGCAAACGACGTAAAAAATCAAAACTCGGCGCGGGAACGACGGCCATACTTAACATTAGCTACCCCTCATATAGCAGGGGTAACTATCCGCCGGAAAAAGCCGAACGCAAACGACGTAAAAAAAAATATTCGTCCCAAGTAAAACACGAAACGCCACCTAGCGGAAAGCGGAAGATTGCAGCCTAAGATCACTTACATCTGTCAGATCTAAGGGAGATCTATGCGTAACTGATTCTTATTAATCAGTCGCATAGATCCGACCGTCGGATCTCAGAGATACGACGGCGTATCAGGAGATACGCCGTCGTATCTCTTTGTGAATCTGGCCCAGTATTTCTCATTTTAATTCAATGGTTAGTGTAATAGTGTTGTCTTATTGAAGTTCTATCCTTCAGTGTGTACTGTACTGATAAGTGTATGAGTATGATCTCAGGTATTAGTATGAAGACATGTCTGATGAAGGGAAATAAGACGTCTGTTTTTCAAAGAATTTATTGGACTAATGTGACAATCATTCATCCAGCTGTTACAATTTCTGGCTGTGATCTAACACAGTGATTTCCTATGATCATCAGCTCCATCTAGTGGCCATAATCAGATATTTTTCCTGAAATACCTCAATTAGTACAATACTGCATTATGGTCACTAGATGGAGTCAAGGAAATCAGATTATGAAATAAAACACGGCCAATATTCATAACAAAGTGAAAAAAGAAAAAATCTAATGCGCTACTGTGAGTATACAGTGAAAATTAATAAAAGAGCATAAAATACAGTTAAGAGCAGCTATATCTAAGGCCCCATACACACGATAGAATTTATCCGCAGATACGGTTCAGCGGACCGTATCCGCGGATAAATCCTCTCTAAGATTTCAGAGGATTTCAATGCGATGGCGTGTACACACCATCGCATTGAAATCCGCGCTGAAATCCTCTGCCGATGACGTGTCGCGCCGTCGCCGCTATTATGACGCGGCGACGGGCGCGACACTGTCATATAAGGAATTCCACGCATGCGTCTATTCATTACGGCGCGTGCGGGGAATCCCTTTGGACGGATGGATCCGGTAAGTCTGTACAGACGAGCGGATCCATCCGTTGGAATGGATTCCAGCAGATAGATATTCTGTGCATGTCGACAAATATTTATCTGCTGGAAATCCATTCCAGGGGAGATTTATCTGCGGATAGATATCCGACGGAGTGTACACACCATAGGATCTATCCGCAGAAACCCATTTGATGGGATTTATCTGCGGATAGATTCTATGGTGTGTATGGGGCCTTAAGAGTGTTCACAATACACAAATGAAAAATTAGATAAAAATGTGATAAGCGCTCAAAACATCAAGTGATAATATGCAATGTGTGTCCACAACAAAAGTTCAAATCATAACAAACAGTGACATCAGTGGCCTGATGTGAAGTGTAACTATAAAATAGTGGAGCAATGGCTCTAAATCACAAAGTGACAGTGTCTCCAGCAAACGAATATGCATAAAAAAGCAAAAATCAATAGCGAATGGAAAGTGTCCTAGAACTGAGGAGTGTGATGGTAAAATGAGTAGGTGAGGTGATCTTCTCATGAATGGCTGATGATGATAAATATTAAGGCATCCATAAACAGTCTCCCAGAACTCTCACCTTATATATACTATATAATGACATATAGCATGGGTGTGTACGTCCCCGGGATGTGGACCTCACTCCTTCCCAATGGTATTCTTTATGGCTGCTTGTTACAACTGTTGCTGGTGCCAGTTTCAACAGTGTATATTGGACCTATACGGGTGCTCAGTACTCCATAAGAGCCAATGGGAGAGAAAAATGGAGAGAAAGGATGCCTCCAATGGTGAAGTAAGTAAAAAAGGGGGGTGCTTTATTGATATATAAAAATGGACTCTTACATCAATAAAAGTGAAAGAATGCAAAAGAAAGTAGTAGGACACGGCGTTCACAGCGCTGTTTTACGTCTCTCTGCTGGCCTCCGGCTTACGCAGGTGTCACATGGTCTCGAATCCCTACGGCATTACGTCACGTGCCTCGTGACTTCATCTCCCCTGATGAAGTCACGAGGCATGTGACGTATTCATCACAGCTGGGAGAATGCCGCTCATAACTTCAACTATTTATTTTTTTATAAACAGACCTCTAAGTGTTTGCGAAATCTTCCACCACAAAATGTACCAATGAGAGGTAATGACTCCATTTTTATTTTTCTACTGCTATCAATGGCCAACACGGTAAAAAAATTCGTCCATGTCTTTGGTGATCTCTGATCTCCTTATGAAGTGTTTCTTACATGATGAAGATCAGCCATGGAGTATATCTGAGGTGTATATCAGGGTGTGCTTCTTCCCCACATGAGACCTGTGATGTCCAGCAATATTCATATACAAGACATTTCCCGCACTCACTAATACACCTCGAGGGTTGTGTGGGATCCCTGATGTACAGGAAGACAGGACTTCAGGGAGGAACAATTCCCTCACTCAGGACAGGAAAGTGGCTTCCCCCCCTTGTGAGATCTCTGATGTTTGTAAAGATTGGACTTCACCGAAAAACATTTCCCGCACTCAGGACAGGAATATGGCTTCTCCCCCGTGTGAGTTCTCTGATGTGTGTAAAGATGGTGCTTCAGTGAAAAACATTTCCCACACTCAGGACAGGAATACGGCTTCTCTCCTGTATGAGATCTCTGATGTGTGTAAAGATGGGTCTTCTGTGAAAAACATTTCCCACACTCAGGACAGGAATACGGCTTCTCCCCGGTGTGAGATCTCTGATGATTGGAAAGACTGGACTTCACTGAAAAACATTTCCCACACTCAGGACAGGAATACGGCTTCTCCCCGGTGTGAAATCTCTGATGTTTGGAAAGATTGCACTTCATCGAAAAACATTTCCCGCACTCAGGACAGTAATGTGGCTTCTCTCCTGTATGAGTTCTTTGATGTGTGGAAAGATTGGATACCTGTGAAAAACATTTCCCACACTCAGGACAGGAATACGGCTTCTCCCCGGTGTGAGATTTCTGATGTTCGGAAAGACTGGCCTTCACTGAAAAACATTTCCCGCACTCAGGGCAGGAATACGGCTTCTCCCCCGTGTGAGATCTCTGATGTGTGTAAAGATTGGACTTCTCAGAAAAACATTTCCCACACTCAGGGCAGGAATACGGCTTCTCCCCCGTGTGAGATCTCTGATGTGTGTAAAGATTGGCCTTCTGTGAAAAACATTTCCTGCACTCAGGACAGGAATATTTTTTCTCCCCTGTGTGAGATCTCTGATGTGTGTAAAGATTGGCCTTCTGTGAAAAACATTTCCCGCACTCAGGACAGGAATACGGCTTCTCTTCTGTGTGAGTTCTTTGATGT